>NC_066618.1:254160416-254836416 GCF_025201925.1 Gopherus flavomarginatus | reverse complement strand
GGCTGCTCTCAGTTATAATGACTACCAACAGTCCTAAGGATCATCAAGGAGTCTGGATGCTCGGATCTTGCCCCCTGTGCTCTGGCTACTTTTCACTACATTTGCTTCATAGGAGCTTCTATGCCACAGGATGATTATTTAAACAAGGAGGCCTTTCAGTAACTACTTATGCAGGCTTTAGGGCCAGAATCTAGTGTGTAGCACAATCACAATATACCCCAATATCTGGGCCTCAACACTCTTTATAGGAGGAATTCTGTACGGTAGATCCATAAGGCTGCAGAAGCTACCCATCTGCAGCTTGTCTTTAGTGATAATGAATTACAGCCCCCATCTCTGGAATGCTTCCCTTTGAAGAATACGCCATCTGTTTTAAGTTAGAATTGGAACATTAATAACTGAGATTTCAGAAACTTTAACTCTGCATTAAGAACTTTTTTTTGGCAGAATGTTGATGTTCCACATGTGGTCTAGATAATACTACTTTAAGCTAGGCTACTGCAACTCTGTTTCAGGGTCAGATAGTCACCATAATAAGGCAGAAGACTGTACAGGCAGCAGCAGTGCACCTTCTAAAGTAAAGCCAGATGCAAAAAAAAAAAAAAAAAAAAAAAAGTAATGATTGTCCTTTGCAAACTCCACTCAGAATGAAGCAAAAGGCCCTCAGCCAAATTGCAAAGCCACTGGCGGGGAGGGGACTGAGATCCTGCAATTTATTGGAGGGTGGGGTAGTCTCCTACACACATGCATTCCAAGGATGTTGCAGATGAGGATACCCAGGCTTAGACTGTTAAGTTCTGGGGTTGGTATTCTGGTTACAGAGATCCTTCTTAGGAGGGAAGACTTAAGTCCATGTCTTGTTGGTTTCGATTTAAACATGACTTTCCATCCTCCCCTTTAGAAAAAAGACTTTCCTTCTCTCATCCTCCTTTTTTCCCCCTACCTTCCACCCTACAGAAATAACACTTCTTAACAGCTCTGCTAAAAAATGCCGCTAATTCTGGTTCTTACCTGAAAAGTAATTCTAAAATGGCACCAGAGGGTTTCATCTTTGTGTTTAAAAGATTTGCTGTCTCAAATGTGCTCAGTTTCCAAGGAAATGTTTCTTCTAACTTCCAGTTCTGTAAATTCCAATGTGGGAGCAGAATAAAGCTGGTTTGTTATTGTTAGGGCCCTACCAAATTCATGGCCATGAAAAACACACTATGGACCATGAAATCTGGTCTTTTGTGTGCTTTTATCCTGTACTATACAGATTTAACAGGGGAGACTAGTGTTTTTCAACTGGGGGTCCTGACCCAAAAGGGAATTTCAGGGGGTTTGCAAGGTTAAAAGGGGGGGAGTCACGGTATTGCCACCCTTATTTCTGCACTGCCTTCAGAGCTGGGTGGCCAGAGAGGGTGGCTGTTGGCCAGCTCTGAAGGCAGCACCCTGCCAGCAGCCGTGCAGAAGTAAGGGTGACAATACCATACTATGCCAGGGCCCAGCTCTGCAGGCAGCAGTGCAGAAGGGTGACAATACCATACCACGCCATCCTTACTTCTGCGCTGCTGCTGCCTTCAGAGCTGGGCTTCCAGCCAACAGCCATCGCTGTCTGACTTCCCAGCCCTGAAGGCAGTGCTGCCACCAGCAGTAGCACAGAAGTAAGGGTAGCACCACAACCCCACCTCCAATTACTTTGCAACTTCCACCCCCCAACTCCTTTTTGGGTCAGGACCCCTATAATTACAACACTGTGAAATTGCAGATTTAAATAGCTGAAATCATGAAATTTATGATTTTTTAAAATCCTACATGCCAAAATGGACTGTGAATTTGGAAGGCTCTAGTTATTATGTATATTCACTAACACTAGTAGTAAAAGTTCTACAGGTTCTTGAGGCTAGTCTACTTCATAGCTCTACTTCTCCAGCAGTGCAGCTCCTGCTCTGCTCTATGCTATAGCTTCCACTACTGGCAGCAATGGTGGAGCTGTGCCAGTTGTGAATTATAGGCCAAAATAGACACTGCCTCAATTTCATCTGTGCAACCCTGTCTTTCAGTTGTGCCTATAGTATCTTCATGAGTCCTGCATAGGTGTCACTGACAGAAACTGAGTTAAAAATGAACAATGATTAGAAGAAGCCAGTCTTCTCTTAAATATGTTGGCTGTGAAGAACTAGTGTAATGCCAACAGACCCCAGTTGTTGGCGGGCAAGATCGAATCTGGGACCTCTAGAGCTTAGTGCATGAACCTCTACAGCATGAGCTAAAAGCCAACTGGCTCTTAGCTAAGGATGTAGAGCAGATTCATTCTGTGTCTCTGTCTCTATCTCATGATCTCAGTGCCACTAGATGGGACAAAACACCACACCTAGGAGGTGTGTGGGTTACACTAGCAGGGAGTATATCCTGGAGGGAAGAAAACCCCTCCCTCCAAAACCTACCTTACTGATAAGGGAACAAATTCCAGAATTACACCATGCTGTGGATTGTCCATGACCTTCATAATCATAAAAGCAAACTTGACTAGTGAATTGAAACTAATCACTGCAGATTTACTTGAAACAATATAACTTTTTGCCTTTTTTTTATTTCAGTTTGTCAGAAGGAAATTCCAGGATTTGATGATGCATTTTTGGAAACGCTTATGAAACCTGAATAAATTGCATGTTCTTCTCTTCTTGTTTTAGTGGTATGAGGCTACTGGAATGCAGGTCTTAAATCAAACTGTGATCCCTAGTCAATCAGAGTGCCAGGAGTCTGAAACCAAGAAAAGTAAGCTTTGTTTTACTCTTGGGGGGATTCTGTGCCACTGCACATGAACGGAATTTATGTCCTCCGCAGATTTCTTTGCTTCCCTGCAGAAAAATGACTTTCTGACGGGGAAGCAAAGGAAAGCCACAAGAGCAGTCATGTGATCCTCTCCAGCAGCATGTTTTGGGTTCCCAGGGCAGCCAGCAGAGAGGTAAATCACTGTGGGGCAGCGGGTGGGACTGGGGAAAACCTGGCTGGTGGTTCCTACCCCGCACCTGGATCTCCCATTGAGCCACCTGCACCCAGATTGCCCCACACAGAACCCTCTTAACCCACTCCTGGATCCCCCCACACTAAGCCCCTCCACACTTGGATCCTATCTGCCCACACCTGGTGCACCTGGCATGGAGAGGCAGGGCCCTGGGGTATTATTGGCGCAGGCCTGGTTCTTGCGCTGTGTTGGGTGCAGCCTCACCACTGAGTCCGTGTCCTGGAGGAAGCTGCACAGTGATCTCCTATCTCGGTGCAGCCAGTGGCCTGTGCTCCCCAATGCTATGCTGGAGCCTCCACGTTTATTTGACAAAATGTGCAGAATTTTTTTTTTTTTTTTTGGGCACAGAATGCCCTCAGGAGTATTTTGTTTATATGTAGATCAATGTTTGAATTACCAGCTTCCAAGGTAACAGGGAAAATGTGAACTCTTAAAAGGTACATATGCTTGTTCCAGATAGCAGTCTTTGCTTAGAGTTGATGCTTTTCTCCCATATGTGGATTGGGCTATGTGAAGGAGACAGGCTTTTGGAACCTTGCTACTTTGATGTAGAAGTAGTACAGCAAACTTAAAATTCTGGTAGTGTCATCTGACCTTGCTATAACTACAGAAAAACTCCATTGGGAGGCATGTTTGGGTTTAAGGCTTATATGGTATAGCTATATTGGTGCAATAGCTGACTAGCACAGATGTGGTAAATTTGCACCAATGCAATTTAGTGTAGCCATAACAGCACAAAACAAAATCCCAGTTAGACAAGCCCTAAGCATAGCTATCAAGATTTGTGCAGCTTCATGCATTACACTCATGTGAACTAGCTCATTACAACTTACCTGTTTGCAAGGTTGCATGTAAGTTCATCTCTTAAATTCATGCTGGTTTAAGGCATCAGCTTGGTTGCCCTGATACCCTCAGTTTATCTGCAGGGAAAGCTTATTACACATACTGCCCTGAGAGCATGTCTTAATACTAATCTGGAGGAATTTCCCTTAGCATTAACAGGTAGATCAGTCTCTATGGCTTGTTCTGGATGTCTCTGCACAATGTGCTAGTTAGTGCAAATTATGGGAGTTTGGTGTAGGATCTGGAACTAAGACCCACCAAATTCATTGTATATAGGAACCCTGAAACATCCATTTTTAGCAGTAACTTCAAATTCTTCTGAGCGGTATTGGATTCAACTGGTGATCTATACATGAAATACTTCGTAGTTCACTAGTAATGACCTGAAGCAGCTAGTCCTTCCAAAACCACTCTTTTAAGAGTAGGTGTATATTGCACATGCACACAAAGTGCACCCTTTTCACACAAAAAGCTCTTAGAAAAGTCAAGCACTCAAAAATTGGGAAATGACAGCATTTAAGCTGCTTTGTAAATATCACAGTTTAACAAATAACTTTATAGTAATCTGTTGGTGTATAATCCTGTGTTTGCAGAAAGAATTAAATACAGCAGAGATTTCCTCTTGAAGCTTTCAAGTGTTTTGCTCTCTCAGAAGAAGCCGGAATTTCTTCCTGATCATCCTATTGTACTTGAAAAACCAGTAAGTGTATTCTTGCAATTTAAACCAAGCAGTGAAAAGCAGTCTTGCAGGTTGCCAACTGTCAGTGTTGATTGAGCAAAGTTTAACTTTAAAAAAAATCTGTTTGCAGAGGTACATGATGGAGTTATAACATTTTTACTGTAGCACCCTGAGTCCCCAGTTGGATTGGCATTTTATCATGACAGAATAACTACGGTGCTCCATAGTGCTTCCAGCTGTCAGTTCCTTTGTTGCCTCTTAACAATGGCTCAGGTCTTAACCTTGTTTAAATGTACTGTGCTTGGCTTCTTAGCTATGTTGCGTCAGCTTTCCTTCTTAATAGGTATCAAATATATCTTCAGTCTGGTGTGGTATACTTTAACTAATCTCTTCTTGCCGTTGGCAACTTAAAAAAAAAAACAGTCTTAAACTTGCATGACCCAAGTTTGATCTAAAAGGGTTGTGATTTGGGGATTTCTCAGCTCCCAAATATTTTTCTGTAGTCATTATTTACTTGTACTGAATATTTCTCTCTCTCCATTTTTGGCCTGGAGCAAACTTTTCATTACAAATGCTTTCCTCATTTACAAACAATGAATTGGCCATGTTTTTGTGAGAATGAGTCCAGGGTTTAAGAACCAAAACTTTTTCTTGGTATCCTCAGATACAAGGAACAAATGCCACCTTCAACTGGTATAAATGGCATTCAAGAAGAAAGTCTTGTACAAATCAGGATAGACCATCTTTCTCAAGGTATCCAACACCTTTAAATAATAATATTAATAGTAATAATACCTACCTCTGACATAGCCTTAATGCCTCAATATACCACCTTGTTGGAGTGTAGAACAAGTACGCATTCCCTTAGCATTAAACCCATAAATTAACACCCGCTCTGCTCTAATGGTCAGTATTCCTGCATAAATTCAGCTCATTCTGTGCCTGTTGGGGAAGAAGTGGGTGATGAGCAGGACATCAGGGAGTGCCACCTTGATACCAGGAGCTGGGGAAACTCTCTGGATGCCAAATGAATTTGTGCTACAATAGAGGAGGAATGGATTTTTCACATCCTCCCTAGAGAATGCTGTGGCCATTCTATTTAAGAAACCATCCAGTACTACAATGGGGTATTTTTTAAGAATGTGGAGATGACTTCTCTTGTGGTTCAGAGGCAAGTATCAATCATCTTCCAGTCAGCAAAGAACACGCAACAATTTCTGCATACTGTCAAGACACAGACTGATAAACTCCGGGACTCAAGCTCTTAATACTGGCTTGTTGGAGTTTTTTTGTTATATTTGGTGGTGGAGAGTTCTATAGCTGGACTTCTCTGGACACAGTTCAACATCACCTGATTGCATACATCTGGATTTACCTCTACAAAAACCTATCTGCAATGCTGTACTGAGAGCTTTCATTGTTGAAGAGACTGGTTACTTTTAGGAACTTTCTCTATATGGAGACAGCCTAGGATCCAGCTAATGCTGCCTTTATTGATGTGACAGTGAGATAAGCTGAAAACAGACACACTTGGCTAGGAGCCCTCATCTGGAGGTGCATTAGAATCTTGCGGCTCTGTCTGTGGGATGTTGTGTTAGTGAACTGAGTTTTGCTCATATCACTCCAGAATCGGGGCACTTCTGTCAGCAAGCCTAGGATCCCTCTTCCTGCTAATGTCTCTAGAGAATAAAGCTTGTGAAGCTTGCTGGTAACCAGGGGTGAAAATTCTGTCAAGTTTCTTGGCATGAGTTTCCCAGCACTGTACAGCAGGCTGTGTTCTGCAAGAATATTCTCCATCCATTTACAAGCAAGCTGCTTGTCTTTCTCTTGTAATCAAGTATATAAGACCCTTCTTAAAGTATATTAGGCAGCTATTTTGTTTTTTGACCTATTTAAGGTAGACCAGTTTCTCATCAACACCTGGGTTTTTGTAGGGTTTGAAGCATTAAAGCCCTGTCTTATGACCATTGTAATCCTGACAGATTGATGGGAGGGTCCCCCTCTTTTTGTGAACTCAGATCTCTCACAGGGACACTTTCTGGCTGCTGTTTACCGTAGTGACAATTTAAACAAAATTCCTCAGGGAAATGGAGACATCTTTGGATTTCTTCAGAGGTTATAGAACTCAGTCTTTTATTTTACTTGGTCCACATGTCTATCTCCAGGAGATCCACTTGGAATTTTTCTTCTGAAATCCGTACCCAGTGGGCTGGGTTTTGTATCCAAGAAAATAGTGTATAAATGACTACGTGCATTTTTTTTTTTGCTACAACCTAGTAGACTGCAACTTCACTGCTTATCTAATCAGAAGGAATGCCTGCTTTTGCAGCCAATCTCTGGTCTGCTTCTGGTCAGGAGACTTGTGGAACAGCAGTGAGTTCCATGTACACTTTTACGTACTTACTTTTTGTCTTGAAGACAAGCTTAAGGCTTCATTTGTTGGTGTTGGGGAACCTGCACCCAGGGCAGGGGAATCCAACAATCTAGTACCCTGGTTTATTTCTGAATGGTTTCTCTTAAGTTTCTATCGTTGGCGCTTACTCCGTGGGTGCTCCGGGGTTCAATCACTGATGGGTAGGGGGGAAGGGGACTGCTCAGCACCTACAAGCCACAGCTGTTCGGGGGGCCCTGGGGCTGGCTGTTTGGCAGCTGGCGGGAGGTGCTCATGGGAGCGTGGAGAGCAGCAGGTGGAGGGCCTTGGGGGAGAGGGCAGAGAGGCTGGAAGAGGTGGGGCAAGGGCAGGGCCTTGGGGGAAGGGGTGGAGTGGGAGCAGGGTCTCTGGGTGGAGCAGGGATGGAGCACCCCCCAGGAAAAATAAAAGTCAGCACCTGTGGTTTCTATATTTAAGTTTTGTTATTCCTCTATTTTAAAAACAAGACTTATGCACCTTAAAAAAGTAAATATTGATTCCTCTCTACTGCAACTGGTTTGTTTTTTCCATTGATAATTTTGTGATGCTACTTAATTGTAGACTGATCCCTGGAACTTTCTAATCTACGCGTAGAGATTTCTCTCAGAATTTCTTTCAGGAGGAGACTATTTACCTATAGCCATTTTTGGTCAACATATATTTAGCTGTGGCGTATCACTTACTCACATCCCTTCAGTTGTTGGCTCTACATCTCTTTAAACTACACACACAATGGAGAAATGCATTTCCAGCTTCTTACTAGAAAATAATTGAACATCAGGGGCACTATGTTTTTACTTCAGGAGAGTGTGCAGTACATTCTGCTGGAGCAAGCTGCTCAGACTCGAACATGGAAGATTCCTTTTGGGAGCCTGTATTCAAGAATTGTGGTCTGCTACAGCTATCTGTCTTTGGAATAGAATTCTAACTACTTTCAGCCACTCTTTGACTAGTGGAAGTTTACTCAAAGATTTTGTCCATTTTGGACAGAACAAAGTTCTTTGCCTGCATCTTTTAAAGTTAACAGGTATAAGTTATTGCAAAAACTGCTTCAAACTTAACTGTAGTATTTTCTGCTGAGTAAATTAACTTAACATTCCTCAATCAACACGGATTACCAGATTGCTCAGAAAAATAATGTAATCTTATTTCCAAAAATGAAACAAACTTTGTGTGCATGCTTTAGTGTCTTGCCAAAAAATTCTGCTAATACACAGTACCAGGCGAGCTATATAAAAAGCTGTCCAAATTGCTGATGTACCTAAAGACGATGATCCTTCAAGGAGCTCTGTATGAAGCATGTACCCTAGCAAGAAGCTCTATTGAAGTCAGTAGGATCCACCCATGTGCGGGATCTGCTGATACAGAGCTCCTTGCATCATCAGGCCTAAGTTTAGCTGTGGAACAATGCACAATAGTGCAAACAATGGAGATGCAAGGTGGAAAGGAGACTGCTTACAGATCAAGTTTATTTAGGTTTGCATGTGCTGAATATATCTCGAAGGCCTTAGTATTGTTTGTAATCTAAAGTACTCAGTGTAATTCTTCAAAAAGAGTACTTAGATCTTAAAAGGGACTCCTGAAAAGTGATAGAAATCTTTACCTACCGCTTTCTTGGCTATGTTAATTGTATAGATCCACTACAATTCTTGTATAGGCAAGTACCAGTTTTAACATATGGATGAAAAGCTGTGAGTGTGTTCTGATTCTGTTCCATGTTAGTAACAGGGATATTACTGACCCTTATTAGTGAGGATGTTACCCTAAACTCAAGGGCATCTTTTGTCAATGATAGCAGCTGTCTCAAGTGTAAATGCTTATTGCATGTGACTGAAGATTTTTGCTCTACTTCAACAGGAGGTTTTATGAAACAATGCAAGAGTAGGTGGTGATGTGTATGCCAGACTTCTAGTGGTGATGTTATGACTTCACACACTTGCCAGATGTGTTACAGATATTCTTTCTTCCTTCTGCAAAGTCCATTTCAGTAAGACTCTACTTCACAAAAAGAACAGGAGTACTTGTGGCACCTTAGAGACTAACAAATTTATTTCAGCATGAGCTTTCGTGAGCTACAGCTCACTTCCATGGATGCATAGAATGGAACACACAGACAGGAGATATTTATACATACAGAGAACATGAAAAGGTGGAAGTATGCATACCAACAGGAAGAGTCTAATCAACTGAGATGAGCTATCATCAGCAGGAGGAAAAAAACCACCTTTTGAAGTGATAATTAAGATGACTCATAGAAGGTGTGAGGAGAACTTAACATAGGGAAATAGAGATTAATTGAATCTATTTTCCACCAGCAGCCCCTTGGATCAGCTCCTCCTCCTTCCTCTCCCCCTCCCCCAGTCTTCCTGCCCCTGGTGGGCCCCGCTGATCAGCTCCTCTCCCTCCCTCCCAGCTTCTCCTGCCTGCTGCGATCAGCTGTTCAGCGGCATGCAGGCGATGCTGGGGGAGGGGGCAGAATGGGGCAGGAAGGGGGTTTGGAGAAAGGAGTGGAGTGGGGGTGGGGCCTGAGGCAGAACAGGGGCTGAGCACTCCCCTGGGAACAGGAAGTCAGCACCTCTGGTTTCTACCATTTGCAGGCTTT
The DNA here is from genome assembly GCF_025201925.1 of Gopherus flavomarginatus. Classification (NCBI taxonomy): domain Eukaryota; kingdom Metazoa; phylum Chordata; order Testudines; family Testudinidae; genus Gopherus; species Gopherus flavomarginatus. Next base: position 254,826,875 of record NC_066618.1, on the reverse strand, counting down.
CATGCATCAGTAATTGGTGGTAAGCACCTTCTGAGGTAGCTGTTGAGCAGCAGTTTGGAAATGTTCTAAAATAGGATCCTCAAGTGTTGTTGAATACTGGTCTAAATTTTCAGGTGACTAGACATTTTTGAGTCTTCATCTTGATGAAGTCTTTTTAAAGAGACCTTATTTTTAGAGGGTGAGTGCTTGGCACTTCTTGATAATTGGGTTCCATTAAGGTACCTCAGATTGGGTTTACAATGACAAGTTGCTTTTAAAAATTTAGGCTGCAATTTGAGGCATTTAATTAACTTGTAATTCTTCGTATAATCTCTTACAATCTTATATGTTTAGTATACATATCTCATTAGGAATACTTTTTGTTACGTTTCAACGAGATTTAACTTGCTATGTGTAATTTAAATGACATTTCAAACTCTGAAGTAATTTTTTGGGTCTGTTTGTCTTACAGGAAAAAAATATTTTATTGCCTTATGTAAGAAATGACAGGTCCTTTTGAAGATAAGAAATCCATCTTTTGGACAGCTAACAATAAAGTGGATTAAGGGCCAGATTTTTAAAGGTATTTAGGTGCCTTAAGATGCAGATAAGTGCTTAGTGGAATTTACAGAAGCATCTAGGTGCTTAAATACTTTAAAAAAACAAATGAGGGGGAAAAAAAACCTGGTCATTAGTCAAGAATGCCAATAGAATGTAAACAAGTTACAATGGATGTAAATTTGTTTGTTTAATTATCAAAAGCAAGAAGTGTTTTCAGCACTGGCAAACTCAGGTTCACTGAATCAACTTCAAGATTTGTAGAACCACCAACTTTAAACCAGTATTTCTGACTCAGATTTTGTTTGCAATATTCAGATTTTCATTAGCTGTAATAATGGAACAGAAACACAATTACTAGTAATTCTCAAACATGACTTAGATGTTAGTATATTAATTCTTGAATTTTGAAATTGACAGATTGCTTTTCAGTAATTCACATTGACGCTCAGTGACCACTTGCATTCTGTGGCTATACTACTAGTTTCTTTCAAGATGATGTTTAATATCTTGACATTTTAGTTTCATTGAAAGGCAGCACAGTTTCCATAAAACTGGAATATCCACCCAAACGATGGTTGACTGTACAGGGGAGCTGCCTATAGGGCAGTGGATTTCAGGAACTGCAATACTAACTAGTGTCATCCAATGGTACTGATTTTTCCAAAATGAAAATGGGAAGTGGTGACAATGAAAAATTGCAAGAATCCTTATCGGAAGTGCATGCTAGTGAAAGTCTTGTAGCTGTTTCCTTAAATAAGGATTGTATAATGAAAAGAAGCCTCAAAGTCTTTTAGTTAATAATGTACAGTATTGCTTACATAAGCAAATATAGCTCTCTAAATTGACTAACTTCAAGCATAATACAAAAATTTTGGTCTAGCTACTTGTAATAGGTTCTGTACTCAGAATTGCAATAAAGCTGAAATTAATCCTTTTACTCCTGAAATTGGATTTTTCTAGCATCATTTTTTTTCTAGCAAAGGATAAATTTGAACTAGAAATTGAACCAGAGGAAGGATTAGATAGAGCAATAGTACTAAAACTTGGCAAAGTTAGATTTGTTAAAGATGTGATTAGCTTTTCAGTTGTCTTAATATTTTCTAAACTATACAAAATAAGGTTGTCAAAAAAGTCCTGGATTTTCTCTTGGTGTTTGTCATCTTTGTTTCTATACATACAGCAGCGGTTTCAGACAATCATTGTAATTCTTTAATGTCCCTTATGTGTGTCAATTAAAATATTTTGTGAGTCCAATCTGTTTGTACACTTATATTTGAAGCACACAGTACATCAGTTTGAAAGCCTTAAATTTACAAAAGACTGAAATAGTTCAACTATAATTGGCGATTACAGGTATGTTCTTCCCAGTAGCAACTCTACAGCTAATGCTGAAGGCAATTTCAGTTTTATTCTTATCCCTTCTATTTCAAACTCTTTTAGTGCTGAGATTCCTTAAATGTTATCAATTGTGGATTAGTGATTGGCTATATCATTAGTAAATGGGGAATAATTTTGCAGTGGCAGGAAGACTGATTACTTGATTTACTAGAATGTTTCTATCTCTGGCATTTGACTTATTCAATTCTAGAACAGATTACCTTATCCATAAGAAAGTAACAAAAAAACCTGAAACTTCATGGAGACAATTTGAACCAGAATGTAGAGAGCACAGTTGTGTGAAAAGATGTTCCCTATACATCACCCTTAAATGACATGTTATGTGCCCAAAAGCACAATATCAGAGCATCAGATTATTGGTAACACAGCCATCCACTTGACTGACATCACTTCCTGAAGGCCTGTGGATTTTTCATCCCAGTAGTGACATGGCCTGCCTTTGTTTGGCCAAAAAGGAAATTTTTCTCACTAACCTGAAAGCATATTGTTAAATGTACTAATTAAAGCTAAGGATGAGCAAACCAACTCTATCAAAATAGGAAACCAGACCATTTGTTAATTGCTGTAGTTAATACTGGCTACCAATAATCTGTACCTGGCTAAGTAATTCAGTCAGTACTGACACGTTCTGTAATAGACTTGAAATTGTACTGCAGGTGGAAAAGGCGGTCTACATTTTACTTCCATCTATTTTCCTAGCAATTGGTTTTAAACATGCAGAAGGGAAGGACAGATGGTTTTAATGAGAGCATATTTTTCTTGTAAAATTATCATACATCTCAAAAATATTTCCACAAGATGTTGATATCCCAAATGCTGGCTTAAGTTTAATGCTGAAGTACCTTGATTGAAGAACTACTTTCTTGTGTGTAATCCATCCCAAATTGTGCAACATACTTTCTTAGCTGCATTCCCAACCCTCTCTACCCAAAACAAAATACAGCTGAAACTTTATCTGACAAAACAGCTCAAGCCAGAAACATGAAATTACTACTAAAAAGTCTTTGAGGAAAAAAGCCTCCATGAAAGAGCATTCATATTTTAAAGATGTAGATGTTTTAAAGTCGTCAGGTACAAAGTGTCCTACAGCTGCTTTTTCTTGTTTCCGATGCCTGTTTTTAACTAGTGTAGAATATTGGATGTGAATGGATGAGAACACCTCAGTGTTTAGTATCTGTCTTGTTTTAAATGTCCCTTTCCCTGAATATTTAAAAGCAAAAAAAGTTTTACATTAAATCCATATTAGGGTGAGAGATCAGCAGGAAGTTTGCAAAGTGTGGGATGTGGTTGGGTTTGAAAAGTTTTGATATATGCCTAAATATATGTCAGGAGTCTTGACTTCTTTAAACTTGGAAAATGATTCATTAGAAAAGTATTGGTTTCAATAAACACTCATTGGAAGGAATTCCCAGCTCCAGAAGGAATTTCTTCTCAAAACCGGAGAGACATACACCAGGATGGCCATCAGGCTGATGGTTAGGGCATCCTGGTGGATAGGTAGGGGACCACAGACTTGAAACAGGGCCTAACCTGGGCAAAGCCTGGACTTGAATGGGGGTTTCCGACTCCTCATATGTATGTCTCGAACACTGAACTTTTGGCTATTCTGGGGTACATTCTATCACTCTGTTTTTCCTATACAGCAGAACGAAATCATTTCAAAACCTCAAGTTTTTATGAAATGGAAATGTCTTCTGGCCAGCCTTACTTAAGACACAAGTCCCAGTGACATTCAATGGGGGACACGCTCCAATTCAAATTACTCATGAAAATTCCACCTATGGTTTCTAACACTAAGTTGGCTTGGTTTAGGTATGTAACTTCCACTGATTTCTGGAATTCTAAACTTCAAGATATTACTGTTACATGTATACAAGAAATTACTGTTGAATATGAAAATTAAACTTCACTAGTTAGAGTTGCTGTTCTATTGTATGTATGGGTTTTCAGCTTCAGTGGCAGACTTGCACGTGGGATACATAAGAACAGCCATACTGGGTCAGGCCAAAGGTCCATCTAGCCCAGTATCCTGTGTTCTGACAGTAGATAATGTCAAGTGCTCCAGAGGGAATGAACAGAACAGGTAATCATCAAGTGATCCATCCCCCATGGCCAATTCACAGCTTCTGGCAAATTAAAACAGACTTGTCAACTTGTACGTCAGTTTTCTAAAAGAAATAAACCTTCTTCTTCGAGTGCTTGCTCATATCCATTCCAATTAGGTGTGCGCGCGCTGCGTGCACGTTCGTCGGAGACTTTTTACCCTAGCAACACTCGGTGGGCCAGCAGGTCGCCCCCTGGAGTGGCGCCGGTATGGCGCCCGATATATACCCCTGCTGGCCCGCCCGCTCCTCAGTTCCTTCTTACCGCCCATGTCGGTCGTTGGAACTGTGGAGCACGGCTAGCCGTTCTCCACCTCCCTAGCGTTTCACTCTTTTGCAGTTTAGTGTATATAGTTCTGTTATTATAGTAATAGTTGTAGTTATAAAGTTAGTTAAGTGTAGTTGTAGATAGTTATACAGAGGATTCGCCCCTTTTCCTCCTCGCGGTGCCGGGGCCCATGCCCGGTTCACCCGGCTTTAAGCCTTGTGCGGCTTGTCATCGGCCGATGCCAACAGGAGATCCGCATGACTCCTGCCTGAGGTGCCTAGGCGAGTCCCACCTCGTGGACAAGTGCCGGATCTGCAAGGCGTTCAAGCCCCGAACGAAGGAGCGGGACAGTCGCCTGAAGCAGATCCTGATGGAGGCAGCGCTGACTCCCCCACCGTCGGCACCGACTCCGGCACCGGGGCCAAGTGGCACCTCTGCTCCGGACCGCCCGGCACCGGCAAAGGCTTCGACTTCCCGCTCGGCACCAGCCCGGCACCCTAGCCGGCACCGCTCCCTCTCCCCGAGGAGCAAGAAGCACAGGGCTCCTGCGGTGCCTACAACTGCACCGCAGTCGGAGCGTGCCTCCAAACCTGACCGCCCGGCACCGTCATCCGCCACGGCACTGAGCGTCATCGCACCGTCGACTCCGGCTCCTCAGGGACCATTGAGTCCGGTGCATCTCAGCTCCCCTGTGAGAACAGCGGTTGAGCTCGTCGCGCCCTCCACGCCGGAGACCTTCTCTGTTGCATGCGACCTCATCGCCATGACAGAGCCCGAGCTGCCCCAACCCCCGGCACCACCGGTGCGGGTTCTCCAATCGATGGGCAAGCCCGCCATGGTGCGGCCGCATTCCCTGGGCACTACTGGGCATCGGTCCCGTTCCAGATCGAGGGACCACTCTCAGCGACGCCGTTCGAGATCCAAACGCCGCTCGCAGTCCCGAGACCGCTACCTGTGGCACCGGTCGTACTCGCGGCACCGTTCAGGATCCCGGTCGCCGTCGTACTACTCTCGGCACCGGTCTAGATCATGGCACCGACGTTCCTACTGCAGCCAATCCCGGCACGGCAGCGGACGGCACCGGTCGACCTCCTGACACCGAGCTGGTAGCAGGTCCCGGTACAGATCAAGGGACCACCATGATTCCCGGTACCGCTCGCCGGCACCGCGCGGCGACGTCGGGGTGCGCAGAGGCCTGACGCAGTCATCGACAGCTCCTCCATGGCCTTCAAGGCACTCGTCCGCTTCTTCCCGAATGGACAGCGCCTCTTACGGGGGTTCAGATGTGCAGGCCCACCCAGACCAGGGACCACCACAATGGTCCTTCTGGACGCCCTGGGCATACCACCAAGCCCAGGGCGAACCTTCGGGCCCCGCTCGCTCCCGCCAATCGGAGCATCGAGCACCGGAGGCCACGGTCAGCCGGCCCCCCCCCTCAAGTTTGGAGGAAGACCCTATGGATCCCCTGGCGCAGCAGGATGCTTGGGAAGTGGAGGTCCCTCTGGACGAGGCTTCAGTTCAGGAACCACTCCTCCCTGGGGTGTCTTCTTCCTCGTTCCCCAGATGAGGCAGTAGCGGGCACATCTTCATCAATCTTCCCCCGCCGATTGATCTCCGGCACACCAGGACCTTCTGAAGTGAGTTGCCCAGAACATAAACCTCCCTATCGAGGAAGTCCCAGAAGTGGAGGACCCGGTGGTGAGCATCCTTTCTGCGGAGGCACCGACCAGGGTAGCCCTCCCCTTCATCAAGTCGATCCAGGCGAAGGCGGATACCATCTGGCAGTCTCCGGCCTCCATTCCACCCACTGCCCGCGGAGTGGAAAGGAAGTATATGGTACCATCCAAGGAGTATGAGTACCTCTATGTACACCCTGCTCCTTGGTGGTACAGTCAGTCAATGAGCGGGAACGCCACGGCCAAGAAGCTCCTGCGCCAAAATCCAGGGAAGCCAGGCGCATAGACTTACTGGGCCGCAAGGTTTACTCCGTGGGAGGCCTTCAGCTCCGTGTGGCGAACCAGCAAGCCCTCCTGAGTCGCTACAGCCACAACACCTGGGAGGCTTTCGGCAAATTTACGGAGCTGCTTCCCCAGGACTCACGCCAGGAATTTTCATCTCTCCTGGAAGAGGGCAGGAGGGTCGCCAGGACCTCCCTACAAGCGTCTTTGGATGCCGCAGATTCGGCAGCAAGAACACTGGCATCGGGCGTAGCCATGCGCCGTATATCATGGCTGCAGTCTTCCGGACTACCACCGGAGCTACAGTACACGATTCAGGACCTGCCATTCGATGGGCAGGGCCTTTTCTCTGAGAAGACAGATCCCAGAGCCTGAAGGATAACTGAGTCATCATGCGGTCACTGGGAATGCACATGCCCCAGACTCAGACAAGGCCATTCCACCCCTACCATCAGCGCACTTACCCCCCGCCTCGCCCCAGACAAGATTTCAACCGGAGGCGAGGTCGGCCGAACCGTAGACGTCAACCAGGTCCTCAAAGGGGTAATACTTCCGGGTCCGACAAGCCACCGCAGGGACCCAAGACAAACTTTTGAAGGTGCGCCCGAGAGCAGCTTACCAATCCCTTCCCTGGATCCACTTCATTTCCTCAACCGCCTCCGCCCCTTCCTGCCGTCATGGTCCCAGCTAACCTCGGATCGTTGGGTCCTGCGCACGGTGCAGTTTGGTTACCATCTTCAGTTTGTTTCTCCACCTCCCTCCCATCCTCCCTCCTCGTCCCTCTTCAGGGACCCCTCTCACGAGCAACTGATCGTCCAGGAGGTTCACAAGCTCCTGCTCATTGGAGCTATAGAGGAGGTGCCAAGGGAGCTAAGGGGCAAGGGGTTTTATTCCCGGTACTTCTTAATCCCCAAGTCAAAAGGGGGCCTTAGACCCATCCTGGACCTGCAAGGACTGAACAAATTCATCAAAAAGTTCAAGGTCCGCATGGTAACCTTAGGAACCATCAGTCCCTCCTTGGATCCCGGAGATTGGTACGCTGCTCTCGACATGAAGGACGCATACTTCCACATTGCGATCTTTCCCCCGCACAGGCGGTATCTTCGCTTTGTGGTAAATCAGGACCACTACCAGTTCACGGTCCTCCCCTTTGGGCTCTCCTCGGCCCCCCGGGTGTTCACCAAGTGTATGGCGGTCGTCGCCGCTGCCCTGCGCCACCGTCGTATCCATGTCTTCCCTTACCTCAATGACTGGCTCATTCGAGGCACGTCTGAGGCGCAGGTGACCGGGCACGTCACCGTCATCAGGGAGCTGTTTGCGAGCCTAGGTCTGACCATCAACCCGGACAAGTCCACTCTGGTGCCTACACGGAGCATAGAGTTCATCGGGGCAGTGCTAGACTCCAACCTCGCGATGGCCAGCCTCCCCCGGCACCGATTCCAAGCCATAGTGTCCATGGTCACAAGCCTGCAGGCCTTCCCGACCACGTCTGCTCGAACGTGCCTCGCTCTCCTGGGGCACATGGCCGCATGCACCTTCGTCACCAGACATGCAAGACTCCGCATGCGCCCGCTGCAGACCTGGCTCGCGTCGGTCTATCGACCAGGCAGGGATGCCATAGACACAATCGTAACGATTCCACCGATTGTTCTAAGTTCCCTAGACTGGTGGACAACGCCCTCCCAAGTGTGTGCGGGCCTACCGTTTCACGCCCCTCAGCCCTCAATGTCCCTGACAACGGACGCGTCATCGCTAGGCTGGGGTGCGCACCTGGGGACCCTGCGTACACAGGGTCTATGGTCACAGAGAGAGTTGACTCTTCACATCAATGTGCGGGAGCTACGGGCAGTTCGCCTAGCATGCCAGACATTCCAACGCCATTTGCACGGCCGTTGTGTTGCGGTATTCACGGACAACACAACGGCCATGTATTACATCAACAAGCAGGGCAGGACCCGGTCCTCCCCGCTGTGTCAGGAAGCAATACATCTGTGGGACTTTTGCATAGCCCACTCTATTCATCTAGTGGCCTCCTTTCTCCCAGGAGTGTGGAACACCCTTGCGGATCACTTGAGCAGATCCTTCCTGTCCCACGAATGGTCCATCCGTCCGGACGTCCTCTATGTCGTTTTCCAGAGGTGGGGGTTTCCCCAGATAGATCTGTTCGCCTCCAGATTGAACAGGAAATGCCAGGTGTTCTGCTCTCTACAGGGTCGCTCCCCGGGCGCACTGTCGGACGCGTTCCTTATGCCGTGGATGGGTCGTCTTTGCTACGCCTTTCCACCCTTCCCTCTCGTCCACCGAGTCCTGATCAAGGTCCGGAGAGACAACGCCTGCCTCATCCTGATCGCTCCGGCGTGGCCGCGGCAGCCTTGGTACACCATGCTGCTCGATCTGTTCCTGGCGAATCCGATTGCCCTACCTCTTTGGCCGGACCTGATCACACAGGACTTCGGCAGGATGCGCCATCCGCATCTACAGTCCCTCCATCTGCCTGCATGGCTCCTGGCTGGCTAAGCCAGTCCGAGTTGCGCTGTTCTGATGCAGTACAGCAAGTGTTGTTGGGCAGCAGGAAGCCTTCCACGCGTTCAACCTACCTAGCGAAGTGGAAACGCTTCTGCTGCTGGTGTAGCCAGCACGGCCACGACCCACTCGCCGTGCTAGTCCCCACCATTTTGGACTACGTGTGGTCTCTCAAGCAGCAGGGCTTGGCGATCTCCTCTTTGCGCGTCCACCTCGCGGCTATATCCACCTTCCATCCAGGCGAGGCTGGCAAGTCCGTGTTTTCTCACCCGATGGTGTCAAGATTTATCAAGGGCCTGGAGCGACTATACCCTCAGGTCAAATGGCCTGCCCCTACTTGGGACCTGAACCTTGTCCTGACCAGGCTCATGGCGCCCCCCTTCGAACCCTTAGCCACATGCTCGCTGCTGTACCTGTCCTGGAAGGTGGCCTTCCTAGTCGCTATTACGTCGGCCCAGCGAGTCTCAGAGCTTCAGGCTCTGACCGTGAACCCTTCGTATACCGTATCAGAGGGGTAGCCATGTTAGTCTGGATCTGTAAAAGCAGCAAAGAATCCTGTGGCACCTTATAGACTAACAGACGTTTTGGAGCATGAGCTTTCGTGGGTGAATACCCACTTCCTCAGATGCATGCAGTGAGGGTGGGGCCTCATGCATGCATCTGAGGAAGTGGGTATTCACCCACGAAAGCTCATGCTCCAAAACGTCTGTTAGTCTATAAGGTGCCACAGGATTCTTTCCTCCGTATACGGTGTTCCATAAGGACAAGGTACAGCTGCAACCGCACCCAGCGTTCCTCCCTAAGGTCGTCTCCGCCTTCCATATTAACCAAGACGTCTTCCTGCCAGTCTTTTACCCAAAGCCACATTCACCCCGAAGAGAGCAACAGCTCCACTCCTTGGATGTCCGAAGGGCTCTCGCGTTCTACATTGAGAGAACTAAACCCTTCCGACGTTCATCACAGTTGTTTGTGGCAGTAGCAGAACGAATGAGAGGCATGGCAATCTCCTCCCAGCGTATCGCATCCTGGGTCACGTCCTGCATCAGGGCATGCTATGACTTGGCCCGTGTGCCAACGGGGACCCTTACTGCCCATTCTACCAGGGCCCAAGCTTCGTCGGCCGCGTTTTTGGCTCACGTCCCCATACAGGAAATCTGCCGTGCGGCCACATGGTCTTCTGTACACACCTTCGCATCACACTATATGCGCTGGTCCAGCAAGCTAGAGACGATGCCACTTTTGGCGCAGCGGTTTTACAGTCTGCTACGTCTCGCTCCGACCCCACCGCCTAGGTAAGGCTTGGGAATCACCTAATTGGAATGGATATGAGCAAGCACTCGAAGAAAAGACGGTTACTCACCTTTGTAACTGTTGTTCTTCGAGATGTGTTGTTCATATCCATTCCACACCCACCCTCCTTCCCCTCTGTCGGAGTAGCCAGCAAGAAGGAACTGAGGAGCGGGCGGGCCAGCAGGGGTATATATCGGGCGCCATACCGGCGCCACTCCAGGGGGCGACCTGCTGGCCCACCGAGTGTTGCTAGGGTAAAAAGTTTCCGACAAATGTGCATGCGGCGTGCGCACACCTAATTGGAATGGATATGAGCAACACATCTCGAAGAACAACAGTTAGAAAGATGAGTAACTGTCTTTTTCTACATCTTCAAATGTTGTCTAAATACTTGTTCAGCTTATTTTCAATGGTTTTGGGCTGACTCCCTCAACTCCCCTTTTCTTTAGCAGCTGTAGAATTATGTAGAGGTACACTGTCCTTATTAATATTTCATATCTGACTTAAGGGACTGCATTGTTTGAACCCAAATAAGACTTGATGAATACTGTGAAAGTAACATACAGCTTTACTTGTATCCAGTCCCAATACAAATAGCAGGCACATAACATTTCTCTGAAATATTGCACATTTTCTCTCTCCCCTCCCCACTGAGAATTTTTGGGATCACCCCACAGCTGAGGCTAGAATTACCTCCAAAACACCCAAGTTTATGTGAAAGGCCAATAGCTGCCCCATGCCTCTCAGTTATATTGCTCATGCTCCAGGGGCTGACTGCTAAGAGCAGTAGTACTGTTTCCATTTGTTAGCGTGCCTCTAGGCTCTGGAGTTTACTCTTTTTCTGTAGATGCTTAGCTTCAGGCTCTCGTGCAAAATATTCCTAGCCCATGACTGGCTTGGGAAATGGGTTTAGGCCCCAACTTTCTCTGGAGAGATAGGACATCTTTTGAACCCTAAACTGTTGGGGGGGGGGGGGGAGAGTGCATATCCCATAGTGTCCTGTCGTCTTTGCTCAAGAGGGGAAGGGAAAGAACATTCCCTACTACACCACTTCTCTCAAACAAAATTATAAACTATAAACAAAGTTTCCCCAGCAAACATTGTTAGTGGAGTCTGCAAAGCTTCGCCATGGGCTCTGACTGTCGCTATTGTCGTACTTGGTGGGAGGAGTCCTGCTCTTTTGTAAACATGGATGAATTGTCACAAAGGAGTACAAAAGAATATCATAAGTGTGTAGGGAAAGAATCAGAAAGGCTAAAGCACAAAATGAATTACACCTAGCAAGACACATAAAAGGCACTTAGAGGAGGTTCTTTAAATACATTAGGATGAAGAGAAAGACACATAAGAGTATGTCCTTTACTTAGTGGGGAAGGAGCTAATAACTGATGACATCAAGAAGGCTGAGGTATTCATGTCTATTTTGTTTGCCTTAACTAAAAAGGCTAGTGGTGATCAGATAATATTAACAAGAAGGGTGAAGGAACACAAGCCAAAATAGAGAAGGAATAGGTTACAGAATATTTTGATAAGATGGATGTATTCAAGTTGACAGGGCCTGAGGAATTTCATCATCAGGTACTTAAGGAACCAGTTGAAGCAATCTTGGAACAATTAGCAATTATGTCCAAGAACTCATGGTGGATGGATGAGGTCCACAGGACTGGTGAAGGATAAACGTAATACCTATCTTTAAAAAGGGAAACAAGGAGGACTCAGGGAATTATAGACAGTCAGCCTAACTTTGGTATCTGGAAAGATACTGGAACAAATTATTAAACAATCTTTGTAAGCACCTAGAGGATAATACTATTTTAATTAGGGCTGTTGATTAATCACAGTTAACTTGTGCGATTAACTCAAAATGAATCATGATTAATCGCAGTTTTAATTGTACTGTTAATAAAATACCAATTGAAATGTATTAAATATTTTGGATGTTTTTCTACATTTTCATATATATTGTATTCTGTGTTGTAATTGAAATCCAAGTTTATATTCTTTTGAATTAAAAATATTTTCACTGTAAAAATTATAAAAGAAATAGTATTTTTCAGTTCACCTCATACAAGTACTGTAGTGCAATCTCTTTGTTGTGAAAGTGCAATTTACAAATGTAGATTATTTTTTTGGGGTTATATAACTGAACTCAAAACCAAAACAACATAATACTTCAGAGGATACAAGTCCACTCAGTCCTACTTTTTGTTCAGCCAATTGCCAAGACAAACAAGTTTGTTTACATTTACAAAAGATAATGCTGCCCTCTTCTTATGTACAATGTCACCAGAAAGTCAGAACAGGCATTTGCATAGAACTTTTGTAGTCAGCTTTGCAAGGTATATACTTGCCAGATATGCTACACATTTGTATGTCCCTTCATGCTTTGGCCACCATTCAAGAGGACATACTTCCATGCTGATAATGCTCATTAAAAAAATAATGCGTTGATTAAATTTGTAACTGAACTTCTTGGGGGAGAATTGTAGGTCTCCTGCTCTGTTTTACCCGCATTCTGCCATATATTTCATGTTATAGCAGTCTCAGATGATAACCCAGCACATGTTGTTCATTTTAAGAACACTTTCACTGCACATTTCACAAAATGTAAGAAGGTACCAATGTGAGATTAAGATAGCTATGGCATTCAACCCAAGGTTTAAGAGTCTGAAGTGCCTTTCAAAATCTGAGAGGGATGAGGTATGGAGCATGCTTTTAGAAGTCTTAAAAGAGCAACACTCCAGTGCAGAAACCTACAGAACCTGAACCACCAAAAAGGAAATCAACCTTTTGCTGGTGGCATCTGACTCAGATGATGAAAATGAACATGCGTTGGTCTGCACTGCTTTGCATTGTTATTGAGTAGAACCCGTCATCAGCATGGATGCATGTACCCTGGAATGGTTGTTGACACATGAAGGGACACATGAATCTTTAGAGCATCTGGCATGTAAATATCTTGCTATGCTGGCCAGATCAGTGCCATGTAAACACCTGTTCTCACTTTCAGTGACATTGTGAGCAAGAATCGGGCAGCATTATCTCCTGGAAATGTAGACAAACTTCTTTATATTTAAATCAATATATTTGAAAACATCCAAAAATATTTAAATAAATAGTAGTCTGTTGTTTAACAGTGCTACTAATCATGCGATTGTCATTAATTTTTTAATTGCTTGACCGTCCTAATTATAAGCAATAACCAACATGGATTTGTCAAGAGAAAATCATGCCAAACCAGCTAATTCCCTTTGTTGACAGGGTTACTGGCCTGGAGGTAGGAGAGAATCAGGAGCTGTGATATAGCTTGATTTTAGTAAGGCTTTAATCATAGTTTCTCATGACAGTCTCATAAGCAAACTAGGGAAATATGGCCTAGGTGAAATTACTATAAGGTGGGTCCACACTTGGTTGAAAGATCCTACTAAAAATAGTTATCAAGGGTTTGCTGTCAAAGTAGGAGGGTATAGCTAGTGGGGTCCTGAAGGGGTAGTCCTGATACTGTTGCTATTCAGTATTTTCATTAATGACTTGGACAATGGAGTGAAGAAAGTGCTTGCAAAATTTGCAGATGGCATCAAGCTGGGAGGGGTTGCAAGCATGTTGGGAGACCAGATTAAAATTCAAAATGACCTTGACAAATTGGATAATTGGTCTGAATTCAACAAGATTAAATTAAATAAAGATAATTGCAGCACACTTCACTTAGAAAGGAAAAATCAAATGGACAGCTACATAATGGGGAATAACTGGCTAGGTCAGGGATCTCAAACTCAAATCCCCACAAGAGCCACATGAGGACTAGTACGTTGACCTTTTCAGACAATGATACAAAAGTATAGTAAAAAATGAAGAGTAATATCGTATGCTATTAAAAGTCCCTCCCACCCTGTGATATTTCTCTCTGATTCACCTTCCCTTTCCCTCCCTCCCAGTGTTAAAGGAAAATGGCTTTTCCCAGTGACTGAGTACTGCTGCTTTCCCTGCTCCCTTCTCCTGCAGCATTTCACACTGTGCATGGGATCAATGGGGACGGATTTGAGTGGCAGGTGTGTTTGGCCCTCCCTTGAGGGAGAAGAGATTTGAAGAGTGGCGAAGGGGCTGGCCGAGGATTGGTGTGAGTCAGGGTATAGCTAGAGGGGAGGATTGGGGATGTAGGAAGAGCAGGCTCAATAGCTTGGCTGGGAGCAAGGCACTGCAATGCTGTTTGTCAAGCTTGGGCAGTTCGACTCGGGTAGACTCCAGAGAACTGTGGAAACAGCTCATTGAAATCAATGCAGCAGACATCCCCACCCCCAGAGCCAGAGTGACTGTAACACTGCCTTAAACAGCAACTATGAGAGCCCACCTGCCCTCCTCCCTAGAGCATGAGTGTGGGAGCTGGCAGCAGCAAGGCCAGAGGTGGGTTATATTTTGCTGATTCAGCTAAGAGTGTCTTCCCTGCCCCGCCTCTTCCCACCCCTTCCCCAAAGTCCATGCCCTAACTCTGTCCCCTCCCTGCCCATATTCCAACCCCTTCCTCAAATCCCCGCCCTGTCCCCCTGCCTCTTCTCCATCTCCTCCACTGAGCTCCCCGTGTCCCTACCTTTCTCTGATTCTGTTAATCCTGCTGGGACGGCAGCAGCCCTTTGCTCTTCTGAATGACATAATATATACATGTATGAGGTTCTGTGCTAGCAGAGAGAGTTGCTAGCACAGAATACACCGCATAGCCTGGTGACTTCTATTTAAAAGAGAAAATCAGAAACTCATGAAAATAGGAATGTTAACATTTATACCATTTTCTTTGAAAAGAAGACAATGTGGAAGCTTGGAGTAACTATTTATTAACATAAAGATAAAAGCAGTCAAAACCAGTACTTAACACTCACATACACTGACCATTTTTATGAGACATATTTCTGTACAATAATTTTGCTGGCTTGAGCACGCACGTGCGTGCACACACACACAGATCTAGCAGTTTAACAGGGCCATAAGTGTCCTTACGTAAGCTTGTAAAAATGGTTCACCAAAATAGTCACAAGGAGAGAATATAACACGTACATAATTTTTCCATATTTTAAAATGGAAAAGATTGTGCATGTGATAAACAATGTTTCATCACAGTCCATTAGCTGTAGCACCTATCGACTGGTGTATGGATGCTGTTTGAATGCAAATATAACATTTACCATTACTTGGACCCACAATGAAAGCTTCTAGTTGTTGTTCAGGACCCACCATGAAGCTGAAAAGGAAAAAAAATATTTACTGACCAATCTTTATTTTATTTTTACAGTATTCCTCTTTCTTCTTCCCTTCTCCCCCATACCCTTTCTTGAAACCCTAAATAGATCATCTATAATCTGTTCCTCTGCTAGTCTAAAGAAATAGTATTAAACTGTTCTTTCTGTGTTCAATTCCCACCAAAGATAATTGGAGATGTGCATTTTCTAGGACAGAACTTGCTTAATCAGGGGAGGAGAGTGGTAGTCCAGGAGAAGTTGGTGGAGGAGCTGAGCGGAACAGTGGAGGAGGGAGAGAGAGCATTTAGTGCAACAGTTTACACCTTTGTACTCTAGCTTCTTAAATTCCCAATATTTGCCTTGGAGAAGGAAATTGATCAGAATGGAGGCTTCTTTTCTTAGATCCACCCAACTTTGGCCATGAAAGTCCAGTTTTGTATAATGCTTAAGACTGCAGCAGTGGTTTGGTAAACAATTTGTCCAAATGAATCCCAATCCCACAGCTCAGCATCCAGGTGTATGGTACCAGTAACATAGTAGGTCTTCCCTCTAGCTATGGTCATCTCCACTGCAAGGCTCTTGCATGGAGGATGGGGGACATAACTGGTGATTGACCTTGGGGAAGATGTATTCTTTCGCAATAGCCTTCAAAGCAAGGGTAACTGAGTGAGGTGTCTGTCCACCTTCTTCATCAGCTGATCTAAAATAGGGTGTAAGGAACAACAGCCTCATTGGGCAAAAGTACCTGGCCCAGGAAACTCTCAGTTGTGATTCCTGCAGATTCCTGTCTCAATGTTAAATCAAAATCAGTGGTCTTGGACTATTTCCATAAGAACTGGATCCTCTCTTGTAGATTCACTGCCTTTGTACTTCTCTGTAGTGAAAATGTATTTGGAATCAGCAGATTCCTCTGGTCCACCTGAGTCCAAATAGCAGCTTGCATCTCTCTGCGCTCACTTAAGCAGCTGGAATTGTATGGGCAATGAGGTGGAGCACTGTGAATGCATCATGAAGCATTGATCTTTACTGAGCCAGTGCTGAGGCCAGACTCCTGCTTTATGAACATCAAAGTCAGGTACATGAGTGTCAGTCTTGTTGCAAAAAGTGCTCCAATTGTGCTGGGAGTTCTGCCCTTTTCAATGTAGGGTAAGAAGAATACATCAAAGTTAGTACTAAGTAGTTCATGGCAACCTGGAGCAAGTGGGCCTGGTCACTCATCTCCCATTAATACCCAGTTACATGACATGGGTCAAGGTTTCAAAAGGGTTATACCCCTGTCAAATGACAGTGATCAGAATGTACTGACTCCACTGGCTACTGTTGCAAGAAGGATCCCAGATATCACTCCTGCAAAACCCCTCACTCTTGTGAGTAGTCCTTATCCTGGTGAGTATATTCCTATTGACGTGAACTGGATTACTCATAGAAGAGAAGACTTGTAATCTTTATTGCATCACAGATTCAGTATGTGACTTTGAAGAAGTCAGTTCATCTCCTTGTTGGTCAACTCAGCTGGAAAACTGGGTTAAAAAGGATCATACTGAAAATCAGTAGCTGTATCTGAGCTGGGCTTCCCTGGGTTACATCAATCACAAAATTGCAGTTGCTAGTAGCAGTTATTTCTGTTCTTCACTGAGTTTTAAACCGTTCTCAGTCTACATTGTATGTGACTGTTGCATAAAATATAGTAATTGCCTTACAGCCATCATTTTTGCTCTCCCTTAAAGCTTTTTCTTTCCTTTGAATACAAATTGGTATGAAGATCCTTATGCTGCAATTACTGTACTTGTTGAAAAAAACAACATAGGTATATATATTTCTAAAAGAAAATATAACCTATACATTGTGAAAATTAAACTATGCATATCCTAAATATTACTTTCCTATGTTATTTTCTGAGTAAGGAATTCATGTTGAGCAATGCTCTGGTTGCCATGGTAATAATCTACCGGGACGAATGATGTAGACTAAAATCCCACTTAAAAGGCAGAGTGCATGCTTTAAACATCATGTTTTAAATTCAATTTCAGACGGATCTTTATATTTAAACATTTATAAATGACATATACATTTTATTTGATTTGGTGCTAAACATACTTTCCCCAGCCAAAATTGGAACACCACTATTTCTTCTTTCTCCATCCCTTACTGAATTCCAGTCCAGCCATTGGCACAATGTAGTCTGACACTATCATGCAGAGGGAAATAGTGCATTATATTACTAAATTATTTGAGCCAAATTCTGCATTCCTTGGTTAGAGTTTACTCATTCTTTACTCAGGCAAACTCTCATTGAAGGCAGTGGAGTTTGTGCATGGGAGTTTGCTTGATGGAAAAATCTCAAGTGATCTAGAGGTTAGGCACTGGATAGGGACTGGCCCAATTCCTACAATAGGAGATATGGGTTCAATTTCGAGCTCTGCCCCAGATTTTCTGTATGACCTTGGACAAAGTACTTAATCTCTCTGTGCCTCAGTTCTCCATTTGTAAAATGGGGATGATCCTTGCTCCATTCATTGTTGTTCTTGTCTACTTAGACTGTAAGCTCTTTGGGACAGGAAGTTTCTCTTATAAGGTGCATGTATACCACATAGTACTAGGTGCTACTGTAATACAAATAATATTAATTGTAATTTGGGAATCTTCTGCACCTCAGCTTTTCAGAATGGAGTTTGGAGAAAAGTTGCAGGAAATATGCACAATTGGGTGGTAAATTAAGACCACTCTTTCTGTCAGTGTAATACAAGCAGATGCAATTAAATGAAATCTAGCTCTTTATCAGAAAGCAAACGTATTTTCTGCCTAAATATTTTTAAACCAGTAGTGCAAAAACAGTTCAAAGCAACAGAATGTTACTATTTACAAAGGAACTCTTTATATTCTGGATATTCTATGTACCATATTTGTTAGTTTAATACTTAATTTGTAATAATCTTACCTTTCCTCCAATAGGAGGAAGTATTGTGTATGTTCCTATTACTGATGTGTTTAACAGCTGTATTACTGTATACAAACCCATGATGCTTAATGAAAAAGAAAAAAAAAGAGCAGAAGAGAGGCAAAACTACAAAAGAGCATTGAATAAGGGAATATTCTGCAGTTATTCCACATATGGAACATTCTAGTCAATGGGAAGTCTTCATATTGAAGCAAGTAAAGTATTGTGAAAAACTGGATAATTACCAGGTACTAGCATAGTTGTCATGAGTTCTGGAGTTTCCAAGAAGTCCACATTACTCCTTTGGAATGTCTTGCTGTAGTTCATTTGGAGATGACTGTAAACATATAAGTGATGAGAACTTAACAAGATATAAAAGAACTGAATATTTATATGGCTATGAAGAATAGCCAGAAATTCATAATTATAATTTAAAAAAAAATCAGAAGGGATATTAAACGTGTTTCAGGGCTTTAGCCAATATCTAACTATTAGAGACCAGGATTAGACCTAATGTGTGGGGCATATTATCCCATCTCAGCCTGCAGTGGCATTCTGGAATTTTCCTTGGCAGCATCTGGTATTGGAAACTGAACTAAATGAATCTTTGGTCTGCTCCTGTATGGCGTTTCGTCTATTCCAATGATGGTGAAGTGCCTTTTCAATTCTTATTACTGTTGCAGAAGGTAAATGCACCTTCTCTGAACTCACTGGGCTGGATTCTGTAAGCAGGATATTAGGCTGCATAAAACCCCAAAACAATGGATTCCACCTTCAGATTGGTGGGTCTGATCTTTTTTATAAAATGCAGTTCAAAATAATATCTCCACCTCTTCCCACTTCCCTAAATCTCTGCCTCCTGCACGCTAGAACCCAGCTGGTGGGAAATCCTCTGGATGTGATATCTTCCAAGGTCCCGAAGAGAGACTGGAAGCCTGCTGGGCTTTTGTGGTAGGGGTGGGAAACCTTGGGGGAAGGCACCAGTGACCACTCACATGCCTAAAGTTACACATGTGCGTAAGTATGTTGCAGGATTGCAACCTGTGTCTCCTTTTGGCTCCTTGTCCACCCTGCATTAGCTCTCCACCAGCATCATTCTGATGACTCCTAACTCTATATCTCTGCACCTTCAGTCTCTGCCTATTCAAGTCAGACTACTGGATGTCTTTCCAATAGATATTCAAATAGTGTTTTAAGCTCAATTCAGTAAAAAAACTGGACTGTTATGAAGCATTCTTAATGGCATTTAATTGGAAAGTAGATCAAGCAAATTAATGAAAGATATTTATATCTTTATATACCAATACTTTCATGCAGTTACTTTCTGATCTTCTAAACGACCTGAAATGCAAAAGGTAATCTCACTACTTGCCTATTCCAGGCACTGCTGTTCTCCCAGAACTCATAAATGATGAAGCGGGATTCGCTTGAAAGCTTCTGTATGGAAACACTAACAGTTGTAGGACAAAATTAGCAAGCACACTTTTCCCAAGCTACTGTACAGTGATTGAACAAAACTCAGTGATTTCTGTAAAAAGGATATACCTGGACAGTCTGAGGGAAAAATATGTGGAGTTAGAGGCATCTGTTTTGCTAATAACTTGAGCTCTTTCTACTCTTATCTGTGATATACTGCATGGTATTTTTAAGCAGAATTTTTATTTATAACCTTTAAAATTAGAACTGTTATAATGGACTCTTATTTACAAAATTAATTTCTCGTACTGTTCCAAATGCTAGAGTACTTTATCTCAAAAAGCATGGTTCAGTATTATAGAAACTAATCCAACTGTGCTGTGCAGCGAACCAGCATAATACAGTGTTTCCCACAGAGAGCAAGTGAAGTAAGTCATGAAGTAAGGACAAGATTTTCAAGAATGAGTAGTGGCTTAGATGCCTCAGTACTTATGTGCCCGATTTGAGACAGGTTAAAAGAGTCCTATTATCAGACAGTGCTGATTGCCCACTGTAGCGGGGTGGACACCTGCTCCTGCCCTAAGAGGCTTAAAACCGTCCTAGGAAAGGGCTGTGGCAGGAGAAAGCAGCCACTGGACTGACTGGGGAAAGCAGGCAGAGCTGCAGCCATGCCCCAAACAGAGCCCAGCTGGCCCCTATAAGAGGCTGTGAGCCAGGAGCCCAGTCTCTCTCTAGCTGTAGAGGGAGACAGATCTGGTTGCAGGGACCTGAGCAGAGCACCTGAGTGGAGCAGGGCTGGGGAAAGGTAGAGGAGCTGGGGAGGCTGCAGCCTAGAAAGCCCCAGACTGTGGCCTAGCAGATGGCCAATGGGTACTGAGGGTTGTAAAGGGCAGCCCAGGGGTAGGCAAAGGCAGCAGGTCCAAACCAACCTTGTCAGTGATGAGTGGCACACATTGCAGTCTGCCCCAGGGAATGGGGGCTAGTTGGTGACTGGCAGTAACATTACACTGAGGCAAGGTGGGGATAGGGGGTGGGGGTTCCCCTGGGCAGGGAGACCCCAAGACTGAGGGGTTACTGCCAGAGGAGCAGCACCCCAGAGAAAGGGGCACAGGGTCCTGGGAGGGACATGGGGGCCAGCGGTAAGGCAGATCACCAGCCTGCAGAGGGCACTCCGGAAGCTGGATGAGCTAATTCCTGACAAAAACCAGCAGTAGGCGCCACAGGGGTGAGTCCACATGTTTATACCCACGCTCTGAAAATCAAGCCTCCTGGGTAAGGTGTCTCAGAGTGGGATACTCAGAAATTAAGGCATCTAAATTATTAGTCACTTCTGAAAATCTTGGCCTAAATTATGCTGTTTCACTTGTGCAGGTTTGTTTTCCAGAGGCGAGAAGTTCATTAAAGCAGGATAGACCTTAGGTGTTTTGGAAGCAAGCAGCCATATGTGGCATAAAGATAGACTGGTCACTGTCTGTTGCTCATATACTTTTTAAAAACAGTATCTTTTTATCATGTATTTCTGTTGTGATGGCACCTAGGGACCCCACATGTGGAATAGGGTCGATTGTACTAGCTACTGTACTAACAAACAACACAAAAACAGTCCTTGCCTGACAGCCCAAATTCTCAGAAAAAACTTCCCCCCCCCATGTATTGTCTACTTTTGGGTTTATTCCTCCAGTTGTCTTAGACAGCTTGCCATGGAGTTCACCTACCAGTCCATGGTGGCATAAAGTATCCCATGGAACATATGCCAATCCTTCCCACAGTGTCATCTGCTTTAGTGCATTCTATAAACCTCATACTCGGGAGCTAGTTTTCAAATATGTAAGTCTTGATATGATTTGTAATTCTGCATTTAGATGCTCAAATTGGCAACTGGATGTGCACTGCGAAAGAAAGATACTTATAGATTATTTCCACATCCAAATGTGAGATGTGGCGATTTTATTACTGCTTTGTTTGAAAACTGTGCTCAGTACACCCTAAACTGTAACAGGTAATGAATCCACCCTTTTCGTTATTTCCTGCTACATGAAGAATAGAACACTATACACTATGAAGAGCTAGTCAGTAACTACATGTAGTAGCACAACAAAATAAAACATCCAGAATCAGAAAGTGACCAGCAGGTGGCACCACTGGCACACCAAATATCTGCTAAATTGTGGAAATGAATCAGTTCTTCCTTTTTCTATGTGCTCTTTCAGTTTTATATTTTCAAACAATTTAGGATTTTTCTTATGACAAGCATGCAGTTCAGTGTTACTAAAGAATGCTTTGGTATGTTGTAAACTCTTTTTTTGTAGCGGGTAGCATTCTGGTTTGCTTTTCCATCTCTTGGCCCTTGTGTGATGGTACATTTGTCCACAACATAGTCAACCATTTCCAAATATTACAAAAAGTTCATATTTTCTTTCTCCAACTGCATTTCCATACGATGTCTGTTATGGTGAGTTATGTCCATTCCATAGAACCAGCTCTCTCTGATGGATAATTGTTCTGCTGGAATATGTTTTACTAGCTCCAATCCTAAACTGATACTGTCCTTGCCCCACATTAACCAGGTTTAAAGAAAGCTATTCCAAGAAACAGTTGTTTATTGCTTCTCCAAACCTTGTTCTGGCATTCGATAGGACCAGTTTATTTGTGTTTAGGTGAAGTTGCCCATTATTATTGTATTACTAGATATGGTTTCCAGTTTGATCACTCTTACCAAGACAAACTCAGTGGACCTGATTTTTCATCGTGCTACAAGTCCTTTGCACTACTTTGCCAATGCAAAGGGGAAGTAAAGTCAGTGGATCACACCAACAGGAAGCTCCCCTTTCTTAGGAGTAATGCTGGGATGGTACAGCTCCTGGTGAGTGGGAAAGTCCAAGAATAAGGAGATGTGGTTATTCACTGTTACTAGAACAGCCCCAGCCACTGGAAACCAAGTGTAAGTTAGAGCAGCCCTGAGCTTGCTCCAACATATGCTAGGGGCTGACCAGTCCCAGAATTGGTGAATGATAAAGGTAGCCTTTTGTTCCTCATCATGGGTCCTCTCCTGATTGCTACTCAGTGAGTCTGATTCTCAGCTCTGGCTGTTTTTCCTTATCCAGAACCTGGTATTATAATCCTACATATCTTAATGACTTGAGATTCTTTTCCATACAGATTTTACTGTGTTGTCTGCATCACTCATTTTCTATGGAATCTTGAGGTATAGTGCAGCTCCTCCACTTCTGTGACTTAATCTGTCTGTCCTATCTACAGTAGAACCTCAGAGTTATGGAAGGAATGGAGGTTGTCCGTAACACTGAAATGTTCATAACTCTGAACAAAGCACAGTTTGGGCTTCAGCAGCTGACACTCCAGGGCAGGCTCCAACAGCAGCTGAGCTCCCTCCTCAGCTCTGGCAGCTTCCTTGCCGGCAGCTTCTTTCCTGGGTCAGACTGAGTTTGCAAGTTTGTCCCCCTCCCGGCTGGGGGGAAATAAAAACAGCATGTCCCCCTGCCATCGGTGGGGCAGAGGGGGTGAAAGTGGTGCAGACCCAAGTAGTGCTCCTGCTCTGCTGGCTCTGCCTGCCTTGGGCAGGCAGCCACAGTGTCTTCACCTCCTAGCTATAAGTGGCTGCCCCAGGCATGGGGTGGGGACAGGCAGCCCAGATGTGTCTACCTTTAAGATGCAATACAGGCACAGTATAGTATTTGTGGGTTTGTTTTGGTTTTTTTTGTCTCTGCTGCTGCCTGATTGGTTACTTCTTGTTTCACGTGGTGTCCGGTTGACAGCTGAGTCCATAACTCTGGTGTTTGGATCTTTGAAGTTCTACTGTAGTTCATTCCCAGGCAAAATAGTATCCCATTAAATTTTGTCAGGCTAGAGGGTAGTGATTCAAACACTAGCTCACAGACTTACACAAAATGAGGTAAATATCCCTGCTGTTATTCAACTGAAGATAATTTTGTCCATTAAGTGTTGGCTTGGTAGAATTAGAATTTTATTTTGTATAATTTCAACAATACCAGTTTATTTTAAACATTTATTTGTTTTTATCAATTTAAATTTTCACAGTTGTGGGGAAATAATAGGAGATTTGGGAGTCAGACAATAATTATTCAATGATTAGATGCTGAGATTCAAAAGTTAAAGCTTTGTAACTGTTAAAACAACAAATGACCAACATCACCTGTCAAAAGATACAAAGCAAATATCCTTAAATCAATCTCTAATAAGTTCTCATAAGCATTTTTCTTACTTTTCCTATCTGTAATTTGATTATTATTGATGGAAAATTTTTGTTGGTCTGTGTGCATATGGTGGAATTGACATTTATCAATAAAAATCTAATCCTTCCAAGCCTAACTAAGTGTGTTTTAAAAAACCCTCTTGTTTCTACCTTTTTAGTGAAGTACAGGGATGGAATCTCATCCCTTTAATCCAGCACTTCTCAAATTATGGGGCAGGTCTCCTAAGAGAGTTGCAGGAATGTGTCAAGTGAGGCCTGAACTGTGTGCTTTTATTTATTTATTTTAAAGAGCTGTGGCTGTCATCTCTGGATGGCTGGGGCTGGACCAGAAGGACTGTGCACACCTGGGAGGCAGGAAGAAAGGGGATGGCCGGAGCCTCCCCGCGCTGGGGCTGACTGCCAGAACCCTGCCACCTGGGCCTGGGCTCTCCTCTCAATCCCTCACGGGGAGGCAGTCCAGGCTTGGGCTCTTCTTCCCCCACAATGCCTCACGGGGAGACAGCGGGGCTCTGCCTGTCTGCTCTAGGGTGGCAGTAGGGCACTATGTCTGCTCTGAAAAGTGATATTGACAAATATCACTTTTCACACTGCCACCCTTCTATGCTGCTGCTGGCACGGCACTGCCTTCAGAGCTGGGCATCCTGGGAGGAGGTCATAAATGACTACAGACATAAAGAAGGGGAGCATGAGTAAATAAGTTTGAGAACCATTGCTTTAATAAATTCTAATAATAAGAAAAGAAATGCAAATGCCTTTCGTCTAGCATTATGCCTCTATCTGTTTATATATTACTTAGATTGTAAGCTCTTTGGGGCAGAGACCATCTTGATCTGTGTTTGTACAGCACCTAGCACAATGGGTCCTTGTCAGTGACTATGGCTCCTAGGCATTATGGTAATACTAATACAAATAATAATAATATATTTTGCCCTCACTGTGTTATCTGAGCATCGTATACTCAGCAAACTGTCAGATTTGTCCTTTCCATTTTATAGGTCTGGTCTGTCTTGAACTGAGCTAGCCACCCTTTTATAGGCTGGAGATCTTCTCCCTCTTAAAGGGAGGTCCACCAATACCCCTCAGCATGCGGAAAAAACCTTCCCAAACACACAAGTATCACCACAAGAATGCTCTCCTCTTACTGAGCATGTTCTGATTTTAAATTTCTCTCAGATGGATGAGGGGTGGAACGTGCAAGTCACTGGATGGACACCTCTTAGCAAACAAACAGGTAAGGGCAGTGCAGCATAACATTTTTTCTGTGATTTGTTTAGGTGCATTGTAACAAAATTTGAGGCTTATGATTTCAGTCTCTAGACTAGTAGCTTTGAGACTTTTTGAGCTCTAGCATGCCTAGTGTAACAAACAAGGACACAAGACCTCACTGGTCTGTTATCCCTCTCTAAAGGGATTTTTGATCCTCTCTTTATGATGAACTTTAAACCATGCTCAAATAAGAGTCAAAACACAATAAAACTTTCAAGCATGTTTTTATTATCCGCCTTCCTTCCCTGATTAGCACTGCTTTGGGTTCTAAGTATCCTCACTGGGGAGCTAGCATATTTGCCTGGAAAACACAGTCATGAGACTTAGCCCTGGTCTACATGACAGAATTACTTCAGTATAACTATGTCACTCAGGGGTGTGAATAATTCATACTCCCTAAGCAACTTAGTTATATCAACCTAAGTGATGACATAGACATGCTATGTCAACAGGAGAGCTTCTCCCACTGACATACCTATCGCCTCTTGCAGAGGTGGATTAACTATGCCAACAGGTGCTCCTCCCATCAGCTCTGAATGTCTTCGTTAAAGTCCTATAGTGGTGCAGCTGCAGCGGTGCAGCTGCGCTGATGTTGTTAAGTGTAACCTGCCCTCAGAGAGTGACTGATTAACAGAGAAATACAGCAGAAGAAAAAAAGCCCAACAATTCACAACAATCACACGATGGTAGGCAGAAAATCAACTTTTTTTAATTCAACTTTGAAAGAATTCCAAATAAGGGTTGATCCTGCAAAGTGATTTGCGTGGGTAGAGCTTTATATGCCTTTGTGGGATGTTTTGCAGGATCAGGAGTGCAGGATCAGGGTGGAGGAAACTTGCTGAGGCACTGTCGCAGAAAGGTATGCACTAGAAAAAGTCTTCAAAGAGTCTTTCTTCAAAAACTCCCCTTCTCAGGGATCCTAAGAAAATGCTACAAAACAACCTCCCCTACAAGAAACTGCAGTATCCTAGGGCTAACCTATGGCAATTTTCACTTCTAGCTCTTTTTCTAATTATCCTCTATTACAGAGGACAAAAGCTGGGCAAATACTATTCACTGACTAATTCAACACATTGTGTGATTCTTTTCAAATTATTCAACATATATATTGAATAATTTGTCCACCTCTACAGCTGGACCCAAGTCCCCACATTGAATACTTTATATGAATATTTATAAAAGATTCTGTATATTCATATATGCTTTGAACTCTCCCTCTTATTCTAATAGTCCTGTCCCAACCCTCCCCTCGTGTGTTCCCCAATAGAAGAGAAGATGGTCCACGTGCATGGGAAGGGAGATAGACCATGAGACAGTCTCGCTGTTAACACCTGGTCCACCCCAAGTTTGAGATTCATTCAAAGAAATATTCATATTTGTAGTGCTACGCAGAATATGCCGTAATGGTAATAAAAACCATACTTACTGCAGGTTTCAGAGTAGCAGCCGTGTTAGTCTGTATCCGCAAAAAGGACAGGAGTACTTGTGGCACCTTAGAGACTAACAAATTTATTTGAGCATAAGCTTTTGAGGGCTACTTACTGCAAACATCCAGTCCGAGTAGAAGCAGATTCCACATACTGTTTCAGAGCAAGTCGGAATTCTTCTAGTTCTTCCTCTAGCACAGACATTTGACGCTGAACAATCATTATGTGCTGATGAAGATATTACAGTATCGATTGTCATGTTCCTCCTATTGTTTCCATACATTTTAAACTAAGAAAATTATCAGGATCCCAAGTTGAGAAATCTATGGCCTGAATTCCAGATGTGCTGAGCAGCTCAGCTCCCATCAGCTTCAACTGGGGTGATGGGTGCTTAGCACCTTTAAAAATCAAGCCCCAGGTTTCTCAAGTTGAGTATCTTCAAATCCATGATATCAAGTATATCCAACTTCATTTAATTAAATGAAAAACATGTAATGCAACATTCAGACAGAAAACAACAGCACAGAGAATTTAAAAAATACTGATTGTACAGGAATCTTAAAGAGAGACACTCAGTTCCAATTTGCCCCCAAATTAAGCTTTTGTAAGTATAAGCTTTTATAAAATGTAAGACCAGCAGAAATGATTCCATCATGTAAAACAAAATAACCCCTCACCCTTCCCCCTCGATATTCCCCTGGAGAGTTTTCAATCTACTGTTTTAGTTCTCTGGCACCTTAGAGTAAAATAATCTACAGATACTACAGGTTATTCTTGCACCAAGCTAGGCTGCTGCTCAAGATGGGCACCCAAAATCTGTGGCCACTTTTGAAAATGTGTGTGACTTGTCCAAAGCTTGGATCAGAGTATCTAATGTGTTTATTGTTATGTCAGGAAACAATAGTTGCTGATTTCATAAGAAAAGTTAACACATTTCAATGGATGAATCAATTCTATGCAAGCAGATGTGCAAGTTGAACCTAAGTCTCCAGATATTGAAGTTACAACCCTTTGATCCCAGTTGCTCACAAGCCCAAACCTTAATGTGCAACTACAAATTGCACAACAAAAATGATTTAAGTTATGGAATACAACACTATTTTTGATATATTCCAGTACAGGTTCTCAGAAATATAATCAGGAAACAGGTGGTAGAGAAGAAAATGTATGTTTCTGCTTCACTTTGGATTTAGGCCTTGTGAAATTAAATAAAAGAAATGCAAAAAAATTTACATTGTGGTCATGTTATAGTAATTTTTTTGAAGTGACCAGTTGAAAATAATTGAAACTATACATTGACTTGAAAAGTTTGTCCTTTCTACAGAATGAATAACCTTGATGAAAGGTAAAACTCTAGAAGAATAATTGAAAGTGGAGAAGACCAGACCTTTCATCCTGAATTCTTGATGCTTATAATTCTAATATTCTAAGGAGCTTGCATATTGGTTCATCCATTAATACCTGTTACTTTGCTTAGTCAGTATTTCAAGAAATGATGCTTACTTAACAACCAACACAATGGAATCTTTAGTCCAGGCTTTGATTCCTTCCTGGCTTGATTATTGATACGGTCATCTCAGTGATCAACTTGCATCTATACTATTTCACAGTCAAGCTGTCCAGAATCATATGACTCATTTGATCTTTCCTTCTTAATGTTTTTCTTGTTCGAGTGTACTATCTCTTTTAATGCACATTTGATTTAAGATTTCAGAGTGGTAGCTGTGTTAGTCTGTATCAGCAAAAAGAATAAGGAGTACTTGTGGCACCTTAGAAACTAACAACTTTATTTGGGCATAAGCTTTTGTGGGCTAAAACCCACTTCATCAGGTGCATGCAGTGGAAAATACAGTAGGAAGATATATATACACAGAGAACATGAAAAAATGGGGGTTGCCAAACCAACTCTAATGAGCCTAATCAATTAAAGTGGGCTATTATCAGCAGGAGAAAAAAAATTTTGTAGTGATAATCACTACAGGACAGGCTCAACAAAGAAAGTAACAGAACGCCACTAGTCATCACCTTCAGCCCCCAACTAAAACTTCTCCAGCACATCATCAAGGATCTACAACCTATCCTGAAGGATGATCCCTCACTCTCACAGATCTTGGGAGACAGGCCAGTCCTCACTTACAGACAGCCCCCCAACCTGAAGCAAATACCAGCAACCACATACCTTACAAGAAAACACTAACCCAGGAACCTATCTTTGCAACAAAGCCCGTTGCCAACTCTGTCCACATATCTGTTCAAAGGACACCATCATAAGACCTAATCATCAGCCACACCATCAGGGGCTCATTCACCTGTACATCTACCAATGCGATATATGCCATCATGTTCCAGCAATGCCCCTCTGCCATGTACATTAGCCAAACTGGACACTCTCTACGCAAAAGAATAAATGGACACAAAACAGACATCAATAATTATAACATTCAAAAACCAGTTGGAGACCACTTCAACCTCCTGGACACTCAATTACAGACCTAAAAGTCGCAATTCTTCAACAATATAACTTCAAAAACAGACTCCAATGAGGAACTGGAATTAATTTGCAAACTGGACACCATTAAATTAGGCTTGAATAAAGACTGGGAGTGGATGGGTCATTACACAAACTAAAACCTATTTTCCCCATGCCAATTTTTCCTTTACTGTTACTCACACCTTCTTGTCAACTGTTTGAAATGGGCCATCCTGATTATCACTACAAAAGTTTTTTTTTCTCCTGCTGATAATAGCCCACCTTAACTGAGATTAGTCTCATTAGAGTTGGTATGGCAATCCCCATTTTTTCATGTTCTCTGTGTATAGCAGTTTTCAGGTATCTAAAAGGGTGTCATCAGGAGGAGGGAGAAAACTTGTTCACCTTAGCCTCCAATGATAGAACAAGAAGCAATGGGCTTAAACTGCAGCAAGGGAGATTTAGGTTGGACATTAGGAAAAAGTTCCTAACTGTCAGGGTAGTTAAACACTGGAATAGATTGCCTAGGGAAGTTGTGGAATCTCCATCTCTGGAGATATTTAAGAGTAGGTTAGATAAATGTCTATTAGGGATGGTCTAGACAGTATTTGGTCCTGCCATGAGGGCAGCGGACTGGACTCGATGACCTCTCGAGGTCCCTTCCAGTCCTAGAGTCTATGAGTCTATGTGTATATATCTTCCTATTGTATTTTCCACTGCATGCATCTGATGAAGTGGGTTTTAGCCCATGAAAGTTTTTAAGCCTAAATAAATTTGTTAGTCACTAAGGTGCCACATGTACTCCTTGTTATTTTTGATTTAAGGTTTAACCTTAGTATCAACACCGATTTATTTGGAAGATTTGCTCTTGGTGTGTATATCTACTTGTAATTTGTGTTCATTTCTGGATATGTTTTTAGTTTCTTTAATTTTATGATTTACTGTCTCTGTTTATTATCTCTAAATAATGGGTATTTTCTCATGTCCTCTCAGTTTGGTGATATACTCCCTCTTCCCCAAAAAGCTCTTTTAGGTCTTATTATTTCTTGTGTATTGAGGTTCTGCTGCAATAAAATAGATCCTTATTAGCTGAAAAGTGAGTTTGGTGATTTCAACCAAGCTGCAGATGTATATTCTCTACACCATAGACTCATAGACTTTAAGGTCTTTAAGATGTGATCATCTAGTCTGACCTCCTGCACAAAGCAGGCCACAGAACCCTACCCATCCACTTCTATGACAAACCCCTAACCTATGTCTGAGTTATTGAAGTCCTCAAATTGTGGTTTGAAGACCTCAAGCTGCAGAGAATCCACCAGCAAGTGACCCATGCCCCACGCTGCAGGGGAAGGCGAAAAACCTCCAAGGCCTCTGCCAATCTGCCCTGGAGGAAAATTCCTTCCTGACTCCAAATATGGCGATCAGCTAAACCCTGAGCATGTGGGCAAGACTCACCAGCCAGCAGGAAATAATTCTCTGCAGTAACTCAGATCGCATCCCATCCAACATCCCATCACCGCCCACAAGGCATACTTATCTGCTGATAATCAAAGATCAATTGCCAAAATTAAGCTATCCCATCATACCATCCCTTCCACAAAATTGGTCCACAAATGCCTTAATAAATTTACTGCCTTGAAAAACACTTACAGATTTTGTGTTTTCTTCCAAAATCTCTTCTTCCAGTGGCTCAAGCTTTAGATCCTTGTGATCAAGGGGGAAAGAATGCAAATATAAACACCAAAGATTAGCTGTGGGCAATGACTTAGACTTTTATTTTTGGGGGCTGGAGGCGGGACGGTAGACTAGGCCATTCCAAACCAGATTCTGCTATAGGCCTACTTGAGTTTGAACTAAGACCTTTCTGCTTATTTATTGGCTGTAAGTCTGACATACAAGTTGCTTGCAGAATCTCACCCACTTCAGTGGCTGTACAAGAGCTATAGGCTGGATCAAATTTCGCATTTTACACACACACACACAGTTCAAATCTCATTAATAGCTAGACGGAGAAGCAAGTTGTTCATTTGTGATAAATCTGCTCAGTCACATTCATATTTTAGATCTGACTCACAAAAGCAAAACTCTGCTGAAGATGTCACAAACGAGGCAAGTAGGAATGAATGAACGAACCCTGCGATTTAGCATAATATAGGTCTTGTACAGGAGAAACTTGTGTAGATTTTATTCATAGGTAGTATTATGAGCAAATCTCTTTATTAATAAGTAGCTGCTAAATGTGCCCAACAGAAGAAGGAAGCTCAATTAGGCCTTGAAGAGTCTTCCACAACTGCTAGCAATCATAGCTGGGAAATCTTCCATATAGCCAACAATGCAGTTACAAGAATCCACGCTGCAGCAGTGAACAGTATATATGCTAGAGCAGTGGTTCCCAAACTTGGTTTGCAGCTTGTTCAAGGTAAGCCCCTGGCAGGCTGCGAGACACTTTATTTACCTGAGCGTCTGCAGGTACGGCCGCTCGCAGCTCCAAGTGGCATGGTTTGCCGTTCCCGGCCAACAGGAGCTGCAGGAAGTGGCGGGGGCCAGGCCACTGCTTCCCGCAGCTCCTGTTGATCGGGAACAGCAAACCGCAGCCGCTGCGAGCAGCCGTACCTGCAGACGCTCAGGTAAACAAAGCGTCTCGCAGCCTGCCAGGGGCTTACTTTGAACAAGCCGTGAACCAGGTCTTGGAACCCCTGTGCTAGAGGTGGTAAATTAGCTTCTAAACACATCTGCTGGATTAAAGAAACTTCTGGAGAAGGAACAGGCACAAAGTAGAACTGCACGTGGGTAGAACTACCTGCCTGCAATTAGTCTGATTTTCAAGCAGGTGCATTTGTGAGATTGCAAATGTACCTACTTACTTCATATGCACACTACTAGATGTGGACAGGCAAATCTTTGATTTGTGTGAACACATCTAGTAGTGGATGTACAAAGTTAGCAAATGCCCACTGATGATCAGGCCCTCTAATGCTTCACATATGGGAATACTTGTAATCCAGTGGGTATGTCCACATGTCGAGCTGGAGGTGTAAATTTCAGCTTGAAGAGATATACCTGGGCTTGCGCTGATCGAGCAACTGCACTAAAAACAGAGTGTAGTTGTGAGCTGCAAAGGGGCTAGCCACCCTGCCTACCTACCTGTCCAAGAGCCAACATAGGTATGTCTCCTTGAACTGGAATGTATACCTGCAGCTTGAATTGTAGACATTCCCAGTGACAAAGGAGTATTTTAGCACCAGAGACAGTTTCTTCACACTTCAGAACAAACAAGAAATACTTGTAATAAAGACGTGAAGCAAAATTCAGGATTTGGCAAATTGCAACAGGCTACATTGTGGCAAATGGCAACACACTGTAGGAGCTGCTTTGTATATGAAATTTAAAGATGCTTTTTCTTTTCCCAAACATGAATACAATTGGGCAATGACTTCTTAACCTTGGGAAGCAGGCGTTTTGCTAGTGTAAACACAATAGGTGGTTAAAAGCAAACAAAAGATGTGATGCTGCTAGTGGAGTTTAAGTAAACATGGTATTTGCTGGAGCACCACCAACAGCATGCGGCAGAATAAGTCAGTAGTGAAATGACATTCACTCATCAACTGCTGTGTAATTGTGCATCTCATGCAGAATTTGGATGGGAAATTACAAAATTTGTGAGGAAACTATTTGTAATGGCTCATCTGTCAGCACAGAGACTTCAGATAGAAAACCATGCAGGAAACTGCATCTCATTATACTTCCTGTGGCCTCCATATACTTCTCATACTAAACTCCGAGGACAGGAATAAAGTAAAAGAGGTGAAGCAAGAGATAACATAAAGTAGTAACAAGAACTACTGCAGATTTCACCCTATTGTAGAATGAAGTAGGCCAAATTCTGCTCTCCTACAAAATTTGTGGTATTTACGTAACTGAGGGAAAAATTTGGCCCCAGAGTTTTGACAGGCAAATTTAAAAATGTTTAAATTCCTTCTATAAATTTGAAAGTACAAGACTGGTCTAAGGTGAAATTCACCCTACGCAGATGGCCTGAATAAGGGCTATGCACCACTTAAACCTTCCAAATTGATCTGAAGTGGGATTTAACTGACACATAGGCTTCGTGCTGGCCCTCTGTGCAGGGCTGACTTTCACCACACTGGCTTGGTTGGTAATAATGTGATACCATATGGCAACTCAAGCTGGAAATGGGAAGAACTGTACAGATAAAAGTGATTTTGTTTTGTGGAGGATTTTGATATTTCAAAATTTCCTGAAAAAGGAATGGAGCTTTGGCTCTAGGGGAGTCTAAGCTGTGGGCTCCAGAAACTTTGGGGTCCCGGTTCAGGGACTGCAGGTTGCCTCAGAGCTGTGGGCCCTGGATGCTCAGACTGCCAAGGAGCCACAAGCCTGGGAGCTAGTGCTCACAGGGCTGCCAGGTTTCCAGCTCCCCTGTCATCCCATCCAATGTGCTGAAGGGGAGCTGGGAGCCTGGAAGCCCTAGCTGAGTCAGAAGCCAGGGTTATCAGACTCCTGGCTCCTCATCAGGCCACTTGGCAGGCTGGTGGGCAAGTTGACAGAAAGCCAAACAGGACTCAACTGGAACTTTGTCAAAATAGAACCATCTCCACAAAATGTTTTGATTGTGACCAACTGGCATTTTCTGACAGAAAACCCTGCCATCAGAGAATTTGTGACCAGTTGTAGTGGGAAGATTCAACCAGGAAAAGGTGAAGAACATTCCCCGATCCTACAGTGAATGGACACTGGGGACCCTGTGCTTGCAGAATGGAAAATAAATACAGATAAGATATATGAAATGTTATTCCCCAGACACAAATGAGTGTGATTTTTCATATCTTTGCACAAAAGGGGTGTGAAGTCTGATCTGTTTGTTATGAAGGAGCCGAGGACCTTGGGATAGGAGAAGCTTGAAGACTATAAGGTGCCACAGGACTCTTTGTTGCTTTTACAGATCCAGTCTAACATGGCTACATGACTAACATGGCTACCCCTCTGATACTTAACAGAGGGTAGTTGATTTTGCATATTAATATAGCAGGCCAATGCTCAAACCACTGAGCTATCCCTCCCGCCATGCATGTACATATACAGCAGATACAAATACCAACTCAGGAAAAAAAGAGCTGTGAATATTCAGTGAAGTGTTGTTTTTTTTTTATGAAATCATCAAGTAGGAATAAGCAAGATGAAAGGGAGACATGGGCATGTAACATGCTTTAGCTCATGTAGCTGTTGTGCTAGTTGCTGTCATTATTAGTTGGAACAGCAATGTGAATATGACATGGCAGGAAAAACATTTATGGTTTCAGGATTGCTTCAGAAATCTTTACTGAAAATAAGAGCGAGAGAACAGATAAAAGGAAATATATACCTTCTTTTCCAGCCTGTCAATCAGCTTCTGCAGTCTGTTTATCTGGGTCATCCATTGGTTGTCTTCCTCTAACCAACCTTTCAGAAACATAAATAATGAAGGATAAAATGTTACTGAAAGCTGGGATGTAGTGTACTTACTTATGTTTATGTTGTTATAAATACACATGTAAGAATGTTTTGTTAGCTTGTAACTTATTTTGCATCTTGAAAAAAGGCTAGGATGAATTTGATTGTTAACATTTGTTTATGCGTAACTAGTAAATGAAACCAACCATTTTTCCTGTGATAGCGATTTCCTAAAACACACGATTCTTCACAGGATGCAGTAGAAACTATCGAGCTTTTTTATTTTTAAACTGAATTCCATGTTAACGCAAGTGTTTTGAAACTCTGTTGGGTGTTGTTGGAATTGTTGAAACTCTGTTGGAATTGCTTGTCCAGGGCAATGAATCCAAGCCCTAACCTATGTTCAGAGCGGAACGCAAGCCTCACTTTTCTGTTGCTCAAGCCTTCCCCCAGTAATGTTTCCACAACTTACAGTGAGTCAATGACAGGGAAAAAGAAGACAGGAAGGAGAAGAGAATAAAACACACACAAGTTCTGATACACGGCGAGATGGAGACTTGAACTTTTCATTTTTTTAGCTCTTTGATAACAGTGATTGGCAACTTAGGAAAGGGATCTCAACCTTTTTCTTCGTGTTGTCCACTTCTTAACAGAGACGCTGTCTTGTGGACCATCTCTCTTCCCATTTGCTGTCACATGGACAATCTCTCCTCCCATTCATGATCACATAATTTCCCTGTGTGTCTTAATGCAATTTAACAGTTGGAAATGAGGGAAGCCTGCACCATGTGACCAGCCAACTCTGTGGGGGCTCCATGGACTACCACTGGTTCATAGACCACAATGTGGGTGCCACCAATTAGACGTACCTAATACCGATATTTTGTATATACCATTATATGTTTGTCAACCCATGGGGTCACTGTTTTGGCACTCTGAACAGAGAACACAAGACAATAATTATCAGCTATATTTATGAGCAGTGAAGAAGGAAAAAAATGGGACAATAGCATAGAGAGAGAATATAAGAACCTACTTTGTGATGCATGCATTACTAAGATTAAATATCACAGTTGATGCTCAGAGTAAAAGAAAGGAGGAGAAAAAAGCAGGGATTGTAGCTGGAGACAGAGCCAAAATCCCCTAGGTCATTATGAAGGTATCAGAAAAGTCAATTTTGCCTTAGGAAAAAGAAACCTTGAAACTGTGCTAACAAAATAGGAATTCTGAAACAGAAGAGGCTTGTCTAACAAAGTACATTAGATTAACTGTTTGAGGAAAATGCTTTGTTAATTCTTTATAATTTCACAATAATTAAAAGTGGTCTGATATAGGTTTTCCACTGTATGCTGTGATTTAGAAATGTAGTAACTAGGGCTGTCAAGTGATTAAAAAATAACAACAATGATTCGCACAATTAATCACACTGTTAATAATAGAATACCATTTATTTAAATATTTTTGGATGTTTTCTACATTTTCAAATACACCTCTACCCCGATATAACTCTGTCCTCGGGAGCCAAAAAATCTTACCGCGTTATACGTGAAACCGTGTTATATCGAACGTGCTTTGATCTGCCGGAGAGCGCAGCCCCGCCCCTCTGGAGCTCTGCTTTATTGTGTTATATCCAAATTCGGGTCGCGTTATATCGAGGTAGAGATGTATATTGATTTCAGTTACAACACAGAATACAAAGTGTACAGTGCTCACTTTATATTTATTTTTTATTACAAATATTTGCACTGTAAAAAAAGAAATAGTATTTTTAATTCACCTAATACAACTACTGTAGTGCGATCTCTTTATCATGAAAATTGAACTTACAAATGTAGAATTATGTACAAAAACCCTGCATTCAAAAACAAAACGATGTAAATCTTTTGAGCCTACAAGTCCTACATCTTGTTCAGCCAATCACTAAAAGAAACTAGTTTGTTTACATTACGGGAGACAATACTGCCCTCATCTTGTTTACAATGTCACCTGAAAGTGAGAACAGGTGTTCAAATGCACTGTTGTAGCTGGTGTCACAAGATATTTACATGCCAGATGCATTAAAGATTAATTTGTCCCTTGAAGCTTCAACCACTATTCCAGAGGACATGCATTCATGCTGATGACGGGTTCTGCTTGATAACAGTCCAAAGCAGGGCAGACTGACGTATGTTCATTTTCGTTATCTGAGTCAGATCCCACCAACAGAAAGTTGATTTTCTTTTTTGGTGGTTCAGGTTCTGTTGTTTTCACAGCAGCGTGTTGCTTTTTTAAGACTTTTGGAAGCATGCTCCACACCCCATTCTCTCAGACTTTGGAACACACTTCAGATTCTTAAACCTTGGTTTGAGTGCTTGAGTTATCTTTAGAAATCTCATATTGGTACCTTCTTTGCGTTTTGTCAAATCTGCAATGAAAGTATTCTAAAAACGAACAACATGCTGGATCATCATCCGAGACTGCTGTAACATGAAATATATTGCAGAATATGGCTAAAACATAGAGCAGGAGACAAACAATGGCCCCCCAAGGAGTTCAGTCACTAAGTAATTATCACATTATTTTTTATCCTTTAGCGCATCTGGCACATAAATATCTTTCAACATTGGCTACAGCAGTGCAATTCGAATGCCTGTTCTCACTTTCAGGTGACACTATAAATAAGAAAGGTGCAGCATTAGCTTATTATTATTATTGTAAACAAACTTGCTTGTCTTAGTGATTGGCTGAACAAGGAGTAGGACTGAGTGGACTTGTAGGCTCTGAAGTTTTACATTGTTTAGGTTGTAAGTACAGTTATGTAACAAAAAAAATCTACATTTGTAAGTTGCACTTTCATGACAAAGAGTGCACTACAGTACTTGTTTGAGGTGAATTGAAAAATACTATTTATTTTGTTTATCATTTTTACAGTGCAAATATTTGCAATAAAAATAATAATATAAATGAGCACTGTACACTTTGTATTCTGTGTTGTAACTGAAATCATTATATTTAAAAATGTAGAAGAATATCCAAAAATATTTAATAAATTTCAATTGGTATTCTACTGTTTAGCAGTGTGATTAAAACTGAGAGTAATCACAATTAATATTTTTAATCACGATTAACTTTTTTGAGTTAACTGCGATTAATCAACAGCCTTAGTGGTAACATAATTACATGACACCCTATCCTGAAAAAGTGATCGAAACCAAAAATTCACTGCATCACAGCAGGACAGGAGGCCTAACACTGTGAACATTTAATTTTGCTGGATAGGGGACACAGAAAGCCTATGCAATGGGGGCCCTTCACCAATTTTGTGTGCCATAGAAGGTGCTTCACAAGAGAATACATGGGGGGAAGTGGACACATCACCTGCAAATGGGAAGAATTACATGGCCAAGAGCACGGGTGGAGAGAAGTGGGCTGTGTCAATCCCTCCCCATCATGCTCTGCGGTGTCTGTGTTGCACGAACGTCATGGTCCTGAGATCTATATTTAGGCTGAGGATTCCTTTCCTGCACATTTCTGGGATAGTGACAATTCCAACATTTATCTTTGGCTTAGTATCCTCTCAATATTTCTTTTTCCTAAGGCAAAATTGTCATTTCCACTTCTTCATATCAACCTAAGAGACGTCTGCTGTGCCTCAAGCTAATGTGCTTATTTTCCCCCTCTTTCTTTCTCCCTCTCTCTACTAAAAACACTTTCTCCCCTCGACCATGACACATCATCACTCTGTGAGTAATGCAGGCAGCATAAACTTATTTCCTGGTGTTTTTTCCCCCTCTTCATTATAATCCCATCTCTTCTCATCACCACTATCTATAAATATAGCTAAGAAATATAGACTGGTGTTTTCAGTTCATAGCACAAAAACAATGACCCTACAGGATGGCAAAACAGCGCTATGGAAGGGGACACTTTGAGGCTGTAGCAGTATACTTATTTGTTCTGCTTCAACAGCTAGAGCTAATGGCTGCTTATTAAACTGAAGACTGCTTTCAGCTATAATAGCACCTTCACTGATTAAAGACTTTCAAAATTGAGAATGTTTTAAAATGTGTTTTCTGGTTAAAATTTTGAGGACAAGTACATGGCTGCCTTGCTTCTGTGTGTGTTTTAAATACATTTAAAAGTTGAAATGACAATACCTATATTTAAGTGAGGACTGTTTGGTGATAAACTACTGTTCCTCTGAAATCTTCGATTTGAACGTTTTCCTGGCCACTGAATTGAGAACACCTCTGGCTTTGCTGGTCCTTGTCTAAATAGAAACAGATAGTAGTTAATCCATGTGCCAAAGTCTCTATCTTCTTTCTGCTGTCAGGATGCTGATTAAAAAAAAGGAATCAGTGAGAGAGAAATATCTGTTGAAACTACAGAGTGATTTTCTAGGCTTTTACTGCTACAGTTAGCTGTGTCCACTTTGATACTCACTGAGGAGGAAAAAGAAAGAAAGTTAGTATCTCACAAATATCATATAGGGACATAAAATTGGTGGCATGTCTGTACTGTGGTCCTGGTCCTGCACTAGGAACCACTATTACAGGCCCTTGGATCTGTGCTGAGCCCCACTGATTTCAGTGGGTCCCCATAAAGGCACTGGGGTCATGCGATCAGTTACTAATGAAGGATCAAAATGTATATGTTCTCTTGAAAAGGGAAATTTTCTGTTTTAAATTCGTGATAAATAACATTGTGAAAGAATTTTAATCTGGGATTTATGAAGCAAAGAAGACCAGGAATGGATAGTATAGAATGAGGGCCAGGTACACTAGTGAAAAGAGCTGTGTTGAAATATATCCATTAAATAAAATATTTAATGCTATGGCTGCAGTTAGGATGGCTGGTCAAATTGTTTATTTCAAATAATGTAAGTTTGGAAAGTAGCCATCTCTTTAGTTAGTGAATTGTTCTCAGACGAATCTTGATTTATATTCATTAGTTGTAAGTAGTCTCCAAACAGTTATCTGAATAAATTTCAGCCGAGCTATCCACTTCCCCACTGTTTGTGACTTTGCAGATGCTATAGCAGAGGCAAAGAAACTTAGGGCTTATCTACACACTGTTTTTGCTTAGAAATTCACTGGGGACTTCATTACTGCAGTTGATTTTATATAGAAGGCACTCAGGTACTACAGTAATGGGTGGTGGTGTTCTGTTGCTCTTTACTCAACAAATGTAACAGGAAGGAACCACCCGGGTATAGTGGGGACCACATAAGTATGTTTACTAACTATATATTACATTGCAAAGCCTATGCACAATGCTCATGGCTGGCCTAACAGAAAACATACTGCTCCCCAAGCAGCTGGCAGCAGCTCAGAAGGCAAAGCAGAAGCAGATGGAGCAGGGGCAGCGCTGCAGGTGTTATGCTGTCGGAAGGGCAGAGAAGGGACACAGTCCCCTTTATCGCCTTCCCCCGCCTCCTGGGTCAGCACAGCCCTTCTACAGAGTCTTTGACCATAGCGCTCCCCTGACCATGGCACCTGAGTGGTCACCCATGTCACCCACCCTTAAGGCTGGCCCTCACACTGCTGCTCTGGAAGCACTCTGGTGGCTTGTGAAAAATAGAGGGTTCGTTAACTATGTAAAGGGATACTACCCAATTCCTATCCACTTCAGGCAGCAATATTACCTCCCCCACCCCCCGAGTTAATTAAATCAGTGCAATCCCCGGGTGTGGACACTCTTAAATCTGTTTAGGAGAGTTTTAAATTGGATTACCTGTTTGTAATCAATTTAAACTAAACCAATTTAAGACACTTATACTGGTGTAAAGAGAATCCAAACTAGAGGGTTGCACCAGTTTAGCTGAATCTGTGTGTAGACCAAAGCTTTGCTACAACATAAGTCTTTAAAGATGCAGTTGTATTGGGACTTCTGTCACCAGCTCTTTAGCCCTTTTCAGTCTCATTTCATCTCTTGTATGTCACGGTGACCTGTGAGGAGGGAACATCAGAACAGTTATATTGGGTTAGACCAATGGTCCATCTAGCCCAGTATCCTGTTTTCTGATCAATGACAGGTGCTTCAAAGGGAATGAACAAAACAGGAAATCATTGAGTGATCCCCTATCATCCACTCGCAGATTCTGGCAGTTAGAGCTAGGGATACCCAGAACATGTGGGTTGCATCCTTGACATCATGGCTGATAGCCACTGATAGACCTACCCTCCAGGAACTTATCTAAATCTTTATTGAACCCTGTTTAAGATTTGGCCTTCATAACAACCCCTGGCAATGAGTTCCACAGGTTGACTATGTATTGTATGAAGTAGTACTACCTTTTGTTTGTTTTAAACCTGCTGCCTGTTGATTTCATTGGGTGACCCGTTTCTTGTGTTAGGTGAAGAAGTAAATAACACTTTCTAATTCACTTTCTCCCTATGGCCTGCACCGCTTCCCGCAGCTCCCACTGGCTAGGAACAGCATACAGGGGGCACTGGGAGCAACAGGTGGCCGTGTCTGCGGACAGTCAACATAAACACTGTCTTGCGGCCCGCCAATGGATTACCCTGATGGGCCACAGGTTGCCCACCACTGCTATAGGGCATTTAGGAACAGCTATATCTAGAGTCCTAGACAAAAAAATCTCCATATTGCCCCACTAGACTATTAACAGAGAGGGGAGATGGTAACAAAATACTCTCTTTTAGACCCACTGGAAACCTATTTGGTGCTATCAGTGACTTTGGGAAAACCAATAGCACAGGTGGACCTCAGTGGAAGAGTGTCCCAAATTCAAACTGAAAAGGAGCTTCATAGAATCACTATGCTTATATTTTGATGTAAAGATAAGGAAGTAAAAGAAGAACTGTGATTCAAAACCAAACAAGATATCCAGGTCACTCTATTGTTCCTTTATGATGTATAAAGATGGTCAAACCTTTTTTCTTTAAAGATTTTGATGTTTATTTTTACATCATAAATATCAAGCCATCCCATATTTCCCACCCCCCCTTCTCTTAGTCTTAGACTATGTGAAAAATAAGCATTCCCAACCTCCTTAATTGCTTTGGGAAAGAAATCTGCAGTTCAGGTAATATCCCTCTGTCACATTATTATTCAAGCATCAGCGATGCCAGCATCCAACAGCAAAGCAAAGGAAACAAGGACCTGGCATTTCTAATATAAAAACATCAAGAGAAAACACATTTTAAAACATTCTAAATTTTAAAACAGTCTTTATCCATCATAAAGCAGCATTAAGGGGCAAAACCAGCAACTTGCTTTGCCATTCAACTTGAAAGGTCACCAAGAATATTCTGAGTAGCACTTTAGGATTAGCTGAGAAATGGATTCAGACACAGGTATAGTAACACAGTGATTGGGGAGAACAAAGGAAAAACTAGAGAGAAAACCCCAAAATATATTTTCAAATACAATGAGCTGCTTTAATACTTGATCTTTCAAACCTTACGCATGTGGGTGGTGACACTGAATTCACTGGAACTACTCACACGAGTAAAGACTGCTCATGTGAGTAAAAGTTTACAGGATTGTGCCTTTAACATCTAAGACCCTGATCCTCCAAACACACATGTATGCGTAAGTGTGCATTGGGCCTAAGTTAAACCAAAATCTGTGCTTGCTGGGAAAGTACACATTTGTAGTAGATGTTAAAATAATTTTTATTTTAAAAAAACAAGCTTAGATTGTTTTAGAATTGTAGATGTAGCCTAAGCACAGGTGAGCCTGATGTATGCTGGGGCCACGCAACCATCTATACTTGCATAAATCACCATAGGCAGCGTGTAATGGTGTTGATAATAACAGGGCTTCAGAATAGGTCAATTTAGAGGGTCTAGTTACATGCAAAAATGTGGCTGCCCACTAGTTGAGGAGTGCATCAGAAAGGAACCCTATAACAATAATCTGAACACTACATTAGATCCCAATAAGTTTCCAGCGGGAATTCAAGATGCTGGTTTTTCTCTTCTTGGTCTGCCAGAGACCAGATTTGTTAACTTTCTGGGCACTCTGCAAAGTGCATCTTTTGTCACAGGCTTTTAGGGAAGTTCAGGAAACTTGTAGGTGGAGGGGCTAGGGATGATTTTGGTAGGGTCTCATGTTGTAGTTGGATAGAGAAGCCTTAGTTCTTGTGAGAGAGTCTATTAATAGGAAAGCTTTTATTTGGAAAGACTAATGAACTAAGGTTTTGTACTGACAATGTTAGATTCTTATAGTGTGTTTTATGTTTTGGGAGGCTCCAAAGAAATGAAATAAAATAAATTAAGCAAAATAAGCATCCCAAGTAGCAACAAAATGGCTGCACTCTCATAGATGAGGCAGTGAACCCACATGTTATCAGAGGATCAGAGCCTTAGAACCAGATCCTGCACTCCTACCTCTGGCAAAACTCCCACTGACATCTGACTAAGGAGTGCAAGATTTGTCCTTTAGTGTCCTATTTAGTCTCTAAGACATCAAAATAAAATGCAAAACAATCTTTGCAAATTCAGGGTATGTCAAGTACATCCCACTGGAATATTTTTAAATCCACATAGCATCTTAGATACAGTACTTTTATTTCTAATGTCACTTAACCCCTAGTTCCAGACCCCTGACATACACCCAACTGGGGAAAACATTTAGTTTACCTTTCTTGACGAGTTTGCTCTTCTGTGGTTTCCATGGCACAATCCAGGGAGTTCTGGAGAGACTGCAGCTGATTCAATGTTTCTTTCAGTAAGAAACGAGTCACAAACTGTTCCAAGTTAGAGGCCTTTTGATAGTCCTAAAATTACGCACAATATTGATGAGAATTAGTGTAATATATTAACAATATGAGAGAGTGAAAAAAATCCTTAATCCAAAACAGGAGATGCAGCTCTCTGGGAAAGCTTCAGCAGGCAGAAAGTAAAATTGACAAAAGTCTTCCATGTGGGCATGCAACATTTTGATTTTCCTGATGGAAAAATCAAAATTTTTCAGCAAAATGGAAATTTTCCCTTGGAAAATTTTGGTTTTGAGAAAAGGATGTTTTTCATTTGAAAATCAGTCTGATGAATAATTTGCAACCAGCTCTAACCTTAATATGAATATAAATTCCACAGAGCTCAAGGTAGCATATGCCTTTAGGGATTACAAAAGGATCCTTAGAAGCAGACTCCCTCTGCAAAGTACCATTGGAGGAATAGGGCTTACATTTGCTCCAGTAAAGAGCTGAAAGCTCATCTTTAATGAGAATAATTTTGCAATCTATGCAGCAAATTAATGGTGGAAATTACTATAGAACAATGGCCTTCCATTAAAACAACAGATTACAGTTTTGTAACGTATTCAAATAAATGTATGGGTATTTAGGTATGTACATTTGAGTTGTGTCGCTAAGTTATAGATTCATAGATTTATAACACCGGAAAGAGACCATTTTGATCATCCACTCTAACCTCCTGCATAC
Organism: Gopherus flavomarginatus; assembly: GCF_025201925.1. Lineage (NCBI taxonomy): Eukaryota > Metazoa > Chordata > Testudines > Testudinidae > Gopherus > Gopherus flavomarginatus. The sequence continues at coordinate 254,782,981 of NC_066618.1, read as the reverse complement.
AACAGGCTATAGAATTTCATTAAGTGGTTCCTGCATCAAACCCATAACTGTTGGTTGAGCTAGATAATATCTTTCAGTTCTTGATTTTGAAAACTTTAAGTGATACATCCCTAGGTAAGCTGTTCCAATTGTTAAGTAAAAATTGCATCTTATTTCCAGTCTGAATTTGTCTAGTTTCAAATTCCAATCATTGGATCATATAATTGGGTGCTAGATTTGGGAACCTTCTACAATCAGAAATCATTTTACCATGGAAGTACTTATAAACCATGATCAAGTCACTGCTTAATTTTCTGAATAGTTTTGTATGTTTATCTCATTTTTGGCCTATACCATTTTTAAATTTCTTTTATTTCTGACATATTCTAAATATTCCTTCTTATTGTTGTTAACCCTACAAGATGTAGACTTTTCACTGATACCTTTAGCTGCCCTTATCAATTGTCCGCTTTTCATAACTTCTAATGTATAGTCATTGGAATCAACTTTCCCTAATTTCCTTTTTTATATTTTTTTGAACAATTAATTTTGTCTTAACCAGAAAGTTCATTTAAACTTCCAATGAAATCTTCATAAACCTCTTTTAAAATGAAGGGCTAAGGACTCTGTTCTGTCTTTTGCTGCCTATTTGCACTTATTTTCAACACAGTGCACGTTGTTAATATTTCTGTTTAATATTTGCATTTTATTTTAGTAAGAGTTTTGTATCATAGATACAGTTTTATAGATAAAACAGCCACCAAAAGTGTCATCTTGGCAGCAAAACAAAAATAACCCTCAAAACTACAAAGATCAATAAGAAATGAGAACTTTGATAATACTACTTTTTACAAAATTTCCCTATATTTAGGATAAACTCACAAATCAAACACGGTCCTCTGTTAAAATAATTTCCACGCAAAGTATCTTCTAAAATCTACAGCTTAGATCTCTTCGGGAATATGCACAAGTGATTCACAAGGTAAAATATATATAATATATATACACAATAAACAAAGCACAGAACAGAAATGAATGCAATAATCAAGGAAAAAAGAATATATAATTTCTAAAACATTAATCTGTAATGTTCCTTGAGTACTCAAGCCATGATTATACAATAATATGGGTGCAGCTGTTTTCAACTATCTTTCATTTGTCTTCATCTGAACCAACTTGTATTTAGCTCAGACAATTTGCTTCCTTCTCCAGACATGAAAAAGGGCTCTGTGTAGCTTGAAAGCTTGTACTTTCCAACAACACAAGTTGGTCCAGTAAAAGATATCTCATCTACCTTGTCTCTTTCATCTTCAAAATTCTTTACAAATGTATTTATTTTTCAAAGCAGCCCTGTGAAAAGAAGGAGATATAATTGTTCTCATTTTACAGACTGTGAATTTAGGTGACTTCCTTAAGACCAATTGGGGAGTAACTATCAGAATTGAGATTAAAAGCAAGATTTCTTTGGGTGAATCCTGACCCCCCAATCTGGTTCCTTTCAGATGTGTAAAAGACTGGAGTGGCGAATAAGCTTAAGTTTGCCAGGCGCCCAGTTTTTTTTTTACTGGAATGCCTAGTCAAAAAGGGACCCTGTTGGCTCTGGTCAGCACAGCTGACCGTGCCGTTAAAAGTCCAGTTGACAATGCTGCAGGACTAAAGGCTAGTCCCTACCTGTCCTGTCTCTGCGCTGTACCCCGGAAGCAGTCAGCAGCTCCTAGATGGGGGAAGGAGGCTCCATGCACTGCTCCCGCCCTGAGCATCTTCTCCGCACTCCCACTGGCCAGGAACCATGGTGCCTGCGGGCAAGACCAGCACACGGAGCCTTCTGGCCTTCCCACCTAGGAGCCAGACCTGCTGGCCACTTCCAGGGTGCAGCGCGGAGCCAGGACAGGCAGGGAGCCTGCCTTAGCCCTGCTGACCAGGAGTCACCCGAGGTAAGTCCACACGCCAACCCCGAGCCCCCTCCTGCAACCATAACCCCTCATCTCCAGCCCCACCCCAGAGCCTGTACCCCCAGCTGGAGCCCTCATCTTCCCTGCACCCCAACCCCCTCTCCCAACCCAGAGCCCTCTCCCACACCCTGAACCCCTCATCCACAGCCCCACCCCAGAGCTTGCACCCCCAGCCAGAGCCTTGACCCCCTCCTGCACCCCAACCCCCTGCCTCAACCCACAGCCCGCTCTCACACTCTGAATCCCCCGGACCAACCCTCCAGCCTGGAGTTCCCTCCTGCACCACAAACCCCTCGTCCCCGGCCCCACCCCAGAGTCCACAGCACCAGCCAGAGCCCTCACTCCCTCCCACACCCCAACCCCTGCCCCAGCCTGGAGCCCACTCCCACACCCTAAACCCCTCATTTCTGGCCTACCCCAGAGCCTGCACCCCCAGAGCCTTCACTCCCAGTTAGAGCCCTTACCCTCTCCCACACCCCAACCCCCTGCCCCAGCCCTGTGAAAGTGAGTGAGGGTGGGGGAGAGCAAGCCACCGAGGGAGGGGGAACGTAGTGAGCGGGGGCAGGGCCTCAGGGAAGGGGTGGGGCAGGGCATCGAGAAGGGGCAGGACTAGGGCATTCAGTTTTGTGCAGTTAGAAAATTGGCAATCCTAAATAAGCTCCATATCCATCCTGGGGAGTATTTCTCTGCAGTAGGCACTGTGGGCAACAGCTCTAAGGCTGCCTCCTTAGGATCCACTGGCATAGGGGGTATGTCAGGGTGGGGTGCAAGTGAGAAGGGTGTATTGGAGTAAAAGATTCCAGGCAGCACTGCAGTTCATAGGGCAGCCCAGGGAGGCTGCCATAATTTAGACAGGTCATCTGTGCTGTCTATATTAAATTAGAGGCCTCTCCAGCTCCAGGAGCAGCCCAGGATTGGAGGGGCACAAAAGCAGCTTAAAACAACCTTTGATCCATGTTCCTTGGGCTGCAAACTGTGCTTTTCTCTTAGAATCTAACGGCCCAGAATCTAACCCCAGGTTTCTAGGTCTGTGCTTAGATCTCTAGAACGTACCACTTCTTACCCAAATTAATAACCCTTCAATCTTCAGCAGTTTTCCACATTGAATGCTAGGCACTCAAACAGCAGACTTCCTTTACTAAAACTAGACTGCAATATGGGTCCGTGTACAATACTAAGGGGTTCCCTTTTGTCTTCTATACACATGGGTAACTCCCACTGATTCATTAAAAATGAATTGTTTTCCACACTGCAATGACTACACTACAACAATATCTCTTTCATGTTAAAAGGCCAGGGTACTGCAGGCAGCTGTGGTGGTGAATATTGAGTTTTTATTCCCATTCACTGTTCATCGGAAGAAGCCACTGTGATTTTCATGTGTACTCATTTCAGGGTTATGTGAAATGTGAGCAAGTTACGTTCTGAGGTGTTCAAGATTAAGCTTGGCATCATATTTTAGCAGATCTATAAGGTTTCTTTGTATAATGAATTTTTTATATTTGTATATGTTTCAAAGTCCTCAATCCTACTCTATTTCCCCCCAGGTAATCCTAGAAGTCTGACTATTAGAGCATCTGTTCTTCAACCAAAAGGTGTTATTAGTAGTGGTCCTGAAAGTGTAACTTTGCCTCAGCAACCTGGGACTATCTGTACCATTAAAGTAGGCTCTGAAGTTATTCACATGTTATTTAGACACTGATTATACTGTCTTCTCCAGAGAAGACAAGTAGTTTAATTTTTTGTGTATGTTCTACAATGCAGCTCTTTCATCAATGCAAGGCTATAAAAAAAATCTACTGTACATTATTTCCTCATAATGGTTCTGTAATTTATATGGCAGCCTGTATGAAAAAATGGTAATAATTAGAGATTACTAGGGCCCAGGCTGCAAATTTCAGAGCATGTGAGCTGGATTCTGGCCCTTCTCCAGCTTCACTACCAAAATTACTGTTTCCAATCAGCTGCATCTGGCAATAGAGCATGCATGAAACAAAGGGCCTGGTTATGTTTGCAAAACCTTTGCTGTTGTAGCTGATAGAACAGTTAAACAACAAATTCAGCCAATTTAAACACATTTTATTAAAAAAACAGTGGCCTCAATTCTGCAAGCTGTTCTATCTGGTGGGCACCTCTTGGGAACCTCACTGACTTCCATTGGACTCCACACTGTGGAGCTCATTGTAGGATTGGGGCCTATATATGGAATATTGAACAGCTGCCACTCTACCGTTTCACTGAAAACTCAGTTAGATGTCCAACTGCTGCTGAAATGACAGATTGCCATTAAAACTCTCAGGGCTAGATTCACAAAGGACTTAGGTACCTAACTGCCATTTTAAGTGCTTAAATCCCACAGACCACATTAGGATTCACAAACCTTGTAGGTGCCTAAACTCATTCCACACCTAAATATTTGCAGTAGAAGTTTCCTAGGTGCCTATGTTTCCGAGCATGTTCACTACAGCCCCATGCCAAACAGCCAAGCCCTAGCTGATGCATGAACTGGGAGAAGACAGTTGTTCCTGCGGGGTTTGATCTGATAAGTGTGGTCTGAGCTTGCCTATCCAAATGGGTCCTTATAGGTGAACTTGCTCTCACCAGCCATTTTGAGCAAACTGCCTCATAACTTTTAGCCCAGTGGTTAGAGTACTCACCTGAAATGTGGGCAAGCCCATTCCACAGTCCCCCAGCTGAGCTGGTTTGAACAGACTAACCCCTAAAACAGGGGTCAGCAACCTTTCAGAAGTGGTGTGCCGAGTCTTCATTTATTCACTCTAATTTAAGGTTTCGCGTGCCGGTCATACATTTTAACGTTTTTTAGAAGGTCTCTCTCTACAAGTCTATATCTTATATAACTAAACTAGTGTTGTATTGTAAAAGAAACAAGGTTTTCAAAATATTTAAGAAGCTTCATTTAAAATTAAATTAAAATGTTGATCTTACGCCACCGGCCCGCTCAGCCTACTGCTGGTCTGGGGTTCTGTTCACCTAGGCTGGCAATGGGCTGAGTGGGGCCTGCGGCCGGGACCCCAGCTGGGAAGGGCCTGGCAGCCAGAACCCCAGACTGGCAGAGGGCTGTGCAGGGCCAGCAGCAGGGACCCCAGACCAGCTGTGGGTTGAGCAGCTCAGCCCACTGCCATTCAGGGTTCCATCCTCCGGCTCCTGCCAGCCGGGATCTCAGCTGCCGGACCCGCTCAACCCGCTGCCGGTCTGGGGTCTCGGCCCTGCCCACATACAGTGGGTACCTACCTTCTCTCTGGTTCTGGCCCATTCTCTTCCTCTCTCTGCACTGAGCTGAGGGTGGGAGTGCACTGAGCACAGGGCTGGGGTGAAGGGTCTGGCCGGGAGCTAAAAAGAAGGAGGGGCTTAGGGTTGGGGCAGGAGGTTTGGGTGTGGGGGCACTTACCTGGGCAGCTCCCATTTGGTGTGAGGGGTGCAAGTGGGAATGTGACTCCCGTTTGGTGCTCAGGGTGGGGGTGGGGATGTGCGGGCTGCATGGGATGTGGGGGGTGCAAGTCAGGGCAGAGGGCTGGGGGCATGTGAGGGGGTGCAGGTGTCAGGGTAGGGGGGCTGGGTATGTGTGGGGGTGCCAGAGTCAGGGCTGGGGTCATGGGTGGGGGTGAAGGAGTCAACAGAGGGCTGGGTGGTACAGGGCTCAGGGCAGGGGCCTGGGGGGGGGTGGGGGGGGTGCAGGGCTCAGGGCAGAGAACTGGGTGTGTGTGTGGGGGCTCAGGGCTCAGCGTAGAGGACTGGGTGACTGCACCCTCCCAGAGTCCCCAACCCCCCTCCACTCCTTGTCCCGACTACCCCCTCCTGGGACCCCACCCCCATCTAAGCCTCCCTGCCCCTTGTCCCCTGACTGCCCCTCCTAGGACCTTACCCCCTACCTGTCCCCTGACTGCCCCAACCCTTATCCACACCCCCACACCCAGACAGACCCCCTGGACTCCCATGCCTATCTAACTGCTCCGCACCCCCTGACAGGACCCCCAGAACTCTGGATCCATAACCCCCCCTGCTCCCTGCCTGCCCCCAACTCCTCTCCACACCCCTGCCTCCTGACAGCCCCCCCAGAACTCCCGACTCATCCAAACCCCCCTGCTCCTTGTCCCCTGACCACCCCCTCCAGAGACCCCCCCACCCTAACTGCTCCCCCAGGACCCTCCTTGCTCCCTGTGCCCTGACTGCCCTGACCCCTATCCACCCCGCAAACAGACCCCGAGACTTCCATGTTCCATCCAACCCCCCCTGCTCCCTGACTGCCCCCTCCAGAGACCCCCGCCCCAACCACCACCCTGGGATCCCACCCCCCCATCCAATCCACCCTGCTCCCTGTCCCTTGACTTCCCCCCAGCCCCTTTACCATGAGGCTCCTTGCTCATCTGGAGCGATGTGCGTGCAACAGCAGGGCTCTGGATGAGCGGGGAGCGTCTTTCCCTCCCCACGGAGCCAAATGTTGCCCCACGGGAGCACGCAGCCCTGGCCCCCAGAGCACTGCGCACGCGGCGGCAGGGCTCTGGGGGAAGGCGGCTTGTTGTGTCGGCAGGATTTTTAATGGCACGCGGAGTCCAAGCAGGCAGCCGCGTGCCATAGGTTGCCGATCCCTGTCCTAGACTATGGGGCATTTTGATGTAGGCTTCCCTCTGCCTCTCCTGTTGAAGATGTTACATGGTGGCTAAATAATTTTTGAAAAAATAATTAGAGCAGGGGGGACTGGATCGTGGGTCTCCCCCGTGAACGCACTAATCACCAGGCTACAGAGTCATTGTCTCTCCTCCTCCCCTACACTCAGTAATTTCATTATTTATCCACAGTGGTACGGCTTCACGAGGAAAGACTGAGGGAGCCTCATGTCAGACTGTATCTTAGCCTAGTCAGTAGGGCACTACTCTGTTCAAATCCTTTCCCGTCATTGGTGGGTGGGTGGAGCTTGAATCAGGGACCTCCCACATCCCAGGTGAGTACCCTTGCCACTGGGCTAAAAGTTAGGAGGGAGGCCCTCTTCGCCACAGTTCTTTGCAGATACAGCTTTGGTGCCTAATTCCATCAGAGGGTTTGCAGAGAGAATCATGAGCTGAGAGAGGTGCTTCCCTGCTGGCTGGACATAGGTGCCCATCTCCGACAGAGTGGTGGGGCTTAGGACACACCCATCATCTTAACTAGTTTAGGCAGCTCTCTGCCTAGCATGCTGGTCTTCGTGAATCATAGTCTAAGGAGCCTTTCTTTCCCCATTCATTGTATAGGGAGCTTAGGTATCTAACTCAGGCTTTGGGAATCCCAGTGATTTTTCAGGTGTTTGCAGGTTAGGGTGGTAATGCTCAGTGTTAGCATGTCTAAATTGCTTTGTGAATGTAGTCGTCACATGGCATCCCCTTCCCTCAGCTTTCTTGTATTTCATATCCACAGGGTTCCTTATTATCTTTGTCCTCCCCATCAACATTGCTCCACTTTGAAGATGCCACTGCCTGATATTGAGGTTTATTTTGATATAAAAAAGATCTTGGTGAAATCAACTACACCTCTACCTCGATATAACACTCTCCTTGGGAGCCAAAAAATCTTCAGCTTATAGTGAAACCGCATTATATTGACCTTGCTTTGATCCACCGGAGTGCACAGCCTCAGCCCCCTGGAGCACTGTTATATCCAAATTCATGTTATGTCGGGTGGCGTTATATCGGGGTAGAGGTGTATATGTGTTTAAAACAGAAAGCTTCTTTTGAAACAAAGCTAACTGCAACAATTCAAATAACAGGCTCTTCTATCACCCTTCATGCATTTAAGTTTTCCCATTGGAATGCATTATAAAATCTTTTGACTCATAAAAGGAATTTGTATGTTCTCAAAATAACATTAGACTTCTGAATTTCAGTAAAGAATTCTCCAAGTTCAAAACCTACTATAAATATGAAATATATATATAATTTAAAAAAAATAATTAAAACAGTGGGGACTGGATCCTGGGTCTCCCCCATCAATGTGCTAATCACCAGGCTACAGAGTCATTGTCTCTCCCCTTTTCCCACACTCAATAATTTCATTATTTATCCACAGTGGAACAGCTTATCTATCTGTCTATAATTATATAGATATAAAAGCAGCAAAGAGTCCTGTGGCACCTTATAGACTAACAGACGTATTGGAGCATGAGCTTTCGTGGGTGAATACTCACTTCGTCGGATGCATGCACCCACGAAAGCTCATGCTCCAATACTTCTGTTAGTGTATAAGGTTCCACAGGATTCTTTGCTGCTTTTACAGATCCAGACTAACACAGCTACCCCTCTGATAATAGATATAAAAGATGTGCATGTGCACTTTTTTCCAAAATGAGGGATTTGTAACTTAATGTAACAAAGTATACTCCTGGACAATAATCTTACCTTAAAAGTTCTGGGTCAGATCCTCTGCTCCGGTACATTTGTGTAGCTCAACAGCCTTCTGTGATGCTACGCCTAGTCCCAGTAGCTATAGACCTGGCCCTAAATATGAATAATCTATGTGCAGATTTCTTTTGAAAGGATCAGTATGCTTTATTAGAACTTCAATCCTTTGAACTGCTACCCTTTATTTTTACAAAGGATAATTATACATTTATTTTAGCATTTTCTCCCCACATTGTTATATCTTTGTGCCACATTATGGCCCCAATTCAGTAAGATAATAAGTACATGTCTAAATTTGAGTTTATGAGTAGTGCTATTTAAGTCAATCTTCTGAATTCTCAGTTATGCTCAAGCCTCATTATACCAAGTAGCACAGAATAAAGGATCCACAAAGTAAACTACACCTGCTCTCACTTTAAGGTCTGTTTATGCTGTCAGGTGTTAAGAGACCCCAGCATGACTGAGAATCAGGCCTAATGGACTATTTCTAAACTCATGTGGTTGAAGTGAGGCACTGGCTTCAGCACCTTGAATTAGAACCATTATTCCTACCTTCAGGAGCTTGCAACATAGCATCCTGAACTTTCAACTGCAGCCTGAAAACGGGCCAGAGACTCTGTTGTTACCAGTCTTCCTTTAGCAAATTTTGAAGTTTTATAACCAATTTTGCAAACTTGTGGATATATTCAAATACAAGAAGCTTATGTAAGGTATACATTGGGGAAGAGGGAAATTTTCAGGTAACTGGGCCTCACCCCAGAAGACACCTGAAGATAAGTGAGGAGGACCTGTTGATTTCAAGCTTTTAGGAAAATTTGTCAAATAACAGTTACTCCTGCTCCAAATGAAAACCTATATTGAAGATGTACATGATAAAATGTGTGTTTTTAACTCTTCACTGTGTTTTTTGGTGTGAATTATGGATGGAGTGTCCTCTGGCTATTAAGCCTTGTCTTTGAATTTCCTGGATATACCATTTTATTTGTTTTGTTAGTGTGTTTTTGCAATCAGCATGTAAACATCTTTTTTGTTTTTTTGCCCTTTAAACTTGGATATAAATGATTCATTTCCTATGTTGGATAATAGCTTTGGAAGCACTGTGTTCTCAAATATAAACATTTGTGTGATCAAAGATACCTCACACAGCGTACTGCATGTCAAATATTTTTCTTCACCACCAGGATAGGCTGTTATGCTAGTTATTGCACTGTTGGAAGATTTAAACTGTTGAAATCTCAGACGTTAAGCACCCATGAATCATCAGAGTTAATTATGTAGCTGGGAGCATCAAAGTCGCCTATATTTATTTACCATATGTTAAAATTAATCAAGTCTTAGCTCTCTCTCCAATCAAAGTACCTTGTTGTTTTTTAGGTTATATAAAGAAATGTTAATAGGCTACATTATCCTGCAGTGTCTTTAGAGCAAGTACCTAAGGCAGATACCAGCCCTGTATGAAACACCTGTGGCAGCCTTTTAAAAGTGGCAGAATTAATTTGTGTAATGCTAATGCTGATTTCTTCCTCCACCTAGTTATCTGACTTCCCTACACTAATTGGTTTAAAGTTGTTGTATCTGACAGAGTTAATTTACTTTCCATGAGCTTTGATTCTGTGTGACACATTAGAACAACATGTGCAAATTTATTCAGAATGGACAACTAAATTCAAGCCTACAGCAGAAATCTAGGGTCTGTTTTAATTTATCTTTGATCAATATACTTTGAAAGCTCTGAACAAAACATGGATGGACCTAATAGAGATAACCCTCTCTTGTGTTTAGATGCCAGAGCTATTTCACAACATACAGATGTTCAGTACATCTTCAAATTCTGAACCACCAGAGAATAAACATTACAGACACCTTCATAGAGCTTCCTGTCTGCATATAGTGAATCTGATTAATCACTGAGCTGAATTAAATCTTCAAAAATATGTCCATAGCTTATATTTACTAAACTATTCTGTAGACTGGAGCTCCTGAAATTGAGGTGCTAAAGAATTGAGGTGTTAAAGAATACTTGTCAGTTCCTGCCGCTGGTTGCTATTTCCTCTTTGACTCCTTCAGAAATGATCTTCTGTGTTGGTGACTTATTTGAGGTTTTTTAATCATAGCTATCAGACTGTATTTTCCAGTCCCCAGATAGATCACACCTTACTAATTCAGGTTTTGTGCACATAATTATTACAGGAAATATCCCTTCAGATACTTTCCCCAAGTGCTTAGCATATTAAGTTATTTATTCTGTATTACTCTACTTACTTACTTGCTCCTACTCCAGCCAATTGACTATTGCTTAACCTCTTTTTTACTTAGAGCATTCTATACAAACATTTTGTACTGTTAGTATTTAACAGTCTTAGTACACTTGGAAGCATTCTTGTTTTTCCAAGGCCTGATCCAAAGTTCACAGAAGTTGGTGGGAACCTTTCCACGGACTTGAGTGGGCCTCTGTACCTCACCAGCTAAGGAATTAAATGGTCCACTCCTTTTATGAAGAGAGTTAATGTGGTTTAGTGTCTAGATTGGGAGCTAGGAGAATTAGGTTTTCTAATCCCAGCTCTGCTGTTGGCTTCACATGTGAGGATGGGTAAATTGCATTATCTCTTTGAACCTCAGAAGCTCTCTCTCTGTAAAAACCCTTTTCAAAGGGTTTTGGAGAGCTGTGGAAGAAGGGTGCTGTAGAAGCAATCAGCATTACTGTTAAATACTTCAGGAAAAAACACCTCCATAGGAATTTAAATCAAGTAGCGAATGAATCGTTTTTGACAATGTTTTATAATACTTTATCATTAGTTGTTGTTTTCTAGGGGAAAAGGCTTTCATTTCCATTATAAACACTGGTGCCAGATTGCATTAGAAAAGAAAATATTCATTCTGAATTAAGGAAGTTTTGTATCAATTTATAAAACATGCATAAGGTACTGCAAGGTCAGTTGGCATGAAAAGCATTTAATGCCGTTGGCATACTACACCCATCAATTAATGATGAGAGCCAGTGATGTTTTTTTTGAGAGAACAAGAAAGATGCTCTGTTTCTTGAATATGTCAACAGCGAATTATAGTTCCTTAGCATATATATTACACTTTACATTATGGTACAAAGAAAATATGCCTGTGTTAACATACTGTAGCAGTGGTTGTTTTTATTGGATAAGTGGATCTTAAATAAATATGGATAATTCCCCACTTCTTTCTGGTCCAAGAAACAGGCCCAATCTTGTTGGGTGCTGAGATTTATCAGTTGCCTTTAATGTATCTGGAAAAACGTTATTTTATAGCCTTCACTACAGAATGCCTGCTTGTGATCTTTAAAACTCAGTAGTTTAGGACTTAGTTCCCTGTACTGGTACAGAAAGTTCCTTCACAGGGAGAGCCAAGAATATATTAACTGGGGCACGTGTACCAAAATTTGGAGATGTCAGAATGGATTTTATTTGGAGACGTGAGACAGCAGAATTGATTAGCTGATATGTTAGAGATGGAGTTGATATACTGGTTGGGGAGTGAAGATGTGGCAATGTCATTTATATACATTTCTTATTTACATTGTCATGGACCAGAGCCCCAGTGTGTTAGGCAGGGCCGGCTCCAGGCATCAGCCAACCAAGCATGTGCTTGGGGTGGCACCTTGGGGCGCGGTGGTGCTCAGGGTTTTTTTGGTTTGGTTTTTTTTTGGTTCGGTGGGGCGGCGCTGGAGGATTTTTTTGCCCGGGTGGCGCTCAGAGGAGGAGGAGGTGTCTCGGGGGGGCAGGGGCTTCGGGCGGCACGGGGCTCCTTTTTTTTTTTTTGCTTGGGGCAGCAAAAAAGTTAGAGCCGGCCCTGATGTTAGGTACCATACAAACACAGAGCAAAAACACAGTCCCTGGCCAAAAGAGCTTACAATCTAAGTATAAGAAAACAGAGAGATGGTGACAGACAGGAGTGTACAAGGAAAATGAGAGAATATCAATCAACATGATATACATATAACTTAGAAGGGTGCGTGGGAGTGCAGATACTATTCATCCTGGTTAGTAGCCTTAATTATCAAGGAAGTAGATTTTGGTCAAGGCCTGTATTTTGCATAATTTAATTACTATGGAAGGATACTTTTATTTCTACAAGAAGAACAAAAAAGGATGAAGCAAAACTAAGTTTATAATGATCATTGTTTCTACAGAAAAGAGAATTGTGAATACATAAGCTGCATGTTGATGAAAACTTTCAGGACATGGAAAGCCTGTTAGAAAGTGACAAGCTCCTGCTATGAATTTTCTACAGAAAAATTACATCATAATGATGGTGAGAGTGTTTTGGTTCTCTTTGCAATGGAGTCAAGTGGCCTTTGTGGTGGTGTTATTGCATAAATATCTTTTGATATTGCTCAGTTATTTCTGCATCAATTGCTGTCCCTATTTCTTCAGTAAAAACTTTACTCCTGGCACCTGGAAGAAACAATGATTGGCTAGCTGTGTAGTAGTAGGTGAAGCAGGTAGAAATAGCTTATTTGTAACGTGTAACTTATTCCATTCAGGGGCTAAATACCTGATAATGTTCTGCTTCTGTTCATATTATATATACTTTGCCAAAGTCATTTTATTCATAATTTTAATGTTAATCTGAACAGATAACTAAATTGTGTGGTATGCTAAGAATTGATTAAAACTGTGTGTATGTGTGTGAGAGAGAGAGGGAGAGAGATCGAGATCCTCTGCTCGTATAAATCGTGAAGTTTCATTGACTTCAGTGGATTTTTCTGGCCTAGAGATCCTGAGTTTTAAGATACTAGTCTATCTAAAGAATTTTGAGCAATGAATGTTTCAGGGAAGATGTGGGGATGTCCTTCATATGGTATCTGAGCAATTGCAGTCTTCAAATTTTTAATTGGAATAAGTTTTTGCACCATTTCCATTCTTGTTACAAAGATTGTCCCAATACTTTATAATATCATCCCAGTGTTGTGCCATTTGCATCCATGTGCTAAAAAGTTGCAATGAACATTCCCATGTTTTCATTCTGATGACAAAACAAGAATGGCAAAAAAGAATCCATTCTTTGAGAGTCAATGTGGCCCCAGTGCATAGAGCAATGGACTGGGAAATGAGAACCAAGTTTTATTCCTGGCTCCACTAGTGACCTGCTGTGTGACCTGGGACAAGTCTCTTCCCCCACTGAGCCTCTATTTCCTCTCCCATCCTTTCTGTCTTGTCTATTTAGATGTTAAGTTTTTCAGGGCAGGGAATTCTTTTACTCTGTTTATACATTGCCTAGCCTAATGGAATATTGATGTAGGTTAGAGTCTCTAGGCATGGCCATAATACAAATAATAATAATAGAATCATAGAATATCAGGGTTGGAAGGGACCTCAGGAGGTCATGTAGTCCAACCCCCTGCTCAAAGCAGGACCAATTCCCAACTAAATCATCCCAGCCAGGGCTTTGTCAAGCCTGACCTTAAAAACCTCTAAGGAAGGAGATTCCACCACCTCCCTAGGTAACCCATTCCAGTGCTTCACCACCCTCCTAGTGAAAAAGTTTTTCCTAATATCCAACCTAAACCACCTCCACTGCAACTTGAGACCATTACTCCTTGTTCTGTCATCGGGTACCACTCAGAACAGTCTAGATCCATCCTCTTTGGAACCCCCTTTCAGGTAGTTGAAAGCAACTTTCAAATCCCCCCTCATCCTTCTCTTCTGCAGACTAAACAATCCCAGTTCCCTCAGCCTCTCCTCATAAATCATGTGCTCCAGCCAGGGCCGGCGCTTCCATTTAGGTGATATAGGTGGTCGCCTAGGGTGCCAGGATTTGGGGGGTGGCATTTTGCGGCTCTTGGCGGCAATTTGGCGGTGGGGGGTCCTTCCACACTCCGGGTCTTAGGCGGCAATTCTGTGGCAGGTCCTTCACTCGCTCCGGGACCCGCCACTGAAGTGCCCCGAAGACTGGGAGTGAGGAAGGACCCCCCCCACCACAGAATTGCCGCCACCGACCGGGAGCACAGAAGGACCCCTGCCTAGGACTCCAAAAACCCTGACGCCGCTCCAGGCTCCAGCCCCCTAATCATTTTTGTTGCCCTCCGCTGGACTCTTTCCAATTTTTCCACATCCTTCTTGTAGTGTGGGGCCCAAAACTGGACACAGTACTCCAGATGAGGCCTCAACAATGTCGAATAGAGGGGAATGATCACATCCCTCGATCTGCTGGCAATGCCTCTACTTATACAGCCCAAAATGCCATTAGCCTTCTTGGCAACAAGGGCACACTGTTGACTCATATCCAGCTTATCGTCCACTGTAACCCCTAGGTCCTTTTCTGCAGAACTGCTTCCTAGCCATTCGGTCCCTAGTCTGTAACAGTGAATGGGATTCTTCCTTCCTAAGTGCAGGACTCTGCACTTGTTCTTGTTGAACCTCATCAGGTTTCTTTTGGCCCAGTCCTCTAATTTGTCTAGGTCCCTGCGTATCCTATCCCTACCCTCCTGCGTATCTACCACTCCTCCAAGTTTAGTGTCATCTGCAAACTTGCTGAGAGTGCAGTCCACACCATCCTCCAGATCATTAATGAAGATATTAAACAAAACCGGCCCCAGGATCAACCCTTGGGGCACTCCACTTGAAACCAGCTGCCAACTAAAAATGACCCTCCTGAAATGAGAGACAAACGTGGTTCAAGCCTAATCTATTCTAATGACAACTTTAGGGCCTGATCCTGCTGCATATGACTCAATGGCAAATTTGTCATTTACTTTATTGGGAGTATGACCAGGGCCTACTAATTTACAGTTAGCTTATAGTCTGTCTCAAATGCAATATCGCCTGCACTGTGTTTGTAAGTTATGATTCTGAACAGAAGTGCTAATAGATGCATTATTTGCCAAACCATCACAATGTGTAACTAGTTTGATCCAATTGTCACTTAAAATTTTTAAGTAAATGCTACAAATTCTTTAATTTATTCCATTTTCTAACAAAATGCAACTGCAAGTTTAGCTTTGGCCCAGAGACAACTGGAATGGCCACAGGGGTGAAAGTAGAAATAAGGACTTACCGGTATGGGGCTGGGTTGGGGCCAGCTCTGGCCCCTGGAAGGGGTAGGGTCTCAGGCGGAAGGGGCGGGGATGCGGGGTCAGAGCCAGACCTGGCCCGCCCTGTATCAGTAAGTGTTCTCCCTCTCCGGGGTAGCAGTGGCAGCTGGGGGCTCCGGCAGTAGTTAAAAGGGCCCAGGACTCGGCTGCTGCTACCACTCCGGGCCCTTTAAATCGCTGCCGGAGCCCCCAGCTGCTGCTGCTGCTACCCCAGGGCTCTGGCAGCAGGGCTCCGGGGGCTATTTAAAGGGCCCGGGGCTCCCCTGCCTCTACTGCCCCGGGCCCTTAAGTAGCTGCCAGAGCTTGCCGGAGTCCTGGGGTAGCAGCGGTGGTGGGGCTCCAGCAGTGGTTTAAAGGGCCGGGGCCGTAGAGGCAGCGGGAGCCCCAGGCCTTTTAAATAGCCCCCAGAGCCCTACTGCTGCTACTCCAGGGCTCTGGGGGCTATTTAAAGGGCCCAGGACCCCCCCTGCTTCTACCGCCCTGGCCCATTAAATAGCCCCTGGAGCCCTGGGGTAGCACCGGCGGAGCTCTGGCGGCTATTAAGGGGCCCAGGGTAGTAGAGACAGCAGGAACCCCGGCCCTTTAAATAACCACCGGAGACCCGCTGCCACTGCAGCCGGGTTCTGGTGGCAATTTAAAGGGCCTGGCGCTCCAGCTGCTGCTGGGAGCCCCAGGCCCTTTAAATTGCTGCCTGGGGAAGCAAGGCCACCCTGGTACAGCGCACCGGCTCTTGCCGTACGCCATACCAGGGCGTACCGGCTCACTTTCACTTCTGAATGGCAGTATTCTACAGTAACAGCACACAATGCTGATGTAAGCTATACTGTTCTGAAAGATTCTGACACACATTTTCTTAGGAGTGTCCATTAGAACAATTATAGTCTATCCAGGGGCGGTGCATAATGGAGGCTGGGGGAGGCTAAGCTGCTGCTGAGGACAGTGGCAGATTTGTGGCCCCTGGAAAAATCTCCCCCTGCCGTGGCCCTGGGGCTGGAGGAGCTTTTGCTCGTCACCATGGCCCTGCGGCTGCAGCAGGGGCACAGAGCTTTTCCAATCTCGGGGCCACAGTGCGGGGAGGGGAAAAGAGCAAGGGGGATATCAGGGCCTCGGGGGGAGAGGGAGGGGAAGGGAAAAGGCAGAGTGGGGGTGGAATGGGAATGGGTGGAATGGGAGAGGGGATGGAATGGGGGAAGGGCTCGAGGCTCAGAGCTGTAGCCAGGGTCAAGATCTCTGCTGTGGCCCCGGCTGAGGCTGGGAAATCAACCCTGGCTGGGGCTGAGCTCCAAGCCACACACACACACACATCCTGCCCCAGCTGGGGCCATGGGGGGGGGGGGATCTGAGAGCAGCGAGTGGGGGCGAGGTGTTTGCCAGAAGGGGGAGGGCAGGGGCTAGCCACCCTAAGGGGAAGCTTCACCCATGATTTTATCACTGGCTCTTTCATTCTCGTCAGTAATACTGATGTGACTGCTGCAATAGTATCTACAAAATTAATACAGGGATAAAAGGTTCTGTTCATTTTTCTCTCCAGATAGGTTAGAGGCACATGACTGCTGTTTGCTGCTTTTTATAACTGCAGGTAGTTAGAGTATGTATAATTCATTGTTCTTAGGAGGCATTTGTAGGAGTATAGGTAAAACATCAAAGCTGTAGATGATGTGTTTTGATAGATATTGACAGAAGATTGAGTGGATTAGGTACCTCATTTTCTGCTAGAAAGCTATTTCTATGCAATTTTAAATTAAAAGGCATTGGTATTGATTTAATTTGGGATATGGTTTTGAAATTTCTGATTGTTAACGAATCTTCTTTTGCCTGCAGCAGAATCTGAGCACTAGCTTCTCTTGGCCCTGCAGTTATAAAATTTAGGCAAAAAGATGAAAACAGTTCCCATGAATTTTCATTATTCATCATGGGAGGTAAGAGGGGAGAAATCTATCAAATACACACAAGATGTGCTTTCCTGATTAAATTGCTCTGCTTACTATCTTAGCCATTGGTATTCTTCTTTAATATTCTGACTTGACTTTGTGGCAGTCATCATGATTATAAATGAACACAAAATAAACAGAAAACCCTATGCAGCAAAGTGCCATAGTTTCACACAGCACTAATACTCTATTACATAAAAGTGGTTTATTGCATTGCTTGTACATGAGATATTTAGTCATAGACCTATCTCTGCTTTGTATAGGGAACAATTGGTGACACATTCAGTACTGGCACCAACATTACTGTTAGCTTCAGATGCATTTGCCACAAACAGCTGATAAGTAGTTCAGTATATGTTTTTTTAATAAAAATAAGATCCAGATTCCAATTTAAACCAATGGTAGTTTTGCTTGATTAAAGACTGGAGAATTTGGCCCAAGGTATCCATGGCCTAAAGAAAAGGTTTTTAATTATGCTTTTCTCCTGAATTTACGGTCACTCTTTACTTAATCTGTTTTAGGATGGCTTTAGCTGGAGAAAGTGTGGTATGGCAGACCACTGCATCTGGAGGTGGAACCTTACTCAAAAGAGTAACAGCTGTGAGGATTGGGGCTTAGTGACATGTAAAGTTATTAATATGATATTTTGACTTTATTTCTTGATAATCTCAGAGTATTTCTTAGATCTTTCAGTTTGAGTGGGTCAACATTTTTCCTTCAAAACCTTCCCTGGAAAAATTGGGGTTTTGACTAAATGCTATGGTAATACATGAATATTTGTTTATTTTTATTTGAAAAGTGTCTGCTTTCCTTGAAAACTTTCTATTTTTCAATGGAAAACCTGTTTCAGGTCAAAAACAGGATTTTTATTTTTTTTTGGACAAGCAATGATAATTATTAAGTCTTTTAGTTTTTTTGATGATATATCAAAATTTTCTGCAGGATTTTTTTTTCTCCCAAACAGCTCTACACTCAACATGGTAACACAGCTGAGTATGTTTGAGACTGACATTAGAGTTGGGTGAAATGCTTTGTGTGAAAAGTGTAGGCAGCAGCTGAACTAAATTTTCATGATTTTTAAATTCATAAACAGACAATCACGGAACAACTGCAAGAGATTTTGCTTAGAATAAAAAAGTTGAGCAAATTTTGACCAGGAGGATTAGGGTGTCTTTTGAAGAAGTGTTTGGAAAAGAATGGAGAGGAAGACGGTGGCTGTAAAATAAGAATATTATTACTGTACCTCCTGACTACATATATAGGTTTGGGAGGCTTTGATTTTTATCATTAAGTGTCTGTAAATGTCACTTTCACCATTCACACACAAACCAATGAAAAAATATTTCCATTGCTGATAACTGAAATTTACAAATTGGCAAAGTAAGAAAAATCTGCTTGAGAATTTAGTTTGATTTAAGGATATTTACTTTATGTATTTTAATATGTGATGTTGACAGTTTGTGTTTCAGTGGTTAAAAAACTTGAACTTTTTGAATTTCAGTGTCTGTCATTGAATAATTGTCTAGTTCCCCTATGATTTTGCACAACTATGACAATTTTAATCAATAAAAATCTAAAAAATGCTTAAATATAAATGCTGATATTATCTATCAAAATTTTGTATAAAATAATCAAGTTCTCCCAATACATATAGTTGTAGATATCTTAAATCGGGTATGTATTCCTATCTATGTATCTAACATGCTTAGGTGACCCTGACCACTGTGGTATCTCAGTGCCTCACTATCTTTGATGTGTTTATTCTTGCAACACCCCTTTGTGGTAGGGAAATACAATTATCCCCATTTTACAGATGGGGCCTTGAGGCACAAAGAGGTTAAATGACATACCCAAGGTTATATAGGAATTCTGTAGTAGAGCAAGGAATTGAACCCAGCTCTCCTGAGTTCTAAGCTAGTGGTCTAACCTCTGGACTATACTTCCTTTTATCTAGGATAAAAAAAATCATTAGCTCTGTTTCACAGCTAGCTTTTCTGTGTTTGTTTGTTTTTTCTAAGTATTTTGCTTGGGTGGCACTCTAATATAGTGGATAACTTGCTCCATGTAAAAACGCATTTTAATTTTTTTTCAGTGAAGACAAACTATGAATCTGTTTGGTGGCTGACTAACAGAATAATAAATATTGAAAAACATATCTGATGTTGAATTCAACGACATTTTCAAGATTGCCTTAAAAAAACCAAACCTTAATGGCACTGTGTTTTGCACCCATGATCCAAAAGCAGCTTTACTTTTAATCAATAGTTTACACCTACTAATTAATTATACAGAGTCACTAAATCTTTGTGAATATAATAAATAGAGCTGCAGTATTTCTCCAAAGTAGCTAATGAAGTAAAATTCTCTGTTGTTCAAGGATATCCTCCAGCAGAGAAATGAACAGGAAGAATTAATTTCATGCAACTAGGAAACATTTTGGGCTTCACTGATATATCTATTGTCAACTGACTTACTGTATTAAAAATAATAATCAGATGCTGACCGGGTGTTCTGTAGCTGCTGCTTTCTGTATGCCACTAGATTCCTCTTAACCATTCCATGCTTTACCTTGCACTTCATGTGTTTGTCTTATACATTCTTCGGGCCGAGCAGGATTTTAATTCTTTACAGGTGATGACTACTTTATATTGCTACTTTTTTCGATTCCAGCTGAGTTTGGGCTTTTGTAGTAGCCACTGTAAAACATGAAACCTGAATAGATGACCATAGAATTTCAGAATGACATTGTCCTGGGAAAAAAAAAAAATAAAAAGAATTTGGGAATGAGTTGGGCCTAACGCCAGTATGTGCAAATTAATAACTGGACAAAATTAAAACATCCTACTGATGTTTAAATATCTGTACCAGTTGGTGCGCAAGGATGGTGTACAGTTACTCACATAACTGTATAGTTATTTCCTGTGTATGCAGTTCTCTATACTCTAGTTATTGGTGCATAATTTACATAATCACTAAAATTATTATTACTCAAACAAACACTATGCAAATCCAGATAATGGATGATAATGGCTATCAGCCCATCAGTGTGCTGGGGTATACATAATTATTCTAAGGTTATTCTCAATAACTACTGTCAATGTGCAAATCTTTTGGTGCAGTTTGGCTTTTATAATCCCTTTTGTGTCTGATTGGCTCCTATCTTCAGACAGTTCAAGATGTTTCCTAGTAACAGAGAGGATGCCTCCACTACTACTAATTTTTCTTTTTCTCCCCAAACAGAAAAACACCACAATTTACATGAAGGAAAAGAAATGAAAAAAATAAAAAATCAAAGTATACTGCGCAGTGAAACTGCTGAAAACAAACAGTTTGAAGGGGAAAAATATTAACAAATCTCCTTTTACTCATTTCTTATCTTGGTCCAGAATTCCCTTTCCTACACGTCTGCAGGATTTTTAATCCAAAATAGCCATGGTACATTTGCGCTTACAGGATGTGTTTATGTTCAGAGAATTGTATTCTCTGCCTCCCAATTTAGCTTTGAAAAAAATGTACCGTAGTCATCTGAGCCATTTGTAGGGCCCTACCAAATTCATGGCCATGAAAAACGTGTCACGGACAGTGAAATCTGGTCTCCCCTGTGAAATCTGGCCATTATTGGAGGGTCACAGTACTGCCCCCCTTGCTTCTATGCTGCCTTCAGAGCTGGGCAGCTGGAGAGCAGCAGCTTCTGGCCAGGTGCCCAGCTCTGAAGGCAGTGCCACCCTCAGCAGCAGCAAGTGACATGGTATGGGTGAGGTCATCACTCCTGAAGGGATGGTCTTGTGGGTGGGTGACCAGCCAGGGCACCATGGTCGTGGGACACTGTGGTCACAATGCCCTGCTCCCACAGACTGCCCAAGGCCCCTTTTTCCTCTGAATGCTGGGTCTTGAGCCAAGGACAGGCTGGGCTGGGGAGCTCCAGTTGAGGGCTCCTAGCAGGATCTAGCTGCTAATCCCGGACATGCTAAGGAGAGATGGGCCTTCCTCCTCCCCTGCATGGGCTGCTCCTCGGTCCAGGTGAGACCCACCTCTGGGAACCTCCTTAGAATATACTAGCAGCACTGAATCATGAATTTTAATACTTCCTGTTTGTATGACTGAAAAAGAGAGAGGCAAACACAACTATTTCAGCTTTCACTTTGAGCAAGAAAATTGTAACCTGCCAGCTAAAGGAAAAAGAACCCAAACCAACTCATAATCTAACCCTCTTGACTATTGTTGCCAGGCTGACAACAAAAGTGACTCATACAGTAACTTATCCACAGAAGAGGAATGATCAAATATCAAGTACCGCAAACATCAAATCCATCCCAGCTATAAATTCTCAAAGTTTCCTTCCCTTCCTTGTCCAACTGTGTGTATCTCCTGGATCAGAGCTGTAACAATAGGGCTTTGGCCCAGCATGCTTTAGTAAGCTGGGAACAGAATTAAACTCTTCTTTAACTGCATATGCTTGCCTTTTTACATCTTCTTTCTTTTTGTTCTTTATCTCAGCAATTCTCCTTCAGACATGAATAATGATAGGGCACCTAGTAATCACACAGTAGTGAACACTATATTCCACACTATATTCCATGAACTTTGCAGAAGCTTGCTATTTCAGTAAAGAAAGCTAAAGGTAAGATTCTCCTCCTCCATACCTTGCACAGTACCTTGCACCAGGAATAGTCCCATTTACTTCAATAGGACCACTCAGAGTAAGGTACTACTCAGTTTCAGTAAGAATGGCAGAATTTAGCCCTGCACTGGAAAAGAAAAGGGGCCTAATCCAAAACCCATTGACATCAGTGGAAAATCATCCCTGGATTTCAATGGGTTTTTGATCAGATTCAAGATACAGAACATTTGTATAGTTTTGTTGTCTATTTATTTGATGTTTGTATTAATAATACCTAGCTCCTGCATAGCACTTTTTGACCACAGATCTGAACTTCTCAAAGGAGGTCAGTAACATTATCCCCATTTTATAAATGGGGAAATATAGTCACAGAGATGGGATGTGATTTGCCCAAGATCTCTCAGCAGGAGAGCCAGGAATAGAACCAAGGTCTCCTGAATCCCAGTCCAATGCTCTTAAGAACTAGAAAATATTTTTTGATACTGATTTTGTCCTTTTATCTTTACTGGACATGTGTATGATGCTCTTGGTTACATGGGTTTATGACATCCTTCTCACGATGACAATAGGTCAGACCTGCTGATTTTTATTCAGATTTTAAATGCATTCTGGAATTTGAGTCAGAATGCAGTGAAATACAGCAATCTCTTTCTTAAATAGCTCATCATTTTCATTTAAAATAAATACGAGGGTGAGGGAACAGACACGAGCTGTATCCCTACAGCACCAATTACTATCTTTTCAACCCACCTAATAAATATTAAGCCCCTTCTTGCACTGGTTTTTATTCATTCAAATAGTGATCTGTAGGCAAAGTAGCCTTCTCCCATGTATTTTAATAAATCTGCATTCTTAATCAAATTACCAAACTGAAAGAACAATTAATTAAATCCACAAAAGCAACTTCAAATTTAAGGCATATTAGCCTTTCTAGCCCACTAGTAACTTTCCTATTTCTAAAACCATTTTAAATTCACTTGCTTCTAAAAATCTCCTTTTGGCATTCTCACTAAAGTAATCAGATCCTTTCTGGTTCTTGTCCTTTGTTAGACTTTAGCTACCTGAATATTTTTAGCCCTGAGTTGGATGTGATCCTGCCTCCATAATTTCTGCATTTTCTCATGTAAATTCCATGCCTTTCTTTGCGATCTCTCACTTCTTTGTCACCACAGAGGCTAAAGCCTTGTTTAGCAATGTCCTTGTGTGTGATTGACACTTGTCATCTCTTGCAGGCTTTCTTAGCCATGGTCTATTCAAACATATTCTTATTCATAATCACTTATGCTATTTCTTCCTCTCTCATATTATTTTAAACCTCTTAACAGCTTTCAACAATATTTTGCCCTATATAACTCTCATGTTTGTTTTATCTTGTTTTATATTCATGCTGGGCCAGGCTCTGTGAGCCTTTCAAGCTATATTTTTGAATCCAAAAGGGGTTCTATGTGAACTTACAGATATATATTACATTACAGGGGTCAGAATCTGGCCCTGGCTCCAACCCCAGGGTGCCCAGTAGTGCAGGAAGAATATGTACAATTGGAAATATTCTCTGTTGATATGCACAGTTTTGTTAATATTGGTCCAAATCCCACAGCCCGTAGTCAGGCAGAGCTCATACTGGAGTTCTGCTCGACTGAGGACTGCAGGATTTCACATGCTGAGAAGATTTGGGAACAAAACCGCATGGACTTAGTTAATGCAGATGCCTGTAAAAAGTGTTGTTCAATTTCAGAAGACAACATTTAATGCAAATATTTTTTTAAAAAAATCAAACCAGCTTCATGGTGATTCCTTGCTGCACATTAAAATAATGAATATTTGCATTTATGAATATGAATCAAGCAATATTGCTCACTCTGATGTTACCAATTTCTGTTAGAAAAATTGCAAGAACAGTAAACAAGAAATTACACTGAACTCCAATTTTTTAGCTTAATGCAACCTAGCTTTAGCTAAGTTTATGTTTTGAATATGGAAGGGACTGAAAGCTTGTTCACAATTTGGTTTTTGGAATTTCAGACCTGCTGATCCAATGTATCTGTGTTCTCACTGAAGACAGACATTTCCCCCCCCTCTGCTTGGTTACCCTGGAAACTGAGGACGAACGATTTATCTAGGGGCCTGATCCTGCAGTTGTCATATAAAACACCCATTGCCTTAGAGGGGTGCCTCAATTTTGGTCCAGCACTGGTTGATTATCTGGCTTTAAGTTGGGTGGATCAAGTGCATGAAGGGACAAACCAATTTTTTTCTCACGATAAATAGCAGAAGTCATGACTGAATTAGTTGCCTGATGAAAAGAGTGCTTGCCTAGGAAACAGACCTGACGAAGAGCTCTGTGTAGCTCGAAAGCTTGTCTCCTTCACCAACAGAAGTTAGTCCAATAAAGATATTACCTCACCCATCTTGTCTGTCTAGGAACCAGTCTGTCATTTAAGGGCCTGACTATGAGGTGCTTGAGCTTCCTCAACTCAGTGGGAAGTCCAGGAGGGTTGAGAGCACTTGACATCTCTCAGGATAAGGCCCTTCTGTTGGTGGCATCTGACTCGGATGATGAAAATGAACATGCATCTGTCCGCACTACTTTGGATGGTTATTGAGCAGAACCAGTCATCAGCATGGACGCATGTCCTCTGGAATGGTGGCCAAAGCATGAAGGGGTACAACAGTGCCATGTAAATGCCTGTTCTCACTTTCAGGTGACATTATAAATAAGAAGCGAGCAGCATTATCTCCCATAAATGTAAACAAACTTGTTTGTCTTAGTGATTGGCTGAACAAGAAGTAGGAGGGAGTGGACATGTCAACTCTAAAGTTTTGTTTTTGAGTGCAGTTATGTGTTTAAAAACAAACTATGTTTGTAAGCTGCACTTTCACAATAAAGAGAGAGCACTGTACTTGTATGAGGTGAACTGAAAAATACTATTCATTTTTACAGTGCAAATATTTGTTATAAAATAATATAAAGTGAGCACTGTACACTTTGTATTCTGTGTTGTAATTGAAATCAATAAATTTGAAAATGTAGAAAACATCCAAAAATATTTAAATAAATTGTATCTTGTTGTTTAACAGGTGATTAAAACTGCAATTAATCACGACAACTTTTTTAAACCTTGTGATTAATCATGATTTAATTTTTTAAATCATTTAACAGCCCTACTGTCGATATATGATGCTGTGTGGAGCGTGCTGTCCAGTGTATCTCCTGCGGAAAGCAAAACCACTAAACATGAATCTGAAGTCAAGATAATGCCTAGGCAAGTTTTAATGTTTTTAATTGAGTTGCTGAGGCAGCCAAATGTAACACTTATTAATATCCCAGATTTTCCCATTTGTTTTGTTTCCAGTCAGTAATGCTTTTCTTCACAACATTCTTACTACTCTACTGAGACTTCTCCTATGTAATTAACTTCCAAAGCAATTCTTAAGTGCAGCATTCTATTTACATCCAGTAATTATCAGATGACATGTTCTGCCTTTAGCACTATCCTGTACATGTGGCTAATCAAGCAGTTTATAGTTAGGCTTATGTCCAGAAAGAATAAATGCAGATATTCCTTATTAATGCCCCTATCTGGCAAGGGGCTGAATACTCTCAACGTCCATTGACTTCATTGGGAATTGGAGGTGCACAGCACTTCCCTGGATCATGCTCTAAAACAGTAAATGTAATAGGGTATGCAAACACCACTCTGGACAACAAGGGGTTAAAACAGTGCTCTGGGATTAGTCAGCCCAGCCCCACCACACCTGTAAGACAGGTACAGGCTGGAGGAAGAGTTAAAAGGGCACAGACCAGCTCACTTGTTGGCGGACCAGGGAAGAGAACAGACCTTCAACCTCTGAGGAAAGGCGAGAACTTCCCTGACAACCACTGCTTGATAGTCCCTCCCTGAGGTAAGGGAGGACCAGATCCTGAGACACCCTGAGAGAGATGCATTCCTTGCTCTCTTACTAAATCACTTTTTTTGTGTTAACACCCCTGGCTTTCTGTTTATGGATTACCCTGGAGCGGGAGGGACTTTGAAGTGATCTGGCCAGAGGGCCGAGTCACAGGAAGGGGCAGGCCACCGCAGAGAGCAACTAGCAACAGATCCTAGTGGAGAGATGCCACGCCATGCCCAGTCATGAGGAGGTGCTGGCGGTGAGCCAACCCCTGAACGGTAAGATATAAACTTTCTGGCTGTTGTACATGTCAGTTGCTCAATTAAAATATATACATTCTGTACTCTTGGAAAAGCCTTGATGCAAGAGATGGCATCTTCTGTAATTATGATACTGATGAGAATCCCCATATTTCTCTTGTCCATATGATGCTGTTATGGGCTTGATGCAGGAATTACTGGGAAAGATTCCATAGCCTATGTTATAAATTATCATTACAGCCTCTTCTGGCTTTAAAATCTATAAATCTGCAACTGGCCATACTGTAAATACTGATCCTGAACACATCCTAAAAACTACTGAAAGCTGCTTTTAGTGCTGCTCTCATTCTATGCTCAGGTAATTGGCTTAATACAACATTACCATTTTTACTGGAATGCAGCACCTTTACGATATCAAGAATCTTTTGAATGGAATATGAACACCTTACATTATTAGGAGTCGAAGGTCATGTTGTCTGTCATTCAAAAAGATAATTTTGCATGGATTGAAACTACAAATTTCTTGCACCTAGACTTTAATACCTTGGTATTTTGACCATTTCAGGAAACCTGTTTCTCCTCTAATAATAAAACAACAAAAATGAGGAAATAATTAAACAAGAGTTATCAAATACTTTGCAAATAATGAAATTAAAACCCAGTACATCAAATCACAATAGAAAAAAAGACAGAATATTGTGTAGGAGATAAATACAACTTCCACTTACTTTCTTTGTTTTGTCCATTGCCTTCAGTATAGAAACATTTAGGTCTTCTAAGGCAGACAGCACATTTTCATACTCTCCCAAATGCCGAGAAAAATATTCTGAAAGAATAAATCATGACTCCAGTGACCTTTCATCTAGGATTTTAGGTATTAGACCCAGCTAGTAAAATAAATGTAACAAACAGCTCACCATGTTTTGAGTGTAATGGAAATATATACTTCCCTAAATAACTTTCAATATGAGATGAAACTGAAGAGCTTTTCCATAAATTCTATTTTATCAAGGAAAGTAATTAACGTAATTATATTTGTTTTTCTTTTAGCAGCACTGTGTGTTCTTTTGAGGGAACTGGGATTGTACAGTGAATAGGGCATAGGATTATGAACTGAGAGACCCTGAGGTCAAATGCAGCTTGACAGCTCAATTAATATCTCTGCACCATAGTGTTAGATGAAAAATAGCTCTGGTGTGTATATGCATGCTGCAATCACATCTCCGATTGCAATGCAGACATAACTTGTGAAGTTTTTTAGTTAGACGTGAAGGAAACAAAGTCAATGGAGTCACTAATGCATAAGATTGAGGCGAAATTAGCGACAGAAGGTGATATTGCATAGAGCCTGAATACAATTATTTGCCTTATTATTCACAGAAATAAGTGGAATGTAGTGTGACTTAATATCCTGGAGATGAAGATGCATTTTATTTGGAGGACAGGGAAATAAAATATGGAAAAGCTGTAAAAAATCACTGAAGTGAGCATGTGGCTATTTCGGATTTTCAGGGCAAAGGGCTCAGATGAATTCAGTTCTAGAATTATGAAGACCAAAGCAGGGAAGATGAGAAACAAACTGCTGGGAATTTATAAGAGATTTCTGAGGATGTTGGAAAGATCAGATGTCATGAGAGTAGCTAATGTAGTCCATGTTTAATCAAAGTTGATAGAAAGAACAGGATACCTTTAAACCTTATATGCCAAATTCTGCGTATAGCATTTAGCACTTACAGTCGGACAATGGAACAGGAGTCTGCTTGCATGGGCCTGACTGCAGAATGGAGCCTAAGTGAGTGCATAGTTGCAGATGTAATAAGCCGATCATTAGCAGTAAACTATAAATCAAAGCTGTAAAAAAAGGGCACCAAACCATTATCCTCCTTTTTGAGGTCAGGTGTAGATAATTTTGGCCAGCTCCTAAGCTGCTGTAAATCACCATATCTCCTTTGACTTGAGCTGAGGATCTGGCCTTGTGTTATTTCAGCCATGCACTCATTGCATTTCACCTTAAAAAGATCACTCATTTTCCCCACATTTGGTCACAGTGTTGCATTAGAGCTACATGCAAACATGCAGGCATTCAAATGATTGTGGGTATTTCACAGTGACCTCCTAAAAGGCGTTTGTTTGTTTGTTTGTTTGTTTGTTTGTTTTGTTTACAAGAATAAGTGATTTTTGACAATTTGTGGGTGGATTTGAAGAACTTCTCTGAACTGTGTACTTCTTGCATTATTAACTTGATGATGTTAAACTAGCTCAGGAACAAAAATAAGTGGTTTTCAGGGAAGCACATGTGGGGGACAGCTTTTGTGGGGCAAATTCTGCAGGCAGCGGGGAGTTTGACTTGATTAAGATTTGGCAGAATTTGTCAAGTTGGAGGAGAGTAACAAAGCCATTGGAAATGCTGATGCTGCCTAAGCATTTATACTTGAGGAAGTAATGGAATAATTGGAATAAAAGTTGTCCAGCAATAAGCAAATAAAGTAGAGCAGAGAAAAGCACTTTTGAATTATAAAATAATGAGACAGAAATATTCATGAAGTGTTTTTGCAGAATTCTCTAGCAGATTCCAATTTAGTCTTAAAGGTTCATTGAGCCATCTCCATTTTTCCCAGGAGTGCAGACTATGTAGTTTATGTACTTGTTCCATGTTAGCAAAGAAAAAAATGAGCTCAGTCCACATGATGTGTTCACATGCAATACAAACCTGTTGCAGTCTTGTTGTATGGCTGTCTTTGAAAAGAGAACTTACCACAGAGTTCTTCTGTGTCAAGGTTGCTGGAAAGATAAGAGTACATACATATAATTAATCACTGTTTTTTTGCTTTATTAGTAAGGAGTATGGTAGTAAGATTCAAAGAGCGATGGGACACTTCTCTGGATATTCATGTTATCCATATTTACAACTATATATATATAATATAAAGTAGTTTCAGAAGGATAAAAACCTTATGTTTCAGAAGTTATGCCAATCTCTAATTATCAGGGACTAGAACGAGACCTTTGAGGGCCAGATCAATCCACATGTGTCTACTGCTGAGTTCTTACATCTTGCTCTGAGACATCTGGTATTGGCTGCTGTTGGAGACAGAATACTGGATTAAATGGACCACATATCTAACCCAATAAGGCAATTCCTATGTTCCTTGTTAGAACACTTTGTAGTATCTGCACCTCAATATAATTGTGACTGGTACTTCAATATCTAAAATACATTGTGGTGCTTATAATAGTATTTGGAGTCATGGATCTTCCATGGATCACAAAACTCTTTACAAACAAGTAAGCCACATCACATTTTTGTGAGTTAGGTAAGTATTATGCCCTGTGAAAGTCTATAGGGAAAAGTGAAGTACCCCTTTCAGGGACAGAGTGATTTCGATAGCCTGCAGATAATCAAGAAGGCCCTGCCCCACCCTGTTGGCTGAGCCATATAAACAGGGCCAGGAAGCAGAATTGACTCAGCCGAACAAAGTAGAGTGGGGAATAGAAGCCAGGTAGGGTGCAAGGGGTGAGGGTTGCTTTCTGAGTACACCTGTGCAACAAAAAAAGACTCATGGCAGGGAGTCTCAGAACCCAGGTCAACTGACTCAGACTACGCTGCAGGACAAAAATGGCAGTGTAGGCGAGGCCTGGGTTTTGCTGGGCCCAAATGTCTACACTGCTATATTTAGCTCCACTGTGCAAGCCCAAGTCAATTGACCCAGCTCTGAGACTTGCTGCTGTGGATTGTGGTTTTTGGTGTGTAGATAAGCCCCAAGCACCAGGAGAGAAGCTAACCTGACTTGGAGACTGGTGAGTGGACTAAGTTTGGGAGCCCTGAACCAGGGTCCTGATGAACAGTTTGTTACAATGATTCCTGTCCTGAAACCTGATTAAAAAGGGGATATGGTATTTTTGTGAATATGGCTTCTTGCCTCGGGTGGCTAAAGAGACTCTTTTACTGCTGCAGTGGCTAAATTAAAGTGGGGCACATCGGTAGCACCATACTGGGCAGTAAGGGGATGTGTAGGGACTGCCCACACCTTTACACATCCATTTCATAGACTAGTAAACTAAGGCACTGGGAGATCACACAGTGAGTCAAGGCTAAGCTGCCAACTGAACCCAGGAGTCCTAACATCCAGTAAGGATTTATAAACATGTTAAAATTTCCTAAATAAATAGTTCAAAAATTAGCTGATTTAAGAAAACATCCATCTGAAGACTTTTCTTTCCATTTTGGGATTAGAAATTGGTTTGAGTTACTGAACCATTTGATACATGTCATCTAGCAATGTTTCTCCTGCTCCTGGAAATTTTTTTTTTTTGAGATCTCTCTACCTGGAAGCAACAGACAGTCCAAACTGGACTATCTCCCTTTATCATTTGCTTCTGATATATTAGAAGCATGTTTGCTCCATTGAAGAATCTTTACACTGAATTAAATGGCGCTTTCACAGGACCATGTTTTTGTTATGTATTTCTACTATGCTATGTAGGGGCTGTGAAGTGAAGTGTTGTTTTAACAGTCAATGGAGGTTATTATTAAAACATAGTACTCCACATTACACACATCATGCAGGATTGCTGACCTTAACTGACACTTGCTCACAGTTTGTAGTTTTTTCCCTAAATTAGTATATTTTTCAGTGTTTTTTATGGAAGGAAACTTGTGTCTCATTGCCACAATTACAAGCTGTTGGGTATGCACTTGGAAACTTTTACAAAATGAGTGAAAATTACAGAGAGAGGGATAAAGCTATTAGAAGTGATTTTCTAGGTCTTGGGGGTGTCAATCCAGTGAAATACCAGGAATTAAATGAGCTTGCAAAAACTAAAGAATCCAAAGTAATTTAAAATCTAGCAGTTCAGCATCCAGACTCTTTTTTTCATGGCAAAAAATAAAACCTGAAGCATACTGTACTGTAGAGCAGAAGGAACATTTTCCTTTTTTGATACCTTTTATCTTTGTCATTCTTTCTTCCTTCTCTTTCTCTCTGTAGCCTAGTAGCACTGTGAGCCTACTACCTTTACTAATGCACCAAATAGAAATAATAAATATTAGAACATTATTAAATCAACTTGGTGGTACACAATCTTCTTATCTATTGTATTAATGTCAGTCATTTTTTTTACTTATGTTGGTTACCCTTCCAGTACATTGAATGAAATTTAATTGATCTACATTCCTCTGTTGTTACTGCATCTCTACTTGGTAATTTCTTAAAATAAAGATTAAAAACTGCAATAACAAAAAACCCCTCCAAGAATAAAAATGAAGATCAGAAGGATGTTCAGAAATGCAGTTTTCAGTGAAAATGTGTGCTTTACAGATATGGGAATTCACAAAAGTTAAAGGAAGAATACAGAGGCATATAAATTGATTTTGTTTCCTGAGGCTGATCATGGGGTAAGACTCATTTTCATCCCATCAAATGGAGGGATTCTTTTAAATAGGGCTGAAATGCTATATTATTTTTAATACCCGAAAGTCCAGATTTTCTGTCCTGCAAGCATTTTAATAATTGAAAAGAACATTATTTAAATAACTTAATTCCCTTATTTACATGCATCCTTGCTTTGCACTTCACACCCAGGTTTTTCTCGGGTTTCTCTTGATTGTGATACTGAATATAATAGATTTTAAGGCTAGAAGGGACATTTATGATGATCTGTTCTGACATCAAACATAGCATTGCCACCTGTTCAGGTTTTCCCAGGATCATCCTTTTTGTGGTAGTTGTTCTGGGAGATCTGTAAGGGTGCTCAATATATGCAAACAGCTGTCTAATTTTATAGGCTCCAGAGTATCCCAAATATCCTGTGTTTTTGTACATCAGAAGTGGCAATGCTACTCCTACCTATCACAGGGCAAAGAACCTCACACAGTTATTTCTGTGTGAAGCCCATAACTTCTGTTTGAGCCACGCTATAAGTTATGGGAGGAGATATACCCGTTCCAGAAACCCACCTTTCATGCTGACTGCCTGGTTCTTGCTGACTTTCTCCAGCAGAGGCCTGCCCTCTCACAGGAACTTTTTCTGTGCCTGCCTTTTGAATGTGGCAGAGGTATGTCATAGCTAAAGCAGCCATTTTGTAACTGGCTGCAGCAGCGCCCTCTCTTCCATGTGGTAAATTCTTAACTCCCATTATGTTCCCCTTTTCCTACTCTTGAGGAGATGGTACATTCTTCTCACTCCCATACTACAGCCAGAAAAGTCCCATATCTCTTCATCAGTGCAGTCCTTTCAGGTTAACCTGCAAAATCACCCTTCCTCATCCCTGATGAACACTATCTGTATTCTGAGTGGATCCAACTTTAGGAGCAGATGGTTAGCTGCTTTGCCAGCTTTTCCTCACTCCCACACCTTCTGCTCATAGACTCATAGACTCTAGGACTAGAAGGGACCTCGAGAGGTCATCGAGTCCAGTCCCCTGCCCTCATGGCAGGACTAAATACTGTCTAGACCATCCCTAATAGACATTTATCTAACCTACTCTTAAATATCTCCAGAGATGGAGATTCCACAACCTCCCTAGGCAATCTATTCCAGTGTTTAATTACCCTGACAGTTAGGAACTTTTTCCTAATGTCCAACCTAAATCTCCCTTGCTGCAGTTTAAGCCCATTGCTTCTTGTTCTATCATTGGAGGCTAAGGTGAACAAGTTTTCTCCCTCCTCCTGATGACACCCTTTTAGATACCTGAAAACTGCTATCATGTCCCCTCTCAGTCTTCTCTTTTCCAAACTAAACAAACCCAATTCCTTCAGCCTTCCTTCATAGGTCATGTTCTCAAGACCTTTAATCATTCTTGTTGCTCTTCTCTGGACCCTCTCCAATTTCTCCACATCTTTCTTGAAATGCGGTGCCCAGAACTGGACACAATACTCCAGTTGAGGCCTAACCAGCGCAGAATAAAGCGGAAGAATGACTTCTCTTGTCTTGTTTACAACACACCTGTTAATGCATCCCAGAATCATGTTTGCTTTTTTTGCAACAGTATCACACTGTTGACTCATATTAAGCTTGTGGTCTACTATGACCCCTAGATCTCTTTCTGCCATACTCCTTCCTAGACAGTCTCTTCCCATTCTGTATGTGTGAAACTGATTGTTCCTTCCTAGGTGGAGCACTTTGCATTTATCTTTATTGAACTTCATCCTGTTTACCTCAGACCATTTCTCCAATTTGTCCAGATCATTTTGAATTTTGACCCTGTCCTCCAAAGCAGTTGCAATCCCTCCCAGTTTGGTATCATCCGCAAACTTAATAAGCGGACTTTCTATGCCAACATCTAAATCGTTGATGAAGATATTGAACAGAACCGGTCCCAAAACAGACCCCTGCGGAACCCCACTTGTTATACCTTTCCAGCAGGATTGGGAGCCATTAACAACTACTCTCTAAGTATGGTTATCCAGCCAGTTATGCACCCACCTTATAGTAGCCCCATCTAAATTGTACTTTCCTAGTTTATCTATAAGAATATCATGCAAGACTGTATCAAATGCCTTACTAAAGTCTAGGTATATCACATCCACCGCTTCTCCCTTATCCACAAGGCTCGTTATCCTATCAAAGAACGCTATCAGATTAGTTTGACACGATTTGTTCTTTACAAATCCATGCTGGCTATTCCCTATCACCTTACCACCTTCCAAGTGTTTGCAGATGATTTCTTTGATTACCTGCTCCATTATCTTCCCTGGCACAGAAGTTAAACTAACTGGTCTGTATATTCCTGGGTTGTTTTTATTTCCCTTTTTATAGATGGGCACTATATTTGCCCCCTTCCAGTCTTCTGGAATCTTCCCCGTCTCCCATGATTTCCCAAAGATAATAGCTAGAGGCTCAGATACCTCTTCTATTAACTCCTTGAGTATTCTAGGATGCATTTCATCAGGCCCTGGTGACTTGCAGGCATCTAACTTTTCTAAGTGATTTTTTACTTGCTCTTTTCTTATTTTCTCTTCTAAACCTACCCTCTTCCCGTAAGCATTCACTATACTAGACATTCCTTCAGACTTCTCAGTGAAGACTGAAACAAAGAAGTCATTAAGCATCTCTGCCATTTCCAAGTCTCCCGTTACTGTTTCCCCCTCCTCACTGAGCAGTGGGCCTACCCTGTCCTGAGTCTTCCTCTTGCTTCTAATGTATTGATAAAAAGTCTTCTTGTTTCCCTTTATTCCCATAGCTAGTTTGAGTTCATTTTGTGCCTTTGCTTTTCTAATCTTGCCTCTGCATTCCTGTGTTATTTGCCTATATTCATCCTTCGTGATCTGACCTAGTTTCCATTTTTTATATGACGCCTTTTTATTTTGTAGGTCACGCAAGGTCTCAAGGGTAAGCCAAGGTGGTCTTTTGCCACACTTTCTATCTTTCCTAACCATCGGAATAACTTGCTTTTGGGCCCTTAATAGTGTCCCTTTGAAAAACTGCCAACTTTCCTCAGTTGTTTTTCCCCTCAGTCTTAATTCCCATGGGACCTTACCTATCAGCTCTCTGAGCTTACCAAAATCCGCCTTCCTGAAATCCATTGTCTCTATTCTGCTGTACTCCCTTCTACCCTTCCTTAGAAATGCAAATTCTATGATTTCATGATCACTTTCACCCAAGCTTCCTTCTACTTTCAAATTCTCAACAAGTTCCTCCCTATTTGTTAAAATCAAGTCTAGAACAGCTTCCCCCCAGTAGCTTTTTCAACTTTCTGAAATAAAAAGTTGTCTGCAATGCAGTCCAGGAACTTATTGGATAGTCTGTGCCCCCCGGTGTTATTTTCCCAGCATATATCTGGATAGTTGAAGTCCTCCATCACCACCAAATCTTGGGCTTTGGATGATTTTGTTAGTTGTTTGAAAAAAGCCTCATTCACCTCTTCCACCTGATTAGGTGGCCTGTAGTAGACTCCCAGCACGACATCACCTGTGTTTTTTACCACTTTTAGCCTAACCCAGAGACTCTCAACACTTCCGTCTCCTATGTCCATCTCCACCTCAGTCCAAGTGTGTACATTTTTAATATATAAGGCAACACCTCCTCCCTTTTTCCCCTGTCTATCCTTCGTGAGAAAACTATACCCATCCACACCAACATTCCAGTTGTGTGTATTATCCCACCAAGTTTCAGTAATGCCAATAATGTCATAGTTGTATTTATTTATTAGCAACCATGCCAGTCATCAGTGGCTTTCACATACTAGCTCTGTGTTGTATGAAGGCAAACCTCCATATTATATAAGGGCAAACAGAAGGCAATTTCCAGGGTGCATGTGTTGCACAATACAGGAAAAAGAGCATTAAATGGGGCCTAACTCACCAGGGGACATCAGACATCGCTGCTCCAGGCCAATGGGGGTGGCAGGAAGTGGCGGCCAGCAAATCCCTCTGCCTGTGCCGCTTCCCGACCTCCATTGGCCTGGAGTGGCGAACCGTGGTCAGTGGGAGCCGCGATTGGCCAAACCTGCGGACACAGAAGGAGGGCCGCTTGCCAAAGTTTGCCAATCCCTGTATTAGATATTCAATTCAGTGATTCCATAGAGTTTAAAATCATCAAATTTTGATGTAGACCTGTTTATAAGCCGACCCCTGCTCTTTGATGCATCACTTTTTTACCAAAAATATTTGGCTTACGAATGAGTATATACGGTACCTATTTTTGTAGGATTTTTATATTGAACTGTCTGTAAACTGGTGACACAATGTCACATTAACACCTTTCACCCAGATAGGATCATGCCAGCCTGTGTAATGTATCTGGATTGTTGTCACAGACTCACAGTCTCTGCAATATGCAAAACACTGAATATTTTAAAAACTGCTTATTTAAGCAGAAGTTTTCCAAACGGCACTTGCTAAGGGTGACTTAATTCAAATTTAACTGGATCAAGTTGCACAGCTCCAAGGTAGGCATCACACCTGATTTGTTTGAAGACCTTGGAGAAAGGTGCGGCAAGGCAAAATAAGCAAAGTCTGGATAAGACTCAAGGGTAATGCTGAGAGATGACTGACCTTCCAAAATCTTCAAGACCCAACCATCTTGGGGAGAGGAAGTGCCAACATTAACAGCCAGCCCACTCCAGCCTTTGACTATTCTCTCCTTGCACCCAAAGGAGGCCTGCTAGCAAGAAGCACTGTGCCAGCTGAACATAACCATCTACTGCCTTGCCTACGCTTCCAGCTCCTACTCTGCAAGAGTCAAGAAGACAGTGGGAGCAGGAGATTTGCAACCCTCCACTTGTATTAAGTAGATATATTTTTCCTTTTTCTGTGTTTCCTTTTTAGGTGGGAGCTGTCCCAGCCTTTTTAGTTTTAGAGTGTGTAAGTGAAAGCATGGCTGTGTGTGTGTGTGTGTGTGTGTGTGTGTGTGTGTGTGTGTGTGTGTGTGTGTGTGTGTGTGTGTGTGTGTGTGTGTGTGTGTGTGTGTGTGTGTGTGTGTGTGTGTGTGTGTGTGTGTGTGCGCGCGCACCCATAAAGGTGCTTGAAAGAAAAGTTCTCCAGGCTTAGCCAGGTTTAAATGCTGTTTGTTAAAATTATTCATTAGTGTGTGTTCTGTATTTAAAGTCCTGAGAGACTTGAAATTGTCATCTCTAATTTCTGGTAAATAAGGGTTGTTAAATTTCTGTTTAGCATGCTTGTTAAAGTCTGTGTTAGAATATCTATATTGGGGAGGAGAGGGTTAGCCACCACAGAGGGATTGAAATCTAAGAAGAAAATTGTAATTGGATCTGAGATTGAGACATTAGATAATAATTTGTTTTTAGTGTTAAGATACTTAACCATTCAAATTATAGATTTTGACTGACTTTGGTGAAATCTTTTTAGAGACTTATAGCCATTTGACATATCTTCTTAGACTCCTTTTTGGAATGTATAAGGATAATTTTTAGTACTGATTTGATGACTTAACTTTATTCCAACACTGAGACTAATTTGATGTTGATTTGATGTACCTTATTCTTACTGTAGTTAGTTAATACTATGAATAGTAGTTTAGCTTTGGTGATGTGTGTTCTTGATTTGATTTTAGTTTAAAGGTTTTATATGTTTTATAAAACTGATACTGAGTCACATTTTCTTTCAGAAAGCAACCAGGATCCAGAACCTTTGAGGGCTTGGCGGAGATACCAGTTGATTAACCTAAAAGCCTGACCTGCTCTATTAGGAAGCTGGATCAGTCTTTAGTTCTCACAATGGCCACTTTACTCCATTGTTAGACAGACACAGGTAATTCCATATGGTACAACATGCTGAAGTCATTGTTCTCTTTGTGTTACTCATGCCACTTACTGGAATTTTGGAAGGATACTTAGCAGAAAAGAGCCACCCCTAATCTTTAAACTAAGTGCCAGTAGATAGTTTATATCTTTCTAAGGCCACGTCCAGACTAGGAATTAAAATCGATTTTAGATACGCAACTTCAGCTACGAGAATAACGTAGCTGAAGTCGAATTTCTAAAATCGAGGTACTCACCAGTCTGGACGGGGCGGCATCGATGTCCGCGGCTCTCCGCGTCGATTCCGGAACTCCGTTCGGATTGATGGAGTTCCGGAATCGATGTAAGCGCGCTCGGGGATCGATACACCGCGTCCAGACTAGACGCGATATATCGATCCCCGAGCAATCGATTTTAACCCGCCGATGCCGCGGGTTAGTCTGGACGAGGGCTAAGACAGAGCTGAAACCATACAGAACAATCACTGCAACCTGTGCTGCTTCACATCCTCTCTCCTAATTTCTTCCTGTGGAGAAGAAAGCAAATCAAGGCTTGCTTCTTGACACTTATGTTTAAAACCTCTCACAGCCTGTCCTCTTTCAAATTCCTCCTTAAACCTCACTTCTTTCATACTGATTGAGGTTTCCTTCTATCTAAGGTACTTATCTGAGTGCCTTACAGTTGCTGAGTATATTTATCCTCACAAAACCCCTGTGAGTTTGGGAAGTGCTATGATCCCCATTTTACAGATGGGGAAATGAGAGACAACCAGACAGTGATTTGCTCTGGCAGACACAGAATCAAACCTAGGGATCACACTAGTGCCCAAAATCACTGTACCATCCTTCCTTATCTATTGTACCTACTACCCATTGAGGTCCCATTGTCCTTTGTGTCCAGACTGAGTTAAACAGTACAGTACAGGGACCCTGTAATTTTGTATGTCTGTGATAGTTAGATACTATCAACATTAATAATATGTATCTTCAATCAGCACAGGCATGAGTAAACCTAGAACATTTTGTTCTTCCCAAAAAGGCATAGCTAGCTGCAGAATCCCATGTAAGTAATTGGGGACTTAGAGGATATTGGGGGGGATAGAGGTGGAAAATGCTTAGCACAGGGTTGTGTCTGCAACATAACTCAAATTTGCAGTGCACAACTTTTCAATGTTCCCATTGGTATACATGCCAAGGAATGCCATAGTATAGACTCCAGTCTGGTGATGCTGAACATATGTTATTTACAGTATTTTCCGGATGACTGGCATTCTGATTCCAGCACTACAATCATTCTAATTCGTGATGAGCATACTAGGCAGTGTATAGTGGAGAGCATACATGTCACATCAGCACAATTATTTTCAGAATCTCTGCTGCCTATTACACACAGAATTTTTCACCTGCCTGACTTTCTCTCTTAAAACCCTCTGTGCCTAATATCATGAAGTTATTTTTAAGGACTATTTTAGGTATTCTTTTGAATACTCTTCCCCACCTACGTCACACAGTTGAACTTACCTAATATCCAATAAAAGACCAGTCTACCCTTGTGCTAGATGCAGTGAGGGTAAGTGCTGGCAGAGGTCCCTGATGGTAGATTCTCCAGGAATCCAAGATGTGGCAGTGCAAAGTATCTGCAACCTGTTCTTGGCTCCTCCTTTATAAGGGATAAGGGCTTCCCCCAAAGAGGGCCTGGCTAGTGCACTGATCCAGTGCTACTCTAGAATATCCACCACCTAAACTCACGTAGAATCTTGTTGGGATTAAAGCTACCTCCACCCCAGCAGATAACCAGCACAGGGCAGTTGCATTCAGGATCTCCATGGAGTGCAGTGAGTTTTGCTGGCACAGGGAAATGTAATTTACATTTGCTCATTATAGGAAGCAGTTATGCACAAGGCAGACATAATGATGTAAAGAAGGTTACATAAACAGACTTTATTGAAAGCTCTCAATAGTATTTCAAAGATTTTCATAAGCCAGTCTCATTTAGACATTTCCCTGCCAATGACTATAGTCTCATAATAAGGGTTTAGAAATTAATTGCTTAGTTATTAAAATCTCTTTGTGTTCTGCAGTCATTCTGCTATTGGGGATTATTGTTTAATTCTGGTAGTTGGACTCATCTGCTTCTTCCTAACGTTCATGGTCCTATGCTCATTGTGGTAGTGGTGGGAACTCTGGGGCTGGTATCTCTTATTGTTATGCAGAGGTATCCTTAGAATAATTAGTTATTATTCTCTGTGATGTGGTTACAACAGAGAATGAAATTGTCCTGAATAATGAATTGAGACAATATAATATACAATACTTAGACAACCAAATAAACCTATAAATATACATTATAAACTGTTCCCTTGCACCAGAGGATGATTCACAAGAATGCAATGGCTGTGCAGCTGACTATGCTAAATCAGTACTTCATCAGTCTAGTCATCAAAGCTCCAGATATATATATGTTGCTAATAAGAGCCTTAAGAGAACTATAAAAAATGTCTGCACATATGAAAAAAAGTAAAGTCCTCAACAATGACTACAGAGCCAACGCAAAGAGGGAAACAAGGACCATCTACATCTTTTCTGAAAGTAGAGATGAGCAGAATTTGGAATTTTTATCCCAGGGGAAATTCCAGTAGTTGTCCTCCAAATGGGGACAAAAAATTCAAATTTCACAATTTTTGCAGTACAGAAATTCCAGACATTTTTTGTCTGGAAGTGTCAAAATGTTTTGTTTCAACATTTTTGATTGAAATAGAACATTTCAGTGTTCCTGAACTTGAA
Source organism: Gopherus flavomarginatus (assembly GCF_025201925.1). Classification (NCBI taxonomy): domain Eukaryota; kingdom Metazoa; phylum Chordata; order Testudines; family Testudinidae; genus Gopherus; species Gopherus flavomarginatus. The sequence continues at coordinate 254,742,910 of NC_066618.1, read as the reverse complement.
ATGTTTTGATTTGGTTTATTGAACTGACCTGAAATGCTTCAGTCTGAGTCAGTTTAACATTAAAGTGCACTATCCAATAGTGGCACAGAGCCTCATGGGAGTTGTAGGTTGGGAGCCTGATGTTCCATTCTCCTCTATGGGCCATGTTTCCTGGTAGGACTACATATTCACTGATGCTCCTAGAGTCATATGCCTCTCATGATGCACAGTACAGCTTGCTTGGAGGGAAAGCCATGTTGTATTATGGGACATATAGTCTTCCTGGGAGCATGGACCAATGAAAAGAATGGGGCCCTAAACTACAACTCTCACAATGCAATGTGCTCATAGAAAAATGTAGTTGAATCAGTTCAACAAAACATTAAAAACATTTGAGTCAGGACAACAAAATGAAATATTCCAATTTGGGTAAAACTGCCTCAAAGTAAAATACTATGTTTAGATTTTTTCCAGAGGAAAATTGAATATTTTCTTCAAAACTGCAATTTTCCTCTTCAGAATTTCAGATTTGCAGAAACTGTGTTTTCCTTTGGAAAATCATTCCAACAGAAAATTCCCAACCAACTTTATTTGCACTCTGTTCAGAGAAGCTGTATCAGCATCAGAACTGCGCAAAACATTATGAGCTTTGAAATCTTGTATGTCCACATTATTGTGTATAGCAGTTTTTTAGTAGCCTTGGCGGTTCATGAAATATTGGACCATAAAATCAGATCATTCTGATTACCACCTTGCCTTTTCCTCCGCACTTAGTTTTAGAGCTAAAATCAATGCTATGTATAATCTGAACGTTTATAATCCCTATTGACAAACAGTATAAAATATTAATCTCTGGTTCTGAGAGTTGATGAGAATATTGCTGCAAAATTCATGCTTGAACTGAAGTTTAAGTAAAATGACACAATTTTAAAAGGTTGCATCACCTCATTCGTTATACTTTTTTCCAGTCTATTTGTTGTTGAATATTAAATATGTACATTTAACTTTTCATCAGTTCCATAAAATTTTAAGGAAAAGTTAATATTTGTCCATCAACTGCAATTCAGCAAATTGGAGAGACTGTGTTCCATTCAGCTGCTTTTATAAAGCCTGTCTTATTTCCACATTGTATTTGGGAGGAAAAAAAGATGATGGAGTTCAATATTTTCTCCCTTTAACTTTATTGGGCAGATGTACATCCTCTTGCATATGGAATCAGAATGTCAGCAGCAGCATGGGACTCAGATGGACTCTGATTTTGATGGAAAATCAGGTAAGGGATAAATATTGACCATTCTTAAAGTTTTGCTGAACTATTGAAGTTTTATAGTTTACATTCAGTAACCCTCACAACTGGCACTAACTTGCACATTTTTTGTATCCTTGGCAGAGTGTTATTTGTATGCCATTGTATTGAATAAATGTAGTACACTAAACTCCAGGGTAATGCAGATTGATTGGACCACAGGATCAGAGGGCTGGATCATGACACATTGCTACCTGCCTAGTGTTAGAGGCCTGATGTATCCTCTTGGTCCTAGACTGGAGCAAGTTTGGGGCACGTTAGAAAGACAGTGAGAAAAAAGTTTGCCAAGTCTCTCTTGTAATCACACAGAGGAATTGGATTATCAGGAATGTTAATCTGATACCTTTCATGAGCATTAAAAGGGGGACAGATGCTCTGCTATGTCCAAGATCCACTCAGCGCAACAGAGTGGGAGTGGCAGGAAGGTGGTTACGGCTCCTTGATTCTCTGCCCAACTCTGCTCTATCCCTCACATAGTTTAGAGTAGCCTACGCATAAGTTACAATAGCTCCAACTGGCAAGGTCCCCAAGTGATGTTAACTATGTGGGGGTAGCTGGGCAGCAGTGTACTTTGTCCATGTGCCTGCCATCACATATCCCCAGCACTACTCCTATGTCATGTCTGCAGGAACTAGGGGAGTAGCTCTGATGCTGGCTATGCCAGCTCTTCACCCATGGGGATTTGCATGCAGTTTCTGTTCCTTTTGCACAGCAGAGTGGAGCTGAAAATATGGCCCAGTATCTTTAAAATAAATCTTCAAGAATTATTATCCACTGGCCCATTTCAGTCAGCTGTGGGTGACGCAGTTATCCCACTGTGTCCTCCTGCCAATCATGAACGTAGAAACCTGGTTACAGTCTGATGGCAGTTCTTATTTTATAACCCTGACAGATATTCTTGTCATCTTCTGACAATTTTTCCCAAAGATGCCATTATTAGAACAATTACTGTGCAAGTGTAGAAGGCACTAGTGGGAGTATTTGCATTTGTAATAAGCTCCAGAAATTATTCACTGTAACCAAGAACTATTTCAGAGACTCCCCCTGGATGGATGCATGGGCTCCTTGTCCTTTACAATAAAACTAAGTCTGGGTTTGAGGGCTCAGAATTAGTGACAACCTGTAAATATGTACATAGAGTTTGTCCAAGAAAATGTATCACAACCTGGCCTAATGAATCAGTGGTGTATAGAGCTACTATTACGGCAAAAAGACATGCTTTCAGAAGGGTGTGTTTTGGAACTTTGAAGACTGGGGACAAGGAAGGGCTTGGATGGCCCTGAGTAAATAGGTTCACTTTTAAAATTCCAGCAAACTGAAATTAATATCTGAGGAACTGCTGAAGCTGTGATTCTAACGTGCGGCCACGAAAGAGGCCTTGCATCTTGGTTTAATGCAGGCAAAGGTTCCCAGGAGTGGATCTGAAAGGGTGATCTGTATGCCACTGTAGTGGAAAAAATGCAGCACACTAAATTGCAGGCTAACGTGATTGATTGGCCCGCCAGATCTTTGGGCTAGATCGTGACACATTGCTACCTGCCCCGTATTTGAGGCAGTGGCTGTTGTGCTGCGATCTGGTCTCCCCATTGCTAGAGGGAGCAGTAACCTGCACTTGGTCTATTTCTGTGGCAGTATACATTCTGCGAGATACCAGCACAGTTATGTTACCAGGGCATTGTGGTGACAGAGCTCAATGTCTGAACTCCCTCCTCACCAAGCATCTCATCCTGCCCCCTGCATACGGAGGAGACATAGCCACTCTGAAGAGCCTTCTTTCCCTCCTGTGCTCTTTTACGGGTCACCTTGCACCCCCATTCTCCCATGTGCTGCTGCACTAGCTGGACCATTTATAAACATATTGTTGTTTGTTTGTGCAGTGTATTCTCTCCTCTCCTCTGGCTACAACTATTCAAGCAGTAGCACAGATAATCAGCAAAGCATTTTTGAGTCATACAAATATACTTTAATATAATTATTTTGAATTAAATTAGTGAAAAGAGACACAAGAAACACAATATAATATGTTTGGCATCAATGCCACCAAACACTTAAGCCCATGTTGAAAGTGCTTTCCTGAATTGGGATATTTTAAGCATGTGCATAAAGTTAAGTACATACTGGCATGTTTAGGGGAATTGGGGCTTCAGTGACATTTTCTAAAAGTATTACAACCCAATGCACTTAGGAAGGAAAGAGCTATAGTGGGTTTACAAAGCAGGTGAGAACTTACTAAAATACTATGATATAAAGATTCTAATAGGGATAATGAACTCATTGTTCTAGTGCTTAGGTTCACACGATTACAATAAAAATGTCGCCTTTCTTCCTTATAGAATGCAAAATTAGCAATTGTGGGAGGAAGGAGGTTCACAGGTGATTTGGGTTTGACATAGGCTTGGATTTAGTGAGTTATAATTCAAAAGCCAAGAAGCAATTGAATATAAAAAAACCCCAGTCCTGAATGTTGTGTGGACATTTACACCTGTGCCAAGTGAATATGAAATGCTATCCAGTCAGAATGATGGTGTTTTACATTCATTTGGCACAGGTACAAATGCCTACATAAGGGATAACTAGGTCCTTGAACTTTCAAAGTACTACTTTAAGTAGCGCTTAGTGAAGAAAAGCCAACAATGAGCATGGCTCAACTCCTGTGGGATAGGAAACCATATTATTAGAATGGAAGACCAATAAATTCTGAAGTGTGTGCACCAAGGAATGCTGTCACACAGCCATTGATCATGTGAGCATGACAAAAGCACAAGTGACGTGATAAAATTGCCAGTGGTGGGAGTTGAGTCCTTTATGCCTTTAAAAATCTCTCCCTTACACCTTACCATTAATAATGGTGACAAAGCCAACAATATCACACACAAAATTTAATGCAGATGAATAGCTAAGTGGGTGCCTCCAAAAGCAATTGTTTTGTGTAAATTACATGTCAGGCAGAATGTCTTAGTGGCCTAATAAAAGCAGTCTGCTAGCCTTTTATCTGTAAGCCTGGTTTTTAATCCAGTTTAAAGCACAGAGGCTCTGAATAATCAGAAAGTTGTTTGTTGAAGGTCATTCAGATTTCATCTGCCACAAAACTTCATCCTCTGTATTGTCCCTCCTGTCCTGTCTGGCAAATAGGAAATCAGGAGTTGTTGGGACAAGACTAAGAGCCAGTTAGTCCACTATCCCTGTGTCTTTATGTAGCCAGTACCAGATGACTTTGGGAGAAGGTGTAAAACTCTCATAGACAATTATGAAATAGTCTGCCTATGGGGAATGTTTCTGCCTAAATCCAAGAAGTTAAATGGTTGGTTAGAAGTAGTTTATAATTTTATAGCCCAGTGATTCTCATGACTGACAGATTTAATATTTGCAGTAAAATGATCACTAGGAAACAAAATATTTATAATGGTAACAATATATGGAAATACACTCAGTTTGGTATCACATGAGGAACTAATTCAAGTGACGTGGCTCATTAAAACCCAACATGTTTAGATTATATTTGTAATGAATAGATATTAATCTTTGTGTCATGCACGTGCTCCTTCCTGTGTCAAAAGAGGGTGTGTGTGGGGGGGAGAAAACAGAAGCTAAAAACATACAGCAGTAGACACATGTTTATGTTCCATTGTCCAAGGACAAAAATTTTAGAGACAGATCCTTGACTTCAATGGGACCAGGAGCAGGCCTTAGAAGAGATGTAAACTATTCCTGGGGGAATTCTGCACCACTGCACAATGCAGAAGGTTGCAGAAATTAATGTGGTGCATGCAGAATTTCCTTTCCTCAGAGAAATGGGCTGTAGTGCTACTATCTGCCACTAGGGGCCACTGGACTCAGCAGAGCCCAGGTTGCACATAGAAGACAGTGCTGGGAGGAAGGAGAGGGAGCTAGAGGGTTCCTGGCAGCTGCAGTTCCCAGTATGCCCTGAGGGAAGGCGAGGGTAATGCACAGGAAACCCTACAAACCAGGGACCAAGCATCATGCTGTTTCTCCCTCTGGATCCCTGGGCTTAGGTGAAGGGAGGGGGATGAGTGTCTGGGCCAGGGGTCCCCCATGGCTGGGCTCTGGGGAGGGATGGGATGTGGATATCTGGGCCGGGGGGGTGGAGGCTCACGGTTGGGTTTTGGGAAGAAGGAGTTTCCGGTGTATTGGCTGAGGGGAGAGGTTGTGGGTGTCTGGCTCCCTGGTTGGACTCAGGGGGTAGGGGTGCTGTGGGTGTCTGTCTCCCTGGATGGGCTCTGGAGGAGGTGGGAGGAAATGGGCAGAGAAATAGGAACTGGGTTGTCATAGTGGTTTCTTTAACTCTCTACTCCTGGGGGAAATTTTGTGTGTCTCTGTATTGTTACAGACATACTTGCTGACTGGTATTTTGAAATAAATTACCAAATAATTGAAACTGGTGTGATTATGTAGTGTTGTTTTGACAAAGAAAATTTGCAGAATTTTAAAATATTGTGTGCAGAATTTTTAATTTTTTGGTGCAGAATGCCCCCAGAAGTAGAAAACATAAAGCCAACTTCCGTGAATAATATGTGCACACATCAGACTAACTCTCCTGCAGACGCTAACCATTAATGGCAATGATCAATCACCATTTCATACAACAGTAAGTTTTCCTCCATGGTGTTGCATTGGTGTATAATTTTTACATGGCTTTCTTCAGGTAATTAAAGTAACTGAGGCAGCAACTGGTTATACATTTACTTTGCTAAAAGATAAGATTTGTTACAGACTTAAGTGCCACCTGATGTGCACCAAACAGTAAGGTGCAGAGCTTACACTGAGTTTCCTGAACAGAACAGGCATGATCTTAATTACTTCAAAATGAAGATTAGTTTCCTTATTGCGTGCCTTAATATACCACTGACAATGTGCTTTGCTTATTTCAATAGTCAGTAGTATCCAGCATGTGCACTGTTTAATTTTATTCAGCTCTATGGTATTGTAATATCTATTCCATTAGCTTTGGTCTACTCTTTTCAAATATCTAAAATGCAATTAATCCCCCTCTTCTAGCAAATTGAGATGACAGGACCCAAGAAGTATAGCTTTAGTATCTATTTGGCTTAGAGAGTTCACTCAAAGGCAGTAAAGTCAACTGGGATCCTCCACACTTACAGCAATGTATATGTTCCTATTTTTTTATTTTTAAATGATTTATAGACTTTTTCCATGGCACTCACCCCAATAAGATCTGATTGCCTCACAAACATCACTGCATTTAGTGTTACAACTCATCAGTGAAAGAGAGGGGGATTTGAGGCATCGGCAGATTAAATGACTTGCCCAAGGTTACAGAGTAAATCTGTGTGGCAGACCCAAGAACAGAACTCATATCTTTTGAGCCCTAGCTCAGTGATTCAACTACGAGACCATTCCTCCACTCTAGTATTAGGCTTCAGGATACAATGCCGTGGTCCCTTGAGGGCACTCACTCTAGGTTCCAGTCTCCATAGCCATCATCTCTTCTGGCAGAGAACCACATCTCTATCCCTTCTGACCAGGATTTTTCCAGGCTGCACGGTTCCCTGCCTAAACTGTGATATCTTCAGCAAGCCAAACTGCCTGAACATGGATGGATTTTGCCTTTTGCTGAATAAGACAATTTAGCTTTAATAGAAATGATCTATCTTAGACATTTTCATGGCCTCCATCACCCTGGTATCCAAGCCCCTCACCGTCTTTGATATGTTTATCCTTCACACCCTTGTGTGGTAGGGAAGTGCTATTATCCCCACTGTGCAGATGGGGAGCTGAGACGCAGAAAGAGGAAGGGTCAGATTTTTAAAGGAATGTAGATGCCTAACTCCAACTGATTTCAAATGTCCCGCCCAAAGTCACACAGGAAGTCTGCAGTAGAGTAGAGGGTTGAACCCAACTCACTCAAGTCCTAGGCTAGTAGTTTATCAATGTAACATCTTACCACAGGCCATTGCCCAGGAAGTCCTAGAGCTCTGCCCTAACCACATAACCAAATTAATAATAAAGAATAGGAAGGATGAGCTGTGTGTCTCTCATTTCCTGTAGAATTCCAGAGAGGTGAAAGCACTTTGCAGATAACCTGGTTTGAAGGTGTGAGGACTGAGTAAATTTCTGGAAGAGCCAGATGACCAAAGGCATAAGCCTCTGTGGGGACATTTTAGTGTATGGAAGAGAGAAGTGGCCTCTTCGGTAAGTGGTTGGTTAATTAGTAGGATAAAAGTTGCATATATTTAGTTCTAGGCTTCTTCTATGTGTGGATTCTGCTCCTTTGATTGTGGACCATGAGGAGCATGTTAAAAACAAATCTCTCTTGTTTTACATCATATATTTAGGGTGTTGCTTGTACACAAAGGTGATAAAAGGGACAAACCAATAGCGTTCACCCTCATGGCATAGTACTGCTAAAAAAACACAGGAAAGATATCAGGGAACTCCATTGGTGGAGGCGAGCACAAATAGAGAAGACTTCCAATCCCACCCATTACAGCCAGGCATCTGAGAGGGACTCCAAGACTCTGTTATGGCTTTTGTAATTCTTTCTGTCATCTTTTTCTCCACCATTTTGGCAGCTCAGGCTAAATGGAACAAAAGATTTGTCCATGTTGTTGTATCTAAAATCAGTTTTTGATTTGAAACACTAAAATGGGAGGAAAGAGGATTTCACTGAACCTATCAAAATGGCTCTTCAGTGGGCTAACAGGTGCAGCTACATGGGGGAAAAAGATTTTTCAGACCCCTCCAACCCTCTCAAGATGGGCTACCCTAGGGGCTTTTTTGATGCAACTCATGCAGGGTCTCATTCTGCCCCATAATATTCTGTTGATCATACCCTATCCCATGAAAGCAGCTGAGGTTCCTCCATTGTAATGGCTTACATGGAGCTACATGGATTTACACCAGCTAAGGATTTGGCCCTGTGTTTTCAGGAGCCGCTTGGACACAGACTAGGCTAACTTTGAGACCCTTGAATGTTGAAGTTTCAAGTGGAATGTTTCACACTGCTCTTGGGCTGGGGTGTGAGGGGAAGAGAGGGAGGAAAGGATGAGACTGAGAGAGTCTTCTTTGTTACAGCTTAGATTGTTTTTTATTTAAACTGGATTAAAATGTGAAAACACCTGTACAAATGTTCACTTGCTAGATGTATCCAAGGTACAGTAATTTTATTCTCATTCTTCTCTATTGCACTGCAGCTTTGAGCTACTTAGCAGCCATAAGCATAAATCAAGAATTTCATTTTCTTCTCTAGGATAATTTGCAAGTGAGAGGCATCACAGAATGGATGGTTTAAGGCTGTTTGACATGTACATGATTCTTACACTTGCATAACAAAACTTCATAAGGTTCAATGAACACTTTGATCCTTTTCTGAGCCAATGTGTTAATATCAGACATTTTATGTAACCTGCCCTTTTCAACAATTGTGTGTGATGCTAATTAGTGACATTTTGGCTTTCTTCATGCATGTGAACTTGTGTTCTGGGTTGGAAAACTGTATTAATAGGGACTCAGGATTCATACTGCATTGTCCAGGTTGTCTTTCTCTTCATTAACTCAATCAGATTTCTGGCATGTTGCCACATCACTCCATCATACTGTCTCCTGATGAGACAGTCTTCAAAGGCAAAAGGGATCTACCGAAAACCCTAACAATTAATTTTCTGCATTTCTGTTGGGATGAAAGATCAAACAATGTGTGATACTTGCCAGCTGCAAAGTCAGGCATAAAGTATTGTATCATGTAAGAATACAAAACCTCATCACTATTTCAAAACTGAAACTTTTGTATTAGCTATGGGTATGTTCTGTCAAGTGACTATCGTAAAGAGTCACACTCTTAAAAGGAACCTTATTATCCCTCCCTCCTGCCTGGCTTCTTGATACTGTACCCACTAAAGGGAAATGGATGGGGGAGAAGCAGCAGATGTGGTATATCTTGACTTTAGTAAAGCTTTCAATACTATCGTGCATGACCGTCTCAGAAGAAACTATGGATATACAATCTAGACGGAGCTACTATAAGGTGAGTGTAAAACTGATTGGAAAGCTGTTCCCAGAGACTAGTTATCAGTGGTTCAGTCAAGCTGGAAGGGCATATTGAGAGGAGTCCCACACTAAATTGTTCAATAATGATTTAGATAATGGCATAGACAGTACATTTATAAAGTTTGTGGCTGATATCAAGCTGGGAGGGGTTGCAAGTGCTTTGGAGGATAGAATTAAAATTCAGAATGCTCTAGACAAACTGGAGAAATGGTCTGAAGTAAACAGGATGAAATTCAATAAGGACAAATGCAAAGTACTCCACTTAGGAAGAAACAGTTGCACACATACAAAATGGTAAATGACTGTCTAGGAAGGAGTACTGTGGAGAGGGATGTGGGGACATGGGTGGTGAGTAAACCCCCCCCTTTGGGGAGGTTAGCCCACCGGTCTCACACTCCTGCCCACCTCAGCAATGCTGGCCACCCCATCACACTCTCAGTGCCTGGCTAAGCTGCTAGCCCCCCTGAGTGCTGGCCCAGCCCCCTGAAGCACCAACCTGCCCTCAGCACCCAACCGAGCTGCCAGCCCCCTGAGTGCTGGGCCAGGCCACTGGCCTCCCCCCCCCCCCCCGCCCCGTTCCCCTCCTGCAGGGCCAGCCCAAGCACTGCTGCTGGCTGCCGGTGGGTCCAAGCTCCTGGCAGCCAACTGGAGCTGAGCCTCAGATAATTTCAGGGTAGAGGGGCAGGGAAGGCGGGGCCTCCCAAGGAAACATGGGCAGGGCCATGGCCTGAGGCAGGGAAGGCTTAGCCTTTAATACCCGCGTCCATGCGTGGGGATCATAGTGGATCACAAGCTAAATATGAGTCAGCAGTGTAACCCTGTTGCAAAAAAAGCAAACATCATTCTGGGATAGATTAGCAGGAGTGCTGTAGGCAAGACATGAGAAGTAATTCTTCTACTCTATTCCATGCTGATATGGCCTCAGCTGGAGTGTAGTGTCCAGTTCTGGGCACCACATTTCAGGAAAGATGTGGACAAATTGGAGAAAGTCCAGAGGAGAGCAACAAAAATGATTAAAGGTCTAGAAAACATGACCTATGAGGGAAGATTGAAAATTGGGTTTGTTTAGTCTGGAGAAGAGAAGACTGAGAGGGGACATGACAGTTTTCAAGTACATAAAAGGTTGTTACAAGAAGGAGGGAGAAAAATTGTTGTTCTTAACCTCTGAGGCTAGGACAAGAAGCAACAGGCTTAAATTACAGCAAGGGAGGTTTAGGTTGGACCTTAGGAAAAACTTCCTAACTCTCAGGGTGGTTAAATGCTGGAATAATTTGCTTAGGGAGGTTATGGAATCCCCATCATTGTAGGTTTATAAGAGCATATTAGACAAGCACCTGTCAGGGATGGTCTAGATAACTTAGTCCTGCCTTGAGTGCAGGGGACTGGACTAGATGACTTCTGAAGGTCCCTTCCTACAATTCTATGATTCTGTGGGGGTACACACTTCATAGTTTCTGTGGGCTGAGCTTGTTGCACACACTGGAGGCTTTTTTCATCCCTCCATTCCCCTCCATAAGCTCTTTGTGTGCTATCCTCCTATCCCCTTCTAGTTCAGCGACTCCCCACAACATCCCCAATCTCCCATCTGCCTGGGGTTCTGTGTGCTTCCCATTCCTCCTCTTCCTCCCTTACCACTGTCCCCCATTCTCCCCTACGTGCTGGTGACTATGCACTCCAGCCCCATCCCTATTCTCCCCTTCCACTATACCGGGTCTCCCATTCTCTGCCCCATGCCAGAGGCTGTGTGCATGCCCCCATCTCCCCTTCTCCTCCCACTATTATTTGTCTAGGAGATAAATCGTTCAGGGTGCCAGAATGTCAAGCCCTATTGGGAGAATAAGCAGAGGTTCTGTTATGCTACAGGGCATTAATGGCTACCTGTGACACTCTGTGCCTCGAGGGAACTCCCTGCACTCCTATGTTCATGCTTATAAAATGATTGTGTGGTATCCAATGCAGTTTGTCATGTCGGGTGTCTTCAGCAGGCTCATGATGCACTGAGCATTGTTGTTATAGGTTGTAATTTCATGTACATAGTTATGAGGCTGAAAATGTGTCCTTATGGCTTAAAACAAGCCCAGGCAAAAACTCTCTAGGAGCAGAGACCCAGGCAAAACTCTCCAGGAGCAGAGGGGCAGTTTACATCTCATCACGGCATGTATGTGACAAACCCAGCCCTGCCTCACAGGAACAAAGGACACTGGCCTAGGCAGCCACAAAGGATTTGTTGGACTCTTGAGTGAGTCACCCCCCTTCCCTTGGTCAGTTTGGGACTACAATGAGGTAATGCTCACCTGACTCTGAATGGGGAGGATCAAAGCCAAGAGGGAAGAAAGAGCATGATAGACGGGAGAGACGTTTGCCATGCTCTCTCTCTCTTCCACCTCCATCTACAGACACCACCACCAAGTGACTGAAGTGCTGATCAAAGGGGAGAGCCTGGCTGAAGGGCAGCCAGCCAGCCTGTGGTGAGAAGCATGCAAGTTTGTAAGGGCATTGAAAGTGTTAAGATCAGCTTAGAATGCATTTTGCTTTTATTTCTTTTGACCAAATCTTTGCCTTATAATCACTTAAAATATATCTTTTGTAGTTAATAAATTTGCTTGTTTATTCTACCGGAAGCAGTGCGTTTGGTTTGAAGCGTGTCAGAGACTCCCCTTGGGATAACAAGCCTGGTACATATCAATTTCTTTGTTAAATTGATGAACTCATATGAGCTTGCAGTGTCCTGCAGGCATAACTGGACCCTGCAAGATGGAGGTTCCGAGGGTTGTGTCTGGGACCGGAGATATTGGCTAATGTCATTCAGTTGCAGAATCCAAGCAGTGGCTGGCGAAAAGTGCTCACTCAAGTAGCTGGGAGCAGCTTACATGCCAGAGGCTGTGCGTGAACAGCCCGGGAATGGGGGTTCTCACAGCAGAGCAGGGTAAGGCTGGCTCCCAGAGTCAAAGATTGGAGTGACCTAGCAGATCACCGGTCCAGATAACACCAGGGGGACGTCACAGTGCCGTCAACTGGTTCTTTGGTCTGTAGACAATTGAGAGCTGTTTGAAGTGGTGGCTGTGCTAAACAGATGGCATGATCTATGTTTCCTAGATTTTCTTCCTTCAAGTTTTCTGATTTCCCCCCAAATCAATAGGGTTCTGGCCATTGGTGCCTGGACTGTTCCCTGAAATGTTGGAATTGATCAGATGCAGCATTCAAAATTTGTCACATAATACCTATACAACACCAACACCCCTGTGTGGGTTGTCAGCAGCAGGGATCAAACCTGGGATCTCTAGAGCTTAATGCATGAGCCTCTACTTCCTGAGCTAAAAGATAGTTCTCTTTTAATCAAGCTTGTAGCAGGTTCATCAGTCTCTAGCTTGCCTAGCCACCACTAGAGGGGGACAGAGTGCCATGCTGAGCAGGCAGGGGTTACGCACACATGAAGACAGACAAATGCAAAAGTGCCATCAAGTTGAGCAAAAGGCCTGGATAAATGTGGCCAATTAAAAAACAAAACAGACAACCCAACATATCCTCACATATTTCCCACGGGAGTGTTTTCCCGGCCACTTCTTATACCGTGCTTTCCACTATGTGCTTGCTGGATGATTTACATTTCAGTAACCCAGATGGCTGTGCCTATTGCACTGCCTGTTCTCAGATATCAACTGTAGCATTTCAAAATGTTCCTTATTTAAAATCCCAACTATTAGTGCTGTCACAAATTCTTCTTTCTTGATAACCAAGTCACAATATTATGCCTATTATTTCCACTCATTCTCCAGACCGGTTTACCTTTGATAAAAACTAAGTTCACTTGTGCATTATATTTCTGTTTCAGAAGAATGAAAAGCAAAGTCAGACATGGAAGTAATAGCCACTATTTTTAGAAATCAAATATGTACAATGAAAAGGATCAGTCCAATGTAGTAGCCCATCAAAAGGACTCAGCCCCCTGCTGAGTCCAGACAAGGATTACTGCAAAACAAGACTGCTTTAGTGAAAAGTCACATTTAAATTATATGTAAGGAAAGTCAGGTGCTGGAGGAGTGTACAGGAAGGGACGATTCTGAAGAACAGGGTTGGAACTCTGTCTGAAGGAGCTTAATCTGCTAAGCAGATGCATGTGGTATCCCACCTAGTTTGCTATTCAGTATGAATAGGATTGTATTTTAGTTCTGGTTCACGTTTGTAAGATCAAATTTATGTCTCAGTTTGAATCTTCAATTTTAAGAAATGAGCCTTTTATTCACAAAACAAATAATGCCTATCTGACATGCACAAAATACCTAATTATTCATTTAGATGGATTTATGCTGCTTTCTGCTTTGCGGATTATAAATATTAAGCACTTTGGGTACATTAGGAAAATTTAGCTTGCTACATCCTATCCTCCTATATTTGAGCATAATCAGCTCACATTGCATTTTCTCCTTTATTGTCTAATAGTGGGAACAGTGGTTGTGCATTAATTAAGACAATTGAAACAAAAAATGGTCTATGGCTTGTTGAACAGCACTGGTGTGTGTATATGAAGAGTATGTGGCAGCTTAAACAAACTGCATAATCGTAGTAGCAGAGCATCTCCCAAGAATTTAAAAACAGAAATATGGATCTCTTTCTTCTCAGCCTGTAGGATCAATAGCTCGTGTGTGTGTGTGTGAGAGAGAGAGCGAGAGAGAGAGAGAGGTTTAAGGTTTACGTGTGAACACACTATATGTTTGTCTATGTGAAGAACTTATCAAAGGAAGGCTAAGCTTAGAAAATGAGTTTTCCCATTCCGTTATACACCTGGTGAGGTCCATTGTCATTCTGATTTCTTGCAGGAGTGATCTCACCATGAAAGTTCATCAGAAGTTTCTTCACTTATACTAACAAGCTTTCCTATGTTGTTCAACAGTTTCACTGTGCCTGTAGAACATAGTTGTTGTGGTCATGGAGGCAGAAGTGATCTCTCAGATAACTAGAGCTAGTTCTAGGGAGGGCTTTGAACGTTGAGACCTTGAACTGGACTCTGTATTCAGTGGAGACAGTATGGAGGGTGGAGCAGCAGATTGGTGTACTCATAGCAACCTGTGTTGCTAGGGCAAAAGGCCGTTTTATGTTGTACCAGCTGGAGTTTTTCAGGGCACATAGCTTCATTCCTAAATATAATGAGTGGCACTAATCAAGCCTAGCAATCAAAAATGCATGAATGGTGTGACCAGATCTGATAGGATGGCATACAATTTTTTGGCCATTCACAGAGGAAATGCATGTTTTTTGCATCTATGGCTACTTGCACTGTGCACTGTGCACTGACTTATTTTGAAGGCAGATGCCCTTGAGAGGAGAATGTTGTCAAGAAGGAGGCTCTCTGAAGTGCCTCCCTCTTCCTATCAGTGTCTTCCCAGAGTTTCCTGTGTTAAGCTTTAACCAACTGGTCTTCATGCAGGTGGTAATTTTGCTTAAACACTGAGAAAGCAAAAAGATGGTGCGTAATGTTTGCTTTATGTGGAGTATAGAGTTGGGTGTTACCCACGTGCTGTTGACACTTCAACTCATCAACTCTGACTAAAATTCCTTATAGATGTTGTATAGTATGGGGAGGAGGCCTGAGTCTTGTTGAACTCTTACAGGTGAGGTCTTTTATAGGTGGAGGAACAGTTAGCAACCCTTTGGATTTGGGCTGAGAGGAAGGACTGGAGTAATTTCAAGGCCTTTTCCGCTCAACTTCTTGTAGGCAGGAAGGAGTGTTTATTGGTCAGCACTATCAAAGAGCTTCAGCATGATGAATATGGATGAGCTTTTCTCGTGTATGGACAAGTGCTGTCTGGCTTGAAACCTGCCTGAGAAGGATCCAGAATACTGGCAGCTTACTGCTGGTGTTGGAGACTGGCTTTTCCATTAGCTTGTGTAGAAAAGGGAATTTAGACCTCGGGTGATAATCTTTAAGGGTTCTTTAGTACAGGACAGTTTACTGAATGTTTTAGGAAGGTCCTGTGGACAAGATACTCCTTTCACTCCAATTTTGGACTGGCAAAACTCAGTTGCCTTCAAAGGAGTTCTGTCTGATTTACATCAGCATAAGTGAGATCAGAGCCAAGCCCATTAGGAACACACAGATTATATACAAAACAGGTTTCCTAGCTGTAATCCTTTCATGGTTTTATCTAATCAGGAAGGCAATACTGATCACGAAGACTACTTCATTGACAATCATAAAAAAGTGGAGAGGCTCTTAAATCATCAAAGTACTGAGTCTCTGAATGTATATTATGTATTACTATAGACGAAGGAACTTGAATACTAAAGATTTGAATTCATGTTAATATTGAACATGATTGAGGAGAAGAACAGAAGTCTTATTAGGTTAACAAATATCCTTAGGGCATTTTAAAGAGTTTTCAGGTTTCTGTCCCTAGAAGCTGCTTATTTAACATTCAGACCTGGAATGTGCATTTTGCATGCATAATAATACTTATGATTTATTTTAGTTTTCTTTGCTAAAGAACATGTTTTTTCTGTGTGAAGCTTTAGTCATAGCCCATAAAAGCTTATGCTCTAATAAATTTGTTAGTCTTTAAGGTGCCACAAGACTCCTTGTTATTTTAACAATGCCATTCAGATTGAAAATTAATTAAAAAGTAAATTAACTGAGTTGCTTCCTACAAAACTGTGCCATCTAGCTTTCAAAACGCTTTGTTAGAGGTTGAGCTAAAACTTCCAGGGGAGTTGGGCGCAGTCTCACCTCTGGCTAGCTTTCCATTTCTCAGGTGATAGGTTTGGGTTTGGATAGGGATAGAGAAAGTCGGAGACATGAGGCCTGGTATAAAAGGCCTAAGGCCAAGTCAGGTCCTGCTGATATAAAGCAAAGGTAGCAAGAGCAAAGCTATGAGCAAAAGTCAGGCCCTGTTACAAAGCAGATGCCTGCTCTCAGGTTTACTACATCAGCAGATCTCAACAAGGGGTCTGAAGCCCCCTGGGGGGCTGCAAGCAGGTTTCGAGGGGGCTGCCAAGCAGGGTTAGACTTGCTGAGGCCAAGGCCAGAAAGTCGAAGCCCCACTGCCTGGGATGGAAGCTCAGGGCCCTGAGAGCGACACCCAGGGCCACAGCCGAAGCCTGAGCAATTGCCCTGCTTGCTACCCCATAATGTCAGCCCTGGCTTTTATGTGCAGAAAAATAGTTGTGGCAAAGGTGGGCCGTGGAGTTTTTAATAGCATTTTGTGGGGGCTTCAGAAAGCAAAAGGCTGAGAATCCCTGCACTATGTGATACATGAACTTGGCAAAAACACGGCTAGCACAGTAAAAACACAAGCTCTCCTAGGTGCTAAGTATTCATGTAGGAAGGCTAGAAATAAAACACCCTGATATAGGGTTATGGTTTAGACACGCTCCCCGAAGATGGTACAGGGACACACTGACCTCTCTTAAAGATAAGGTCAGGATGACAGGTGATGGATAGACATGTTTTGATCAAACCAACAGGTACAAGGGTAAAAGTGGTAACTAACTTCTTGTATCAGTGTATAAAAGATGGGTCGCAGAGGGAGTGTCTTTGTCCAGCCGAGGGGGAAGCAGTAAGTCCTGCTGTTCACTGAGCTGAGTCCATTGTCAGAGGCATATATGTATTGAGTGTGTCTCTGTAGCACATACAGGGCACTAATATTGTGCCTTATTGGCAATAAACCTGGTTGACCTTTGCTACTGAACTGAGTCTGTGGTCTTCTTGGGCAGTTTGATCAAGGTCTGCTGTATGGGCTATCTGGCCAGAGCCAGGGCAGCACGCAGAGAGAACACACATGCAGCCAACAACTGAGAACAGTTGGCTCAGGTGACTAGGTTTCACCTAGAAAGCCCTGGGCTATCATCATAAGAGGGAGCCTGCTTCATCAGAGATAGGGAGACTAGGGGCTAGGAAAGCTATAGGGCTCTCTGAAGAGGCCTAGGAGAGTGACCTGGGACCAGATACCCTGTGGAAGGATTGAAACTGAGACAGCAGCAGGGACTGGCAGTGCATGAGATCAGAACCTTCATGCACAATAGAGTTAATGTCAGTTACTGCATTAGTGTCTTCATCTATACAGTACCAGTAAGTACTACTGAGACAAGTAAAACTGATCTGCTGAGTTCGCACTGTTTCTAAACAGAACCAAAAAGCCAACAATGACTGGTGCAAATGGGATGGCTTTATAACCTGTTAGGAACCAAAGGTAATAAATGCCATCACTTCGGTATCTTTTGGACGACAGAAATGGCACTCAAACTGAATGTAGTCCACATGAAAGGTACTAGATTGGTATCAGTATTAGATACACCTTGCTAATTCATACCAATAACTGAGAGACCCACTGAATTACTGAATGGGACCTGTTTTCAGTAGGAGTGAAAGTCAACCTCTTCACAAGGATATAAATGCCAATTAAATGTAGAGCTTGAGGGACATGGGGGGTTAATGGCAAAAGAGTACCTGTTGTGGACTCTGTATGATGGGCTGCTATGAATCAAAGCAAGGATGATGCATCACAGAAATACTTTGTCTATGTCTTTTGACAACTACACTGTCATCTACGTATGGCTAGTAACTATGCTATATTATGTTTATTTAATGTCTTAGTAATGGTCCCCTACAGCGGTCCACTTCCCTGTCTTTGCTGAGAAGTGGGAGGAGGTCATCAGATTTGTATGTGTGAATCATGCAGCATGCAGATTAGCCAAGTACTGTTCTGATTAGCTAGTAAACTACCGTATACACTTGATTATAAGCCGGTTCGTTTATAAGCCGACCCCCCCCACACAAGGTGGATAAGTAAAAATGGAAAATTTTTGTGACTCATTCATAAGCCGACCCTATAATTCAGGAGTCAGCAAACTTTGGCTCCCGGGCCATCAGGATAAGCCACTCGTAGGCCGAGATGGTTTGTTTACCTTGAGCGTCCGCAGACATGGAGGTAAACCTAAGTAAACAGTGTTCCAGTGCACCAGCTGCTTACCCTGATGGGCTGGGACAGCAACTGATAGGGAACTGTATTTTAGGGGGAGAAGCTGGGAGTCTTCTGGCTCTGCTGGCTGTGCTGCATCTCCTTGCTCCCTCTGTTGGGGGGAGGGGCTATGTCCCACCTTTCCCTCTCTATACCCTATACCCATACTATATATGAACTCTATACCCGTTCATAAGCTGACCCCCTTCTCTGGTGCTTCCCTTTTTTACTAAAAAATTCAGCTTATGAACAAGAATATACAGTAGCTTATACTTGGAATTAGTTGGAAAAAATCCAAACTTTCAATTATTTTTATGGAACTTTTTTTTGACTGCTCTTTAGTCTATACAAAGATTACACACCACATGGGGAGGAATGATATAATTTTCCCCCAGTGGCCTGGCAGTTGCATTAACCCACTGCAGAGAGAAAGATACTTGGGACAAGAAGTTGATTCACTCTCTATACCCTTCAACCCTCAGCTTCTGCTGACCCTGCCAAGAAGTCAGCCACTCTGAAATGTAATGTGAGTTTTTGATTTCCAAGAAACATGAATGAAAACATCAATCCATTTCCTACAGAGCATCAAACAGTCATCAGGTGGTAATGTTTGCTCACTACTTTCTATGATGATTTCATGCTAATTACTTGGGGGCAAACTCTCTGCTCAAAACCCAATTCATTCTATGAGGGCAGAAATCTACCCCCTCATCCTGCAGCCATGTAGCTGTCCTAACAAGGCTATTCCAGCCTGAGAGCTGGAAAGGACCACAGCATCTCTTCCCTTTCCCTGATTCCATCTGCCCTTATGAGAGGACCTACACGGTGTCTGATGCCCACACCACATTCTACAAGCCTGTATTTCTGAATGTTTGGACACTTAAACATATGTAGATCAGCTGACGAGAAGTTTTGCTTTTACTAGAGTACATAATTGGGCATTATAATTTCCCTGAAACAACTCTCTTGTATAAAAACAGCTTAAGATTTTTTTTGCCAAAATTAAACCTTTTTCCAAATACAAAATGTAGCACTTGGTTGTAAGCCGAGGATACTTACTTAGTATTGTGTGTATCAATGGTGTGAAAAAGCTCGTGCAAGTCTTCTCCACTCAGGACTCCATCAGCAAAGTAGGCTTTGAATTCCTCAAAAGACAGTTTGCCATCATCTGAAACCAAGAAAACAAAACATCGTTAGCTACGGATACAATTTGTTGTCTCCTTTAATTAATCTGAACATAGAAAAAAATAGAATCATGGGACTAAATGTTTAGATTAAATTTATTTGGAAACTTGATAACCAATTGTGTTCAGGCCACGTAGTGAGTATTAAATTAAATGTATCAATAATAGTATATCTGTCAATCAACCTTTACAGACATGTAAAAGTAATTGATCAAATAATGTAACATAGTATTTATGTAATCGGCCCTGCAAAATTTAACACAAGTGTTTCAAGCCATGGAGAGAAGGTTACTACCTGTTTATTGTCTGACCCTGAGAGTACCACCTTTTCTCCCATTTATATCTATATAGTTTGTTTGGTGAATGGCAAATGTAATTGCAGCTGTAGGTCCCATCATCAGCTAGAAGAAATTCTAGATACTTTGGGCCACTTTTTAAAAAAAAAAGTCGCCTTCTGTGTGCAAACCCGTAGGTACATGCGATTCAGATATTAGCATCTGCATATGCAGGTGGCAGAATTTCAATCTGCAAGCCCTATGATCTGTAGGCAAAAGTGGTAAATTCTATCACCTCTGCACACCGATATTCTCAAAAATTGCAGCTGTACGTACTTTCATGGGCACAAGCAGCGGTTGGGTTGCTAAGAGCCGCCCTTTAAAAATAGCTCTTAGACTCTGTTACTGGGTGTTAAGTTGTAGGACACAGCATAGAGGTGCAGAGGTTTTCTGCTGACTCTTCGTGAAGTCAAATGTTAGGATTCTGCACAGTGACATAACACACCCTGGCAGGCAGAGCAGGTGGGTCCTTTTGGCAACCCCAGTGGGGCCAGCAGAATTCAGATGACTTGTTTAGCCTAACCAAAAGAAGGTTGAGGGGGGATATGATTGCTCTTTATAAATATATCAGAGGGATAAATATTAGGGAGGGAGAGGAATTATTT
The DNA here is from genome assembly GCF_025201925.1 of Gopherus flavomarginatus. NCBI lineage: Eukaryota > Metazoa > Chordata > Testudines > Testudinidae > Gopherus > Gopherus flavomarginatus. Next base: position 254,722,525 of record NC_066618.1, on the reverse strand, counting down.
AAGCTTAGTACCAATGTGGACACAAAAACAAATGGATATAAACTGGACACGAGGAAGTTTAGACTTGAAATTAGATGAAGGTTTCTAACCATTAGAGGAGTGAAGTTCTGGAACAGCCTTCCAAGGGGAGTAGTGCGGGTAAAAACATATCTGGCATCAAGACTAAGCTTGATAAGTTTATGGAGGGGATGGTATGATGGGATAGCCTGATATTGGCAATTAATTTAGCAATTGATCTTTGATTATCAGCAGGTAAATATGCCCAGTGGTCTGTGCTAGGATGATAGATGGGGTGGGATCTGAGTTACTACAGAGAATTCTTTCCTGGGTGCTGGCTGGTGAGGCTTGCCCACATGCCCAAGGTTTAACTGATCGCCATATTTGGGGTGGGGAAGGAATTTTCCTCCAGGGCAGATTGGCATTGGGCCTGGAGGTTTTTTGCCTTCCTCTGCAGCATGGGGCACGGGTCACTTGCTGGAGGATTCTCTGCAGCTTGAGGTCTTCAAATCACGATTTGAGGACTTCAGTAACTCAGACATAGGTTAGGGGTTTGTTACAGGAGTGGATGGGTGAGATTCTGTGGCCTGCATTGTGCAGGAGGTCAGACTAGATGATCATAATGGTCCCTTCTGACCTTAAAGTCTGTGAGTTTATGAGACTCCACGGGTAAAATATTGAGGCACACAACCACTGTAGGTTCTAAAAATGATTAGGCGCAGCACCCAGCACAATGGGGCCCTGATGAAGATGACAGGTCACTAATTCAAAGCAATCTGGATCACTTGGTAAACTGGGCACAAGCAAACACTATACGTTTTATTGTAGCTAAATGTAAATGTATACATCTAGGAACAAAGAATGTAGCTAGACTTACATGGTGGACTATATCCTGGGAGGCAGTGACTGAAAAAGATTTGGGGATGGAGACAGATAATCAGCTGAACAGGTGCTCCCAGTGTGATGCTGTGGCCATAAGAGCAAATGCAATCCTAGGGTGCATGAACTGGGGAACCTTGAGTAAGAGTAGAGAGGCTATTTTACCTATGTATTGGGCACTGGTGCAACTGCAGCTGAAATACTGTGTCCAGTTATGGTGTTCAATTTATCAACATCCTTCTTGAATAGTGAAGAGGATTCAGAAGAAAGCCATGAAAGCTGGGTAAGCTTGGGGGAGGGATAGCTCAGTGGTTTGAGCATTGGCCTGATAAATCTAGGGTTGTGAGTTCAATCCTTAAGGGGGCCATTTAGAGAACTGGGGTAAAAATCTGCCTGGGGATTAGCCCTGCTTTGAGCAGAAGGTTGGACTAGATGATTTCCTGAGGTCCCTTCTAACCCTGCTATTCTATGAGAGTAATCAAAGGATTAGAAAACATGTCTCACAATGACAGACTGAAAGAGCTCAATCCATTTAGTTTAACAAAGAGAAGGTTAAGGGGTAACATGATTACAGTGTATAAGCACCTACATGGAGAACAAATATTTAATAAGAGTCTCATCAGTCTAGCAGAGAAAGGTATAACATGATCCAATGAGTAGAAGTTAAAGCTAGACAAATTTAGAATGGAAAGAGGCAGTTTACTGCTAAATCCTACTTATGGGACTGGTTTCATAGATTCCCTTCTGTCAGTTAATTTCTAGTGTAGAAAATGTAGCCCATTTCTTCCATCTCAATTAGCTACACCTTGACCTGACTTATTAGCTGTTGCTAGTTGTTTTGCTTACTTTTATTACTTTTAACTTTATTTTTATTGTTTTTATATAAAATATAAACAAAAAACACAACAAAATATATATATATATACATGCACAAGATGGAGACAACATATAAATAACAAAAGTCAAAGTTAATTATTTGCAAAACCTGGAAAAAATTAAACCAGAGGAGGCCATGCAGGGTATCACTTATTAAAATGACTAAATAGATAAATAAGTGAGAACATAATCTCTGAGTATCAGAGACTGTGATGGAATGTCCACCCCACACAAGACTGGAAGGGGTTAAGGTGGCTGGGTAGGCCAATTAACTGCTCAGCGTGCACCTGGAAGAGAAGCCAGGGAGCAGGGAATGAATTAGACAGGAGGCTCACTTGGGCAGAACAGGAGAGGCCTCTATAAAGCCCAGGAGCTGAGGGCAGAAAGAGATTGCAGGGAAGTGGTCTGTAGTCACCCTTGGGAAAGGAGAGAGTTTGGGACTATAGAGGGTAGTCCACAGTTACTCCCCAAGAGGAGCAGACAGAATTATTTTTTCCATCAATCATAGAATATTAGGGTTGGAAGAGACCTCAGGTCATCTAGACCAATTCCTGGCTCAAAGCAGGACCAACACCAACTACATCATCCCAGCCAGGGCTTTGTCAAGCCGGGCCTTAAAAACCATTAAGGATGGAGATTCCACCACCTCCCTAGGTAACCCATTCCAGTGCTTCACCACCCTCCTAGTGAAATAGTGTTTCCTAAATGCAGTAGTAGAGAGCTCACTAAGCCAATCTGTGTATGAGGAAGGAAGTGCAGATTTCCATTTTCTCAAAATAACCTTTTTGGTCACTAAAATAGTTACAGCAATCCATTTCTAAATGTTAATTGGTAATGCCAACTCATCCAGCATCCCTAGAATACACAAGCTTGGAGAAGGAAAGATAGTGGCTCTTGAAGCTTTTAAAAGAGACTGAATATGGTGTTTCAGAATACATGCTTTTTTGACAGGTATTGAGGGTGTGCAAAAGTTTGGTATATAGCTGTTTGCATCTCCAGCATTCATTGTGTTTTGTCAATCTAGCCTTGAACAACTATTCTGGATCCTGTAATACCTTTTTATATTTGTTCTGGAATAATCACAGGGCTAAAGAACTTGAAGTATCTTTTCCATTGAGCCAGATGTCCTCCAAGGTCTCTGTTGAGGTAGTAAGGCTTTTCCCCCTTTTTGTCTGTGACTTTTGTTTCCATATTTCTTAACATTTTCTTCTAGAGGTGAGCGAGTTTAAACAGACTGGTTTTCCCCTGTCCTTGCATGAATTCTTGAGTGTAGCCTGTGACGAAGTGGGAAATTTCTTAATGTTTTGTGTGTGCCTCTGTTTCCCCTATGTGCTGCATATTTACCTAGGTGGTGAGACAGGTTGTGTGATCTTTGAAGAGACCCCTAGACAGCAGAGGTGACTGCCATCCAAATTCCTAGGCCCAGAGGATGGGTAGACGTTTCGTAACATAGCAACTGACCTCCCCCTCCCCATCCCCGCCAAAGCCAGTCGGCTGTGATGAGAACAGAGAGATGAGGTGGAGGCCAGGTGACTGGTTTGCCTTGGAAACACACAAAGGATGGAGGAGTGGCAACTGGGCATGACTGAGGGTGGGCTGTTGTAAGCTGGTCAGTCTCCTGGTTTGGAACTCGGGAGGAGAGCCAGGGCTCTGGATCTCTCCAAGATGGACTTTGCTGTAACTTCCTGCTCTCTATGCTAACCGGAAATGTTCTATACTGACTTCTAGAGGACTAATGAACCCTTTTGGTTTACAATGCTGGCTGAGAGTCACTGCTGACTGTGGAAATTGGGGGTGCATGGCCTCTTTGGGGTGTGTGTAAGGCTTCCCCAGGTGTCCTACTAAGGTGGACTCTCTGTGGGGAGCTCACAGTATGAACAGGAGTGCTGAAAGCTCCAAACTCAGTCTCAGGAGGCACTGAAGCCAAGGAGCCCGGAGGGGGTGTCACACTGAAGTGAGTGCTGTCTGGGTTTCATTCAGAGCTGTTCCAGAGCACTGAGCCTGTGCACCCATGACATAACTATGGAGAAGGGAACTGTGGGACAGCAGTAGCTGCTATTTGTTATAAATGTAATTGAAGAATGCCAGTCTAACATCTTGTATTATAGCATTATTTTTTGTTATTCCTTTTTCCATCCAAATTATCTTAAGCATGGAGTAGGCCTTGATCCTGAGGCGCAGGTTATCTCAGGGTGGTCTGAGAAAAGAAGTAGTAAGATTGGATGCTGTACTTGTCTTAAGGATGTCCCATGTAGATGCAAAGATTAGATTATTTCTTAAAGGAAGGGGTGGCCTCTTAAGGTATATAAAAGAAGAAGGGGAACCAGACTGTACAGCTAAGCTTTTTTTGATCTGGAACCAGGACTGTGTGTACACAGAGCCACTGGAGGGGAATATCTTTACAGTGATAAGAACATAAGAACGGCCATGTCATAAACAGATAGCTAAGGGTTAATGTCTCTTTCACCTGGAAAAAAAGTAACCTGAAGCACCTGACCAGAGGACCAATCAGGAAACAGGATTTTTTCAACTCTGGGTGGAGGTAAGTTTGTGTCTGAGTTCTTTGTCTTCTGTCTGCCTCTCTCTCAGCTATGAGAAGGATTTTTCTATTTCCTGCTTTCTAATCTTCTGTTTCTTGTAAGTACAAAGAGATCAGATAGTGAGTTATATGGTTTTTTTTCTTTTGTATTTACATGTCTATAGTTGCTAGAGTGCTTTAAATTGTATTCTTTTTGAATAAGGCTGTTTATTCAATATTCTTTTAAGCAATTGACCCTGTATTTGTCACCTTAATACAGAGAGACCATTTTATGTATTTTTCTTTCTTTTTATATAAAGCTTTCTTTTTAAGACCTGTTGGAGTTTTTCTTTAGTGGGGAACTCCAGGGAAATTGAGTCTGTACTCACCAGGGAATTGGTGGGAGGAAGAAGTCAGGGGGAAACCTGTGTGTGTTAGATGTACTAGCCTGACTTTGCATTCCCTCTGGGTGAGGGGGGAAGGGAGATTGACTCTCGGTAATTCTATTCTCCAGGCTGAGAACGGGGAGGGTGGAATCTCTCTGTTTAGATTCACGGAGGTTGCTTCTGTGTATCTCTCCAGGAACACCTGGAGGGGGGAAGGGAAAAGGTTTATTTCCCTTTGTTGTGAGACTCAAGGGATTTGGGTCTTGGGGTCCCCAGGGAAGGTTTTTGGGGGGACCAAAGTGCCCCAAAACACTAATTTTTTGGGTGGTGGCAGCAGTACCAGGTCCAAGCTGGTAACTAAGCTTGGAGGTTTTCATGCTAACCCCCATATTTTGGATGCTAAGGTCCAAATCTGGGACTAGGTTATTGACAGGCCATACTGGGTCAGAGCAAAGGTCCATCTAGCCCAGTATCCTGTCTTTGGACAGTGGCCAATGCCAGATGCCCCAGAGAGAATGAACAGGTAATCATCAAGTGATCCTTTCCCTGTCACTAATTTCCAGTTTTTGGCAAACAGAGGCTAGGGACACCTTCCCTGCATTTGGAATTCTAGATAATATAGATATAAATCTGGCAACCCTCTACCTCTAATTGCCCAGAAGTTTCTAAGGGCCTTGTTTGACAAATGAGGTTGTTTTTTTTAACCCCTATGAATTGCACAGTAAGCCTATTTATTTGCACAAAGAATGAGAGAGATACCTAAAAAGGCAACAGGCTAATGACATAAGTCACTCTTGGGCAGATGTTCATTTTGGCCAGGGGCGGCTCTAAGGATTTTGCTGCCCCAAGCACGGCAGGCAGGCTGCCTCCGGTGGTTTGCCTGTGGAGGGTCCACTGGTCCCGCGGCTTTGGCGGACCTCCCGCAGGCTTGCCTCCGCAGGCATGCCTGCGGGAGGTCCACCGAAGCCACAGGACCAGTGGACCCTCCGCAGGCAAGCCGCTGGAGACAGCCTGCCTGCCGCCCTCGCGGCGCCGGCAGAGCGCCCCCTGCGGCTTGCTGCCCCAAGTACGCACTTGGCGTGCTGGGGCCTGGAGCCGCCCCTGATTTTGACTATGCCTCTTCTCCCCAGTAAGGATAGAGGGAGGAGATGCCACCTCTCTACATCCTTGGAAATTTATCTTTGCATATAGTCCACATTTGTAGCAACAATTTTGGGAAGATTAGGACAAATCTTAATATGTAAATAAGTTATTTCCTTGAATATTTGAAATGGGAAATGCTGAAACTGAGAAGGGTCTTTTAGATACATCCATTGCTTGCTGTTTATTCCAGTTAAGGCAAAAAACACAGTTCTCCACACAAATGTCAACTACAGTCAATAATGATGGAATTGATTTGAATGAACTCTCCAATAGAACAAAAATGTCATTAGCATATAAACTGATTTTGTATTCTCTCCTGTTTAGAGCCGCTCCATCAGTGGCTGAGCAGCGTATGTACATTGTCAGTGGCTCAAGAGAGAGATTAAAAAGGAGGGACAGGTGTAAACTTTTAGAGAATAATTGGAACAATTTACCAAGGGTTGTGGTGGATTCTCCATGACTGACAATTTTTAAATTGAGTTTGGATGGGGGTTTTTTCCTAAAAGAGATTCTCTGGGAATTATTTTGGGGAAGTTCTATGGCCTATGTTCTACAGGAGGTCAGACTAGATGATCGCAATGGTTCCTCCTGGCCTTTGAATCTATGAATCCTACTTGAGGATTCTAGATGCTGATGTAATACAAATAACATTTCAAATCTTTGCAGAGGCTGACTCACAACAGCATACCCCTACTTCTCCAGAGAACGCAACTGTCCTACGTGTTCTAGAACACTCTAGTAGAGCATCTCACCAGCTTTGCTCTTCAACATGGGGCCGCCCAGCCTGGGGTCAAGAGAGTGTGCTCTGCCCATGGCCTAAGCCTTCCTTTTAAAGACCTGCTTCCTTAATGGGGCCCAGCTGTATTGACAGTTTGAGTTGTGACAGGCATGTTCCCCCTCCTCTTTTCAAGGAAGCTTATTTATTCCTCTCTGTCTTGTTGGCAGCATCCACATACCCCATAACTCTCCTGTCAGCTCAAACGCATGAGTATAAAAGGCTTCTTTTTTTTGTTGAGCTTCTCTGAGGCTGACAAAATTAGTAGGAGGGGAAGAAGGGGTCCTGCAGGGAAAATCCCTACAAATAGACAAACTCAGGAGAATATTTAGGTTGTTTTGTCATTTAAGTTAACAATAAAAGAGAAGCCAGGAAGATGGTAGGCTTTGACTAAATCCTGTGAACTGTTTTAGGAGCAAGGTGGAAACTTTACTTGCTTTTACAGACTCATTTAATTTAAGCTCTCATTTAAGTTATCAGTTTTTCAATGAGTTGTGCATGTGTAACCATTGTAAACAATTGTGTTAAGGAACAGATCCAGCTTCTGATCTGTGTTGCTCTTTGTAGAGATGATAGTAATCCATTATTTTCCCTATACTCTTTGAAAGAGGGCAGTTTCAAAAAATGGAATTTTAATACAAAAAGTCCTAGTGAAAGCTTCAAATATTCAAGATTTTGAAACATAACCATGTTGGCTGGTAAACTGCACAACCAAAAACACTTGTTAGAGACAGAGTAGGAAAACATGTGCAGGAGTTATTTCAATAAGGGTTAATATAAATCCACAAAGTGAGTATCTTGCCTTACAAATCTGATTGAATTTTTCTGGCAGTAACACACAGAGAACAAAAGCAATGAACGCCATTAACCTGAACTTTCCGAGACTGTTTTTAAATATGGCACATGAATACACAATGTAGAAAATGCTCACTGGGCACAGCAACAGAGCTACAAACTGTTGAATTCAAAGAGCGAGAGACCATTGTGTTAAGGCAGCTCAGGACAGACATGGTAAATAGTGAAGTGATACTACAGTCAGTAAGTATAGCCAAAATTTTCCCTAGTAATCTGTATATCAAACTGAGTGAAGAAATATTCATCTAGGCAATGATTCAAGCCTTCAGGGACGGAATAAACGGAAAAGAGTAGAGGAATAGAATACTGAGTGACTTGGATGGACTAGGAGCTTGGATGGTGCTTTATACAAGTTGCTGAAGACAAAGAGCAGCAGACCATTCTTGGATTAAGGGTAGATGTAAAACACCCCAAAATACAAGGCTGTGGGTGAAATCCTGACCCCACTGAAGTCAATGGGAGTTCTACTGTGATCCCTCCACACTGAAGAGCAAACCTGCTGTTCCTCTGCCATGTCTTCATTCAACAGAAATGAGTGGGTCACATTCTGATTGATTATATCAGTGTAACTCTATAATAACTCCACTTAAATCAATAGAGCTACTCCAGGTTTTTGTGGGCAGATCAGAGCTGAATTTGACCTAGTGTATCAGAGCACTAACAACAAGGCACAAACAAAAGCCAAGGAAATAAACATAGCATTCACACTTACAAGAGGTCCTGAGCCTACAGAAGTGGTCTGTGGAGGTTGTGGAGAACAAAGGTGGGAGAGGGAAGGTTGGTATTTGTGGGAAGAAAATCTGTGCTGCTCTGAAGTCTTTTGGGAGAAATGGTAGTGTTGGCTCAGTAGGTTGACAGATTTGATTATGGTGGATACATTCAGAAGCTGAGCCAACCGTCTGCATGAAGTGCGAACAAAGTTTTCAGTCTGAGGTTGTGTAAACCATTCAAGCAATTTTTGGGGTGTTTCTAAACGTTTGAGTTCACATAGTTATTCTTCATCTTCTAGCGACACTCTGACTCACTCATACAACAAGTACAGAGAATGAAGTGGGGGTGGCCTGAATCCAGATATTTACCACAATCCTGCCTCCTTCTCTGGCCATAATGAGGCAGGGGTCCTCTGGAAAAATAGTACATTAATATGTAATTAAATACTGGACTGCAACGCACATCCTCAGGGAGCAATGTTAAGGATTTTCGCGCTCTCTCACATTTTTTCTGCTCAAACTCACAATCTTTGCGCAGATTCAAAATTGGGTAAATTTAATTTCTGTTTCAGCTAAACATTTGGGGTTTGTTGATCGCTGTGTTTGACATGAAAAGAAACAGATGGTAGCTGCAGATAATCAACCTTTAAAGTCTAAATAAAATGTCATAAGTGACAAAAAGCCAAAAAATCAAGGTGGCACAATATTTTGCTTTGTACATGCAGTTTTCTGTGACACAACTGCCATAAACAGCTGTTTGAGAATCTAAATACAGCTGCCATTTGGCACTAGAGACACAGTGTGAATATCAAATAAGTGTTCTATGAACAAGCTTTTCTTAATATATATCATCTTTGGCTGTAGTTTAATCACTTAATAGAGATGCTTTCATTGAGCCATTTACTCAAACTGCCTCCTTCACCTTTCAAAAAAGAAGGCTTCAAATGTAGTAGTATTGGTTATGCATGAGGAAGGAACATGCATGAAATCAGTGTTCTCTCTGGGAACCTTTCTTGACCATGGTTGACTCAGAGAGAAGAGAGGTCTATAGTATCAGTTAGGATACAGAACCCTGAGGCACTCCTCTATTAACCTGGTTCTACTCTTAAGGAGACCTGATCCTGTGCCATTAAAGTCACAGGGAGTTTTGCCAATAGGGAGCAGGACTGGGTCTTATAGTGGTTTGTTTTCTATTGCTTAACTTGTTAAATTCATAATCCCTGAGCAGATTTGCCTCTTGCCTCATGGTTACTTATTTTCACTAATGATCCTATGAGACACGTAATCTCAAGCTTTTTGAAAATCCAAGTAAACAGTGTCCACTTTTATCTATTAATTTAAAAAAACCCTGACAGGTTATAGGGGCTTTTTCAGAGTCTATGAAGGTTTGACCCTGTCTTGTTGTTCTCATCTAAAAGCTGTACTAGGCTGTCTTTAGTTACACTCTGAGCTGTGATTCACCAGAGCATTACTCTAATTTTATACCAGTGTAAATTTGCAGTAGCACAGTGGTCAGTCAGGCCCTCCATCAGTTTCCTTGGTACTGAGGTGAAGTTCACAACTAGATCACCCTCAATAAGGTTCTCTTAAAGCAGCACCTCAGAGTATCCTCTGCCTTTTTGGTCTTCAGGAATGGCTGCTGTTTGTAAGAATATGCTTTGTACCTTTACCATTGTGTCTATGTCACACATCGTTTCTCTCACAACCCTCAAATATCATTTGGTCCAGGTTATTTAGTGCAGTGGAGCTGAAATTTCTACCTTATAGACTGCATACTTTGTCATGGGTAAATATAAACAGAGGATGATTCATGAAAGACAAATGTTTTTGAATGCAGTGTTGTTGTAGCTGTGTTGGTTCCGTGATATTAGAGAGGGGCATCAGGGCTGCCCCGGGGGGGGCAAAGTGGGGACTTTGCCCCAGACCCCCCAGGGGCCCCCACAAGAATATAGTATTTTATAGTATTGCAACAGTTTTTAAATGGAAGGGGCCTTCAAAATTGCTTTGCCCCAGGGCCCCTGAATCCTCTGGGATGCCTTGGGGGGGACATAATCGTGGTCTATAAAATCATGACTGGTGTGGGGTAAATAAGGAAGTGTTATTTACTCCTTCTCATAACGTGAGAACTAGGGGTCACCAAATGAAATTAATAAGCAGCAGTTTAAAACAAACCAAAGGAAGTATTTCTTCACACAACACACAGTCAACCTGTGGAACTCTTTTCCAGAGAATGTTGTGAAGGCCAAGACTATAACAGGATTCAAAAAAGAAATCGATAAATTCATGGACGATAGGTCCATCAATGGCTATTAGCTAGGATCAGCAGGGATGGTGTCCCTAGTCTCTGTTTGCCAGAAGCTGGGAATGGGCAACGGGGTGGATCACTTGATGATTACCTGTTCATTCCCTCTGGGGCATCTGGTATTGGCCACTGTCAGAAGACAGGATACGGGGCTAGATGGACCTTTAGGTCTGACCCAGTATGGCCGTTCTTATGTTCTTAAGCTTTCCATCTTACACAGAGCTCTTCTTCAGGCCTGCCTCTCTTTCCAACAGAGGTTGGTCCAATAAAAGCTATTACCTCACCTACCTTATCAGTCTCAACTTTTCTGAAGTCATTCCTTCCTTAGACAAATCTAAGTTACACCAAACTCCAGTATCATTTGCCTGGGGAACATGGCCTCAAATTGTTTTGCAAACCTTGCTTGCTTTTGCATGCCTTCTCCAGTGTCTTTCATAAACATGATTTATTTAACCTCCAGCCACAGCTCCCTGTCTGCCTTGGAGTCAGAATACCCCTAGATACCATATGCGGATGGACAAAAGAAGGAGCTATACACTGTGCCTTCCATTCTAGCTCATGGGCACTTATAATACATTTTCACAAGAGTTTTCATTTTGTCTATTTTAGAAGCTTTCCTTCAAAGATCTCCACTTTAGTTAATTAAAACTCACATCTCCGTGTCGCCATGCCCATCTTGCAAGAGGTCAGTGAGACAGATAGGTTAAGTGACTTCCCCACAGTGAGTCAGCAGTAGAACCAAGACTAGAGCCTAGGAGACATGGCTGCCAGTAAGTTGCTTTAACAGTTAGCAGTTCCCACATGGGAAATCCACATGCAGGGGAACTATATTGTTCTTTTGAACTCAAAGACAACCCCATGTGATAAAAAATATACATAAAAATAGTGGGGCATATGGTGCATCCAACTGTCCTTCTCCAAATGAGACATAAACAGGTGTACACACCCAGCAAAAGGGAGCTATGGTGAATACAAGATGTGCAAAAGGCAGAGAAAAGTGTGGAATTGCCACAAGATCATAGGGCAGAAGGGAGTTAACCAAAACAATTCCCCTTCCCGCCCTTTGTTTATCCTGTCTACTCAGAATGTAAGCTCTTCAGCTCAGAAACTCTCTAACTGTATTCAGACAATACCTATCACAAGGGGGCTCCAATCTCAGTTGGGGTCTCTCAGAGCTACAATTCCTAATACAACTATAGTGTCCACAAAGGAAATGTGAAACCCTCTCAGGGTTGAGAAAAGGTTAAAGGCCAGTTGAACTATTCATTCCACCTGGGTGGTAATTAGTTACTTACTTGTCAAACAGATGGTACCTCTACACTGCAATAAAACACCCATGGCTGGCCCTGGCCAGCTGACTCAGACTGGTGGGGCTGGGGCTGGTGGGCTATAAAATTGCAGTGTAGCTGTACAGGTTCAGGCTGGAGCCTGGACTCTGAGGCCACCAGAACTGGGAGAAGGTGGCAGAACCCCAGGAAAGGGTGTGACCCAGGCCCCAGAGGCTAGGTGGATGCTTTAGGACTTTGGACTGCACCTGTACATTTCCTTACCTAGAAGGGGTTTGGACTATCAGCAGCTCAGCCAGAGGACTGAGTGGGATGCAAAGCCAGAGGGCAATGAAGATGGAAAATCCCTGCAACTTTGCACCTGGACACATGAGGTGAATGGGTGATGAGTGCACATGATTACAGGCAGACTTTCAGTAGTGGGGGATGTCACATGACACTGGGAGATCATACAGCTAAATGGAAGCCTTGTCATGATAATGGTCACTGTTCAGCATCTCATGCATTAGAGTGAGCAGATGTGGGGAAAAAATTTATTCAGGCCACTAACTTAAAGTGAGAACTCCTCATGGTTAGCTCCCACATGTACAGTATAAAGTAGCCAGTAAGCAGGGCTACTTTTAGCATTTCTGACTAATTGTTTAGTGAAGAATACAAGGGCTACTATATTTCTATTGTCCAAAATTACCAAGATGCAAATGCACAGTGCAATTCCATTTCAGTTTGCATACTGGGAAATAGTTTTTGAAAAGTGCCATCATCATTTAAAAAAATTATGGCACATGCACAAATTGCAGTTTTCAGCTCTCATAATGAGGCTATACCATGACTAATTTTCAGTGAAGCACACAAAAGCTTTCATCCTTCCTAAGCATCATCCCTCTGCCAGGTGCAAATGATTAAGCAAGGTAGGGGAGAATCAGGGCCTACGTCTTTAAATTTGCTCTTTCTCAAAACTTAAAAAAAATATGAAAAGGAGGATTTTGAAGCACTGAAAAAGGATAAAGCACAAAGCAACAATCTTCCATCCCCAGCATTTAAGCTGCATCTCTTAACCCTTCTCAGCTTCAAGTCCCCACGGAATAAGAGGGAGGCATTCGCTGTCATACAGGGCAAGAAAAGATAGGGAGCCTGGGGTGGCAGCCAGCAGCTTATGAATGAAGAAAAGTGAGCCAGACTGTCACAATGATCTCAAAAGCTTTCACTGAAAAGCTGAAGTTCCCAAATTAATTTTAAATGAGTTAATTGGGCTAAAGAACAAGATGGAGGAGAATGAGAGAAACTACTGACATGCGTTGCCAGCCCCGGAGAGCATTCATCTATACAGTAGAGCGTATGAAATAGAAGAGATCCAAACAAAACACTTCTTTCTGCTTTATAACCACCAAGGGCCAGATCCTCAAAGGTACTTAGGCACTTAATAATTTCAGTGGGTGTTAGGTGCCTAACCTGCATAAGTGCAATTGAAAATCCTACTAAGTGCTTATCTGCATCTTTAGGTATCTAAATACCTTTGAAAACCTGGCCTTAAGTGCCAAGTTCAGACCACATTCACTTTTAGAGCAGAACTGAATGTAACTCGAAATTCAGCTTAAATACAGGCCCATAATTAGACCTGACCCATCCTTCGAAACTGCTATGCAATTTGCCCTTGCAGAGGCAGTCAACGTGACTTATAGGACACCCAGATGAGAGAGCACATGTGCAAAAACACACTTCCACGTCCCAGCCCCACATTCTAACTACAGAGGGCTTGCACAAAATTGCCCTAGGCATGGCTGCCTCTTTTCCTTCATTTGATAGAGAGCCATCCTGGGCACAGAACTATCAGCAATAGATTCAAACATGGCATGGACAACTTCAATGATTTAAAATAATTTTCTCTGTCTCTCTTACTTTTGCCTAATTTGACTCAGTGAGTGAAGAGCTGGGAAGCTGGCCAGGATGCAAGGAAATGAAAGAAAAACGTGAAGTGTGAAGAATTGCAAACAGCATATCAGCTGAAAAAATATTGATGAAGAGTGCAGAGAAGATGTCAAGTAATGAATTTTAATGTGCTACGGAATAATAGATGTTTGTCTATGACATTCAAAGCACTAGAAATAAAAAAGATACAGATCCTTAACCAGCCTGGCAAATGCACTGTGCTTCAATACAGACTGTGTTTTTGGATAGATATAGTGGTAGTATGCTCATTTCACAGATGGAGAAGCTATTTTACATAAGCAGACCCAAGAATCCACAACATCTGAGTGGTATAGCTGGAAAGAACTCAGAAGCTCTGGCTCAGTCCCCAACTATAATCATAGTTTTTCTGTAGAATGATTAATAGATTTTAAGGTAAGTAAAATCCATTTATTCATTGTTGCAGCATGACTTCTCAGTGACCTGCTGCACACTGTGGTTAGATGTTGGCTGTGTGTGTGTGTTTATTTAGTGTGCTGTCCCAGCTCTGCACAGATAGCAGACCTCAATTAAACTACCCAATAAATTCACAGACTCGGTTTTAAGTGAAGGCTCCCAGCCATGTTTATTGTCGATGAAGCATGGTAATAGCACCTGGCAGATTCTATGAGGCTACTAAGACATGTACGCTCGTGACAATGGACACAGCTCACGCAGAGGTGGGACTTTCCATTCCCCCCTCAGCTGGTCAAAGACACTGGCTCTGAGATATATCTTTACACACCAGTACAAACAAGTTGCGTATTACCCCTGATATATTAGGGTGCCACCCTCTGATGTATTAGGGTGCCACCTATTCTCTTATATCTGTTGGTTTGATTAAAACATCTCTATTTATTATGCTGTCATCCTGACCTTATCCTTAAGGATGAGTCAGTGTGTTCCTGTTATCTTTGGGGAATGTGCTGGTATTGAGGTGTTCTGGTACTTCTGGAGTATGCTTGTGTGAGTGCTCTGTGCCCAGCACCTTTTAGGAATATGTGTTTTTGCAGTATTAGCCCCGTGCTTGCCAAATTCTGTGAGCAGGGCCTGCCTTTTGCTCACAACCTGACTTTGCTTCATATTGGTAAAGTTTTAACCACTACTTTAGTTCAGGCCTCAGGCCTCATTCTAGGCCTCTAATACAAGGGCTTATGTCTCAGGCTCTCTTCCTACTACACATACCATCTATTCCTCTCCTTACTGGCTGTCCCCTACTATGATGACCTGCCACTATTCCTTCCATGATAACTTTCTTGAGATTATTTCCATCTCTACACTTGATGTGACCAACACATGTAAGTTTGCGCCTGTTGCTTTCCGACAGCAGGATCTGTTTCTCTTCAATAATATTTCTAACATAAGTATTCCGTCGTCTTGTCTATCCAGGAGATATGCAACAGTCTTCCCCAGCACCACATCTCAAAAGCTTCAGTTTTCTTCTTGACAGCAGCATCAATTTCCTGTGATTCACATCCAAAAGTCACTATGGACAAAATTAAGCTTTTCAGGAATCAAACCTTCATACATTTTGAGATGACAGCTTTTCCAAACTTCTGTAGGTATAGGTCTCTAGGTATACATCTTGCTGGGCGTAAGTAAACTTGCCTATAGCTTGATTTGAGTGCCAGGTTAAACTGCAAAGAGTGTGACTGACTGTGTGCTGGAGATGGTGTTTTTGGGCTAGTTGAGATAAGTGGGAATACCCTGAACTGATAACTTTGAAATGTGGATAAGGTGAAGACATAAGTGATTAGTTCCTTACACAGTCTTCAAAGCGATTGGTCCTTACATGATCTGTATGATGTCCAAACCAATTAAATTTAAGAAGCATAGATTTTAGTAGCTAGTAGTGTGTGACATGATTTGGAATTATGCTATCGCTCTGTATATAAACAGCCTGGGCCTGGCCAATGTGGGCTTAGAGCTAGTCCATGCCTAATAAAGGAACCTGAGTGATGAGCTGGAGTCAAACTGAGTTTGGATCCCAGAGAACTGGATGGAGTGTTCTCCAAAAGTGGATGAAATGTTCCAGATAAGCCAAGTGCAAAAGGTTTCAAAAGGAATCCCAGCAAGGCCATGGCTGAATGAGCCATTCCTAATCTTCTTCCAATTTCTATGGAACACCCTCTTTTATTGGATATGTTTGATCCCAAATAATTAAATTCATCTACTGCCTCTATGGCTTGACCATTAATTGTGATATCTGCTCTCATCTTGTTTTTCTTAATTATGTCAACGTACATGCATTTCATTTTTGCTTCATTCAGTGATAAGCCATACTCCTCACTGGCTGTTTTTACAAACTACAACATTTCTTGAATTGTTTTTGTGATGGTAGCAAAGAGCATCATGTCCTCAGCATATCTGAGGTCAGTTAAGAGTTGTCTACCAGTGGAAATCCCAGCAACTTCCACTTGTCAAAACCTTCCAGGCCTAGCCTCATAATAAATGTGACCAAAAGCGGGGCAGTGAGTGGTTTCCACTGGACAGGGTGTGACACAAGGGTTTATTCTGTCCTCAAGCCTCTTCAACATATAGGCCTGGTCCACACTACGCTGTTAAAGCGATTTTAACAGCGTTAAATTGATTTAACGCTGCACCTGTCCACACTACACTGCTCTTTATATCGATATAAAGGGCTCTTTAAATCGATTTCTGTACTGCTACAAAACGAGAGTAACGCTAAAATCGATATTACTATATTGATTTAGGGTTAGTGTAGACGCAAATCGACGTTATTGGCCTCATTATTTTACAGTAGCTACCCACAGTGCACCGCTCCAGAAATCGACGCTAGCCTCGGACCACGGATGCACACCACCGAATTAATGTGCCTAGTGTGGACGCGCACAATCGACTTTATAATGTCTGTTTTATAAAATCAGTTTAAGCTAATTCAAATTTATCCTGTAGTGTAGATGTACCCATATACACAGAATTTAGGGCCTAAGGGACCACCATTATGATCATAAGATCTGACCCCCTGTATGCCACAGGCCATAGAACTTCGTTGAGTGATTCCTGCCTCTAGAACCCAGTATTAAAGGCAGGAATTTGCAATGCTCTCAGCTTTGAGTGCTTCAAAAACATTTTGCTTGTAAATCACTATCACCATAACTAAGATTTAGTGAAAGCCACAGCCCCACAGAAGTTTCGCATGTAAAAATCAATGTTTAGCATGCACTTGAGCTGTCAATTGAAAAAACCTTTAAACATGGAAATGGAATTCAGATCTCTGAAGAATGGAACTTGTTACCAGATATTTGACTGATGATAACAATGGTACAATTCTATCATTGTTATGTTCATTTATTCTATGTAAATTATATGACATATGAATTATGAATGAGAACTCAGTGTTTGCATTATGAGTCAATCATGAAGAGGTGCTGAGCAGCTGCAACTCCCGTTGGAACCTGAGGGAGCTGTTGATTCTCTGTCACTCTCTGAATTTTACCTTATATTAAAATTATCCTGAGTCCTTTGGCAGTACACTTTTGATGAGCCATTGTTTGCATTGTGTTGGAATTGAGGTGAAACCAAGACTCCCTCGCAGTCCATATGACTGACTTCATTGGAGCCAGGATGTCACCCACTGTACTAATGTTTAAGGTAATTCTGTACATAGGAGAGCATATGAAATTATCAAACCAGATATGATTATAGGGATGCTCTTTTAAGACTATTTAACAGTCTTTATAATGCACATTTAAAAACCCACATGACTAAGTGACAACCGAGTTCCTGTGTCATAAAAAGATTGGGATGTATGGAATGAAAACATATCAATGTGAAAACAGTAACAATTTCTGAAGGCGAATCTAATCAGAATGTAAGTTTTATCAAAAAATTCCACTTAAGTTACTTGCTGAAAGAGAATATTTTTCAAAAAGCTCAGTGCTTGCATCAATTTAAAAAAAATAGAAATCAGACAACAAGCTAGACTCAGAATCAGGAGAGAGAGAGAGAGTGTTGATCTTGGCATTATAATATTTTATATTGGATCTGCAGGTTTTTTCCACTGGGCACTTGGTATTCTGACCGTGCTCTCTTGATCCTTTGTTTTGGTCTGTGCAGTTGGTTCTTATTTTTTCATCATTTACTTGCAGTCATCCTTCATCACATGCTGAGTAATGTTCCTATCTGTAGACAAATAGAGGCATCTACATTTAACTTGTTTCTTGTAGGTCTGCCTATTGCAGCTCTTTGTTTTTATTAGGTCGCTGACTAGAGCTGGTCTTAATATTATTGGGTAAGGTTGTGAAAATAAATTTGGGACCCCAACCTCAAAATGTAACCAGATCCTGGCCAGTATTGTGATTGCAGCAAGGTGGGTTTTAGCATATGCCAAAACTTTACTTCATATAAAAATGGGTGGGAGAATCTTCATCCTAATACCAACCTCTTGCTGCAGGAGAAGTGGAGCACATGTACAGGGCCGGCTTTATGAACTGCAGGGCCCGATTCGAATACTTGGTGGCGGTCCAGGGCTTTGGCGGCACTTCGGCGGCAGGGGTTCCTCTCTGGGTCTTCCGCAGCACCGAAAGACCCCCCCCCCGCTGAAATGCCGCCAAAGACCTGGAGCACCCCCCTCCCCACTACCAAAATGCTGCCGAAGACCCGGAGCGCCCGCCCCCACGCTGCCAAAGACCTAGAGCCCCTGCCTCCCGCCGCCAAAATGCCGCCGAAGACCTGGAGTGGACCCCCCTGCCGCTGAAATTCTGCCGAAGACTCGGGGACACACACACACACACACACACACACACCTCCGTGGAAGCTGGGTGAGTAAAAAAAAAAAAAAACCATTAAAAAGTCGCCTAAGGCGCAGGGCCCTCTTAGGTGCGGGCATGGGGCCCGATTCCCAGGAATCGGGGGAATCGGCTTAAAGCCGGCCCTGCAAATGTAGTTTGTTCTGGAGTCCATACATGGTTCCCAACATCTACAAGTTTATTAAGCTTCAGTTGCCCAAGGAAGCTGGAGGCAAGTGGGGGTGCTGCTAGGTTCCCAACCACTGTAGGGTTCAGTGTGATGGCTGGGGAACTTCAGCATGTTCTTCAGGATTTACAAACTTATTATCACAATGAACATCCAGCGAGGTTGATATTTTACACATGGGAAAACTAATGCACAAAGGGTAAGTGACTTTACCAAGGCCTCAGAGAGTCGGTGTCAGAATGGGGAATTAAAGTCTCTTGCTATAGAACTGTGCATCTAGTTCACTAAACCAGATTATCCCCCACGCCACTGGGCTGCTCTCAATTGTGGCCAGAGGTCACAATGGGAGAGGATGTGAATTAAATGCAGACAGCCATCTGGGAGGTAGCTTGCATAGTCCTTTGTGCCATCACTGACAGTTCAGCTAGTACTAGCACTCTGTTTTGAACTGGTCTGGAGTCAAGTAACTGGTTATTTAGGTCCCCTGAAGCCCAGCCTCAGATGCCTTTAGGTGTGGACTAGATTAGTAACAATTTCAACCTTAGCCATTAGCTGTGTTTTCAAGGCTATCTCCACACAGACTAGGGCTGGGGGCTTTTAAAAGGCTGAGGGTACGTATGCTTTGCATATAGAAGTCCCCAGAAAAGGAAGAGAGCATGTGCAGGCCTCATTACATAGCAGGCAGTCCACAGAGAGTTGAGCCAACGTACTGGTGAAGGTCAGGCCAAGCTTTCCCACCCCCCGAGAGACGAAAGCAGAAACTAGCGAGTTCCCCCCTCATTCTCTTGAGTGATAGCAGTGAAAGATTTGAGGATGCTAAAGGGGAAAAGGGCAGTGAGAAGAGAGGAGGCCTCTCCTCACACTCAGCTTCAGAGAGGTGGAGTGAGAATAGAAACACATCAGGATGCAGGTGCTGTGCAACTGCCCTGTGATTATTGTGTGGCACTTCATGACTCCATTTAATGGTGAAGCAGCTCTCCAGCAATTCAAGGATAAGTGCCACTTTCTGAGATCAAGAGATCTGGTCTCATCGCCCTCCTTCGCTCTTTCTTTCTGTATTAACACAGACTGTTTGCTGGTGGATTATTGGGGATATAGGGAGTATGTTTGAATGTCCACTCTTGTGCAAACAGGGAAGGAGTATAGGAGGATTTTTGGCTCAAGGATCCATGGTCAGAAGAGGCCCCAGTGACCAGTAACTGGTACAGTGCACACTTGATTGTAGTCAACTGACCACATGCTGCTGATGCAAGACCTTAGTTCCATGGTTCAGCCCTGTGTCCTTCAAACCATGTCAGAAGGTGAGTGAGGGGATTACTGCAGACAGTAATGGAATCACGTGGTTCCGATGCAGCCAGCATGCATGGCACACACTGTTGGCTGTGGGGAGAGGGAGTGAAGATTGTTTAGTGGGGAGAGATGGGGAAAGCCAAAGTTTTGGTTGTCCCCACCCAGTATATTTTTGCTTCCCCTAGACCTGGGGGAGGAAGGGGGGCAGAGAGGAGGCGGAAGGGGATGACAAAAATGTTTATTTCACAGGGAATTCCACAAATTAAAAAATAAAAATTCTGTTTGAGAATGGAGGGGAGGAAATTAACATTTGCTATGAAATGAAATCCTGAAAAAAATTCATTGCAGGTTGATTGAAAGTTTCATTTTGATTTAGACCTTTTTTTTTAAATTGACATAATGTCAAATAAAAGGATAAAACAAAGTTTGTTTTAAAACAGAAAATTAAAACATTCCTTTCCCCAAAAGGTCTAAACCGAACATTTTGACAATATAAAAATTATTTTTTGCAATTTTTTTCTTTCAAAATGAACTTTCATCATAATGTTTAGCTTTCAATGAATTGGTGTCTATTGGAAAATTTCCAACCAGCTATACTCCTCCTCCTTACCCTTAAATCATTGGCATTTCTTACTTACACGTTGTGCTCCCTCTGAGTAAGAGAATCAGGCACATGTAAGATTGCCAGGTATTAAAAATGATGTTGGTCTAATCCATACTTTGCATTTATGGAAATCACCATCAGTTATCATCAGCCCGTTTTGGTATGAAAATGTGAACTACAAATATAGCTTAGTCACCTGATCTTGTTGAGAGCGTGGATAACTGGTTAGAACTGGAAGAAATCAACAAAAGAGTTCAAAATTATGCAGTGGTATGCATGCCTGAAGTGGTACAGAGGCCTATTTAACCTGGCCACTTTAGCAAAAGAAACACAACCCACCTGAATGAAAGGTTAGAAAATACTCATGACATTTAGTCGTCGCTTATAGGAATATGACTATTTGGTGGTGCAGTTTATAATTTAGAGCCATATTTAACTGTCATAAGGGTAATACAGCCATTTTAGCATTTGTGAGTGGTGGTAATTATGTTTCTATTTAAAAGCAAGATTTCTATGCTCTTTGATCTCTCATTTCACTTTGTTTTTAGAAGAAGTCATGTATTGTCCTTTGGGGTATTCCATATCATCCAAGTCTAGATTACAACATTTTATACCAAGGAATTGTACTATTTCAGAATCTACTGAGTAGTTACCTAGCACGAGTAAATACTGCTGTTCTGTGAACAAAATCCTGTCTTTTGTTTAGGGAGATGTATTAGGGCGGCTGGTGGGGTAAGGTGGAACAGAGTAGTGACAGCAACAGCCATGCATTCTGCACAATACACACTTTGCAGTTGCATGGCAGGATGGCTTGGAGTAAGCTGGCACAATGTGCTGCCAAACTCATTTTAGTTCTCATTTGATCAGGAGCAGCACATGTGCATGGCTAGCTCATTCAACTGACTACATCATAGGGGTTAGCAGGAGGGCAAGACATATCTCCTATCTGGTGGACATGGGAAGTGGACCAGTGCACTGGCTGAGTGTTCCACCTCTTGAATTCTAGAGGAAGATCATGTCCTGCTGCTTTGCTAGGGAGCGGGAAGGGATGATGTTCCTTGTGCCTTCTTACTTCCCAGAAAGCTAGTTCAGGACAGGGCAGGCTCTAGCTTGTAGTGAAGAAGTCAGTTCCCAGAACTGGTCATGGGTGATACCTGGTTCATGAAATACCCTAGATGAATTCTTGATGCATTCCCCATCTGGTTGAGACTGGAATGTTCTATCTCTTTGGGTATAAACATTGACCTTTCGTTAATTGTATTTTTAGGGCAATACATTCAATCGGGACACTTGCATTTGAAATACCTAGATTAGTTTTCCTACTACTTGTCAAGCTGTAACTAATAAGGTTGCTTAATATCTAACAGACATATATTTCTTCAGTGTCAGGATACAGTTTGGATATTTTAATTTCTCACTGAAGGTAATGTAAAAGATTGCTATGATTTCAAAACAGCACTATCTTAACAATATGTGCATGAACTTACATACGTTACTGCAACAAACACGATACACTAATGTAAGCAGAGTCAGGATGAGCGCTACCCTGACATCTGGTGGCGAATTGTAGAGAATGTGGAAAGAATTTTAAGAATTTGCATTGGCATCCACCCCCTTCCCCCGCACTTAGCATAACCCCACAGCAGCTTGGGATGGTGATTTTAACAGCTCTGGGATCCCCAATTTCTTGGTTATTGGGGCAGGGAAAAAAAGGTTGTCACCCTGATTGTGTGAATGGGGAGCTGTGGGACTGCTTTGTGACAGAAATGACTCGACCTCAGTTGGGTGGTACTTGCTAAACAGGGGACATGGATTCCAAAACCCTATGAATGGAGAGAGGTTGGGGACTGGTGTGTGTACCTGATGGTATGGGCTTCTTTTGAGGGCCTGGAATACCAATTGCACATCCTCCTCTCTCCAATGTTAAAGAGTAGAGCTAATTTTTGATTCTATTAGGAGTCTATCTGGAGACTGCTGAGCTGAATTAATGTTGGGCCAATGGTGCACCAGCACCAGGGCTCCCGTACTAAGAGCTGAAATCAGTGAAAGAGCTGAATTGAGATCACAGAGTGCTGTGTTAACTAGTGGGGGAGCCTGAAGACCTATTGTTAAACGGCTGGCAGAGCAGAGCAGAGCAGTTTGCAGTGTGTTGGAGCAGTCCACGGAACAGTGGAGTGAAGCAGTTTGCAGGGACAGCTGGAGTAGCGGCACAGCTGGTGTGGTGGAGCTGGTTGTGGTGAAGGCTGCAGCAGAACTCCATGGAGAGGCAGAGCAGTTGGCCCTGGCCCACGTAAGGTGCCCCTTAACACCCTGTGTGGACTTTCCCCCCAGGCTAGCGGGGGGGTAAAACTCTGCAGATAAACTCTCAAATTCTGGGGTAGCACTGACCAGAGACTTTTGGGTTGTTGGACTTTGGGGTGATTGGACTTAAGACCCTAAGGGGAAAAGGACATTGCCAAACGTACCTGGGGGTGGGTTTTTTGTTTGTTTATGGTTTGTGTTATAATCCTGTTTGTGGTGTTTTTCCAGTGGGATGCCGCATTGTTTCCGTCCTTTATTAAAAAGATTTTGCTACACTCAGACTCTGTGCTTGCAAGAGGGGAAGTATTGCCTCCTAGAGGCGCCCAGAGGGGTGTGGCATGTAAGTGTCCCAGGTCACTGGGTGGGGGCTCGAGCCGGTTATGCATGGTGTTATTGAAACGGAACCCCTGGATACTGAACCCGGCCCTTGTTGCTGCCAATTCAGAGGGGCAGAAGGGTTACACTAATATAACAGTAAATCAATATTTGGTTTCCTACCATACTGAACAGATGTCATTTACAATGCAAAGCACCCAGTTGATAAAAAATATTTTGAAACATTTGCTGACAGCAGCTTAAACATGCTATATATGTGGCCAGCCTTCTAATATGTAACTTCCTCAAACAGTGGTTATCTCATGACAAAGTCTTAGAAACGCACCTGATTGCTTTTAGAGTACATCTACATTTGCGCTGGATGCTGTAAGTCCCAGCTTGCATACACTTACCTGAGCTAATTGGATCTGAGCTAGCACACTAAAAATAGCAGTGTAGCTGGGGTAACATCGGTGAAGGCATAGGCCAGCTGGCTGAGTATGAAGCCGGGGGTCTAGGCAGTTACACACTTGGGCAACTAGCCCAAGCTGCTGCCCATGCAGCCCAGGCTACACTGCTACTTTTAGCATGCGAGCTCAAATGGAATTAGCTCGGGTAAGTGTATGCAAGCTGGGACTTAGACCTTCCAGCTCAAATATAGACATACCCTTAATGTGGCATGAGTGTTTACTCTGCTAAATCACAAAAGAATGGAAATATGTTAGGTTTGTTGGCATTCGGGTTGAGCAAACATTGATACAAGTACAGTTTCAGTTTCTGATTTGTTGAGTCAAGTTAATACTTAACTAACGGGTTAAATTATCACCTTAGAATCAGGATGTTCTTTCCCATGAGTTTCTCCTTGCTCTAGTGAGATCAAGGGTTGTGAATTTCAAAGACAAATTGCCTTTAGGCTTACATGCCATTGGACTATGCTGGGCTAATCAGGTTTGTCACTGACAGGGGATTACTTCCCCCCTATTTGAATTAACAGAGTATGGACAATGCTATTCTCTCATTGCAGGACTGGAGGGTCTTGGCTGTCATAGAACCAGCTGTTTCCACTGTGCGTTGGGGCAGTGGAGGGAACGTATGGTTCCAAAGGATCAGGAGACAGATCCTCAGCTGGTGTAAACGGTCACAGCTCCACTGACAACAATGGTGCTCTGACAATTTATAGCAGATGGATATATGGCCCCAGATGTTTTCATCATATGTGGTCCACAAGCAGCAGATCTCCATTAGACTGAGGTCTACAGACTGAAAAAGAGTGAGAGTTGCTGTAGTGGAATATAGCATTTAGGAAGAGTTTCTTCCCACCCCCACTCCAGCCCTCGAATGTGCCAAGATACTATCTGCAAGATTTATTTCTATTTATCTTAGTTACTTACATGGTCCCCATTACACCTCTACCCTGATATAACATGACCCGATATAACATGAATTTGGATATAATGCAGTAAAACAGTGCTCCAGGGGGATGGGGCTACACCCTCCAGTGGATCAAAGCAAGTTCAATATAACATGGTTTCACCTATAATGAGTAAGATTTTTTGGCTCCTGAGGACAGCGTTATATTGAGGTAGAGGTGTACCACATGTATGTATCCTCACAACATCCCTGGGAGGTAGGGAAGTGCTATTAGCCTCATTTTACAGATGGAAAACTGAGGCACAGAGCTACTAAAAGCAGGGTATTGGACGAGATGACCTCTCAAGGTCCCTTCCAGTCCTACAATTCTGTGATGGAACAAGGTGTTGAACTTGGGTTAAAACTAGAACCTGATCCTGCAGCACTTACACTTGTATTTAGAAGTCCACTGGTTTCCCTTGTGATGGTCCTCATAATGCAGTGGGACTGCATGTGTGTGTCAGAGTTTCCAGTATTTCATTCTAAACCTACTGTATTTTACCTAACGGAACAGCATCAGTCCATGCTAATGGAAAATCACCAGTCCATGCTAATATACCAAGAGGGTTTTGTATTACTATGAATTACACATGATTCAGCACATTCATCCTGCCTCTGACATATGGACAGACAAACAAATATCTGAAAACTGTGGGAGGAAAGCAAATTTGACTTGAGGAAATATATTTAAGTATTATAAAATAGTAGAAATTGAGCTATTAGTAATATTTAAATGGCATTTATAAACACAGTTACTAATAATACATCTGCATGCAATGAACAAAGATGCTAGTCAAATGCCTAAGCCAAATTTTGCCTTTGGGTGCATGTGCACTTAATTCACTGAGCCAAATACTGCAGTTATTACTCAAGAAAACTATTGACATCAATGAGAGTTTAGCCTGAGAAAGCAAGATTTGGCCAACTGATGCTGTGTGCACATAGCCAAAGGTAGCATGTGTCCACACGTGCACAGACAGTTCTTCTTAATAAGAGTCTGCCTGCTGTATGTAAAAGAACAATTGGTAGTTAGCTTATAAAATTAATTGGTATTCAAAATGGCAACCAATTTTACCACCAGAAGGTAGCTGCTACACTCTAAGACCTGCAAAAAGATCCACCTGGACAGACCTTTGCACCTGTGCATAGTTCCATGGACTGCAATGGGATTCCATGCAAGCACAAGGGTCAGCCCAGACCCAATTGCCAGATCAGGACAGAAAATCAGAAGCATCAAACATCATGTGTCTGACTTCTAGAGTGACAACTACTACACTAACAAAAGCCAGTTTTCACTTGAATGTGTTCAGTGCAGCCTAGTTTATCAAGCATTAAAACACAGGTTTTGGTCTGACAGATTTGTCTGAAGAGAAAAAAAAGAATCGGAAGAGACTGGTCTTACCATTTTTGTCTGCTCTTCTCAGTATCTAAACAGAAAAAGAGAGACAGGAATCACTTTCTGTGTGACACTGTATGACACTGCAGATTGTAAACAATGAGCATTTGCTTCTTTTTCATTCCACCACCATATTTCACAATGTGGTAGCAAGAGAGGCCCCAGATTTGCTTTTGTTCCTCTCTCAGACTGAGCTTTCTTTAACCCCGGTGCTGTGCACTCATAAAGCCAGGGCCACAGTAATTATTTGTGTTTATATATATATATTGCTGACAAGCACTGGACACATCTACAGGGTTATACATATGTATCACTGCAGTTATACACAGCACTTGTCAGCAATTAAAATGGGAAAATAAAATCTCTGCTCTGAAGGGGTTATAATCTCATCGACAAACAAACTTGCACTGAAATAACTCAATTGGTTTTAATTTGTGATTTCAGTGCGAGTCTGTATGTGAACACTCATTTCAGAATACAAGTATCCTATGACAATTTAACTTGATTTAGTACCCATAAGCTAAAAAGCACCTGGACTTTCACCAAACTTACCAGAGGTGTGAATTAAAAAGCAATGTAATTATTAAGGTGCAAGTTTCTATGTAGACCAGCCCTAAAGGTACAAGAGGTGGTACAAACAATGGACAGAGTGTGGGTGTTAGAGTGCAGTCAATCCAGGACTCGTGGGTTGTTAGTGATTTAAAGGAGCAGAAAGAGACTGTGTAATGGAATGTTAAACTGTATTATACTCTTCATCCAGCAGGTGACATTGTGTAAAATACCTCATTTAGACCAACCACAGCCATACCTGGCAGAGCATTAAAGGATCTAATGGTGAACATGTCTGGTATGTATAAGCAAGCTCTGTAGCCAGTCCATATCTGGTACAGAAGAACATGTCAGGAGGAAACTAAGAACAGAAACAGAAGGAAAACAGCAGCAAAGGTTGCAGACAAAAGAAACAGCAACAAAGGTTGCAGGATCTCATCAACATGCCATTCGTCAATGCTTGAGAGAATTCTGCTTTGATAAACCTTCAGAATGAACAGACTGGAAACAAGATTTTGCATT
Source organism: Gopherus flavomarginatus (assembly GCF_025201925.1). NCBI lineage: Eukaryota > Metazoa > Chordata > Testudines > Testudinidae > Gopherus > Gopherus flavomarginatus. The sequence continues at coordinate 254,695,529 of NC_066618.1, read as the reverse complement.
ATTACCAAGCTACACAAAGAAACTGGAGATACACAGGTATCATTTTTTCATATATGGTATGGGGAAGCAGGCAGAGCATATTTTAAAATCATTTGACTTTACTGAATACAGTCACAAAGATGACTACGAAAGGGTTCTGGCTATGCTTGATGAATACTTTATACCTCAGAGAATTGTGGTTTATGAAAGAGCATATTTTCATCAGAGAATTCAGTTTCATCAGAGAATTGTTGAATGTTTTATTAGAGCTCTGCATGTAATGGATAAAAACATGAAAATATCAGACAAGCTGGTTATTGGGTTAACAGACAAAAATCTTTCACAGCAGCTACAACTGAAGAGAATTAGCCTTAACCAGGGCTATACAGATAGCAAAACAGTCAGAATTAGTTAAACAATAGAACAAAAGGCAGGAGCAACCTGAAAAGCCTAAACCTTGCCTAAAAGCTATAAATGGACATTTGAGTGTTTAAGTCATTATCATAAAACCCCTGAGGCAGGGAGAGAGAACTCCCAGGCTAAGCCTACGTCCACACTACAGCTTTAAATCGATATTAGTAAAATCGATTTTATAAAACAGGTTTTATAAAATTGATTTTACGTGTCCACACTAGGGCACATTACTTCGGTGGTGTGCGTCCATGGTCCCAGGGTACCATCGATTTCCGGAGCGGTGCACTCTGGGTAGCTCAGTAAAAGAATAGGACCAATAACTTCGATATCTGTCCACACTAACCCTAAATCGATTTAGTAATATCGATTTTAGGGTTACTCCTTTCATTTAGCTGGAGTACAGAAATCGATTTTAAGACCCCTTAAAATCGATTTTAAGTGCCTTGTAGTGTGGACGGTTACAGCGTTAAATCGATTTAACGCTGTTTAAATCGATTTAACGCTGTAGTGTGGACCTGGCCAAAGAAGGACAAATTCCAGCCTACATGCCCAAGGTGTGGAAAAAGTCATACCCCAAGAGATGATGCACATTTAGCCAGAGGCGCACTGTGTAATACATGTGGACAGTTTGCAGCTCTTTGCTGCACCAAAGCAGTAAGGGAGGAGTTAACTCATATGACAGACAGACAATCAAGAGCATTCTTTCTGGAATCTTTCACTTGTGATGACACAGAGCCTGCCTGGAGAGTGAAACCGAATATTTTTGGCAAGACTACTGACTTTTAAATTGATGCAAGAGCTGAGGTCATACTCATGTCAGAAAGGGCTTAAAATCACCTTCAACCCCTTTCATAGACAAAGTCACTCGATACACCTCTGACTACCCCGGAGGTATTCTGAAGTGCATGAGCCACTTCACCACCAAAACATCTTACAAAGAGAAAAGCTATGCATTTGGACTGTATGTGACCAAAGACCAGAAACCTCCTCAGCCGCAGTATGGCACCCACGATGGGCCTAGAGAGAAAGGACGAAGAACTCAGTGGAGGATTTGATGATATGGGGCTTTTGAAAGGAGATTCTGTACAAATAAACTTCAGAGACAACGCTGGATCATACAATGTACAAACATCTCTACCAGAGAGGCCTTGGAAGAGACTTGCTGCAGATTTAGGTGAATTCAGAGGACATCATTACCTGGTTGCTGTGGACTATTTTTCCTGATATATAGAAATAATGGACTTGAAAGACATAACATGGTGCAGTGTTATCAAGAAACTGAAGTGCACTTTTGCTCACTTTGATATTCCAGAGCAGCTAGTGATGGACAAGCTCACTGCAGCAGAATTTAAGTTGTTCTGAACAAAATATGATGTTGATCATATTACCTGGAGCTCTCAAGCAAATGGAGAGGCTGAGAGAGCTCTAGAGACAGCCAAGAAAATCTTCGAGCAGGAAGATCCATTCGTTGCTCTTCTAAACTACAGATCAATACTAATGGCAGCTACTGGATATAGTCCAGCACAACTCCTGATGGGAAGACAACTCAGAACTACTGAATGAACTACAAGGATGAATACATCTGGGGTGTACAAGCAAGCTCTGCAATCAGTCCATATCTGGTACAGAAGAACTTGACAGGATGCTTCGGGAATGTGAGCTGGGAGGCTGCTGCAAATGTAAGAGACTGTGAATAAAGACAAAGGGTTAAAACTGGGCAAGGAGCCCAAGGGAGCAGTCCGCAGAGAACCTTCTGTGGAGCAAATGGATGACTGGGTTCAGGAGGCAGTGAGATCAGATATGCGGGAGCAAGTTTGTGCATTGCTCTGAAATCGGGAGGAAGCTTGAACTGGTTGTGGATGAAAAGGGGAAAAAATGAGTGTAGAGGTGTAAGAATGGGGAAAGCAAGGTCAGGAAACTGGCAGAGGAAGATGCTGTTGCAAGCTGTGTTCTGGATGGACTAAAGTGGGGGGAGAGGCCAGGAAGAAGGAGCTTACACTAGACTAGGCAGGAATTAAATAAAGAAAAATACATTTCAAAAGGGAGCTGCTACCATGGTGTGCTGTGGAGATACGTGATACAAAATTGAAACGTGTGGAGTGTAACTACTTTGTATCATGACTTCTACTAAGAGATCTAAATTCTTATCCACAGATGGTAGAGGCCTGTATTTACCCCACACTGCAAATGGTGCATGTCCCAGAAGCTGTCTAAATAATCAGGGTGAACTGTTGGACTCCTCATGCAAAGCCTGATTTGGGGACCTAGATGGAAGATAAGCTGATGGATTCTTCCAGCCCTCCTACCATCTTGAAGGAAGAACACAAATAATGTGAACATCTGGGATGAAATATAGTTTGTTTGGGGCCCTCCCCACACCTGCCCCTTGCAACATTTTGGGCCAGTAGCTCTGTGTTATGCTCAGCATTCCCCCCTGCCTCCAGCTAGGCCCCCCCCCCCCGCAAGGCTGTTCCTGAGTATCTTGGAGAATGCCACTCTGGAGCAGTGCTCCATGATGCATGGGTGTTTGGAATCCTCTCTCCATAGGCTGCCTCCGCCCCCCAGTACAGAGGTGTCTGTTGCCATTTAAGGCCTTGTACCCACCTGAAGGCAGGCCAAGGTAGAAACTTGTTCCTATTGGAATCCGAGGCAACCAGTCAGGTAACAGCTGAGCATTATTAACAGGTTGCCACAAGACAGAAATGGAAAGCTTCATCTGAACAGAAAAGTTTCTACAGAAATATGTAGGCACACGGAATGGGCAACATTTTCCAAATGGGCGTGAGTACTTATGATAAGTCAAGGCAAGAGGTTTGCTTTCTAAGCCAGTTAGAACACAGCAGATCAGTAACGGTGCAGCTAAGAAGCTAGTGAGGATTAGTTTAAATAAATCACCTACAGTAGCATTACTTTATAGTCTTTATTAAAGATTGGATTAATTGAAAACCCAACATCCGAGCACCCCTGAAATTTGAGTGTCCTAACCCTCTGTGTGATTGCTTTGCCTGACTGTATGTTGTTTGACATAGGAACAAAGCTTAAAAAAAATAAGCTACTGATCCAGATCCAGGCCTCCCTTCATAAACTCAGATCTGAACTTTGGGCTGTTCAAAATCTAGATTCGGTCCATTCTAAACTAAATTTAGTGGCTTTAATTAATCTCCGGTTAGTACCTCTGAACAAAGAGGACTTTGCAACTCAGCTCTCAATAGCACGATTGGGCAGCTCGGTTTCTGCCTTTTTTTTTTTTTTTTTTTAAACAGTACTCTGGAAACACTCTACTAATACTAACACCCAATTGCTAAAGTATGAGGATCTTAAGCTTGAGAAGGTACTACCGAAAAGCAAAAATGCAGGAGGAGCCTTGTCAGAACAGTTTTACACTCGGTAATATTCTTTTAATGGCTAAAATACAACACTAGGATCCTAGCTGATACTGTGGGGTTTTTGCTGTTGTTGTTGTTGTTTTGTTTTGTTTTTTCATTTGGCAATCAGTATTTGTTTTTCTTCTGTGTTTTCACATGCAACAAACATCAAAATGTTTCTCCATTTTCCCTGCTTCCTTGTTTGTGCACCAGCAACAGTGATGTCTGTAAGAATGTGCATTGTACTGGAATTAGTAGCTGTTACTTAATATCAGCTGTAGAGACAGCAAGAGAGCTCATGGTGGTCTTGCTTCCTTTTTTAATGCCAAAGGACAGAGAGAAAGAGTTGTGAATTTAAAAAAAATCAATATTTTGAGATCTAGAGCTAATTACTAGGCCTGGCTATGCCAGACTCTACCTGATGAAAAGAGGATAGCATGGAGCCCCCAAGGGGGAGGCAAATCCATAGTGGCAAGTGCAGAAATCCTGCTCCTTGAAAAAAAGGTGCATGGGTTGAATTGCCTGCTGGGAGGGCCTGGGTAAACATGGCTAATGGGCTGAATAATGAGAAAATAAGTGGGATGTATCCAACACAGAGCAAGTGGCACAACCCCGATAAATAAACCACCCAACTTATTTGTGCCCTGAGCAATAATGATGTATGCACAATACCACCATCTGAGTGGTCCAGCTAACACACTAACTAGAGACATCCAATGTCCCAGGATATGTCTACACTACGGGATTATTCCAATTTTACAGAAACTGTTTTTTTTTTAAAACAGATTGTATAAAGTCGAGTGCACGCGGCCACACTAAGCACATTAATTCGGCGGTGTGTGTCCATGTACCGAGGCTAGTGTCGATTTCCAGAGTGTTGCACTGTGGGTAGTTATCCTGTAGCTATCCCATAGTTCCCGCAATCTCCCCCACCAATTGGAATTCTGGGTTGAGATCCCAGTGCATGATGGTGCAAAAACAGTGTCGCGGGTGATTCTGGGTAAATGTCGTCACTCAATCCTTCCTCCGTGAAAGCAACAGCAGACAATCATTTCACGCCCTTTTTCCCCTGGATTGCCCTGGCAGATGCCATAGCATGGCAACCATGGAGCCTATTTTGCCTTTTGTCACTGTCACCGTATGTGTGCTGGATGCTGCTGACAGACGCAGTACTGCAGTGCTACACAGCAGCATTCATTTGCCTTTGCAAGGTAGCAGAGATGGTTACCATCCCTATTGCACCGTCTGCCATTGTAAATTGGCGATGAGATGATGGTTCTCAGTCATTTTGCACCGTTTGCATTTGAAAATTGGCAATGACGGTTATCCATCCTTTTGTACCATCTGCTGCTGTCATGGGTGCTCCTGGCTGGCCTCGCTGAGGTCGACTGGGGGTGCAATGACTCCCCAGGTCATTCCCTTCTTTATGTTTGGTCTAAAAATAGAGTCAGTCCTGCCTAGAATATGGGGCAAGTGTACTAGAAAACCAGAGAGCACAGCCGCTCTGTGTCAGCCCCAGAGATCCTGCAGAAATGATGAGCTACATGCCCCCCTGCAACAACCCCACCCATTGCTTCCCTCCTGCCCCAACCCTCCTGAGCTACCATGGCAGTGTCCCACCATTTGTGTGATGAAGTAATAAAGAATGCAGGAATAAGAAACACTGACTTTTTAGCGAGATAAAATGAGGGGGAGGCAGCCTCCAGCTGCTATGATAGTCCAGGGAGTACAGAATCTTTTCTTTAGACATGAAGGGGGGCGGGGGCTGATGGAGCTCAGCCTTCAGCTGCTATGTTGAGGACGGTTACCAAGCCTTTTGTACCATCTGCAGGGAATGACCAGGAGTCATTCCCATTTTTACCCAGGCGCCCCCGGCCGACCTCATCGAGGCCAGCCAGGAGCACTCACGGGATGATGAGGATGGTTTTCCGCCATTTTGTACTGTCTGCCATCAGGAAAGGAAGGGGAGGGGATGCTGCTGTTCAGCGCTGCAGCACCGAGTCTACCAGCAGCATGCATTAGACATACGGTGACGTTGAAAAAAGGTGAGAAACTATTTTTTTCCTTTTTCTTTCATGAAGGAAAGGGGGGTAAATTGACGAGATATACCCTGAACCACCCCGGACAATGTTTTTGACCCTTCAGGCACTGGGAGCTCAGCCAAGAATGCAAATGCTTTTCGGAGACTGCAGGGACTGTGGGATAGCTGGAGTCCTCAGTCCCCCCTCCCTCCCTCCATGAGCGTCCATTTGATTTTTTGGCTTTCCATTATGCTTGTCACACAGCACTGTGCTGAGTCCCTGCTGTGGCCTCTGTCTATCATAGCCTGGAGATTTTTTCAAATGCTTTGTCGTTTTGTCTTCTGTAACGGAGCTCTGATGGAACAGATTTGTCTCCCCATACAGTGAGCAGATCCAGTATCTCCCATATGGTCCATGCTGCAGCTCATTTTAGATTTGGGACTGCATCGCCACCCGTGCTGATCAGAGCTCCACGCTGGGCAAACAGGAAATGAAATTCAGAAGTTCGCGGGGCTTTTCCTGTCAACCTGGCCAATGCATCTGAGTTCAGATTGCTTTCCAGAGCAGTCACAATGGTGCCTGGAGGCCAATACTGTCGAATTGCGGCCACACTAACCCTAATCCGACATGGCAATATTGATTTCAGCGCTACTCCCCTCGTCAGGGAGGAGTACAGAAATCGGTTTAAAGAGCCCTTTATATCAATATAAAGGGCTTCGTTGTGTGGACGGGTGCAGGGTTAATTTGATTTAACGCTGCTAAATTCGGTTTAAACGCGTAGTGTAAACCAGGCCCCATTCTCAGCCTCTGTGCAAGTGCTTATATTTCAAACAGCATTGCATTAGAGTATTGGAGGCACTTAGCATCGAACTTGGCTCCTTCAGAGCAGCAGTGCTCAAGCAGTCACTGGAAGGCCATACCATAATACACCCACCCACAGTGAGTTTAACATAAGGAATCACTAAAGTATATCAGCATTACCTGGACACTCATGTAATAGATAAACATTAGGCAGAAGACTGGGAGCCCAACTATCATTTACTTACCTTCCTCATTAGGGTGTTGTGAACAGGAGAAACTTTAATTTTGTATAGCTGTTTGAAGATGAAAGTGCTATATAAATGCTCAGCATCATTACTGGGATGTTACCAATAGGCAGTAGTCAGTTAAAAGAGGAGAACACTACCCAACCTACCCCTGCATCAACACACAGGAACATGACGCCTGGCTAAATAGATGATTTCTTTTCTTGGAATTGCAGCCACACAGATTATAGAGAGAATTCAGAAATCTGTTATGGCATCCGAACACGATGTATTTAGGTGGCAATGTATTGACATCAAAGGCAGCCATGCGCCGTATTGTGAGTAGACAGGAACAAAACGTAGGTAATGTTTACTGTGTTGCAATCATACTTGGCTAGTGTACAGCTTAAGATCCAGCTTACCTGCCCCCCACCTCCCTTTGGAGGAGATACTTTGGTGCTCTTTTTAGGGCCAAACCTTCTGCTACTTATGTATTGGTGAATCTTTGTGAGGTCACTCCGAGAGGATATTCCCCAATTTAGGATGCTGTTATCTTTAGCTGTAGGCTCCACTTGTACTCTTATCTCTTTTTTTTCTCCTGCAAACCAGAGATTCCATCTCTTTGTAATGCATGAGTAGAACTCCCTTTTGCTTTAAGGAGAGTTATGCATACACACAAAGGGACAAATAAATCTTGTAGGAGCAAAGTGATATCAAGAAACAGCATTTTTAATATATATAAATATAATAAAATGCAGTAAAGGGTAGGCCTCTCAAATGATTACAGCAGGGATCTATAAAAATCATTAAAATAGTGTAGTTTTTACTGAACGCTCAGTAAAATTGTTGGGAAATCACTGGGAATTTTAATGTGGTCACTTCAAAGGTGTTTATAAATGTAAGGCCCTTAGTGCAAGTTTCATCGTTGATGAATATAGATGTGTGGGCCTATATAGATGTTATGAACCTATCCTGTGCTTTGTATTTTGAAGAAGTCAGCAGTGAAAGTTGGTGTAATATTGTGTAAATCTATGGAGCTTGTCAAATCAAAAACATAGATGCACTGACTGATTCAATTCTGCAAACTTTGCCTATACTGAGATCTAAAGAGGGGCTACATTCTTTGTTAATGTTGTTACACTCAATTGCACAGCATGTGGAGACAATGTATATGGGCTCAGTCTTGTGCAAGGTGCTGAGCGCTCTGTGGCTGATCCAGCACGTAACCAGAGGCTCACCTTTAATCATGCCAGTCGTCCTGCTGAATTCAAGTTAGACTCCTGCTCAAGTGCTTTTCTGGATGAGGGCAAGAATGCTGGGCCGAATCCTGCAGGGTGAGGAGCAGCTCCTGAAAAGGTCTGAGGTGCTGAGTGCCACTTTCAGCAGTGGGAACTGAGGCTGCTTAGCCTCTTGCAGATGGCATTCAGCACACTGTAAATTAGTTTCTAAATGCCTTCAGTTCCTCCAGAGTCCATTGGCAATTAAAGGATCCCTGTGCCTTTCAGGAGATACTCAGCACCTTGCTGGATCAGTCCTTCTTGATTATAAGATAAGAAATACAAATAGCTGACAGTAAATCCCTGTAAGTTACATTATTTTTGGCTCAGCTGTAAATTCAACTTATTTATGGCTGTGACTCTCCCCTGATAATTTCTTCACATCCAGACCTGACTTATAATCTACTGTTATCTAGGTGTTATTCATTTTCTAACACAAATATTTGATGTTTTAAAATTCACTTACGGTCTTGTAAATAAAAGCAGACCAGATCCTAATCCCGTTTTGTCTATAAGCATATGCTCTAAATTATTATTTTTTAAAAAGTAATATGGTCAAATCGGGTAAAGAATATAAACTTAACTGATCCAGAGGCAAAGCAAGACCGTGGTACTTTTTAGATTTCGGCTTTGACCATTTTTCCCTTTCAAAGGACAATTTCATCTGTTCCTCGCTGGGAGAGCTTTTAATGCCACCTTGGCTTAGGAAGCATTTCTAACCCAGTCTAGCCAAACTTGCATTTTCAAGGTTTCAGCGGTATTCAAAAAAGATTGCCAATATAGTTCTTCCTTAAAAACACCTCGCATGCGCCTTCAAAACTTTCCATCACCCGGACCCTGGCTCAGTGCAGATCGCTGGGAAACCCACGCAAATCGCTGCGAGGGAATTTTTCCTCTGGTGCCCCTCCAAGGTTTGTTTTGTCGGTGAGGTTTGCACGGCCCCCCTCCCCGGGACGCGGTTTCTAGCTTTGGTTACCTGTGGCTGTGGTCACATTGCAGCCGCTCCAAGGATGCGCTAGAGACTGACTCCCGCGTACGCTTGGTTTCCCTATCCCAAGAACTAGCCCCTCCAGCTCTGCTGCAACGCCAAGCGGGCTGCGTCCGGCTCAGCCCCGCACCCCGGCTGCCCCCCGCCCCGGCCGACCCAGGCTGCCCCGGACTTACATCGAGGAAGATCGACATCCCTTTGGTGAGCGGCGGGGCCGAGCTGAGCTCCTCGGAGGAATTGGTTGAGGAGGGGGACATCTCCTGACCGCCCTCCATGCCTTCTGCCGGGGAGCGGGGGCGCTGCGGCCGCCGTGCCGGGATGAGCTGGGGCTCGGATCCCGGACAGACGCTGCTGCAGCCGCTGCTGGAGGCTGCTCACACTGGGCTGTGCCCCCCCAGCCCAGCCGCGCGCTCCTCCCTTTGCTGATGGCGCTAGAGCCCGTGTCAGTTTCATGGAGTCACATTGCAACGCGATCGCTCCCCGGGGATCAGCCCTGCGGGGTGGGCAGATCCCGCCTCCTTCGCCTCCTTGCAGCCTGAGGGGGACTCCGGTCCCCCCGGCCCGAGCCGTGATCGCCACATTATCCGGGCTGGCGCGGAAAACAACAGCCCCTTCCCACGCTGGTTGCTGGTGGGGCTCCGGGACTGGACACCCTGAAACTGTCCTCGACGGAGAGTTTTAGGCCGGAGGAGATGCGCTCCCCCGAGCGCGCGCCCTCTGCACCCCTTTGTGCGTCTGCATAGGCGGGGAGCTCCGCCTGCATGCGCCTAAATCCGCCATTCTAACGAATGTCTAAATCCATCGCACACATTAATTTACTCGGGCAAGGAAACACATTGGGACGTGACCGGTCACCACTGCAACCCGGATAGTGCTGGTGCCTTATACACGGGCAAAACCAGCATGGAAGCTGTAAACAATAGTCCCCACTTGCTCCAGATACAAGCCAGAGAATTCAAAGGAAATATCAGCCTATACCTAAGGCTGCTCCTCAATCTGCCTGGCTCCCCTGCGCAAGGATGCAGCAGGCTCGTGACTGAGCCCTTTACTGTTTCATCTGGCTCCCTCCCCCTTGGCAGTGGTGGTGTAGCTATGTTGGTTCCAGGAGCTGAGAGACAAGGTGGGGGAGGTGATATCTTTTATTGGGCCAGCTTCTATTGGCAAGATACACACGCTTTGGGGTTACACAAAAGAAGAGCTCTACGCCCCTGGAGACACTGTCTTTCTCACCCACAGAAGCTGGTCCAACGCAAGAGATTTTCTTGCCCACGTTGTCCTCCTATCTCCCTCCCTTTGTCTGTTTTGCCCACTTATTGAGAATTGTCATGAACATAGAGTCTGACTTCGCTGCGGTTTTTTACTTGTTTGTACAGAGCCTCTGGCACCCCGACCCCAATTGTCTCTGGGAGACAGTGTGTGATGTGCTACCAGTAAATAGCAATCCAATTACAATCACCTCTTTGTAAAGAAATTCTGCCCCCTATTGTCTTATGCTAGAACTTGCATGTCAAATTTCATCCTGGTTCAATTTGAAGCACCGATGGGGGTAATTTAATTCTGACCTGAGGATTTACCTGCATAAATCCAATAGCAAAAATATACTAGTCACTTGTAAATGTCTTTCAAAAAGGTATTTTATAAAGGAAAGAGATGAGATTCTTAACTCTGTTACTGTTTCCTAGAAATCAGCCGGAAGTTACTTCTTTTTTTTTTAATGATTCTTGCTTTTTGAGTTTGTTACCGGTTAGTATAAAATAAAATGCCATTTGTGTACCATTTTCATTGCACTCCTGGCGATCCTTCCAAGAAAGATTAAACTACTTAGGTAATTCACAAAGACTCTAAAAACATACTGAAGAAAATTCAACAGGTCCGAGCATAATGATCCGCATTATAAACACTCTACACCATTTTATGTTGTAAAGTACGTGAATTTGCTAATGGGTTTTACAAACTATGTTTGTGTTGGAGTTACAGAGTGCTACTTTTTGTGTGTGTGTCTCAAACTGCAAAGAAGGAAAACAATGACCAGCAAAGAAAGAAGGTAGCCACTTCTTGCCCTACATGGAAACCCATCAAGCTCACTTGGCTGGATTGGCTGCATTGCCAGACTGGCAGAGAGTGTCTGCTGAGTTGCTGCTCCCACTCCCACTCCGGTGGCTAGGGAAGGGGGGGAGGGGATAGTTCTGTTTCCCCCCCGCCTCAGTACAGGGGCTAGGGCAGTGAGCAGGGGGAAATAACGCTGCTTCATGAATAGGGCTGGCTGGCTGAGCTTCCTTCCGCCAGGGAACAACAAGAAAGCAGGGGCCAAGCTGTGATGCTGGGTATCTCAGCCTGGTCCTCACCTTGTTCCTAGAGAAGACCTTATTGCCCTCACTTGGACAGGATTATGACTGAGTCCAGTCCCCTGCTGTTGAGACAACCCAATGACTCAGGAGGTCCCTTCTAGGCCTATGTTCCTATGACTGGAAGGTGCTGGTCCAACTCAAAGGGAGCACAATTTAACATAATAAGCAGGGATCTCAGTTCACCCCTTCCCTAGCTGTTAGATGGCAGCGCTGGTGCATTTGCCTGATAATTGGCCCTACCTATTTTGACAGTTCTATTCCCTCCCTTTACATGTCCAGTCACGAAGTGGAATTGTCTGCTGTAATTTTTCAGCACATTCAAATGAAGCAGCTCTCATTGTTGTGTAAATAGTCACATGCCAGGGTGTAAAGTGCTCTGGCTAGGGTGCCCTGAGCCAGTGCTACAGAGCTATTGGAGGGAAGGGTGCGCTAAAAGTCGTACCTTAATTTTTCACCACTTCTGTCAGTTCAAGACAGACTCTTAACACTATTTTAATGCACCATTTCATATTTAATAGAGTACAGATTTGCACATTTTCTCTGTGATGCTGCTGTCACTTTTTTTTGCGTGGAGGTTGTGGGAGGGGGAGTAATCTGTCTCTGCTGCAGTTGCCTGTCCAGAGTTTCATGAAAAATAAATTGATGTCCTTGATTTAAACCCTCTCCCGCTTGGTCTTGTTCTGGGCATTCAGAACACACTTCCTGTGTGTTTCTTCTCTTTTCTAGTTTTGTGACAGTCAGCAGCGACCACCAAACAGCTAGTAGCCTTATAATAGCTGGCAACCATTAGGGGAAATTGGACACCTCACGGACACAGTAGCCTGAACTTTTGAACTGTCTTCCCTTATTGGTCTTGAGGCAGTTGAAGCTGGTCCTAAGCTGGTTTTTGCTGAGCAGATTGCAGAAGTGCAGGGTTTGCTAACCACCAATCAAATGCTAACACGACCGAAGCCTGTGTGCGTATATAAGATTCTTGGTTTTTGTATGGAGTAGAGTCTTTGTACCAAGATAAAAACTCTCCTTTCTTCTGCAGAATAAAGCAACCTTTCCTTATCCCTGTCAGGCTGTCATTAGCTCTCAGCTAGGCGGACCCGACATTCCGGTAACAGTTTCAAGAGAAAATGTGATTTAGTGGAGGCATAACTCCCCAGTAATAAACAGAGAAGCATTAAAAAGAGGGAAGGGCTCTATTATCCTAACTGAAGACGACCTGAAAATAGGGAAAAAAAAAACCAAAAAACCCACTGTCTGGTTATTTGTGCTTCTTAATGATATGCACAGAAATCCCGGACATTTCGCTTTATTTATTTGCTAATCTACTTGTTTTTAAAAAATTGGGAAACACGTGACTGAAGAACTACAATACAATGAGGACAGCGCAAGAGCCAAGAGAGTGAAAGCTGAGCAATGAGAGAGGAAGGGATTCTTTGGGTTTGTTTTTGTTAACACGTTTAACTTCAATGAAACTACCATTTTAGAGAATGGAAGCCTTTGTTAAAGAGCCCAAACCCTCACCCCTTCAATAGGAGGCATTCGATCTCACAGTTAACACCCCTGAGACCTCTTACAGATTCTTCAGCAAAATCAGGGAAGAGGAGATTTGGTCATCCTGATATATTTAAAGGTATGAACAAGCAGTTTGTTATCCTCCCCCCAAATACCTTTAATGCTTTTGTGGTTGTATGTAGAAAGCTTGAGCCTAATAATTTAAAAAATCCTTTTTAAGAAACTTTTATACAGATGCAGACTCTTACATAGTGCTTTTCATCAATTGATCTCATAGTGCTTTGCAAACCCCTACTTTACACATGGGGAAAATGAATCACAGAAGTGAAGCAAGTTGTCCAAGGAGAAATGGCTTAATTTGCTGCACAGAATGTTTAGATCAATAATTTTAAGATTATAGGTAAGCAAACAAACTTTACCCATGTGAATCAAGGATGGGTTTGGATGAATGGAGGTGGTCAGAAATTTTCCAGGGGAACATTTTTCCCCATCAGAAAATACTGTTTTGTCAAAAAAACAAAACAAAAAACAAACAAAAAAAAACACTTTCTGCAGGAATATGCTGCTTCTGATAAAATTTTGCTTAGAAAAAATTGAAAAACAAAAAAGTAGTGTGATAGGTTGAAAATAGAACACTTTGACCTTTTTTCACTTTAAAATGAAAATTTATTTCAATTTTTTTATTTTATAATGAAATAAGTCAAAATTTGAACTGTTTTTTATTGTTATCGAAATAGGCTGTTTCAGTTGACACAAAACAGTTTTTTTTCTGGAAAATTTCATTTTGTGGGTGTCAGAGTTCCGGGCTGCCCAGAGGATTCAGGGGGCCTGGGGCAAATCAGGGGAGCTGCGGCGCTTGTACTCACCCAGTGGTGGTCTGGGTCTTCAGTGGCATTTCGGCGGCAGGGGGCCCTTCAGTCGCTCCATGTCTTCAGCAGCACTGGAGGGCCCCCCCGCTGCTGAAATGCACCAAAGACCTGGACCGCTACTGGGCCAGGGCTTGTGGGGCCCCTGTGGAACCTGGGGCAAATTGCCCCACTCCCTCTCCCCCCCCGGGTGGCCCTGATAGAGTTAGTCCCCCGAGAGACCTTTCAGGCCTTACCTACAGACCACAACCACTCCAAGTCTTCTTTCCCTCCTTTTCAGGCAATAGCCAGATTCCTCACTTACTTCTGGGTAGAATAGTACTAGTATTAGCCAGGCCTGTCTATTTCTGCTTTTTTTCAGGCTCCTACTTCTCCTCTCAGTATTGGCTTCCCGTTTATAGTATTAGCTGCTGGGGCTGCTTCCAGCCAACTGGCCTGTCAGTTGGGCCACTCATTTGTTTCCGCTCACTTAATTGGCCTCCTCCTCTGTCTGCCTGTCTTTCAATAAGCACCCAATTGATATAAAATGGTGGGTAGCTGCATGACTGTGTGCTGAGTTAGCCCCGGAGTCCACACATCTTGTTGCTGTGGGACATGATTTTTTTTTTTTTAACATTCCAATTTGGGACTAAGCAAAATTTCTAAATGTCAGACTTTTGGGCAGAATAGAAATTCTGAGTTTCAACCGGCTCTATTAATGAATTCAGCTGTCTGCCCACTACAGAGGAATGGGCTAGGTGGCTACTGAAGGTTCCTTCCAACTTAAATAATCCTATGAAATATCCATAATAGGCAGGGTCAGCTCTAGGTTTTTTGTGGCCCCAAGCAAAACAATTTTTAGCTGCCTGTAAACAGGTTGGGACTCACCACCTGTGGCGCCTCCTGCTGGTGACTCTGGGAATTAGCTTGATTCCAGGGGAGCACCCCCTTCTGTTGGTGTCCCGTCCGTTGTTCTGCCCTCTGCTCTCCGCTGCTGTTGCTGGACCTGCGTTGCTCCCTGCTCAGCGGCATCCTCTTCGAGGCCACTGCCCTCCAGCAATGCCCCTTAGTCCATCTGCACCCCCTTCTGGGGATCGGTGATCAGCAGTCCTCCACTCCAGCCACCATGTGCAACCACACACCCCAATGTCTAATCCCTCTTGTCAGGGATCGGGCATAGTCTATAATGGCCGCTCCCTACGGCCAATGGCTGGATGTACTGCAAGGAGGAAGGGGGGACCCAGGCCTGCCCTCTACTCTGGGTCCTGGCCCACGGACCCTCTGGCATCAGCCTTGCTGTCCTCTTTCTTTCCCCTCCTCTGTCTGTTTCTCTGGGCCACTTCCCCTATGGCCCCTTGCACCCGCTAGGCCCTTCCCTTCAGGGCCTGCAGCCTGGCGGCTATGGGCTAGAGCCTTCTAGCCTCCCTGAGCCTGCCCAGCACTGCGCTGTCCACGGTGCTAGTCTCCCAGGCCTGGGACAACCTGACTGCTCCTGCTCTGGGCAGCCTTTATATATGGCTGAGCCTGGCCCTGATTGGTTCCCTCCAATCTGGGCCTTGATTGGCTCCCCATAAGCCCTTTTCTGATTGGCTCCCAGGCTGCACAGGCTCCCTGGCCTGCCACAGCCCATCCTCCCAGGGAGTGGGGCAGTCTGCCCCACTACACATCCTTCCCCTTAAGAATCTACTGGGGGGGGGGTCGAAATTCCCTAGCTCCCCAGTGCTCCTCGCAACTGGGCCCGCAGGGAATCTCTCTCTTGCCGCAGGCTCTCCAGTGTTTGGGGCAGCCTGCCCGCTTCTTCCTCAGTTGTTTGGGTCCCCACCATAGACCTCTCTGGTCCTACAGGGGTTCCCATATCTATTTGGGTTCCTACCTCAGCCCTCTTGGCCCTTGTGTGGGTTCCCTCATTAAGGTGGGGCCTCTCTACCCCAGCCCCCTTTTCCTTGGGGGCCTCAGCCTGCACTACCCCTTCTTGGCAGCTAGTCCCAGACTGAACCTTGGTTTCTGACATTCCCCCTTTCTGCCTCAGGGGGCAATGCCTCTTTATGTGGCCCTTGGTGTGGCAGTGGAAGCACCCTTGGTGCCTTCCCCCTGCCACAGTCCTAGTCCTGCTTGTGTAGGCCCTAGCCCTTCCTTCTGGGCTGGCCCGGGCCTTGGGATCCCTGTAGAGGCACTCTCTCCTTAGGTGTCCCTGATCCCCACAGACCCAACAAGCTGGGGCCCCCCCTGTTACCTTCACAGAGGGAGCCTTGTCTGGGCGGAGCCTCTCTGCCCTCTCTCAGTAGGGACACTCCCTCCTGAAGTGGCCCTTTCGCCCACAGGCGTAACATTTTTTAGAGCCAGGCCCTGGCCTCCTGCCCTGGGCGCCTGGTCTCTTATATGGTCTGGGTGCCCACCCCCGCAGCAGCCAGAGCACCTCACTCTGCTGCTCGACAAGCCGAGCCACCCAGGCTCTCCAGTAAAAGTCCCGCTTCTCCACCATCTCTTTGTTTCTCCACCATCTCTGTTTCTCAATCACTCAGTCCCCCAATGTGGCACAATCTGCCTAGTCCTTGTTCTTGCCACTTGTATCAGGGACAGACCGCTCGTGCCCGCGTTCTCCACCACGTGTAAACGGGTTGGGACTCACTACCCGTGGTGCCTCCTGCTGGTGACTCTGGGAATTAGCTCGATTCCAGTGGAGTGCCCCCTCCTGGTGGTGTCCCATCCGTTGTTCTGCCCTCTGCTCTCCGCTGCTCTCGCTGGACCTGCGTTGCTCCCTGCTCAGCGGCGTCCTCTTCAAGGCCACTGCCCTCCAGCAGTACTCCTTAGTCCATCTGCACCCCCTTCCGGGGATTGGTGATCAGCAGTCCTCCACTCCAGCCACCATGTGCAACCACACACCCCAATGTCTAATCCCTCTTGTCAGGGATCGGGCATAGTCTATAATGGCCGCTCCCTATGGCCAATAGCTGGATGTACTGCAAGGAGGAAGGGACGCAGGCCCGCCCTCTACTCTGGGTCCCGGCCCACAGACCCTCTGGTGTCAGCCTCACTGTCCTCTTTCTTTCCTCTCCTCTGTCTGTTTTCCTGGGTTGCTTCCCCTATGGCCCCTTGCACCTGCTAGGCCCTTCCCTTCAGGGCCTGCAGCCTGGCGGCTATGGGCTAGAGCCTTCTAGCCTCCCTGAGCCTGCCCAGCACTGCGCTGTCCACGGTGCTAGTCTCCCCCTTGGAGACTGACCTTCCCCTGTCAAAGGCCTGGGACAGCCTGACTACTCCTGCTCTGGGCAGCCTTTATATATGGCTGAGCCTGGCCCTGATTGGTTCCCTCCAATCTGGGCCCTGATTGGCTCCCCATAAGCCCTTTTCTGATTGGCTCCCAGGCTGCGCAGGCTCCCTGGCCTGCCACAGCCCATCCTCCCAGGGAGTGGGGCAGTCCCCTCCACTACACTGCCCCTCCTCTTCCCCGGCTTTTTTTTGCCTTTTACACATTTGTACTTTGCAGTTTTGTTTTGACTGTTTAAAATTTAAAAAAAAGTGAACTCAGAGAATTTGTAGTTAGTGAAATAAAACAATTTCCTACTAGTGTCATTTTAACATTTAATTTTAACAAAACCCTCCCGTCTGGCCCAACTCTTACCTTGCTGCGGATCTGGCCCGAGGTGGATTCATCTCCCATCACCACTGCTCCCAGGGCCAGGGGTTGGGGCTGCTGCTGGATCCCAGCCCCGCTCATCCTTGGTCTTCGCCTTGGCCCTGGCATGACCTGGTCTCAGCCTGGGCTGCCGCTCTGCTCCCCTCTTCCCACCCCTGGCAGGAGGCGGCGCAGAGGGGAGGAGGAGGCAGAGGCGGGGACAAGCCGAGGAGGAGCAGCTCGCCCAGGTGCCATGTTCCCTCCAGTCTCTGTAGCCAGAGTAGGGCTGTGCTACCGGCTCCCACCTGGAGGGTGGGGGTGGCCGCTGACCGCGGGAGAGTGGTGAGGACAAGTCAAGGAGGAGTGGCCCATCCTCTGCAGCCGGGGAAGGGCTGTGCTACTGGCTCCTGCCCTCTTCCGCGGTCAGCAGCCACCTCCCACCCCCTCCCAGGCAGGAGCCAGTAGTGTGGCCCTGCCCTAGCTGCAGAGGATGAGTCGCTCCTCAGCTTGCAGCGGCGGGGACAAGCCGAGGAGGAGCGGCCCATCCTCTGCAGCCGGGGCAGGGCCGCGCTACAGGCTCCCACCTGAGGGGTCTGGGGTGGCCGCTGCTCACGGGAGAGTGACGGGGACGCATTCCCCACTTAGTCGGCTCCCTGCCCTGCCGCACTGAGCAACAGAACAACAGGCTGGTTACCGCCTGCCGAGGTGGTCTGGATCCAGCCCAGGATGCCGCTTCAGGTATGAGCTGGGGCACCAGCATTATGCCGCCCGATATACTTTGCTGCCCTAGGCACCTGCTTGTTTAGCTGGTGCCTAGAGCCGCC
Organism: Gopherus flavomarginatus; assembly: GCF_025201925.1. Taxonomy (NCBI): domain Eukaryota; kingdom Metazoa; phylum Chordata; order Testudines; family Testudinidae; genus Gopherus; species Gopherus flavomarginatus. The sequence goes on along the minus strand of NC_066618.1, from coordinate 254,677,324 downwards.
CCTGATAATAGGTTAACTGAAAGCAGCATTCAGTAACACTTTCCTGCTGTGCCCTGGTTTCCCCCTATGTGATGGGGATAATGACACTAACCTACTTGTAAAGCACTTTGAGATCTACTGGTGAAAAATCCGTATAAGAGCTAGAAATTAGCTTTATTATTTTATTATAAGAATCACACTTCAGCAGTGTAAAAAACAGCTGCTATTGGTAATCTGCAACAAGAAATATATCAGCATTTTTATGTGGGAAAAAAAATCTAAAATTGCCTCCTTTTTCTTTACAGCTTGTTGTGTCTTTAAACTTCCATTTAGAAACAAGCCTCTTTTGTGAAAGCATTCATACTACACACTGACGTGAAAAGAAAAGTGGCCAACTAGTATTTAATGATTTTGTGCTTCCAACTGAAAACCCATTAGTATTGCATTTAATATGAAACAGGCCATGCTATAAATGCAGAAAATAACATCGGCAGTTATCTAGGTAAAAGACTTCCTTTTTGCTAAGGAAACTTAAACAGCCTGAAGTCTGTAATGATGCATCCAAATCATTCCAGAATGATTAGCTGTAAGTGCTCTCTTTAGACTGTAAAAAACATGCTGTGGAATGACTGTATACAAACATTGCCTGGAATTCATTAAGGGCCAAATCCTGTTTTCAGAACCCAGCTAGAGTCAGTAGGCTGGGAGCCTACTGTGGTGCAGAGTGGATTGGCATGCCGTAGGTAACAAAATATTTGAGTTACTCAGAAGAGCCAAAGGAGATGTACGGAGTCCCCCTTTTCCTCACCACATTTCCAACAGCAGTTATTCCCTCTTGGTTTACACATCTGGCGTGGTGTCCTGTAGGCCTCACTGCAAAACAATCTTCTTTTTGATGAATAAAGCCCTGCATTCCATCAGTTCCTCTAGAGATTTCCTGATCCATAAGCTATCACAATACGGGCTGGACCTTTCAGAACTAACATTGGGGGGCTAGTTTGTGTGTGGCCCCAGGTGGTGCATGAGGGATAAAACCTGGTGCTAGATGTAACCTTTATTCTCCATCACCTTGTACCAGTGCCCAGGAACTAGCACAATGGGAATGAGGAATCAAACCTATTTATTTCTTGAAGCTTCCATTAGTGGTATTAGGAGGATGGAGAACAGCAAGGACAGGAGGGGACTATGTATCCACTTCCGCTATGCATCAGATGGCAGAGCTGAGCTAATGAAGGGCTGGGGGAGACATGTCGGACCCTGGTGGTGGTTGTGTTCTCAGAAAGCCCCAGAAGAATTCTGGTGGAGTCAGCTAGAATTTATTATATAGGGCACCTGTATGTACTGCAACTACAGCTGGGCAAATTCTTTTGGCTGAAACTGTTTGTGGCAAAAAATGCAGATTTGGTGACATCCATGAAGTTGTGTCAGTTTCATCAACTGTCTGGGTTGAAACCTTTTCCCTCTAACCTCTCCCCCCGCCCCATGGAAATGTTTCATTTTAACATTTTTGAAACAAAACAAAACATTTTGATGTTTTGGTTCAGTTAAAAATAGTCAGTATCAAAACAAAACATTTAGATATTGTCAAAACAAAATGTTTCATTCAACCCAAAATGATCTTTCCCCCCAACTTTTAGATTTGCCAAATATTTTGAAAAAAATAGTTTTCAGTTTTGAATTGTGTATGTGTTTATGCGTAAAATTCAAAACTGAAAATGTAAAGTATTGGAATTGGCAGTAAACTGAAAAATCCATGAATTGTCCAGCTCTAATTGCAACGCCCAGCCCCTCCTCCTTCTTTCCCAGGAAATGTATTGTAGCTTAAAGCTGCAATCACACACAACCTGTTAAAACAAGGAAGCTGGTGTTTTTAACACAGTCTACAGCACCGAAAGGTATTAGTGTCACCAAAACACTGTTTGAGCTCCTTGTGTAAGGTGTACACTCCTTCTATAATTGTACTTACGTTGGGCAAGTCATATAGGCCCAGATTTTTCAATATTTAGGTGTTCCTGTGCTCAGCGCTGCAACAACTAAGTCGCATTTTCAAAAAAGATGTAGGCACTTATGAGTCAAAGTGCTCTTGACAGTCATAGGGATTTAGAGTCTAAACTGTCAAAATCCCTTTTGAAAAATGAGAGAAAGCTCCTAAATCAGTTAGGCATTGCAACACTGAGTGCAGCAGTGCCTAAATACCTTTAACAATCTGGGCCTTAGCTCCTCTGCCTCAGGCCCCCAGCTGTAAAAAGGGGATAATAGTACTTCCCTATCTCGCAGGAGTGTTGAGAGGACAAATTCATTGCAGTTTCTGAGGTGCTCAGCTACTGCAGGAATGGGGAAGTACCTACAATGGATGTGTATCAAATGCTTCACATTTGGCATCTTTAGTGTTTCCTGTAGTGTGCAATACAGAAGTTTTTTATGCTGTCGCTATTAAAGATTTAGCTATTAATTAACATACATATTAATTCTAAATTCAGCCAGTTCAGGAAGTCTTGATAAACTTTAGTGGCATGTTTGTAAAATATGTAACTTGCATGACATTATTTATTTACAGCTTTGTCTCCAGTCTGCATATTCTGTTTGTGAGCAGCTCTGTAGGAGCATCTTAGAAGCAGTGTTGTAAAAATGACTGTAATGGAGCATCCAGCTAAGATTATGGCCCCTGTTCAGAAAGCGCCTGCTATGCATTAGGATGGCTGAGTCAGATATTTACTGATCTGAGTCAAGGATCAAAAGAGGAGACCAGATCAGAAGCACAGCAAAACTACATAACAGTGAATGATAAGCACATTAATTCTTTATCCTACACTGTTACCAGGGGAAAAGTGATTATAGTTCATGTGTAGCTGAAAACATTTCTAGTAGCTGCCAGTCCTATGCCACATTTGTATGATGAATAGCTATGTGTATATCCAGTCTAGAGCAGAACTAGTCCAACTATTCTTTAAGAATGTCACAAATTTCCCCTCTTGCAAATCATACACAAACTAATCCTGTTATTCTTCGTGTATATTTATTATTCGTAAGTATACACTGAATAATGTGAGCAAATTGTCTGGGTAGAGCTCATTTGCGTGCTCCTCATTCTCAATACTTGTTATTCACTATTTGTGATGTATGATTGGTTACTTTAGTGACATAGAATAGTTTCTGCTCCCTGACCGATGATAAAATATGTAAATGAGTTTAGCAAATAATGAATGGCAAATAATAAAAAATGCATTTTTGGCACAAAATTTATATGGATATTCATTCATGCTAAAATTCATGACAATGCTTTACCAAATACAACCCCACAAATTACAGCTAATTTAATGTAGTTATTTAATTAGTAAGATTATTTATGATTTATTTATTTATACTGTTTGACCAACTATAGTCTTATGTATTTATTTTCTTCAAAACATCCTGACTCTCGGGAGTTTTGCCTGCATAAGGAAGGCAGGATAAAGCCCAAATATTATTCTCATTTATCGTATTATTTAGAAATAATACGAAACTTTGTTGTGTTTTTAATTATATATTCTCATGTTTAAGTAATACAGAAGATTCTATGGCTTCAGAGTTAATCAAAGATTAAGAACATACTATCAAAAACTAGCTACATCAAAAGATAATCCTGAATTTCCAACTGCAACAACACTGATCATAGACTCAGACAACATTCCTAAACTAATTACCTGATCAACCCATAAAACTCAACAGCTTTCACAGCCAGTGAATGGACTAAATCAAAACTCTGAACCAGCATGTTTTGATTTCAGGGCAGTTGTGACAAGTCCTAGTAGCTTCCTCTTCTTGGACACCCAGATGGCATCCAGCCACAACTGGGCTCACCACATCAACAGTAAGTGCATACGTAACTTATGTGGTACTGTGAATCATTCCTAACAAAAAGAGGCTTGAACTCTTAAGGTCAGTTTAGGATTTAGATCTTCATTTTGGTGTTATTCAAAAACATGAATATACAATTGTTTAAGAGTAACAATTATATTAAAAATGTTACAATTGAGACATACTTAACAAAAGCCATCAAAATGATGTCAGAAAACTGTTTTTTTTCCCTAAGAACTCTCCTCAGTCATGTGAGTACTTTTCAGATCTTGTCTTAGAAAATGCCATTTTTCCTTTCCAGTGGTTGGCTTGTGTCACCTGCCTTACATTGTACTTTTTTAGACAGACAGAGAAAATGAATGGTTGCATGACATTGATTAAAATATTGCTTGCGTCATGAAATTGCTAAAGTATCCTGACTTTCTGAAATCATCAGAATTCTTCTTATGCTTGCACAAAACCATAAAATCAACAGTTTCATATGAGATTCAGGAATCTGTTAGCACATTTCTATCAGATGCATGAATACAATGGGAAATGGGCTAGCCATGCAAAAGGTGTCTAGAAAAACCAAACCACTGCTGGGACAGTAATGAAACTCCTTTGTGACCAGATGTGCTGGGTCAGGAATGACTCAGCATCCTGTCATTCAAATCTCCACCAATATAGGTTAATTGAGACCCAATTGGAAAGTCAATCAACTGTATAGATCTACAGCTGAGGGCTAATTAGAGAGGGAAGCAATGCCAGCAGCTGGGAGAATATCAACTGAGAGGAAGAAAGCCCTGGAAAGGGGGATGCTGAGGGTCTGAAAAAAGGTAGTGGTAGGCAGATGCTAGTTCTGGTGCCTTCACCAGAGGCAAGTGGGGGAGCTAACTAGGCTTTAAAATGTATGCAAATAGCACTACAGGTGGAGGCCTGCTGAGGAAAAACAAAATATAACAGGAGGTGGTGAAGGAGACCTGGAGCGGCGTGGACTGTACTTAAGGCCTGAAAGGACTCACAGGAGATACCCCATGACATGTTGGCAACCATCTTCTCCAATTACTTCTGACCATTTTGGCTTATAGCTGTTGATGGACCTATCCTCCATGAACATATGTCTCTTGTAAACATTTCTCACTTTAATCCTTATACTTGCACTCACTTAAAAGCTATCTTGTTGGAATTAAATAAACTTGTTTTATTTTAATCAAAACCATTCCAGCACAGTGTTTTAACCGAACTGTTTAGTAACTCCAGTTAAAGCAACAAACTGTTGGATATTAACTGTTTAAAGGAGCAATAAACATTAACATTAACATTACTCGGATTGTTAAAAACATACTTTTTTAATAAAGCATATCTTGAAATGCAACTGTTGAGGCTGTTATATCTGGCTTACCAAAATCACAGCTGGACCAAAGCAATGAACTTATCCATATTGTTTTTTTCACAGTGATGAAATGAGATCTCTAAAGGTTTACTAAAGATCTACTGACTTGGTATATTCAAGAAACCAGTCAGCAAACCATTTCCTGGATGGTTGGAAGTTCCAATTGACCAACATTGTATTTTAGGCTATAAAGTTGATGAGAGAATGGTGAAAACATTTTGACAAAAAATTCATTACAAATTTTGAAATTTCCATCAAGAAGTCAAAATATGACCAGCCCTACTAGTCATGCAAACCCATGTTGCAGTTGTTGTACATTTTAGTTTTCACAGTTCTGTAATAATTCTCTACATCAATATTTCCAAAAGTGTGAGGTATGCCCGTTGGGTCATTGTGAAAGGATAGTCAAGAGATCACCAACAGACCTCTCCATTGTTCTCCAGAGTTTCAGCTTTTACTTTTTAAAAATAAGTTACTCCCTACTCTGTTATGGTTGTGGGGAATAAAAACCTTCCAAATGTGATCCTAGTATAATCGAGGCAATAATGTCTGACTGAGTTTGCAGAGAGCCTGAAACAATAGCTCTGAGGTATGAACTGCTGCATGTGTGTATCTAACTCAGATATCAATGGTGAAATTTTAAATGTCAACATCAAGTATTTCATTGCTCATCATATTATGAATATTATGTAGATCTATACCAGTGTTTCCCAAAGTGTGAGGCATGTTCCCAGAGTATGGTATATTTATAGGACCAGCTGAAGAAGGACATGAAAGAAGTACAAATTAAAGTGGGTAAGTCTTTAACAGCATATTGCAGTGTGAGCACAATTAGTTTTAATTTAATTTTCTAAAAGGTTGTAGCTTTCAGAGGTTTGTGAAACACTGCTCTAAGTGTTCTTCATATGTGTGTTGTGCATATTATCACAGCTGTGTGTATCAAGATCAGTGGAACTAACATTTTCAAGTTTTACATGTTGTTCCTCAAAGTTCTGTAGTCAGTTTCATTAAATATATATCTGTAATAAACATAGACGAGTTCATCTCAGTATAGTTAGTGTCATTTTCATAGTTCTGTAATCTTATTCAGAAAACCATTAACATTTGCAATAAACATCACATTTCAAATCAGAATTGTCTTCCGTAGTTTTATGAACTGGCTGATCATCTTTGCCAGATTCATTAATCTGATAGACATGTGATAATTGAAGTCATGAGTCTGATAAGAGACATAATTTTGTAAACTGAGAGACAGGTTTTAACATTCACAACTGAGTAAACTGTACTGTTTCATGAAGCTAATAGGCAGATGATTACAAGAGGCTGTCCCGTGATGAGTTCATGAATCTGAAAAGAGTTTGTTGATTTAATTTATTTATCTGTTAGAGAAAATTTATAGTAGTTTTTAAAAAAATCAATACTATTTCAGTGGTTTAATGAAACATGTAATTTTTGCTTCATCTTTTAGCAGACCGTCTCATCCAGCCTCTGTAATGTGTCCCATGAAATAACTCATATGCAGTTATGAAAGGAGGTCAGTTGTCTCCTGTGTATTCCACCATGCCCTCAGCTCACACTACAGGCAGCCTGTCTCAGTTTCCCTCTTGGACTATTCAAATAAAACTTCACCCAGGCCCTTTTCTTTTTTGATCAAAAATACGCTGCCCTGAGGCTTAGGTTTATTAGTATAAAATAAACTCCAAATAAAACTCAAAATCCCAGAACAAAATCTATCCAAAAGTGCACACAAAACAAAGTTTTCTCTTCCTGCTCCCAGGCCTTCCTCGGTGGGAGCTTTTCTTTTTTGGAAGGCCACTCCCACACCCTACTGGGCTGGAGCCTCAGTCCTGTTTCCCAGGACTCTCTGCTAGAGCCCGCTCACTGATCTCTGAGGGCTTGTACACACTATCACTTTATGTTGGTATAACGTATTTTGCTCAGGGATGTGAATAAGCCACCCTCCCGAGGGCATACGTTACACCCACCTAAGTGCAGGTGTGCACAGTGCTATGCTGATGGGAGAGCTTCTCTCACCAACACAGCTACCAGCTCTCATGGAAGAGGTTTTATTATGCCAATGGGAGAGCTCTCTCTAGTTGGTATACAGCGTCTGCAGCAGACACGCTGCAGCACTCCTAGTGCAGACTAGCCCTCTGTATTCACCTGCCACTGCTTCTTGCTGATCTTTACAGGGGAAGGGTCAGCTCACTCCCAGGCGTAGCTCCTTAGTAATCAGGGTTGACTGGCCACAGGCCTTCTAGACCTTTGGCGCAAGCTACCCTGTTACTAGGTACATCAGCTATTTTTCTTGTTTTCCATTTGAAAGCCCAGGCAGTTATTGAAATTCCATGCTCATAAACAGACATTTGGCTTATTCTAGTTCAATGATTTCATTTCTTATAAGCTGGGCAAAAAAATGTTTTTCCCATCCGAACTTTCATTTTGATTTCAACCTTTTTTATTTATGTTTTAAATATAAGTTAAATAACATGTTGAAACACAGTCATTTTCAACTGAAAAATGAAACTTTTTGTTGAGGAAAATGTCAATACAAGATGTTCTGAGAATTTTGAAACTCTGCCCCTCTCCCCACCTGTTTTTTGAAAGCGGAAGAGTCATAGCAACTGACTGTTTCCCAGAAAACTGACCCTTGCCCGTGACCAGGTTTTGACAAGCTGGCATTTTCCAACAAAACTGCTCAGAGCTAAATATCTTCTAGCAAAAAAGTGCATTGCACTGAGCCCAACTATACATTCTGTGATACATGATGTTTAGCAGCTTCTCCATTTCATGTTCCCTGGAACACCAAGGGCTCTTAAATCTTTTTTAGACCGTAGTTTACAATTGCATCAGCTACAGTTGTAGCTCATGTTCTGTCTTGCTTTCAGAGGCAGTTCTTCAGAGACTGAGTTCTTGGTTAAGAATCAGATATGGAGCCATCTTATTTTCTGGCAGCTTTAGCTCTACATTACCCAAGAATTCACTGGCACCAGTGCTCCCTTTGAGCACAAGCTATTATAAGGGCTTTGAATGCCTTTGCTTGTATTACAGTCTAATATAGGTCTAATACAGTCTAGACAAATGTAGAAAAACAGTGGGTAAGTTTTAGTTTTCACCATTACAGGATTGTTGTATTTTGCTAACACATTTAATAGCAATCTCCTTTTGGAACAGATTTCAGTTAAGTTAACTGATATAAATGGGTCTGAGCTAAAATCCTGGATCCAAACAGAGTAGAACCTTAGGACAATTCAAATCCAGGAAACTGTTGCTCACGATGATCTCTAATCATGTTAGAGGATTTAGCTGTTTCTGAATGTTGTTATCTTTCCAGAGGTGCTTTCATTTTAAAATATTCCCAGACAAATTCTACATTTACATGGGATTTGAAGCTGGGAATATGTACCAGTAGTTTAGGGAAAACTATATTATAGGCATGTTGTAATTATCCCAACCCAAGCAAACGAAGGATGTTCAAGGGGTTAGGGTGCTAGCCAGGGATTCAGAAGACCTAGTTGCAATTTCTTGCTCTGCCAAAGAGTTCCCAATGTGGCCTTAGGTAAATCACTTAATGTGTCTGTGCTTCAGCTTCCTATCTGTAAAATGAGGATAAAATAGGGATGGTGTGTGAATAAATGCATGAGCAACTGTGAGGCACTCAGGCCTAAATCCACTGAAGTTAATAGTCTAAATACCTTTGAGGATCTGGGCCTCCGAGACTAACAGGGGACATTAGAGAGTACCTTAGAGAGAAGCATTATAGACCCAGGGTCTTCAGAATTAATGTCATATCAAAATAATCATCACACTGTTGAAGGCTACAGTTTCTGAACTGATTGGAGGAGAATAGCTCACTGTTCAGCCAGGAGGACAGCAAATAATTTTGCAGAAAACAGTTGGATGCAGAGTTCAGAAAGCAAAGTGGTTCCCCTTGCTTTCTCCTCGTGTCAATTTAGTTCACTTCACTGAGTACTCTGGCAGTTGTCTCTGCAGTTTTATGTGCAGGTTGGAAACAGAACATTTACAAAATGAGATGTAATCACATGGACAAATTCCTAATTGTTTGCCACTGTGACCCATCAAGAAAATGAAAATGTTTATTAGGCACAGCTGAAATGGTTTGAACGTGCTGGAGAGGCTTGTAAGTTGTCTAAAGTTGTTTGCTTTGGTTTTTTTTCTGCTTATTTGTGGTTTGGAAATAAAGCATTTTTATACTTTGCACTCTACTTGGCTTTTTTTATATGCTAGACTCTTCCGCTGTCAGAACAGCCATAGGGAATCGACCTATAACAGGCTTTCACGCCGGAATTTCATTTTCTAATTTTGGCTGCAAAAATGGGAAGGCAAATCTATTTAGTGGGAATTGATGTGACAAGTTGGAAAGAAGCTTGAGCTTGAGCACATCAAGGATTTACTGGGATCCTGTCTGTCACGTGGCTAGTCTGGGCAGGGTTATGGAAGGGACGGGGAAGCTGTGCAAAGGAAGCTATCCTGGGGAAAGGTGTGCCCGCTCTTCTCCTCTCCCAGCTGGCTGAAGTTGGGATGGCCTCGGCTGGTTATTACCCAACAGTTTGAATGAAATTGTTCCAGTTCTGCGTCTGGGTTTTGGAACAAAAGCGAACTCTAGGGAAAGAGATGAAGAGAGATGTATTTGGGACTTTATTTTTCCTTCCTCAGCTAGTGAGTCCTGCATTAACAATCTTAAGTGTTCAACAATCATGAGTTAGGCCCCTCAGAGTTTTGAGGCTTAAAAATTAATGATAAATTTGGCATTCATTTTATTTGCCTCCTTGTTTTTGACCTTTTTGGTTCCCCTCAGATCATGTTTTCAAACTTTTCCCTGCAACTACAAGGACTAGAAACTTCTTTATTAAAAAAATGAAAGATGAGATTTTCGTGTACTCCCTTGACTCCAGGAGTTGGGGCTTTAAGCCAAACAACAAATATTGCAAGAGTTGGCATTCTGAGGCTGCACACTGGTTTACGTATGGGCTGAGAAAAGCACTTACCACATCCTTAATTTTATGAAAAAGGGGATGTGGATTTCCTGAGAAGCTTAATTAGCCCTGATGGAAGAACTGTTGGGAGCACCTATCATTAGTAAATAAATTCTTCTAGAGGTATTTGCTGTTTATTTATCTGGGCACAACATTGGTTGACAGACAGGTTTGTAGATAATTGTTATACTAATCCGGGATATTATATTGCTGATGCCTCAGGAAACTGTTACTTGCTTGGGGAAACAGGAGGTTCTTACTGTATGCAGATTGGATGCTGAGATTCACAGAACTTTATCACATTCTTCTTTAATGGTAGGAAGAAAGTGAGGCTGTCTGTTTATTTCATTAAGGTTAAGGTGGTATGAGCAGGGAAGACTTGGTCTCATCTATTGGTCCAACTCCTCATGGAAGGGTTGACCGTGTTGGCTTCACAGTAGTTTTACTCTGGGGAATGGCAGACTGATGGCTTAGTATGGATTGGTCTACACTACGCGTTTAAACTGATTTTAGCAGCGTTAAATCGATTTAACGCTGTACCCGTCTACACTACGAGGCCCTTTATATCGATATAAAGGACTCTTTAAATCGGTTTCTGTACTCCTCCCTGATGAGAGGAGTAGCACTAAAATCAGTATCACCATATCGGATTAGGGTTAGTGTGGCAACAAATCGACAGTATTGGCCTCCGGGTGGTATCCCACAGTGCACCACTGTGACCGCTCTGGACAGCAATCTGAACTCGGATGCAGTGGCCCGGTAAACAGGAAAAGCCCCGCGAAATTTTGATTTTCATTTCCTGTTTGCCCAGAGTGGAGCTCTGATCAGCACGGGTGGCAATGCAGTCCCAAATCCAAAAAAGCTCCAGCATGGACCGTACAGAAGATACTGGATCTGATCGCTGTATCGGGAAACAAATCTGGTCTATCAAAGCTCCATTACAGAAGACGAAATGCCAAAGCGTTTGAAAAAAAAATCTACAGGCTACACAGTGCTGCGTGACAAGCATAACGGGAGGCCAGAGACTCAAATGGACGCTCACGGAGGGAGGGAGGGGGTACTGAGGACTCCAGCTATCCCACAGTCCCCAGCAGTCTCTGAAAAGTATTTGCATTCTTGGCTGAGCTCCCAATGCCTGTAGGTTCAAACACATTGTCCGGCGAGGTTCAGGGAATAGCTCGTCAATTTACTCCCCCCCACACGTGAAAGAAAAGGGAAAGAAATCATTTCTTGACTTCTTTTAATGTCACCCTACGTCTACTGAATGCTGCTGGTAGACGCGATGCTGCAGCAGTGAAGAGCAGTATCTGCTCCTCTCCCCTGCCTGGTGGCAGACAGTGCAATATGACTGATATCCGTCCTCACCATCAGCCCATGAGTGCTCCTGGCTTGCCTCAGGTGAGGTCAGCCGGGGGTGCCTGGGTAAAAATAGGAATGATTCCTGGTCATTCCCAGTAGATGGGACAGAACGGCTGGTAACCGTCCTCATCATAGCAACTGCAACCTGAGCTCCATCAGCCCCCTCCCTTTCCTGTGTAAAGAAAAGATTCTGTCCTGCCTGGACTATCATAGCAGCGGGATGCTGGGCTCCTCTCCTCTGCACCGCTTAATGTCCTGCCTGGACTGTCATAGTACCAGGATGCTGCCTCCCCCTCATTTTATCTTCCTAACAAGTCACTGTTTGTTATTCCTGCATTCTTTATAACTTCATGACACAAATGAAGGGGACACTGCCACGGTAGCCCAGGAAGGTTGGAGGAGGAGGGAAGCAACGGGTGGGGTTGTTGCAGGGGCACCCCCTGTGAATAGCATGTAGCTCATCATTTCTGCAGGATCTGACACAGAGCAGCTGTGCTCTCTGATACACTGCTTCTCTAATACACTTGCCCCATATTCTAGGCAGGACTGACTCTATTTTTAGAAACCATAAAGGAGAGATTGACTCGGGGAGTCATTCCCAGTTTTGCCTTTGCACCCCCGGCCAATCTCAGCCAGGGGCACCCATGATAGCAGCAGATAGTACAGAAGGACAGATAACCATCATCTCATTGCCAAATTACACTGGCAGCAGATGGTACAGAACAACTGGTTACTGTCTCTGCTATCATGCAAAAGCAAATGAATGCTGCTGTGTAGCGCTGGAGTATCGCCTCTGTCCGCGGCATCCAGTACACATACGGTGACTGTAAAAAAAAAAAGCTGTACGGGCTCCATGGTTCCTGTGCTATGGCGTCTGCAAGGGCAATCCAGGGAAAAAGGGCTCGAAATGATTGTCTGCCGTTGCTTTCCCGGAGGAAGGAATGACTGACGACATTTACCCAGAACCACCAGCAACAATGATTTTTGCCCCATCAGCCACTGGGCTCTCAATCCAGAATTCTAAGGGGTGGAGGAGACTGCGGGAACTATGGGATAGCTACGGAATAGCTATCCACAGTGCAACGCTCCGGAAATCGACGCTAGCCTCGGACCATGGATGCACACTGCCGAATTAATGTGCTTAGTGTGGCCGTGTGCACTCGACTTTATACAATCTGTTTTATAAAACCGGTTTATGTAAAATCAGAATAATCCTGTATCGTAGACGTACTCTATGTTATTTTGTGAATCTTTCTACAGCTGCAGCCTTTGTTTCTGTCTGTTACAAATGATTAATGTGAGTGTCTTGGGGCATTAATCTCAAAAAGCAATAACCATAAAGTTTGGTCGTATTTTTCACAAGCACTTCTCATTCTCATCGAAAATATATTTCAGGGCGAAGAACTACATTTCCCTTTGGCAAAGATAGGGAAATGTGAAGGCCAGCTTTGCAAATGTGCTAGTAGCCAGTAGTTCCCACTGAATCCTGCCCCAAGGAAGAGGAGAGGGACCAGCTGGCCTACTAAATCTTTTCCATTTCTAATGTCTATGAATCTGTTTATGTGAATTATTTTATTATAACAACTCATACACCCATGATGACAGCATCAGCTGTGTGATATGATGCTTCCATCTGCAGTTCTATATATTTTCTTTTCCAAATTACAGAATAGTGATATATTTCCATTCTAGGTACCAGCATCAACCCTCATATGAATGCAGCTAGAAATTGTTGGCAGAGGACATTGGCATCCCAGAAAAGTACACCATTAAATGTCCGCTGATAGTGTAAAATATTAACTGATAATGTACCTTATGCCCTCTCCTGTTAAGGGATTACACTGTTATATATGCACAGGAAAAAGAAATCCCATAGACATACATGTGCCCTCAGAAGAACGCTATTCACTGTTTTACAGTTTTGTGAGTCACAGCATTTCAGATTGGTTGTTCTAACAAAGTCTGAGACATACACATATCTAATCACCATGGGATGGAATAAAAAGGAAAGAGGCACTGTCTTTAAATGGATGGCACTGTTCCAAGTACATTTTCAGCATGCCGAGATTTGGCTGCAAAACGTCTGTTAAAGTTGATAGGCATTGCAAGGCTAAGCCTTCTGGATTATGTTGAATATTTACCCCCTGAGTAGCTGTAAAATTATATAAAGAGCTTTATTGTCTACAGTGAAAGTATGCTGCTGGGCTAAGTTATTGGACTTCAGCCTGGTCTGAGTTACATTGATGTAGCAGTGGAGTAATTCCCTCCACGGTGTAAATCATAGTTCTATTGACATCAGTGAAGCTACACTAGTTACACGAGCTGAGGATCTGGCCAAGTGAGTTTATGTCAACCATTTGTATACTGCTGTGAGTTAAGAATTAGGCTCATTCTGTTTACATTAGCTGATAAATTGCTAAAATCCATATCTATTATTATACAAGGCTATAAATGTGTGTTCCTTGCCTGGAGGACATTTTAATCTCAAGGCTCAACCCTACAAAATCTTTACAAATGGAACTCCCATTATGAGCATGGAACACTTGCAGGATTGGGCCCTAAATTAGACATAATGTTACAATGGACGATAATTAACAAAGGTTGAGGAATGACCTATGGGAGAAAGAGCATTATGTATCTAAATCCTCTAGGTTGCTCTGAAAATCTGTGATGATTATTAAAAAAAAAAAGATAAGTCACTCATTTTGTTAAGCCATAAAAATACTAATAGACACAGCACATCTTTGATTATGATGTTTTAGCCATGACAATTACAGGTATAGCCATTATCAAGTTAAAATGAATGACTTTGTCAATGAAGAACAGGTTGCTAATTAAAATGTCTTATTCGCTCTTTAAAAATTCAGCCTTTCATGAGTCACTTCACTTTAAATGTTACAGAATGATACATTGGTTTGTAGACTTCGCTAATTTGGAAAGGTCAATTTTCCACTTAGATAATAATCAGGAAGTTTATGAGGAAATAAAGTCTAATTTCTGTGGAGATTATTGTTGTGTTAATATTGGTTTGTTTTCTCCTTCTATAGTTAAATGTAGATACATTTGATAGAAATATGCTTTATATTTGGGTTTATTTACTTGGATTTTTACTACTCTGCATTAAGAGTTCCCCTCTGGGTCCCTTGACAATATTGTTAAAAATAAACTAATAATAAACAGACACATCAATTATAATTTGTATTGCAATAGCGCCTAAGTGCCTCAGGCCTGGACCAGGATTCCATTGTGTTGGGTGCTGTACAAACACACACACACACACAAATGGTTCCTGTCCTTAAAAAATTACTGCAGATCAAATCAAATAACCCAGCAATAACATAAATGTAACAAAACTCAACCTCCTTGTACAATCCTTCTACCTAGCCCTTCCCAATACACATCTCCTCATAGGTTGGGGAGAAAATGTTAGTTTTACTGCATGCCTTCAAAACTCAAACTGTGACTTGATAGGTAGGGCCTATGCCATTGAGGGCTGTAAAGAGACAACTATATGTTCATACAGTATAGGCATGCATCTTGTAAATCCATATTAATAGTGTTTTTTAAATAGCATTTGAAATCCAATATACTGTAAACCATATTGTGAAAAGACAAGCCCACTGGAGTTAAATATCATCTCTCAGTGAAAGCAGGCATTTTTTAACTGCTTCATGCTAGTTTGAGGTGTGTCGAGTCATGCATTGCTGTTACAGAGCTGCCCTCTTGTGGTCTACAAGGTTTTTAAGGTTCTGTAGCTTCAGAGTAAATCAACATTTAACAACATGCTGTCAACAACTAACTGCATCAAAGGAAAATCCCTGAATTTCCATCTGCCACAAACAAGATCATAGACTCAGATGACAACCTGAGGCAATTATCCAAACAATCCATAAAACATAGTATCCTTCACAGTTAGGCTCAGATCAAAACCCTGCATCAACATGTTCCTGGAACTTTAATTTCAGGGCAGGGTGAGAACTACAGTTATGACAAATTCCAACAGCCTCCTCATCCACTTACACACTCATAAAGGGGCCAGCCACCATCTGGTGCTAAGCATACATGGAAAGAGCATGAGTAACTGATACAAAGCTTTCCCAGGGGATCCAATACTTAGGCCATGTCTACATCTAAAATTTTGCAGCGCTGGTTGTTAAAGCTGTATTAGTACAGCTGTATAGGGCCAGCGCTGCAGAGTGGCCACACTTACAGCAACCAGCGCTGCAAGTGGTGTTAGATGTGGCCACACTGCAGCGCTGTTGGGCGGCTTCAAGGGAGGTTCGGGGAACGCGAGAGCAAACCGCGGCGAAGCTGGTCTCCTTTCCCGGTTTGCTCTCTCGTTCCCCGAACCCCCGAACAAGCAGGTCTCCTTCCCTGCGGTTTGCTGGGTGGTTCCGGGAATGCGAGAGCAAACCGGGAAAGGAGACCAGCTTCGCCGCGGTTTGCTCTCGTGTTCCCCGAACCCCGAGCAAGCAGGTCTCCTTCCCTGCGGTTTGCTGGGTGGTTCCGGGAACGCGAGAGCAAACCGGGAAAGGAGACCAGCTTCGCCGCGGTTTGCTCTCGCGTTTCCCGGAACCACCCTGCAAACCGCAGGGAATAAGACCTGCTTGCTCGGGGTTCGGGGAACGCGAGAGCAAACCGCGGCGAAGCTGGTCTCCTTTCCCGGTTTGCTCTCGCATTCCCGGAACCACCCAGCAAACCGCAGGGAAGGAGACCTGCTTGCTCGGGGTTCGGGGAACGCGAGAGCAAACCGCGGCGAAGCTGGTCTCCTTTCCCGGTTTGCTCTCGCATTCCCGGAACCACCCAGCAAACCGCAGGGAAGGAGACCTGCTTGCTCGGGATTCGGGGAACGCGAGAGCAAACCGGGGAAGGAGACCAGCTTGATTACCAGAGGCTTCCTCAGGTATGCTGGGATACCTGCTTATTCCACGGAGGTCAAGAAAAGCGCTGGTAAGTGTCTATATTTGATTACCAGCGCTGGATCACCAGCGCTGGATCCTCTACACCCGAGACAAAACGGGAGTACGGCCAGCGCTGCAAACAGGGAGTTGCAGCGCTGGTGGTGCCCTGCAGATGTGTACACCTCCTAAGTTGCAGCGCTGTAACTCCCTCACCAGCGCTGCAACTTTCTGATGTAGACAAGCCCTTACTGTAAATCTGTCATGTGAGAGAAGAGTGCTTGAGGCAGGAAGTTTGAGGTGTTTGGCTCAAACATTCCATCTCTTGTTTACAGGTCAGTAGTCAGACAAATCTACGTATGCTAGTCACAGGACTTGTTTCCCTTGCTTATGCCAGTGTAAATCAGGAGCAATTCCAATGAAATACACTTGTTTACCCTGGTGTAGAACTGGGACCTATTCTTGCGCCTTGATGAGTTGTGCTCAGTGCAGGACCTGGAGTGACTAAAGGTAAAAGTTCCCCCAAGCCAATGGTTCATCCAGCTGAGGGAGTTAAAGCACATCAGTTTCACAGCCAATGGCACACAGGGAAGTGATGTGGCCAGCATCATGTCTGATCACCTTTGTGTGTCCCAAGGGATGGACCATGTACCCATTATGCAGCTGGGTGAACTGGAAAAGGCCTTTCAGTGTAAGATGGAGTGAAGCTCAAACCTACAGCCCTCAGGCTTGTAG
Source organism: Gopherus flavomarginatus (assembly GCF_025201925.1). Classification (NCBI taxonomy): domain Eukaryota; kingdom Metazoa; phylum Chordata; order Testudines; family Testudinidae; genus Gopherus; species Gopherus flavomarginatus. Next base: position 254,660,144 of record NC_066618.1, on the reverse strand, counting down.
TCAAGTGTCTTAACCACTCAGCCGCCACAGAGGAAAGGTAGCTCATACAATACTTTTTGTGAAAGTCTATACTATTATGGTCACCATTTTGACAAGCTTATGATAAATTTTGTACAAAGTTTGCCTTGTGAGGTATCATTCGAAAAGTCATAATCTGCTGAATATCATTATCCTCTTAAAATATGCGTAGCAACACTATATACAAGATTAGATTCTACTGTATGATTTCAAGTATCAGAAGAGTAGCCGTGTTAGTCCGGATCTGTAAAAGCAGCAAAGAGTCCTGTGGCACCTTATAGACTAACAGATGTATTGGAGCATGGGCTTTCGTGGGTGAATACCCACTTCATGGCTTGCATCTGACAAAGTGGATGCTCCACAAAAGCTCATGCTCCAATACATCTGTTAGTCTATAAGATGCCACACCAGGACTCTTTGCTGCTTTTACTGTATGATGGTTACCCAGAATTGCAACATATTTCAGTAAGACTCACAAACCAGTTTTTCAGAGATAGACACACTAGCACCCAAGAGAGGTGTTACAGGGCCATCACCTACTTAAGCAGCCATCCTCCAGCAGGGAGGAAGGTGTAAACAAGAAATGTACATTTCTTCACAGGCATGATTCAAACCTCACATGCACAATGAACTGCTTGTCACCATGACTCAGCAAGGATGTTTCTAGCACAAGAAGTTGAGTTATAAAGTGGTAAGAAAACACTTGACCTCACCCCTCTCCTCTTTCATCTCTACTCATCACATCAATGACTTTCAAAGGACTGAACTAAGTGGGAGGGGTCCCAGGCTGAAAGGAGATCCAGCCTGTGAAATTTACTGTAGCCTATAGTGAGACAAAACCTTGTGCTCTAAAGTTCATTTAGCTTGTTAAGTATTAGCTTGTGTTTTATCTTTTTATTTTTTTGTAACCAATCCTGACTTTTATGCATCATCACTTGTAATCACTTAAAATCTATCTTCCTGTAGTTAATAAACTTCATAATGTTTTATCTTAACCAGTGTGTTTGGATTAGAGTGTGTGGGGAAACTCCATTTGGGAGTTTAATGAAATGATGGACTTTCTATGAGCTTGCATTGTTCAGTAATGTGCTGGACAATACTAAATGCACATTTCTGGGGGAAAGTCTGGGACTCAGAATTTGCAGGTGTTGCCCTGTATGTAATTCATGAGTGACTGGTCAGAGTGCTCATGTGTTTAGCTAGGAGTGAATTTGCATGCTGAAGGCTGTGGAAGCAGGCTGAAAGTGGCTGTTCTGACACCAAAGCAGTGTAAAAGGCACCCCAGGCTAGAGATTTATGAGGACACAGCTGTTCAACAGTCCTGATTGTACCCTGGGTAATGTCACACCTTTGCACTCCTGTGATCCTTGGAGCTTCTGGGGACAGTGTAGGCCCTTTTGTGAGTCAGAAAAGCCTTTTGTTAATGCTGGCATCCTTCCAGAAACTCTTGCCCCAGCAGGGATAGCCAGCGTGCAGCAGAAGGGACATCTGTGGCTCAGCTGGAATGCAGAGCTGTTTACAAAACCGCTTTGGGTCACCTATGGCCTCACTCCAAAGAAGCCACAGCTACCTGGATAAGATTCCTTTACAGTTCCTGTATACCACCGGAGTAGCACAAAGGGGCCATATCAGACCCAGAGCTCTGACTTACTATATAAATGAGATCAGAATCTGGTCCGTGGATCCTGAGGTTTGTTCCAGAATAAGACATTGTTAAAGGAATATAAGGAAGTAAAACACTATGAGCTAAAATAAGAATAGAAGATGTTCAGTGTTTATTAGTTCAGACTGCCTGCCCATTTTAGCTCCATTTCTATTGTTACACTTTTCCTCTAGGCATGTCTGTTTTTTTTTAAACTTACTTTTACATTGATATTTCAATTTAGAATGCCTGAAAAGTATCACACTGACAGCCTGGAGACCGAAGTTCTCCATTAACCTACAGATTAGGTACAGTGTGAGTGGCACAAGTTTTCCAAAGTGGCATCACTAGTCTGCCTCAAACTGTTCTAGAAAAGGCCTCCCAAGGAGTTAGAGCTAGACTGTAGTTTGTTGTTATGATCCTTGTTCACAAATCATTAATGTAACTCAGTGGGATTCATCTACGACCCCCCCCTCCATACTAGATGATTCTCAGAGCTTGGGCTTTCACGATGAGAATAAATTTACCCTGCTCTTGTCTTTAATCTTGGAGATCTGTTATTTTGCTCTTCCTGAGAAATTCTCTATTACAATGTCACTTCTAAAATGATACAGAAATCAAATTGTATTGTGTTGGAGAATCAAGTGTCCCAGGCTGTGTACTCTTATTTAGTATTCCAACTGAATTCTTATCTTCTATAGAAACAATATTCCATCTCAAATTTATATTTTATTTCTGCTGTGCAAAACGGGCTAGCCAAAAGCTTTAGGGAATTTACTGCAGTCTCTTTTCTGATCAGAATGCAACAGCCCCACTTATTCAGCTAACATGCCCTCTTCTGGCTCTTAGCTAGAGTTGGTTGAATATTATTACTCAAATAATTTGACTAAACTTAAAATATTTTTCCTATTAAAGTATTAGACCGGCTTTAAAACTAGGCTAATAAATCAACAAATATGTGTGAACAACTCATTTGACATCATTTGCAATATTTTAAACTTAAATTACTGGACAAATATTTTAAATCATTCTCCAGTTAAGTGTGCCTGAAACAGTATTAACAATTCTTGTTCAATACAGTGACGATAATGTTGTGTTTAACATAGACATCCTTAATAAATGACAAACTGTGGTTCCTAGTTGGGGCACTCTAGCTTGTAAGTAGCTGTGAATTTTCAGTAAAGCCAAGCTAAAGAAGCTCTAGCTAGAACAAATGCAAGAAGGAAATCTGTAGTGGCTACACTGCAGTAAAGAATTGTTTGATTTATCCTATTGCCACCTGATTAGACAACTATAACACACTGCTGGGAATATCCAGAACTGTGAGCCACTGTTACGTCTCTGCTGCAGCAAGAATGAGTTTTTCTCTGGCGATTCAGCTGTGTCAGCTCCCTGCCACACCAGTCTCACTCGCCAGCAACCTCCTCAAGGTTCTCCTGGCCCCAACCTTGCCTAGCAGATAACAATCAATGAACTCCAGACCTTGAGCTCCTCAGACATGTTTCTGTGCAATGCACAGCCCCTTCCACTGTGCATTTATAGATGATCCTAAGTTTGCTGCTCTGTTAAAGAGTCAGCTTATCAACTTCACTAGAGTAAATACATGTTGCCTTTCAAACATAGCCCTGAATTGGTTTATAGTAAAAGTAAAACAAATTTAACACCAGTAGAGCATTGATTAGTGATACCAAGTAAAAGAGGTAAAGCTAGAGATGGTTACATGCAAATAAAAGTGAAAACACAGATCTAAAGGGCTAAAATTTAATCTAGCAAGATTCAGTCTTTGTTCAAGATGGTTTCTCTCACCCCTGGTCTCCTTTCTAACTTTTTACCAGCTGGGCTGGACTGATCAGGATCCATCACAGAACTCAAAGTGTGTGGTTTCTTCTGCTGCTCAAGGTAATGGATAAAGACAGAATTTCTCTCTATTCCTGTGGCAGTGGTGACGACCCACCGGCACAGTGCCTCCTGCTGGCCGTCTCAGGAATTAGCTCTTTCCAGTCCAGAGTGCCCTCTGCAAGCCGGTGGCTCACCTGTCACTGGCCCCCTATGTCCCTCCCCAGGGGTGGCTCTGGGCATTTTGCTGCCCCAAGCACAGCAGGCAGGTTGCCTTCGGCGGCTTGCCTGCGGGAGGTCCCCAGTCCCACGGATTCGGCCGCAGCCTGCAGGAGGTCCGCCGAAGCTGCAGGACCAGCAGAACCTCTGCAGGCATGCCACCAAAGGCAACCTGCCTGCTGCTCTCACGGCGACCGGCAGAGCGCTCCCCACGGCTTGCCACTCCAAGCACGCGCTTGGCGTGCTGGTGCCTGGAGCTGCCCCTGTCCCTCCCAGAACCTGGTGCCCCTTTACATCAGGATTCTGGCCTATGCAGTCCCCCCACAGTCTCTGGGTCTCCCCTCCCCAGGGAACCCCCAACCCTCTATCCCCATCTTGCCTCAGTGGCTTCTGCCAGTCTTCATCTAGACTCCACTCACTGGGGCAGACTGCAGTCTGTGAACCACTCATCATTGGCAAGGGGGGTTTGGACCTGCTGCCCTTGCCTACCCTGGGCTGCACCTCTGCAACCCCAATACCCTTCCCGGCCTTCAGCAAGGCCTGCACCTTGAGGGTTTTCCAGCCTGGAGCTCCTCAGTTCCTCTGGCCTTCCCCCAGCCCTGCTCCACTCTAGGTACCCTGATGAGCTCCCAAGCAGCCAGGCTTATCCCTCTCCACAGCTAGAGAGAGACTTTCCCAGCCTCTGGCCCTCAGCCCTCTTATAGGGCCAACTGTGGCCTGATTGGGGCGTAGCCCCAACAGTGGCTGCTTCCCCCAATCAGCCTAGGTTTTCCCTGCCACTGCCCTCTCCCAGGGCTGTTTTAAGCCCTTCAGGGCAGGACCGGGGTGACCACCCCACTACAGTTCCTTATATTCCTCAAAGGGATTACCTTTGTCTTACAAGTTAGGATGGCTTCCTGGGGACTCACTCTCCTGTGTCTCCTTGGGGTGCAGGAGCCATGTTAATACTCTGTCTCTCAGTTCAAGTCACGGGAGAATCTCCCACTGGTTTAGCTCAATGGCTTTTACAGCTAGTATATAAGCTGAGGTAAAGCCCCATTCCTTTGTCTAGGCCAGACCTGTTTGTCACCTTTACCTCGGCTAGGCTGTCTTGTTCTAAACATGTTACACGTCTTAAACATCATACAAAGGGAATCCATAACTTCCCATATAAGGTTAACACATGCATTTTACAGTGATATTAATAACCTCTTTAGGTGGCAACAGGTCCCACCACTTGATATCAGGTTGGGACATGAGGGTGAGGACGTGAATAGTGCAAAGCACGAGCCTGTCCAAATGTTTCCTGGGCCTGGTTCAGAGGTGGACCAGCTGTCTGGTGGTCAGTCGACTGAGGTTGTGCGTTGAAGGTGGCTGGGGAGATGTGCAGGGAAGGCCCCGATGCTGATGTCTGGAAGGCCAGGGGTGAGAGGTGGGTGGGGAGCACCCTCCTGCAGGACCTGCTCGAGGAAAGCAGGAGCACACAACGGGATGCATGGGGTGCACAGCCCCATGCGCTGGCTAAGCACCATGCGGTCCACCCAGTTCCTCTGATTATAGTCCAGGAGCTCTCTGAGTGGAACTGGCTAGTGCAGAGGGGATGCTATATAGCAGAGAGTAGTCCCTGCACTCTGGAGATTGTTGAGGCTTTCCTGGTGGCTGGCCACTGTGCTGACCGTGCAAGAGGAAAGGCTGAGAACAGTTTCCTAATTCCAACTGTCCTGTCTACAGAGCTGGACAACAAATTAATTTAGGTTAAATCAAGGCCATTTTCAGTTTGCTCATTATCCACAGCCAAGTTAAGAGTTTTACTAATTATATTGCTAGCTTCAATTATTTGATAAACCATTTGTGCAAACGCAGGTTAGCCTGTTGGTTGTTCCTGAACTGCCAACTATCAGTATTTGCTGTTCACAATTCACACTGTTATGGGGCCCCTGAGTCATGCTGTGTTTCTGTTCCCTGATTTGTGACAAGAGTACCTAAAGAAATCACAGAGAGTGGGGGAGCGTTTTAGGGAAAGAGAGATCAAGGGAGGCATATTAAATCTTTTCTGACCACTCTTGAGAAGGAGCATTAAATATCCTGTGTGTGTGGACCCCAGATTTGCAAATTCCTTGCAACTTGCATGAATGAGAAATGAAAAAGATAAAATCCCGTACTGGCCACCTAGAAGGCTTCGTATTCAGGTTTATCTTGTCACCATCAAGTATTTGTGTATGAATATAAACCTAATTGGAAAGGCTGTGGCTTATCTGGCTTACTTAATTGACTAAGTAGCAGGGCTATTGGGGATATCGGGGAACAACTGTGCATTCCCTCATCTCCTAAATGACAACACACATTATTTTATGTCTGCCATGTGCATGGATTAAATACACTGGCCTCCTTTTTATGTCACGCTACTATTCAGCAATCATTTGCTATATGTGTTAATTTTACGTATGTAAGCAGTGGTATTTGCACTTGCAAAGGGTGCGTTTGTTCAGTCTAGCCATATGTGCATCCAACCACATCTCAGATTTCCATGTGCACATTTGATAAACACATGCCTCCAAATACTGAAGATCAAGCCCCCAGCTTCTTGCCTTGGCACTTCTTCTTATGCTCACTTTCCTCCTCCATTCTGATCTGAGTCAGCTTTTGTGTGAGTATCTGTCCACAGCTGCTTGCCGTACGTTTGCCACTGGACACCTTTGGCAGCTTACATTTCCCAAGTCTTTTGCTTTAGCCTCTGCCGTCCAGGTTTCAGCCTGCACATGTGGCTGAAGACAATAATTGCTATTGCTTTTTATTGTCTTCTAAAAATATGATCTCACAATGAAGGAAATCTCCATCAATTAGCAAAGACTGATATACATCTGTTGTGGAATTTCACTAATAGTTCTTCATCCTCTCTCTCTAATTCCATGGTACTCAAAAGAGAACCAATTATTTTTTTCAACAGCTCGCTACAATGTTGAGACTTTGGAAAGCTTTTCCTGTTAATTGAGATACTCTGTGCTGTTCAGCTCCCAATCTGCTGCTCCTACTCTGAGTTTTTGTTATGCTTCTTTTCCTAATCCACCCATTTCTCTGAATTGAGTGCTAACTAAATGAGACCCTTCTGTTCTCCAGAAGTGATCAAAAGGATACAAAACTAGAACCGCTGCTCTTACTGATATGATTGGTTAAATAATGTTACTTGTTTGGTGAGCCTTATAATATCCTTAAGGTTTGGGCGAAACATTGTTATGGATCAAGTGTAACCGTCGTCTTTCAGTTGGGATAAATGTAAAGAAAGCTTTATACACAGGAGGCTGAAACAACAGCAGTAGCACCAAAATCACAGGCATGTGGAAATGCTGAGTAGATGCTGAATCATGTAACACAAGGATTTCAGAACGTAGGTGCTGAGGCTTTGATTGGTAGAACTGTTTTCTGTGTGTGTACACGCATGCATGCCGAAGGCATACAGGGCCTGGAAGAAGCTAGAGAGGGGGATTCTGGGTCTGGTTCTGGCTAGAAAGGATTCGTGCAGTAAGTAAAGAAGTTATCCTGTTTTTGTTGATGGTGGTGGTATTTTTTTATTCTTCCTGTGTTCAGAGAAGCAAGACTTTTTACATTCCTTGTAACTAAATAAGCTTGCAGCAGAGAATATACTAGACTTCATTAGCAATTTTTCCTCCTCACTGGAACAACCTACATAGTCCCAAAATTTTACTAACAGCTTGGGTCAAAAAGGTGTAACTATATTTTTTTTAAAAAAACCTTACACTATAGAGTTGGCAAGTCTGTTGCTGTAATACACTATTGCACTAGCAGATGAATGTTCCATAATCATACCCAAAAGAAAGCAAATTTTAAAAAAATACAGAACAAGGGGAAAATTTTGTGCATTCAGAATGTTTTTCCATCAGAAAAATAGCATTTTGTCAAAATCTAAATCTATATGAGTTGACTTCAATTAAAATTTGAGAACAGAATTGAAAAAAGCATTTATATAAGGCTGAAATACTCCATTTCAATTTTTTCTGAAAAGAATGTTTCAATTTTCTGTTTCAAAACAACTTGTCATTTCAATTTTATGTGAATATCCTAATATAAAATTAAAAGTTTCCATTTCGTTAGACCAAAACATTTTGATGGACCCAAAACAATTTTTTTTCCAGAATTTTCTTTTGTGGAAAATGTCAACGCTATTTTGTTTTTATTCCAATTTGGGACAAAAATAAGTGTTGAAATGTTAGAATTTCCTGTGAAACGTAAACTCCAAGTTTCAATCAGCTCTAAATATTTAATCATGTATCTGGAAATGAATTTACCAGCTAGTTGGAAAGTAATAATTGATGCTACATTAACTTTTAGAACCAAATTCTAAGGGCATGTTTACACTGGCACTACCTGGGTACTACAGTGGCACAGTAGCTATGCTGCTGTAGCTCTACAGTGTAGATTCTTTCTACAGCGACGGAAAGTTTTGTTTTCATTGATGTAGATAATCAGCCTCCCTGAGTGGTGGTAGCTAGATCAACAGAAAATTCTTCCCTTTACCTAGCTGTGTCTATAGTGAGGGTTAGGTTGGCTTAACTATGGCACTCAGGAGTGTGAATTTTTCACATCCCTGAGTGGAGTGATGTGGAGTGGTCAATTTACATTTTAAGTTTAAACCAGAGCTCTGATTGGCAAATGGGTCAAATTCTTTTCTCATGTATGCAGATGTAAACCCAGAGTAATTAAATTGGTATTATTTCTACTGGGGCATGTGAAATCAGATATTGGCCCAGAGGTTACTTAGTGGAGACTGGAGAATAGCAACTATAATAGCAGTCCAAAAATAAAAGGTAAAAATACTGTGAGAGGCATAGTAGGTATATTTAGCTGTTGATCTGATCATTGAATGAGTTAATTAGATTACTGGCATCTACAATGGTTCACAGTAAAGAGACCAAGGCTGTTGAAATCTATTTGCAGGATGTTTCTTAGCATACATTGCTCAACAGACACATGGACAAACAATCACAATGACCTGACCTGTAAAGTTAGTTTAATAATGAAATTCAGTACTAATTAACCAAGCTTATGAAAAATCAGTTCTGTTCTGAAAAGTGTCTCTGACATCACGGGAATCTAAATGACATAATGATTTTCACATCAATATGCTCAATTTATACATAGCATTCCCCCAAATGTTTGGCAAGTTTTATCTTCTCAGTTACATGAGTGTTACATTGAAGTTACTCCAGATTTATGCTGTTAGTGCCAACTTCACTTCTCACTTCTATTTTCTTAAGTGCCAGTGCTGCAAATTCAGGACCTGACCTTCCTCATTTAGCCTGGTGTAAATCAGGAGAATCTTCACTGAAGCCAGGGGAGTTAGAGCTCTGTATGCAATCCAAATCAACTCCTCAGTCTGGGATCTGAAAATCCAACTGTGAGCCTTCTGTCTCTTGCATCATCACCAGTTAAAGGATCTGCATATACAATTTAGCTGACAATTTTGTTAATAGTACAGGAGCCAGAATAGAATTCACCTCATTCTTTCACATACTGTCTAGTTTCATTATCTCTGCAGCTTTAATAATACAAGTAAAAACTTTCTTTTGATGGCAAAATAAGCAAAATCTGCCCTAAAGATACATGAGAAGGCAGAGGGCAGGAAGGTATGTTGAATATGAAGATACTGTTTTTTTACAGGTACTTTCTGACTATAATCATACCACTTAAATTCAGCTGCACATCTCTAATTAGATTACACTGATAATTAGAGTGAACAATTATCCTTACATTTTCCAAGCGGTGTGTGGGGATTTTATGACATTGCACTTACCAGCATCAGTGGGGGATCACATTGTTAAGATAGCACTGGAAAAGAAAGATTCTGACCCCATCACCTCATCCAGGCCTATCCCATCATTGGCTTCTTCTTTCCTAAGGCATAAATTTTAAGCTCCTTATCTTTGCTTTCAAGGCTGTGCACAGCTCCATCACTCCCAATATCTCTGTGATTGTTTCATTCTACCTCTATCTAGATCAATATAACATTTTTAAACGAAATGGTTGTGAGAAAGGTAGTACTGTATTGTTTTGAACAACAGGATTTTTGAGCCTGGATAGCACATAACAAAGATTATTTTGCTGCTTTTCCCTGTTATTGGACAGTCTTATCTTCTCTTTAGTCAATGACAGCTTCCTTCTGTCACATTTGCTAAGTGACTGTAAATAGAAAACCATTATACAGAGTGAATACTGCTTAGCAAAAGGGCTTCCCAAGATGACCTAACTATTTGGCAGTAGCATAACTTTCAACCAGGCAGGAGGATTCAAATTTAACACTTGACTTTGATATCTTACAGTGAAAGAAATGCCCTTGGTGCTTATGACAGGAAGTAACTTATGCAACTCCAAACTTACCCCTCTAGCAGGTTTTTGTGATGTTAATGTCTCCATCCTTAGCCTGCAGGATGCTCATCATGACACAGGGTCATGAGGATGGTAGAAGTAAAATGGAAGGAAGGAAAAATAGGGTGGGGGATTCTTGCAGTTGGAAGAGGGGCTCCGATATTGTATAAATACAATAAAACCCCCAAATGGTTCCATGAACAATATATGTATGTTTAATTATCTGTTGTTTTTCTGCAGACCTTGGTCTTGATGAAAGCAGAGAGAAACTGGGCAAGCTGGCTTGGGAAAGCTAATTTGAAAACTAAAGAGACATCACAGCTGTCACATTGGCAAAAGACCTGACAAGTACTAGATCTAAGCAGAATATGAACTTGGCAGAACTGGAACCTTAAGCTTTAAGGGTTTTTTTGTTGTTGTTTTTTAAAATCCAAACCTCCAAACTGTACAGATACTCTTGCAATCAAAACAATCCAGGGATCATTACCCTCCACTTTGGTGTCAGTTTTAGAATGTGAGGTCCAGAAAGTAAAGTTCTGAGAGTCTTATACTGTCTGTAAACTCTGAAAAAAATAGTATGATTTTGGAAGCCAATCTGAGAAAACAGCTGTAACAGCAGTAGTGGAAAAATATTTGGCCCACATTTATTGGTACAATAGTAAATATAAACAAAAGTGTGTGTGTATTTTTAATCACCTTTTGAGAGTGAGGAAACACTAACAAGGAAGGCAGAGTTACTTTTCACTTAGAAATTCAAAAGAATGTTATTTGGTAACAAAATCAGAGAAGTAGCTTTTACTTCAGAATTTTCTGTGGAAATTAAATATGGGTAGATTTGTTAAGCATTAAAAGCCTGCATCTAAATTTCCCGACCAGTCAGTACTCATTGGAACAGAATTCTTAAGGACCAGTTCTGTAGGTCTTACTCCTGTAAGTAGTTCCATAGATTTCACCTGGGGTGGCCTGGTTATCTGAGCTAAGAGTGGACTGGTTACTGGATGCAAGCATGTTGACCAGCACTTCCCTTTCTTCAATGTTTCTCAAAGCCTCCCTGATTTCTTCTTTGGCAACAATTAACAGTACAATAGAAGACATGATGAGTATGAAAAAAGTTAGACAAACTTGTGCCTGACCATAAAGCTATGCTCTTGTTTTGTGCTATTTTGTGCTATTGCCAAGAAGGCCAACGGCATATTGGTCTGTATTAGTAGGAGCATTGCCAGCGGATGAAGGGAAGTGATTATTCCCCTCTATTCGGCACTTGTGAAGACACACCTGGAGTACTGTGTCCAGTTTTAGTCCCCCCACTACAGAAGGGAGGTGGGCAAATTGGAGAGAGTCCAGTGGAGGGCAACGAAAATGATTAGGGGGATGGGGCACATGACTTATGAGGAGAGGCTGGGGGAACTGGGGCTAATTAGTCTGCAGAAGAGAAGAGTGAAGGGGGATTTAATAGCAGCCTTCAACTACCTGAAGGAGGTTTCCAAAGAGGATGGAACTAGGTTGTTCACAGTGGTGACAGATGACAAACCAAGAAGCAATGATCTCAAGTTGCAGTGAGGGAGGTCTAAATTGGATATTAGGAAGCACTATTTCACTAGGGGGGTGGTGAAGCACTGGAATGGGTTACCTAGGGAGATGATGGATTCTCCATCCTTGCAGGTTTTTAAGGCCCGGCTTGACAAAGCCTTGGCTGGGGTGATTTAGTTGGTGTTGGTCCTGCTTTGAGTAGGGGATTGGACTAGATGATCTCTTGAGGTCTCTTCCAACCCTAATATTCTATTATTCTATTTACTGTAAATGCATGATGGGCCAAATCTTGAGGTCTTTCTTCAGTGATTACTTGGGTACCCTGGTTGAAAGTTAATGGTTGTTTTTTTTTGTCTGAGAAAAACCAAGGAAGAACTTAAGTTTAGACCTTATCAGAGTAAAATAAATCTGAAGAGGAGGACATGTTACTCATTTTGTGTAGAGTGGTTTGACCAGTCCTGTCATTATTTTCCTACAAAAAAACAAAACTGCCCCCAGAATGTTTTTCTCAGTGGCTTCATCTTCCTTCCCTATCTCGCTGATCACAATTAACATTTAATTTTCAACAGAAAATAAGGTGAGTTTCCACATGGCAGACGTTTTTTGTTTGTTTAAAAATTTGAACAAAAGCTCTTTGCAACAACGGTCGCAGAAGAAATGAGTAAAACATAAATGTGTCTTGAATGGAGTCACAGTGTTCCTGTGTTTGCACTTCTCTGCCTCTGTCCAGGAGGTGTGTGGATGTACTAAACTCATTTCCACAGGGCATCTGTAGCCCTTTACTACAATTCCCTAGGTAACTGCACCGCTTACACCGTCATGGCCTCCTTGAGGGCACCCCATTTAGGTCACAAGCATCTAATCAGCACCTTTTCTTGGGGCAGGAAGCAGTGTTCCTCGCTCTCCAGACTGCAGAGTTGGGCTGCAATGCGTCTTGCAATTCATTGTGATCACCTTAGCAATTTGGACTTTAGTTCAGCACCTGCCGTGTTCTCTCAGGGGCAATGATGGGGTTAACCAGTAAGTAGCCAGCCTTCAGAAAGCACAATAGTATTTTTTGCTGAACAAAAGCATTTACAGAGAAAACATCAAAAACAATAAACACCTCACTCACATGCTTATCAGGTAATATCTGTCTACTAAGTAGGAACTGTGAAGGTCTCAAAGTCCTTAAACACTTTCAGCAGGATCTTCCATTGCAGTCAGTTCTTGCATTGGGTGACAGTGATCTCTCCCCTGTAACAAGCTGGCCACTTCATACTATTCTCAGTTCTTGGTTTGGCAGCTGCCTTCAGGATATGCTGTTTCCCTCACGGGTGTTGGTGTGTGTGGCTTCTCCATACTTGTTTACCAACGTAGGGATTTATATTAATTGCCACCAGTGCCTTTAGTTCCTTCAGGAAATGCTGGTAACTCTCCTGTAGCCCACACAGGTGTATATATAACACTTATGAAGTGGATACAATGTTCGCTGAACATTTCATGATTGGGTAGCTCAAGTCACAGGTTAACAGCTCATTCATGCTTATGTGACTCCCCCGCAGTCACTGTACCACTTTTTGTATTTCCAGAAATAAATTAGCCCTTTCACACCAGAGTCTGGTTTTTGGACCAGTGTGATGCTGCATGAAAAGGAAGATAACTATTTATATCATTGTTGCAGCCACTGTTGCGCAATTGCACTAAATTTGACACAAAGTATATCCTATAAGGTGTCAATGGAAAAGTTGTAATCTGCTAGGTATGATGATTCTCTTTATATGCATGTATCAGCTTTGTGCCTGAAGTTATTAATATTTGCAATGTATTTGTATCTTAAACATGTTTTATTCTTGGGTGACACCCACAAGGTAGTTTACATCCTATCTAGCCAACTGAGTGTGGATGAACCATTCAATTGTGAATGGACCACTCAGGTGGTGACGGGCCATTAAGGGATACCAGCCCTTCAGTGAGTCTTCCTGGGGATGTCTCAGACAGCAAGGTGCCAATGGTCACCTTTGTGATTAGGCAAAACTTGTAAGGGCATATGATGTGAACTTGTGACCTCGGACTCCATCTTTGTCAGTAACTTTCTATACACAGGAGCTGTGGGCTTTGTTTGGAACAGTAAATTTCCATGCACATGGCAGAGGATATAAAAAACACCTGAGACATCTCCATTTTGCCTCATTCCTGCTCCAATTCCCTGGACTGTGGATTTTCAATTAAAGGGAGTATTTTGAACAATGGACTGAGGACCTTCCAATCTTTTGAAAGTTACCAGAGAGACTTTTGCAAGCCAGAAGTGACTTTTGCAAGCCAACAATCTATTCCATCACTGCAACAAACCTGATATAAGAACCTTGCAATCATTTGTATGTATATGATCTATTAATAATTTATAATGCTCTTCTTTTCTTTTATTAATAAAATCTTTAGTTAATTTACTAAGGATTGGCTGATAGTGTGATATTTGGGTAAGATCTAACATATATATTGACCTGAGGGTAAGTGTCTGATCCTTTGGGCTTACTAGAACCCCATATATGGTGAACTGGGTTTTCAGTAACCTCTCACTATATTAAACCTGTTTGTCTGGATGAGAGCCAAAGGCTGGGATGCCTAAAGGGGACCATGTTTGGCTTCTTGTTAACCAGTGTGGTGCTACAGAAGCTCCTTTGTTACTGGCTTGGTGAATCTAATTATAGCATAAACTACCAGTTTGCTGGGATTGCCTGCCGTATTTCTTGCAGCCTGCTCTGAGTGTGGCATTCTCAATGTGGTCTGTCCCAGGGACCTTGTCACAGTCAGTGTTTGTAATAACGATGTGGGGAAGTGTAATGTCTGTGAGCCATTCTCTTTTCTATGGACCGCTAATGTACACTTTTCCGGTCCTCCCTCCCACAACCAAAGAGAAGAGAATCAGGTTCAAAGGCTGTATTGTCATTGTTTCTAAAGACCACACTGAATTCCTGGGTGCAGTGCTGTGGGAGATTTATGGATTCATATCAAATGCCTATCAGATGCTCTTGAGAGCCAATGCTTTCTAGAGGGCAGAGGTTAATGTACCTTCTGAGAAAATCTGATTGACATGCTCTTGTTTTAAATTAGACTAGGATAGCCAGAATAAAATTGCGTGGCACAAAGACTTTAATTGATTTGTTTTGCTTTGCTAAAAAGATATAAGGCATCCTGAGGTGAATAGACTTCTGATGTTTCTAAATGATTCCTACTGAATGCTAAAGAGAAACATTTTTGAGAGTTATGTGAAAACTTCAACCTCTTGAAGACTGATCTCTTTCGATTCTTGTTGAATCATAAAAAATATATCTGCAGGAGTAAGTTTGAATTTGAAGCTGTAGGACTAATCTTGTATCTGGTGATGAAAGAATAATAGCCCCTTTCTTTCATTCTGTCAGCTTACTTAACTGATGCCTTACTCTGACAATGTGACATATCATAACCTTTATTCTCTTAAATCCAGGCTTCAAATCTACTCAGATTGAAAAGTAATGGATCTATAACGAGATGTGTCAAAATAAGTCCTCCATCCTCTATACAAAATAGTTGCTCATTTCTAGAGCTAAACAGAACCAAACCCCTCTCTTATGAAACTTCCACTCATGTTTTGCAGACTCCACAGTGGAGAAAGGAGCAGAACATGGGGCCACTGGATGGCATGGCTATACTGCCCTCAGACCTGTCCTCCAGCAGGACTACTATACAGACAGTGGAGACCCTGCGTGGAAGGGGTGGGGGCAGTACAGCTGTGACTGAAGGGCTGCTGGCATGGGGCTGCCCAGCTACCCCACATTCTGCTGTTCTTCTTTCTGGTATGCTGTACCAACTATAAATATCATGCTGGTATGGCATACCATACCATCCTACTTGCACTGCTGACGAAGTAGCTGCCATTGCTGCTCGGTCTCCCTTCCTCCCCCGGCTGCTGCTCCTCTGGGGGCTGTGAGGGTGGGAGTGAGGAGCAACATCAGTGCTCCCTGCATCCAGGTCACTTTCCCTACCTGGGATGCCTAAGGAGAGGGCACGAGAGCAGCAGCTCCTGAAGCCTCAGAGCACCGCCCAGGTGGAGAAAGTGACCTAGATGCAGGTATACTCTGGTGTGTGTGTTGTAGGGATTGTGTGAGAGAGAGTGTGTGGGTCAAAACAGCTAACAAAAGCTGAAGCTGGCCAACACACCTGCCATGTGCTGCTCCCACTAAAAGGGAATCACCACACTCTCTCATCCTTCACATTTCTTATATGAACTACCAGGGCTTAAATTAAATTGTTGTATGAAATTGGGGAAAATTTATAAACTGTTTGTGATGCATGGCTAGAAAGGGTTAAACATCCTGAAAAATAAGTAACCCAGAGAAGCTATGTGGGGAGATATTTGTGTTTTTATGTATTTACATATGTATGTGTAGGGTGGACAATGTAACCAACAGTCCCTGTCTATGATGTATTCTGATAATTCAGAGGTCAAAAGAACATCCTGTCATGTAAATGAATTGTAAACAAGGGATATCTCAGTATTCATCTCTCTTTGACTTGTACTGTGAATGGTGGTGGAACGAGCAAATGGCCTGATGTTAATTTGTATAGCTAAGTACTGGTGCTGGACCTCCTTCAAAGTAATCCTAATTACCTTTTGTTCCCTGAGGAATTCCAACTTGTCAAAAGACATGAAATTGTATAAAAGATCCTCGGGTCCTGATTCTGTCATCTCACATCTGCTTAGGCTTCATCAGGGGAAGTTCAAGTCGGAAGACTGAAGTCCCAGTTATGCTGGTATGCCCCGAATATGATATTTGGACATTGGACTATGACGTATGAACTGAATTCTAAAGGAACTCTTTGCAATTACAAAGCTCAGCATCTCTGCTAGAATCTGAACCTCAATGGATTGAACTCATGTCTGTATGTATATTGACCTTTTAACCATATTCTCTCTCTTTTGTTTTTTAATAAATTTTAGTTTAGTTAATCAGAATTGGATGTACCGTGTGTTTGGGTAAGATCTGAAATATTCATTAACCTGAGAGTTAAGGTGTCTGATCTTTTTGGATTAGTAGAACCTTTTCTTTTATATGATGAAATAAGATTTTCAGACATCATCATATTTGACGTGGGTACCTGCAGGGCCAGCGCTTCCATTTAGGCAACTTAGGTGGTTGCCTAGGGCACCAGGATTTGGAGGGGCGGCATTTTGCTGCTCTTGGCAGCTATTCGGCGGCGGGGGGTCCTTCCGTGTTCTGGGTCTTCGGCGGCAATTCTGCGGCGGGTCCTTCACTCGCTCCGGGACCCGCCCTTGAAGTGCCCCAAAGACTGGAAGCGCGGAAGGACCCCCCCTGCGCAGAATTGCCGCCACCAACCAGGAACGCGGAAGGACCCCTGCCTAGGGCGCCAAAACCCCTGGTCCCACTCCTGGGTACCTGGATGGAGGCCTGAGGCTGGATCACTTGAAGGGAACTGTGTTGTTTTGACTTCTGAGTAACCAGAAAGGTAATAAAGAAGCTGTTTTCTGCTGGCTTAACTTTTGGGGGTTTGGCTGCCACATTCTTTGCAGTTCACCCTAATTGAGTTACCACAGCTGGCTCCCCACTAGGACCCCGGTCACACTGTTTAAAACATTTTAAGTATAAAAAAATATTAAAAACGTTAATACATTTTATTTACAGTGTCATTATTCATACTAGTCTTGCTAGTCCTTCCCCCAGACAGAAAGGCACAAAGACTAGGATCAGGACTAGCTATGCCCCCCAAAAACCAGGCCAACACTCCAAATCGGACCTAACCCGCATCCCTCCCCAGACCAAAGCCCCTGAACTGGACCTGACCCACATCCCTCCCTAGACCAGGGGTGCTGATGGGGGGCTAGGGCGGGGGAAACTGGGGCACTGGGTCTCCACCCAGGGGCACTGGTTGGGGAATGGGGTGGAGTAAGGGGCACTGGGTCTCCCCAAAGGGTGCTGGTGGGGGGATGGGACAAAGGGACTTTAGTTGCTGTGCAGGACCCGTGCCAAGGGGGCTTACCTGGAGCAAGGAGCACCCACTGTTTGGGGTGTCCACTGGTTGCTAATGCTGCCTCCTGCCCTGCATGGTCTGGGAACCCCATGCTCCCCGGCCTCCACATTTGAATAATGGCCGGGCCAGGACAGGCGCATGAGGTGTGGCGGAGCTTCTCCAGCACTACCCCAAGCCTGAGATCCCAGGAAGGAGGTGGGGGTGAATGAATGAATATCTCTAGGACCATAGAATGTAGGCCATACTTACTGGCTACCGTACTGTATCCTGTGGGAAGCGATGATTCTGATAAAGATTGGGGCATTGTGGTGGATAATCAGCAGAACCTGAGCTCCCAGTCTGATGCTGTGACCAGAAGAGCTAATGCAATCCTGGGCTACATAAACAGGGCAATCTCAGTTAGGAATAGAGTGATTATTTTATCTCTGTATTTGCCACTGGTGGGGCTGTTCCTGAAATGCTGTGTTCAGTTCTGGAGTTAATAATTCAAGAAAGATGTTGAAAAATTGGAGAGGGTTCAGAGAAGAACTACAAGAACGATGAAATGATTAGAAAACTTGCCTTGTAGTGTTCGGCTCAAGAAGCTCAATCTATTTAGCTTAACACAGAGAAGGTTAAAAGGTGACATGATTACAGTCTATGAGTACCTACATGGGGAACAAATATTTGCTAATAGGCTTTTCAGTCTAGCAGAGAAAGATATAGCACAAGCCAATGGCTGGAAGTCAAAGCTAGACAAATTCAGACTGAAAATAAGGCCTACATTTTTAACAGTGAAAGTAATCAATCGGTGGAACAAATTACCAAGGGTCATGATGAATTCTCCATCACTGCCAATTTTTAAATCAAGACTGGATTTTTTTAAAGATATGCTTTAGTTCAAAAGGAATTATTTTGGGGAAGTACACTGGCCTGTGTTAAGCAGGAGGACAGATTAGATCACCACAATGGTCCTTTCTGTCTTTGGAATCTGGGAACAAGCAGACAAAGCACACACATGCAGTTCAATCAAATGTCTGTACCCAGTAGGTACTGCATATTTTATTACTTGGAAATCATAGCATTCCTCTCCAGTTTTAGTTCCAAACCATTCTGATGCAATGACTGTTATAGGCTGTTATACGACTATTAAGCATAGCCTGTGGAAGAGAAAGGATTGGTGGAGGGAATGAAGGGGGACTCTGGGGGCTTACTTCACCACAACAATAGCATTTTACATTCACTTTGTGCTGGTGTAAATGACTACATAAGGTGTAGAAGGGGGTGATGGAATGCTAACCTGTATTATATTATATAGTGACAAGGTGGCACTGTGTGTAACAAACTTTATTTATGCTAACCTCAGCCATACCTGACAGTGCATTAAAGGATGTTACAATGAACACATATGATGTGTATCTCTGACATGGAAGTTCTGTATCCATATTTGGTACAGAAGCCTGACCTGCTAGTAGCAGCCCTGCAACCTGCCATGTACAAGATGTACATAACATAAGAGATGGCTAAATAAGTGCGAAACTTTGAGCACCTGCCCTAATCTCTCCACATCTGATCTGCCCCAGATTGTACTCAACAAACACAGCTGCTTATACACTCACAGAAGAAAATGCAAGTTATATAAACGAATCCACTGCCTTAAGAATTCTTCAGATTTAACACACATTGCATACCTCTCTATAGGATTTGCAAATGCACAGCTGCTTCACTGTTATACATGAAGAAATGTCTCTTACTCCATGAATACAAACTAATCAAAACTATGCAGATCAAAGTAAACCTGGAAGGTGTCACATCCTATGAAAAGACCAATAGAAAAACTAAAACCTATCTCTTCAGAACTTGCTTCTCGCAAAGACTCTTCTTTGCCTTCTTGCATCTTTTCCCAGTCAGTAGCTGTCACATTTCAGGGTGCGATCCAGACCAGTGAGGGGTCGTATTATCACCTGCCTTGTAGCCCTGGGTGCCTTAAAATGCTATGCTACTGCAACTCCCTAGTCTGAATGCTCCCAGGCAGCATACAAGCATGCACTCTGACTCAGCCACACTCTGATTTCCATTAGCTTTTTGGTTACACCTGGTAAGATGACCCCCAACATCCTTCAGTCCTGAATTTTCCCCAAACATTGTGCTCTGTAATGTCCAGTCCTGCCTTGGACCATTCAGAGGAATAAGAAGGTTCATTTGCTACTCTAAAGAAACAAAATGCACAGCTTATCATTTTAACTGGAGTTAACAATCTCTTCAGTTCAAGCCCATCACTTGATTGGTTTAGATTAAAAGTAAGATAAGTTTATTAACAACAGGAATTAGGATTTTAAGTGAGTTCAAGTGTAAAGGGTATAGTAAGACATGGTTACAAGCAAATAAAAGTGAAAAACACTTTCTAGAGACTGATATTTAACATAACTACAATCTTGGTTCAAGCTAAGATTCTTACCATGCTACCTTCCAACAAGAGGCCAACCAACCCCTCTGGTCAGGATCTCCCACAAAGTCCAAAGTGCTTGGTTCCTTTGTCGTCTTAGGTGAACGATAACCTGGGGTTCTTTGCCCCTCTCTTTTATATGCAATGAACCTTTGAAATGGATTCTTCTGAAGATTACATCCCGGAGGAATGATACCTGTGGTAAGGGAAGGTCCATGCTGGTTTCTTCCCTCTTCCTCCCCCAACCCCTCCATGTTTGCTAAAATGAAGATTGATCTGTTCCTGCAATCTCTTCCCCCTGCCTTGATGCTGAGTGGTTCTCTCCTCCCCTTGTTAGCCTGATTGTTCTGTTTGCCTTTTATGTAAATGCATTTATTTCTTAATTTATCTTGGAAGTACCAACAAGGTGGCAGAACCACATTCCTTTCTCTAGGGTGAGGTAATTTCAGCCCTGCCTGGCAGACACATCTAAGAACATAATTCCCAATATGTTTGACATTTTGAATTTGTTCTCTGTACATACACCACACAATAATAGTAATGATCAGTATGTTATTAGCTTTCTATTGATATCTTACATGACACTGTTTTAGACATGGGTTATGGCATTTGTGAGTTGGGATACATTGAACTGGTCAGGCTAGCTGAAACTCACTACCACATACCAGTGAATGGCTTGCTCTCTTGCATTGGGGTGCTGTTTGGGTCATAGTACGTTTAAGACTTTTCTGCCTAGAGCTGAGCAACATTTTTTAACAAACTTTTTTCTGTGAAAAATGCAGTTTCGCATCAACCAAAACATTTAGTGAATTTGGATTGATTTTGGCGCACTGTTTGATAGGATAAAGCCTTTAAAAAGTCTAAAAAGTCAAAGCATTTTGTTTTGACATTTTTTAAACTAAACATTTTGACTTTTCAATTTGAAGTGACTTTTCATTTCAAAATTATCTTTAATATATATATATATTTAAATTTAAAAGGAAAAGAGCTTGAACTTGAAACATTTCCATTTCAAGTAGAACAAAACATTTTCTTTGACAGATGATTTTTTTTGCAATTTTTGATTCGCTGAAAATTTCAGAAGATTCTTTTTTGGGGTCAAACTAAATTGTGTTTTTTGTTTTACAATGAACTAAAAAATCTGTTATATGCACAGCTCTATATCCTCCATGAGTCTCAATTATACTCTTTATCTGATCAATCCATTTGTTCTTATTCAGATCCTGCACTTTTTCCAGTCAGAGAGAAGGTAAGCAGAATCAAATTTCAGTAATTCCGTAAAATTAAAACACACAAACAAACAAAAAAACCACCACCACCACAGCAACAAAAACCACCCTACTACTTGTTGTAACTTATTTTCCCTCTAGGGAAAATAATAAAATGAAGAGCTCTCCCGAGCAGTGCATCTGTGTAATCTTTAATGCACTTAGATATGGCAAACTGGATGAAGTCCCTAATATTCTTTCAGAAGAACCGGTAACTAGGAATTCTAATGCAGTGGCCACTTACACAGCAGAGAAACATAATTGCCACCTTCACTTCAAGTCAGCTTTAATCACAGGAAATTTAAATGATTTGTTAAATCTAGGTTGTTGAAGCAATTGATCTTCTTTTAAACTGGAGGAACAGTGGACCTAATTACTCAGTGTGTTTTCTCCAGTTTTCTGCTGATTTCAGAGGTTACACTGGTGTAAGAGTGGAGTAATGCTGTGGTGAATCAGACACATTCTTCAATTACTGTTTACTGTAGCTATTTTCTGGATATACTTTTTTTTGTTCTCTCTCAAATCTCCTCATACCTGTAGCAAACATATTTTGAATAACTGACTTTGTAATCAGACACTTGGACTCACCAATTCCATAAGTTCTGGGAACAGGAAAGTCCTGGCTGGTGATGGAAGCAAATAGCCCTTCCAGAGACGAAGATACCCTGTTATGATTTAGTCTGATGTCAGAGATATATGGTAAGGTTCTAAATAGCTGAAGTGAAGGTAAATTACTACATTTTAAAGAGTGTGGGTTAGAGAAATGGAAGGGGGCAGTGTAGGGGAAAGAGACTATGGGTACGTCTACACTACGGGATTATTCCGATTTTACATAAACCAGTTTTATAAAACAGATTGTATAAAATCAAGTGCATGTGGCCACACTAAGCACATTAATTCGGCGGTGTGCATCCATTGTCCGAGGCTAGCGTCGATTTCCGGAGCGTTGCACTGTGGGTAGCTATTCTGTAGCTATCCCATAGTTCCCGCAGTCTCCCCTGCCCCTTAGAATTCTGGGTTGAGAGCCCAGTGGCTGATGGGGCAAAAATCATTGTCGCGGGTGGTTCTGGGTAAATGTCGTCAGTCATTCCTTCCTCCGGGAAAGCAACGGCAGACAATCATTTCGCGCCCTTTTTCCCTGGATTGCCCTGGCAGACGCCATAGCACAGCAACCATGGAGCCCGTTCAGCTTTTTTTTTTTACAGTCACCGTATGTGTACTGGATGCCGCGGACAGAGGCGATACTCCAGTGCTACACAGCAGCATTCATTTGCTTTTGCATGATAGCAGAGATAGTTACCAGTCGTTCTGTACTGTCTGTTGCTGTGTAAATTGGCAATGAGATGACGGTTATCTGTCCTTCTGTACTGTCTGCTGCTATCATGGGTGCCCCTGGCTGAGATTGGCCGGGGCTGCAAAGGCAAAACTGGGAATGACTCCCCAAGTCAATCCCTCCTTTATGGTTTCTAAAAATAGAGTCAGTCCTGCCTAGAATATGGGGCAAGTGTACTAGAGAAGCAGTGTATCAGAGAGCACAGCTGCTCCGTGTCAGATCCCGCAGAAATGATGAGCTACATGCCATTCACGGGGAGTGCCTCTGCAACAACCCCACCTGTTGCTTCCCTCCTCCTCCAACCTTCCTGGGCTACCGTGGCAGTGTCCCCCCCATTTGTGTCATGAAGTTATAAAGAATGCAGGAATAACAAACAGTGACTTGTTAGGGAGATAAAATGAGAGGGAGGCAGCCTCCCAGTGCTCTGACAGTCCAGGCAGGACATTAAGCGGTGCGGGGGAGAGGAGCCCAGCATGCTGCTGCTATGACAGTCCAGGCAGGACAGAATCTTTTCTTTACACAGGAAAGGGAGGGGGCTGATGGAGCTCAGCCCCCAGTTGCTATGATGAGGACGGTTACCAGCTGTTCTGTACCATCTACTGGGAATGACCGAGAATCATTCCTATTTTCACCCAGGCGCCCCCGGCCAGCCTCACCTGAAGCCAGCCAGGAGCACTCACAGGTTGATAACAAGGACGGCTACCAGTCCTACTGCACTGTCTGCCACCACGCAGGGGAGAAGAGTGGATACTGCTCTTCACTGCTGCAGCATCGCGTCTACCAGCAGCATTCAGTAGACATAGGGTGACATTGAAAGAAGTCAAGAAACGATTTCTTTCCCTTTTCTTTCACGTGGGGGGGGAGTAAATTGATGAGCTATTCCCTGAACCACGCCGGACAATGTGTTTGAACCTACAGGCATTGGGAGCTCAGCCAAGAATGCAAATACTTTTTGGAGACTGCTGGGGACTGTGGGCTAGCTGGAGTCCTCAGTACCCCCTCTCTCCCTCCATGAGCGTCCATTTGAGTCTCTGGCTTCCCGTTACGCTTGTCACACAGCACTGTGTAGCCTGTAGATTTTTTTTTCAAACTCTTTGGCATTTCGTCTTCTGTAACGGAGCTTTGATAGAACAGATTTGTTTCCCCATACAGCGATCAGATTCAGTATCTCCCGTACGGTCCATGCTGGAGTTCTTTCTGGATTTGGGACTGCATTGCCACCCGTGCTGATTAGAGCTCCACGCTGGGCAAACAGGAAATGAAAATCAAAATTTCGCGGGGCTTTTCCTGTTTACCTGGCCACTGCATCCAAGTTCAGATTTCTGTCCAGAGTGGTCACAGTGGTGCACTGTGGGATACCGCCTGGAGGCCAATACCGTCGATTTGCAGCCACACTAACCCTAATCTGATATGGTAATACCGATTTTAGCGCTACTTCTCTCATCGGGGAGGAGTACAGAAACCGATTTCAAGAGTCCTTTATATCGATATAAAGGGCCTCGTAGTGTGGACGAGTACAGCGTTAAATCGGTTTAACGCTGCTAAAATCGGTTTAAACGCGTAGTGTAGACCAAGCCTACATCTAAATCCTTTGTACTGGTTCCCCAAAGTTAATATGAGCCATTCAGTGCAACTGAGTACAATAGATGGAACGCTATATCCTAGATGGTGTCTAGAGGCCAATTCACTGATGAGTTGCTGTAGTATGTCCCACTAGTGGTAACTTGGCAAGGAATTGCCCACAACAGGGAGCCACTAAAGCAAAAATTTAGCATTGGAAACTCTATTATTTCATCAGTTGTTTAATTCTGAAGTTAACTCCAAAGGTGTTGCATCAGAAATATTGTCAGACTTGCAGAAGGCAAATGGGTGTGTGGAGAAGGAGTGGACATCTAGATACCAGTTGGTTAGTTAAAAGTCCACCACAAATATTTTAAGGGAATTCTATATTGTTTTATTGACGTCTAGGCCTAGTGTGGGTTTTAGTCTAGGTGGTGTTGATTTTGCCTTTGATTGTTTCAAGACCAAAATATAAAGCAGCCTCAATAATCTTGTTCACAAATATTCTGGAAAAAAATCTTAACTGGCTGAAGTGGGAGAAAAAAGTGAAAAAGTGCTACACAAGTCTGATAAAATTGAAAGACTATGTGCACTAGTATCACAAACTGCCCCTTCCTGGGCACACACCTTATTCAACACTGGTATCTCTTGGTCACTAGTACAGCCTTTTTGCCCCTCTAATTTTCCTCTCAGAACACTTGCCTGTAAATATTGTGCAGTCTTGGCTGCTTTTCTTAGCTCTGTTTGGAAGGCCCCATAGATGTCTTCAAAATCCACCACTTTATTAAAACTCTAACTTCTGGGTTTGAGAACATTCTAAGCTTCTATTTAGTCTGATTAAACAAAATCGATGTGTTCAGTAACCCTTCTTCTTACTCCAATAAGGACAGCCTACACTTATAAGAGACCAGTAGTGCTTCCCCTCATGACCACAGTCTAGACCTCCAACTCCATCTGTGATCATGATCCACTATGATCCCTCAAATTCAATCCCCCAAAGTTCCAAAGGGGCAGTCTGGGTGGAGCTTCCATCCAGGAGTCCAATCCTCTGTGTCTCCATGCAGCCAGAGGTGTATGTTCTTTTTGGTCTTCATCCTACAATGTACCCCATTATACAAACTGGCTTAACATTTATCCTATGAAAGCATCTCATATCAAACAACTTTCAAATCAACATAGTTCCTTCTCCACAACTAGGAATTAAAATAAGTACCTATACTGGAAGATGATTTCAGACAGTAGAGAGCTCTATAATCTATCCAACAAAAGGGTAACAAAAGTCAGTGGCTGGAAGCTGAAGCTGGAAAAAATCAGACTGGAAATAAAGCATGCACTTAAACAATGAGGCTAATTAACTATTAGAACAACCTAACAAGAGGTGTGGTGGATTCGCCATCACTTGAAATCTTTAAATCATGACTGGATATCTTCCGGAAAGATAAACCCTAGCTTCACAAGCAGTTACAGGAATTACTGGGTGAAATTCTATGAGCTGTGTTATACAGGTCAGACTAGATTATCATACTTGTCCCTTCTGGCCTTAAAAACATATGAATCTGTCACACACAGTAAATAACACTTCATTAGACTGTTGCTGCTACTATTGGTCCCCTTTAGGGTACTCTCTTTCTCTCTCTCATTTAAAAAAATTAACTACTTAGGGTATTTTAGGTAGCCTTTCATAAGTTTGCTGCACTTTAGCTCATTGGTGGGCAACTTGCAGTCCATGGGCCACACTATAAACATTGACTCGTGGCCTCCCAGTGGATTACCCTGATCGGCTGTGTGTGGCCTGCGGGCCGCAGGTTGCCCACCACTGCTTTAGCCTCATTGAGCCTCTATGGTGCTTCTCCACACTTGGGGCCCCGAGCCCCAGCACTTAGGGCTGAAGCTGAAACCTGAGCAATTTAGCTTCGCTGTGCTATCTGTGGTGTGGTGCCCCAGGCAACTGCCCTGCTTGCTACCCCTGAACGCTGGCCCTGGCTTTTATATGGAGAAAAACAGTTGTTGTGGCACAGGTGGGCCGTGGAGTTTTTATAGCATGTTGGGTGGGCCTCAGAAAGAAAAAGGTTAAGAACCCTTGCAATGGAACATATTACTCACCCACCTTGTCTCTCAAACATCCTGAGACCAACACAGTTACAACACTACTTTAAATAGCCTTAACTATTAGTTTTCTGAATTTTTAAACTTATGAGATATTTATCTTGTTTTCTTATATCTCAAGGAATATTATATAGAAAATATCATGCATTTTATTGGGTGCTTGGTAGGTTCCACTGACACACTTTCAATCTTAATTCTTTCATAAAGATTTTTTGCACAAAATCCCTATTTTTTGAGTATTTCTGTATCTCTTGCTTTCTGTATAATTAATATGCAAAATTATATGCCATACTGAAAGAACTGTAACTTTAAAAATACTTAAGGATGATAATTAATTAATTAATGAGTTTCTCTGCTCTTTAATATAAAATATCAAAGGGAAAGCCCATACTTACATGGGAAAACTCAAATATAAACAGGAAATTCTTTTTTGGTTCTGTGGTGGCAACCAGTTTTTTATACTAGGAGACAACACTGGTAAATTTTCTATATTTATTTCATTATGTTTATATTTGACCAAATTAAGCTGTCTACTTACCATAGATAGGAACATATCACATTATACAACTTGAATGCAAACATACATTCACAGTATTCTATGCTGCTTACATAACATTATCAATAACTAAGGCTACTTTTTAGTCACAGGTATTTTTAGTAAAAGTCATGGACAGGTTATGGGCAGTAAACAAAAAATCATAGCCTGTGACCTGTCCATGACTTGTAGTATATACCCCTGACTAAATCTTGGGTGCTGGTGAGGGCAGCCTGATATGTACTAATATGTATAACATCTTTTTCTTTTGAAATTCTGATTACACTGAAAATCAGTCATATAACGGAAAGTTATTTTCAATCTGAATTACTGAGTGACTATTGTCACTCATTGTATCTACACTGTCCCTGTGTGTATGTGGGTCTAACAATTACCTTAAAAGTAACTCAGAAATTCAAATCTGGAACACAGGCCCTTATCAGAAATCATTTAGAACTTTAATAAAGTCAATTTATGTTCTAGTAAGGAATATAATTTGGTTAAATTATGAGGAACAGACACTTTGGGCCCGAATTTCAGAAATACATTCTACTTTGCAGGGTCAAAATTGCTCCTTCAAAACCAGGGCCACCCGGGGGTTGGGGGGCAAATGGGGCAATTTGCCCCAGGCCCCTGGCCCCACAGGGACCCCCATGAGAATATAGTATTCTATAGTATTGCAACTTTTTTTTATGGAGGGGTCCCCCAAAACTGCTTTGCCCCAGGCCCCCCGAATCCTCTGGGCAGCCCTGTTCAAAACTGGAGAGCATTTCTAATAATGAGGCCTTCTTTTATGTTACCAGTTGGCAGCAAACATTTATGGGTCCAGTGGAACAGAAGAAGTTGCATTTCCCCAGGACCCAGCACAGAAAGCTTATTACTAATGTCAGAGGTGGAGCTTAGAATGCCAGTCAAAGGCCTGAAATACCAATACTGCTGCATTTTCTGGAAGCCACTAACACATTGCATAGGAAGCCAGGCCAAGGAGTTGATGGAAGCAATAAAGAAATTCTGGCTCATATAAAAACTGATACTGCTTCATCTGTCACACCCAAAAGGGGTTGATACACAAAATATCCCAAATTCATGCATTTTTTTCCATGAAGGAGATAACTTGGACCTTATATGTGGCACAAAGATACAAAAGCTGAATTAAGACAACCCAAAGCCCTAGGCACAGCCAGGATGGCCTCATCTCCCTGTTGCAGGGCACTATAATTCATTACATTTTAAAGTAATATATTCTTGTAGAAAATTATGGGAACAGATAGAAATGCTAAGAATAACTTTCTAAGCATCATAGGTCTGATTCTGAACTCTCTGACATCTGTGTAAATCAGGAGGAAGTCCACTGAAGTCAACACAGCTACATCAGTGACACTGATAAGATAAAAATCTGGTTTTGTTTTGTTTTGTTTTAAAAGCACAGTAAATCAGTGGTAGATTTTTGAATTAACACATTTGGTTTTTATTCGTTTTGCATGAGGCTCCTAAGAATTGTGGCACAGGCCTACCCTTCAGCCACCAAGGAACAACTAGCTTACTTCTTTCTGAAAAGGATGACTCAAATAAGGGAGGCCACATGAAATTGCATGTTGTGGTTTTCCTTCACCCCTTCAGGAAGAAGCCATTCCCCCCACCCCACTTCAATCTGTATTCCTTCTTCCTTTCTTCCAGCTTAGCTGAGTTCACAGAACATCCCTCGCTTTAGGATTTGCCACTAATAATGTTTATGCTAAACCTCCTTTGAGAGATTGAGAGAGCATGGCATGTTAACTCCTAACACATGGCTTTCTGTCATGTGACAATTAATTAAACCACCAGTTGAGCCATCAGCGCCAGGGCATAAGTTGTTCTTAAGCAGATCTTTTGTAAAAATTGATTATTTTAAATTCTGGAGCTTGGTCAGGATAAAAGGACAAGAGAGATCTGATGCCTCATTGAATTCAAACGCTAAGTTTCCAGTGAGATATTTAAAAAATTCACTGTTTCAGGAACAGAACAGCAGCTGCACTGGTCCTTGAGAAAGATCTTTGCCTGTTTTCCCAGCTGATGGTAAAGTGATAAAGCAGTAACAGCTGTTGAGAAAGAGAGGTTATGTCAAAGAGATCAGTTAGTTCAAAGACTGTAACGGGAGGAACTGATGTAAGTTCTCAAAGACTAAAGAGAAGTGAGCTACACGCATTCCACTCTAAGTTTATAGGCAGAGCTCCTGGAAGGAGAAAGGAGAGACAGCAGAAAGAAAAATATAGGCAACCCCCATTGCCCCAATTTAGATATTAAAGAATAGGAATTAATGATCGTACTAAAATATACCAGAAGCATAATACATATTGCTGAAGGCTGATGTCTTCATAAAGATGCAAAGCTAGTGGGTAAATTAATAATACATATGATTTTATGAAGAAATATTAACTGTTTTTGATGAAACAGTGATTTTAAAGAATATTTGGGGAAACATCTGATGAACAAACTAACTAGTAAAGAAAAATATTTGTGAGCCTGTTTTAAGAGAAATGTGGATCTCAAGAAAGAGGTGCAGTCTGAAGAGTGGGATTGAAAAATATTCTGATTTCTAATATCAGCTTTGATACTGATTTCTTCTCTGGCCTTGGCCAAATTACTTAACATTTCTGCCTCAGTCTGCTTATCTGTAAAATGGGGATAATAATATGCAACCCTCTCCACCAGGGTGGTATGAGGATTCCTTAATCTAGCTGCCAGTTGACTTGTGGGTAAAATTTAAGGTGCTTGTTTCAACCACTTGGCTCAATATGATGTATGGTCCAGATCCTCAAAGATATTTAGGCACCTAGCTCCCATTGATGGGTCCCCTGGCTATTTGAGAAAACCTTGGCTCTGAAACTCACTTTACCTCTCAGTTCCCTAGAACCTGGATTTGATGCACACTACAAGAGTTATCTGTTCTCCCAGGCTCTTCCTGGGAAGTGATTTCAATGGGCATTATTATGAGGTGATATTTGGGAAAGGAGTGTATTTCATGGCTGAGAAATCTTCCCAGATATTTTTGACATGTGGCAGGTGTGTTTATACTCTGTGGCGGCTAACTGGATTTGTGAAGTGGCTGTTTTGTTTTTATGGCTGGGGAAGAGCTTCAAATATATTTAATATAATTAAAAAAAACACAAGTGCCTAGAAATAACTGATAGGTGCAATAAATCCAAATACATAACACTTGTATAACATTTTGAAGATGCAAAGTATGACTATTAATAAATTTGAAGAGGAAGACATTTGAGAGAGTCACTATAGCTCTATGGAATCTGGAGAAGCTTGAAGTTGATAGATGGAACTGAGAAGCAAGGGCACAGAGAGTGTTTTAAAAAAACAACCAAACCCTTCAGATCAGACCAAGTAGCAAGATTTGAACAGAAGGAAACAAGAACAGTTGAGTGTAGCAATAAAAATACCAGACCTGTTTGCCTGAGCATGTCAATATCTGGGACAATTGGCAAGGCAATATTAAATTATCCACTATATCACTTAGAATCTTTTGGCTGTATAAACTACAGCTTATATAGAATTTAGCAAACTGTGCTACTGCCAGCACATCAATGTGTGAGTGATTACTCAGATAGTTAAGATTAGCATGCTATTAAGTCTTTGGAAGATCAGGGCCTGAATTATTTTCCTAATTTACTCCTAGGTTCTTGTAAGATGATTAATAATATTATTTAAATAAATCAGTTCTAGTAAATGACTTCAGTTTTAAAACAAACTTTTTGGGGGGTCAAATTAACTGTATATTTCTGTAAGTCAGTCTCAAAGTAAGGAAATTATTTAAACATAGTCCCAGGGCTTTTATCAAATATCACCCTAGCTTTATTGATCCAAGTAAGATGGGCTGTTCGTGAATATTTCTTCTAAAAGGTCCAAACTGTCATACATCTGGAGTTTTAGTTGCACAGACTGCTCAGTATGCAGACATTGAGCAGCTTCTAGCAAACTCATTAAGTTTAAATGAATAATAACCTTAACTACCTTGAGGCAGATTTTCTCTTGCTATGTGAAAAGCCTTCCCTTCCCCTCATGAAACAGTGGTCCCCAAACCTGTTGGATCGTGCAGGGTGGAGGTGGCAATAAAGTTGTGGAGGCCAGGTTCATCCAGAGGGAAGCCCTATGCCTCCACATTAGCTCTGGTGGCCCTCTCCTCCACAGCTCTATTGCAGCAGAACTAGCAGGGTCTTTCCAAGGCCACAAGCTCTCTTCTGACATCTTGGATGCTGTACAGAAGAGATAGAACAGCCTTTCCCACCTTCATTTTCCAACACGGTCTATACTGGAAAACAGTGCTGTGCTTTCTGCCCCTGCTCTCCCATATGATCCATAATTGTGTGTTGTAGCAATATCTACTTAATTTTGCCTGAAATTGCTAGATGCTAAACACCTTATAGAGTTTCTGACTGCCCTCTAATCAGAGCATCATAGGAGTGACTTGGCTTCTCTCCGGATTGGATTTATAGGTCTGGCCAAGGCTATAGCGCAGCTAGAAAAAGGAATTAAAATTAAAACAATGCTACACATTGGAATCAAGTTTGTAACGCATTAGGTGGCACTAGGTTACTGGATATGGTTATATTTGGTATTGTAAACAAGGTGTGATATTGTAAGGTACTCAGGTGATAGTTTTTCCATTGATTTGTTAATCATTTGCCAACATTTACTGCATTGTGGTACCTCAGATACTGAATAATAGAGATAAAAAGGCTACTTACACTTTTCAGAGTGAAGAATTTAATAACAAGAAAATGTATTAAAGATAGACACACTGAGGTACTTTCTGATCTTACTCTGATATAACTGAGATCAGAAACTGACCCATTACATATTTACATACTGTTTACAAGAGATTGTTACCCAGATAAACAGTTCTGCCTCTGCGATGGGTTGAGGCTGACTTCACATCTGCTTGACAAATCTGAAGATGCTGCTAAATCAAAATCCTTGATTCTTTGGATTAACCAGTATATGGATTAAATGCTGCTTTTAAAAAAATCTCACTAAAAGTATCATTAAAAACTAAACTCCAACATACAACATTACTACAGATACACCATTAGTGGACAAATAGATAGGAAATACAATCTATTTGTGTATGTGCAACTTAGAGGAGTATATTTTAAAAGGGGACAATTTCAACTTTATATAACAATTATAACTGATGCCAAGATACCAGAATTAGTTTGGGAGTTTCTTGAAGCCTACCAAAGTATTTTTCCAAGAAGATATAAATGTATACTGTATGAGCTGGTGAAAATATGATTGTAAAGGGTTGTTGACAGTTTGGTATTTCTAATCCTTTTATCCCAAAAGTTCACTTGAACATGCTAGATATTTATGTCTGCTGTTACTAGTGACTTTATTGATTGTTAAACAGATAAGCATCTGTATCTAAACAACCCCACTAAAATATTTGTTGAGGCAGTTATCTGTTGAACTTGCTCTGCTCTTTGTGTGTTATTTCATGGCATCTATAATTCACTGCTATAGCTAAATCTCTAAAAAAGTAGTATTTGCAAACATCAGTGCTCTCAAGAACTGCCTCAGTTATTCCATTGTTATAATATTCATATTCTGAATTGGGGGTAAGGGGAATTCAAACAATACCATGGCTAACATCCTGGAGTGCATCCAACTTGTGTTCAGTGCAGTTCAGAACTGTAGTACAAAAGTAAACTTAAGCATCAGTTATATCTACTTTTATCCTGCAGCTGCCAGGGCTTGTCCAGTGCTCTGGAGTAATGCAGAGGATGATTTCATATCTGCTGAACATTACACTGGGTGCCAGTGGCATTGGAACAATTTTATAGTGTGGGGTACTGAAAGCCATTGAACAAAACTGTGTATATGATAAAAACCACTTCAAGCCATGGGGTGTGGTCACACTCTCAGTACACCTAGTTCCAGCACACCTGCTGAGTGCTCTATATTACACCAGCTGCCTATGGCTCCAAGGAGCTGTTCTGGAAGTGAGGGAGTGCTGGGATATAGGGATACCCCTGTCATGCCCCTAGTGCTAAGAGATGGCATAAGAGTAATTACAATGGCTTGAAGGCACCTGAGGATTTCCATTTGCAGGAAGGACCTCAAGTGACACTTTAAGCTGAATTGAGGGTTGTTTTGCACTTCTGAAGCAGCTCAAAGCAGCAGCAGCTGGACTGAGAATCTGGCCTTATTTTTAATTTACTTATAAGTTTTCAGGATCTTGCTCATTTACTCTTTTTGGACTGGATACTCAGTTGGTGTAAATGTAAGTCATCATAGCTCCATTGAAATGGATTTACACCAGCTGGTACTTCTATATAATATCTACTGCCAAGGTGATAAATGTCTCAGAGTCTCCTTCACAGTAGAAAGTGTTTCAATACATTACTTAACTGTATTCCACTATTACATGTTGTTCTTACTGGTTTAAAGATTCTTACAGATATAGTTTTTTAAAATCTGTATGATTTTTCTGTATAAATGGATGCATAATCATCTATTACACATTTTCCTAATTATTGTGAATAATTTGAACAAGAGTATTGTCAGGCTTAAAATGAACAACAGTATTGTCAGTGTTAGGCCTAAAACTTATAGGAGCTGCAAAGAGCGAGTGCAATAAAATCCTACAAGCATAAGCAAAACTTAGCTAGGAAGCTTTATAGACTAAGATTGAGCAAAAAGGAAGCTCTGTGAAATTAGATATGGACTTGTGGTTACTATGCATTGGAACCAGATACTTTTTTAGGCTGACTCGAATGTTTTTGAGTCTAGCAAATTGACCACAATTAGGACAACAAGCTGCATAAAAAAAAGATGAGCTGGGCACAGGTGCCCAGTTCATAAGATCAAAACAACCGCAAACTACCACACTAAAACATTTGGCCACCTCAATTGGTTGACCTGCTTTGAAACATGGACAACAAATAATGTATAAAAAGGTGCAAAGACGCAGGTGTATGTGCGTGTGTGTGTATTGATCTAAAAGAGATCTCTCTTCGATTGGGCTCACAGACACATCCTGAACCGAAGGGACTTGTGCTTCACTGACTATCTGTGCCTGGCCATTGTGGAAAGCGGTTGACTGAAGGGTAACATATTCTCAGGAAAATGCAGGGTAAGGTTTTGGAGTAAAGAAGTCTGGTTGTACTAGAGCTGGTTAATCTTAAATTTGTATCGATACTATAGGATTAAGGATATTAGTAAAAAGTTTAATAATAGTAGAAAATTGTTTAGGAATGGTAGTAGTAAAAAGTTAATCAATATATAACAACTGTATATGTTCTTGTGCTTACTGGGAACAGACACAGTGCATGTAAAGTTAATAGTGAATGAGTAATAATAGCTTTGCAAATCGCTGAGCCTGTCTTCAGCATAACCTGTTATCTATATTGATCTTATTCAGTGCTGGTCCTTAATTTTTCTTTTCCTATTCTGTCTGTGTTGCCTTTATAGCCGTAAATCATTAAAAAACCTTCTAGGAATAATTAGTTGTTTTAATTTCTCTTTTGCGGACACTACTCAACCTCATTACATATGTGTTGGGTGGTGGAAAGCAGCGATCACCCAGAGCATTCTGGGGGCCCTGATGCATGTCCCCCTCTTCCATAATCTCCATAATTATGTGTAAGTGAATATCTGAATTAATAAAATGTTTTCAAAATGATTCAATACGTCTAGCTGGGAGACTGCAACTCTAAGTACATTTACAGTTTTTAGTCACATATGTATCTGACAGGCTGCTATGGAAACTCAGTCAATTCAAACACAATTGTGATGCAAGTCAACACATACCTGATTTACAACCCAATCCTTAAAAAGAGTATATCTTTAAAACTGGGCTTTACTGGTCTTTCATATTAACTTTGGGAAATGTTTTATATACAGAGCCAGTGCAACCACTAGGCAAACAAGGCGGCCGCCTAGGGCGTCAAGATTTGAGGGCAACAAAAAGCGGTGCCCAAAATGTCTGGGATGCTCACCGGGTGCCAGCACCGGGTGCCATGTAACCCTCTTCCCACTGCTGTGCGAGGGGGTGTTGTGGCTTTGATCAGCTCCGGCAGGCCGGGAAGTGATGTCATTCCTCCCCCGGCCGCTGGGGGCACGGCACTGCTTCCTGCTGCTCTGGCTCTGCCCCAGGGTCCCTGCCCCTGCTCAGCCCCGCCCCTCCCCCACTCCCCTGAGCTCTGCAACAGGTCCAGGCCTGCACTCACCAGTGGCAGGACGTACAGAGACCCAGCCGCAGCCGCGCTGCTGGGGAGTGCCGGGGGGTGGTTTCCCCCTGCCCACCAAGCCAGCCCTGACTCCCCACAGAAGCCTGGTGCCCCCCCTGCTCCCACCCCCCCAAGGAGACCTGGGGCACCACACACACCCTGCGTAGGGCCCCAGAATATCTAGGGACGGCCCTGGTACCTGCCACCCTGCCCGCAACCAGCCCCTGCTGCACCCCCTGTGCTCCCCGAAGCCAGCCCCGCATCCCCTGTCTCCAGCCAACCCCTGCCACACCCCCCCTGCTCAAAGCCAGCCAGCCCGCCCCACACCTCCTGCCTGCAGCCAGCCAGCCCCTGCTGCACCCCCTTCCCTTCCTCCAGTCAGCCCCACGCGCCCTGCCCGAAGCCAGCACCACACCCCGTCTCTAGTCAACCCCTGCTGCACCCCCCTGCTGGAAGCCAGCCAGCCCGCCCCACACCCACTGCCCTGCCTGCAGCTAGCCCCACACCCCGTCTCCAGCCAGATCCTGATGCACCCCCCTGCCTGAAGCCAGCTAGCCCCTGTCATAAACAGATAGTTAAGGGTTAATGCCTCTTTTACCTGTAAAGGGTTAAGAAGTTCACCTAGCCTAGCTGACACCTGACCAGAGGAACCAATGGGGGAACAAGATGTTTCAAAAGGAAGGAGGGAGGTTTTCCTTTGTTTAGAGTTTCAGTTTCAGTCCAGTGAAAAAGATCAAGGAACCAGCCTCTTATCAGAGTAGTAAGTTTTAGAGAGGGATAAATAGGTTCATGTTTATTTTCTTTGAACTTGTCTTGGTACCATCAAGGGAACTATCAAAATTGGGCATTTGGGTATTTTTTGTGTAAGTAAATTT
This sequence comes from Gopherus flavomarginatus, assembly GCF_025201925.1. NCBI lineage: Eukaryota > Metazoa > Chordata > Testudines > Testudinidae > Gopherus > Gopherus flavomarginatus. The sequence goes on along the minus strand of NC_066618.1, from coordinate 254,624,209 downwards.
GTGCCCAGGGGAACCTCCTCTGTGTTTTGAATCTGTTGTCTGTGACAGTAGCTGGTATGCTAATCTCTCCCAGAGGGTTTTCTTTTACCTTTCTTTTCTTTAATTAAAAGCCTTTTTCTTAATACCTGATTGATTTTTCCTTGTTTTTAGATCCAAGGGGATTGGATCTGGACTCACCAGGAATTGGTGGGGGAAAGGAGGGGGGATGGTTAAATTCTCTTTGTGTTAAGATCCAGGGGGTTGGATCGGTGTTCACCAGGAACTTGGTGAAAAAGTCTCTCAAGACTACCCAGGGAAAAAGGTAGTACTTGGGGGGGTGGCAGTGATACCAGATCTAAGCTGGTAATTAAGCTTAGAAGTGTCCATGCAGGTCCCCACATCTGTACCCTACAGTTCAGAGTGGAGAAGGAACCTTGACAGCCCACACTCCCATCTCCAGCCAACCCCTGCTGCACCCCCCTGCCTGAAGCCAGCCTCACACCCCGTCTCCAGCCAGCACCTGCTGCACCCCCCTGCCTGAAGCCAGCTAGCCCCACACCCCCGTCTCCAGCCAACCCCTGCTGCACCCCCCTGCCCAAAGCCAGCCAGCCTCATACCCTGTCAGGTTATTCATTTATTTTCATTAAATATGTAGACTAAATAATGAAATTAATAAATTTTCAAGCCAAATGTGTATTAATTCTAATGAACAATGCCACATTATGCAGTATTCATTTTTGAAAGTTTATAAAGTGGAGGAGGGGGCGCAAGGTGGAAGTTTCGCCTAGGGCACAAAATATCCTTGCACTGGCCCTGTTTATATATAGTATTTAAGATTCTTTCCTAATCAACACATGGAAGCAAAGAAGTTTTAGCTTTATTATACCTTGATCACTTTTTTGTTTTTTTGGTCCGTAAGATGAAAACACTGGACAACCACGAGTTGTGAGAAGTTGACAGTAATCTATACTTTGATTTCACTGTCCTTCAGACCATAGTCTAATTCTTCATTCTCAAATGCATGTGTATGTCTATATCAGTGGTTCTCAATCTATTTACTACTGTGGGCCTATATGCGTCCCACAATGTGTTACGTGTGCTGCAGCTAATACTATCTGTATGGTCCTGAAGATGTCACATAGGCCGCATCTCTGTGCTGATTAGGCCACAAACTTGAGAGCCACTGGTCTATATAATCTGATAATCATTCTTCCACCTCCTAACTTTCACATCTGCTCTGACTCTGTCTATGCTTGCAACATTAATTTTAGAAATTCCCCACCGGTGCAGCTCCCAGTGGATGCTAATGCCTGAACCCACTTCCACCCTATATCTTCCCTCTTGCTACTATCAGCAATGATGCACCAGCAGCGATTTGTAGGTATGAAACTGGGTAGCATAAATATGGCAAAACAACCTCTGCAACACAGCTCATCTTTCCACCTGGGTAAAGATTTAGTACCTAACCTGCACTAAAAATGTGGGTCAGTGCTTCAGCTGAAAGTGCATCTCAGCTGTACAGCATTAAACTCTTTTCAAAATATTCAGTAACACACAAAATCCTTCCTGGAGTTGTGTGGAAGAAGTCAAACAATTACTGCACATCCAGAGATGCCCCCCAAGTTACACTTCTTGTAGGGGTGCCAATTTTGGTTGCACATATTCCTGGAGGTTTCACCACATGACACAATCTTTAAATAAAGGTTAATCTTTCATTTCTGGAGATGCCAGGACAGGACAATTGTGGTGGGTTGGCAACCCTACTTCTAGGCCTGACTGTGGGGTCTCTCTCCCTCCAACCCCTGCATTTAGGAAAAACCATGGCAGCAAACAGGGAAAAGGGGGCTGTTGGTTTTCCTCAGTCAGCTGCCACAACCCAGTCCAACATTTGTCCCGTGATGGGAAGGGTCCAAGGCAGTTAGGAATGACCATTGGGGATAGGGTGACCAGCTATCAAGTGTGAAAAATCAGGACGGGGGTGGGGGCTAACAGGAGCCTATAAAAGAAAAAGACCCAAAAATTGGGACCTTCCCTATAAAATCGGGACATCTGGTGACCTTAATTGGGGGTCACAGTGGCACAGCCCAGTAGTAGGTGGGAGCCTCCTAGGGCAAGGGCAAGGCCGTCCCCGGCATCTCGGGGTGAGCCGCGCTTCCAGCCGGCTCCCAATGGGCCGCCAGGCCGGTGTGCCACGACCCTACTCCAGCCCCCGCTGGGGAGGAGGCACCGCCCCGAGCCGCCGCCGCCTCCTCCCCCCTCGCAACTGGGCACCGCCCCCTGCTCGGCACAGCCGCCTCCGCCGGCGGATTTGCCACATCTGCACCGCAGGGGCTCAGCGTCCGCCGGAGCCGAGCGCGCCGGGAGATGGAGCCGCGCTGCCGCCCGGGCCGCCCCCCGGGACTCCCCATCTGCCAGGGCCGCCAGCCCGGAGCCGCCGCCTAAACCCGACCCGCCGCCCGCGCGCTCAGGACCCGGGATCCGCCCGGCCTCCGCTGGGCGGCAGCGAAGCGCGCCCGCCTCTCTCCCGCCGCCGTCAGCAGCTCGGTCTCTTGAGCGCCGCGGGAGCCAGGCCATGGCGGGGCGATGAACGAGCGGCCGCCCCTGCCCAGTGGCTTCGGGGAGCGGGAACTGGCCCAGCGCGGCGGCTCGATCCCCGCCCGGCGGAGCGCGCTGCCGGGCTAGCGCGGGCCGGGCCCAGCGGCATGTGGAGCTCCGGGGGCGCCGTGCTCCAGCTCCTCTGCCGGGCCGCCAAGTTCGCGGCTGCCCAGGGAGCCCGGCAGGACCTCAGCCGCTGGCTGGCCCGGGCTGGCGGAGGCGGGGAGCCGGCCGGCGGCGCTCAGCGAGACCTGGCTGGGCTCCTGCGCGGGCCGTACCCGGCGCCGAACGGGCTGCAGCACTCGGAGCTGCTGCTGTGCCAGCTGCCCGAGGCGGGTGGCGCGGGGCCCGGGCTGCCCGAGGCCAGGACGTGGCGCTGCTCGTGCTGCCTGTTGGGCACCTGCTGGTGCAAGAGCTGCCTGGGCGTGTGCGTCCTGGCCGCGCTGTGCTTCGCCTCGCTGGCCCTAGTGCGCCAGTACGTGCGGGACCTGCTGCTCTGGGCCGAGAGCCTGGACAGCTTGGCCGGGGTGCTGCTCTTCACCGTGGGCTTCATCGTGGTCTCCTTCCCCTGCGGCTGGGGCTACATCGTGCTGAACGTGGCCGCCGGCTACCTGTACGGCTTCGTGCTGGGCATGGGGCTGATGGTGCTCGGGGTCCTCATCGGCACTTTCATCGCCCACGTGGTCTGCAGGAAGCTGCTGGCCCGCTGGGTGCTAGCGAGGATCCAGGGCAGCGAGAAGCTCAGCGCAGTTATCCGCGTAGTAGAGGGAGGAAGCGGCCTCAAAGTGGTGGCCCTGGCCAGGCTCACCCCCATCCCCTTCGGGCTCCAAAACGCGGTGTTCTCGGTGAGTGGCTCCCACAAGCAGGGCCCTGCCTGTGGCGGTAGGGAGTGAGGGGTGTCTTGATTGAAATCAATATGAGTCTCCCACTGACTTTGGTGGGGCCATGATTTTGCCCCATGTAGGTTCATATCAGGGCTGTAGGAACTGACAATTTCCCTGATTTTCACACCACTGAGCATTGCAAAACACACAGCTTCTTTGTAGTCTGAGTTCCTTGCTTTTGCAGTTTCATAATCACAGTTTTTTAGATTGGAAGTCTCTTTCCTCTGTTGCTGTGTGAAAGACCTTCACAAACAGAAATTGCCTTAGGCAAATGTATCCATGCACCTTGCAAAGGTCTGCCCTCAGGGTTGCAGTTGCAAGATCAGGGCCTAATTCATCTGCCTGAACAGACCCTTGGGCCCATGTTAGTGCCCACTGGCTTCCATAGGACAGCACAGCTCTGGCTGCCAGCTCTGGGCCTCCTAGGTGGTGCTGTAAAAACAGTGAAAAGTTAGGTGACTTGCACATAATAAGTGAACTGAAACCACAGTTTTTCTCAGTTCTTTTGGTTGTAATAATTATAAATGTTTGGACTGGAATATGACCATTACATTCAGTAGTCTTTTTTAAAAATTAATCTCCCAATTAGGGTGTGTCTCTTCCAGCGATAGATATGGCATTTTGTTCTCCCCCACCCTCTGCTTTTACAGGCCACCTCTAGGATTGCTTGAGGAAGAAAGTATCGGAGGGGTAGCCGTGTTAGTCTGGATCTGTAAAAGCAGCAAAGAATCCTGTGGCACCTTATAGACTAACAGACGTTTTGGAGCATGAGCTTTCGTGGGTGAATACCCACTTCTTCAGATGCATGTGGTGGAAATATTCAGGGGCAGGTGTATATATATATGCTAGCAAGCAAGCTAGAGATAACGAGGTCAGTTCAATCAGGGAGGATGAGGCCCTGTTCTAGTAGTTGAGGTGTGAAAACCAAGAGAGGAGAAACTGGTTCTGTAGTTGGCAAGCCATTCACAGTCTTTGTTCAATCCTGAGCTGATGGTGTCAAATTTGCAGATGAACTGAAGCTCAGCAGTTTCTCTTTGAAGTCTGGTCCTGAAGTTTTTTTGCTGCAGGATGGCCACCTTAAGGTCTGCTATAGCGTGGCCAGGGAGGTTGAAGTGCTCTCCTACAGGTTTTTGTATATTGCCATTCCTAATGTCTGATTTGTGTCCATTTATCCTTTTCCGTAGAGACTGTCCAGTTTGGCCGATGTACATAGCAGAGGGGCATTGCTGGCATATGATGGCGTACATTACATTGGTGGATGTGCAGGTGAATGAACCAGTGATGGTGTGGCTGATCTGGTTAGGTCCTGTGATGGTGTCGCTGGTGTAGATATGTGGGCAGAGTTGGCATCGAGGTAACTGCACACCGCACCATAATAACTCTAGCTCAGGAACCAATCCATGCAACAAACCTCGATGCCAACTCTGCCCACATATCTACACCAGCGACACCATCACAGGACCTAACCAGATCAGCCACACCATCACTGGTTCATTCACCTGCACATCCACCAATGTAATGTATGCCATCATATGCCAGCAATGCCCCTCTGCTATGTACATCGGCCAAACTGGACAGTCTCTATGGAAAAGGATAAATGGACACAAATCAGACATTAGGAATGGCAATATACAAAAACCTGTAGGAGAGCACTTCAACCTCCCTGGCCACGCTATAGCAGACCTTAAGGTGGCCATCCTGCAGCAAAAAAACTTCAGGACCAGACTTCAAAGAGAAACTGCTGAGCTTCAGTTCATCTGCAAATTTGACACCATCAGCTCAGGATTGAACAAAGACTGTGAATGGCTTGCCAACTACAGAACCAGTTTCTCCTCTCTTGGTTTTCACACCTCAACTACTAGAACAGGGCCTCATCCTCCCTGATTGAACTGACCTCGTTATCTCTAGCTTGCTTGCTAGCATATATATACACCTGCCCCTGAATATTTCCACCACATGCATCTGAAGAATTGGGTATTCACCCACGAAAGCTCATGCTCCAAAACGTCTGTTAGTCTATAAGGTGCCACAGGATTCTTTGCTGCTTTTGAGGAAGAAAGATTCTCAAGACATCAATAGATGAGATTTTGCTGGAATCATTTTAAGTTGATTGTGATAGAAGATTCTCAGTCTTGTATATTATGCAAAAGGAACATAGTATAAAGCAAAATCTCACAGAAGAGAGAGTTTTAAAAGAACTGCCTTTTAAAAGGGATTCACAATGAATGGCTAAATCTGGAGAAAGTCTAATTAAAATGCAAGTTTGATAGGAAGGATGCAGATTCCCTTTAACTAAATGGACACTGCTTTAAAAAAAATCCATTTCTTTCTGAATTTTTTAACCTAAACAATCATAACTGAAAGATGGTAATAATTATTGGGTTTGTTTAGTTTTATGTATTCAACACATTGTGTGTAGTCAGAGCTGACAGGTATGGTGGGTTGGGGTACACTGGCAGAGCTGAGGTGTGCATATAAAAGCCTAAAAAATGGTAAGAATAGAATTAAATTTAATACTTTGATTTACATTCCACCCCAAAATAAAATTGCTACAATGTGAGAGTCCAGGTGGCAATCTCCAGCCACAGTATAAGGCAGTGGGTAGAAGGAAACTAGTTTTTTTTTTTTTTTGGGGGGGGGGGGAGTGGCTGTAACTTGGAGACCCCTCTGTCAAATGACCCCAAATTTGTATCATTAGCATCACCACACACCCTAATGAGGCACACCATATTTCAAAGCAATCTGAGTAACTGTTTAGATTTTAAAGCGCTTACAAGAGTTGAATTTAAACCCTCTAGTCATTTTTCTGTACTAGCAAATGTGCAGTATAAAATTTTTCTTAAATACTGTTCGGTCCAAGTCCCCCAAAGATATAATGTATGCCATGCACTACCTTCATTAATATTCAACAGATTGAGACTGTTTTGCCTTGCATCACATCAATAGTTTGACTTGTAACTCTGAGCAAAAAAAAAAACAACCCCAAAACCGAACCAAAAAAACACCTCGCAACTTTTTGAAAAATGACTTTTTCCCCCCTGGACTTATATCTCCACAACCTCTAACTCAAATCATTTCAGATTTGAATCACTAACATTACTCTCTTGATGCACACTACATTTTAAATGAATCTGACTAAGAATGCCAATTTTAGGGAACTTCAGTGGACCTTTAAACAGATGTCATGATGCAACCTTAACTATCGTAGTGCTCCCATGCAGCTGTAGTATTCACACAAGTTAACAGTATACAAAAATACAAAACAAATTCTATGTATAGGGTCCAGGCTCTGATTTCTGTAGAAACTGACTGACTGAAAAAATTGAGACTTTTTCTTGTAAGATGTCAAGTACTATATTGTTAGAATAGTTTTCCAGCACATTTTAAAGCTTTGGTGATACAGTTTTTTCTCATTAGAATACTCCTTAATATTTTTCCCTAACTATGAAAATTTTGCTGGAGATGCATGACTTTCCTCCTGGCTTCCCACAGAAATATTTTACAACTTTTGGCTTTTCACTTAACCAAGTCATTTTTTGTCACCATTGGAAACCTCTTTTGGATTGCACTCTGATCTGAAATTGGAACATGACCAGCCTGGAACCTTTCCTTGCTCTTCCCCTCCAAGGGATAGGATCAGATAACTGGGAGAGCATTATGGAGATTGACTGTTCCACCCTTTCAAACCACAAGGTCATCCTTCCTCACCAAGGGTTTGATAGGAATTTTCTCACTGGATACTGGGAGGCATACTAAAGGAAGTGTGGCCATATTGGCTTTCCCCTAGGTATTACTCAGCAATTAAAAAGTGAAGAACGGCAGCAAGAAAGGGAGCCTTTTCCAAAAAGTATTCAAGGGAAACTTCTTCACTGGGCCTGGCACTCTCACTGGTGCCAAGGAAACAATCTCCTTTGCTTGTCTCAGACACACAGTCTGAGGAAGAACTAAAGGGGCCCATTGAACCTCTGAATGTAGATACATCTCTGAATGGTTAAAATTCACCAGATGACAATGTGGGTGCATCATCTTCCTCCCCTCTAGAACGTATGTTCCAATTTCACAACTTATGGAAAAGATAGCTACTGCCTTGAACAACCTGTCAGTAACCTTAGAATAAATTACACAGCTGTTTTTCAATATTCTGGGTTCACCCACTTGGCGGAAGATTGTCTTGTCTGTCTTAGATGGCTTATTACAGATGCTAAAATTTATCTAGTTAAACTCAACACCTGGACAGGCAGCTTCTAAAAAAGAAAGGGCTTCTTGTTCTTCTGGAGTCACCCAGCTGCAAATTCATTGGTGGTGGCAACTGCCATTCAAAGAGCTAAAGGGGATCAAGTCCATTCTACCCTTTCTGATAGAGAGGGTAAGAAGTTAGATTTGCTGGGTAGAAAGATGTTCTCACCTGCCACACTCAGCATTAACGTGGCAACTTATCTGGACATTACTGCTTGATACCAATATTACCTGTGGGAGAAAATAGCATTGTTTGTCCAGTGACTGATGGAAGACCAGCTGACCAAAGCCCTTATTGCTAAAGGTCAGCTTGTTGCAAAACATACCTGGAGAGCATCTTCTACTTCTGATATGTCATCTAGAGCTGTAAACTATGTGATTACTTAGAAGTGCCTTGCCCAGGAAAAAAAAAAATCCAGGTATAAGATCTCCCTTTTGATGGTGGAGGAAGAGATGAGGTTCTAGACAAACTGAACTGAATTCAGGTCTGCTGTAAAGTCTTTGGGGATTTCACATCCCCCATGGAAAAGGTTTTGGGTACAAACGTTTTATCAGAGAGAAGTATTATCAGCCTCTACTTCCTATCCCTTTTAAAGGAAACATTACCAGTAGAATCCCCTTATTCAGTGTCAGCATAGACCCAAATCCTGCAAATTGTGAGCAAAAGGCACATGTGCTGCATTGTTTTCTCTGGCACGAGCCTCTTGGTCTTAGGGTTGATGGGATGTACAAGAATCCCAGACCAGTTTTAAACTTACTATCTGCTTCTCCTTCAGTTGGAAATGGTCTTTTCTATGTCCTTACTTGTTGTGGGACAAAATTAGAAACGCAAATTTAGATATCTGGAAGTAAAATGCTATACTATATATTCACAACGGGAAGAAGTCCCTAAGGATTCTTTGTGATTTGTTTCCCAATTCCATTAGATTTAATGACAAGGCCCTACTTAGCAAATCTTGTATCTTCTTTAGTATTTTAAAGACAGTAATAGCACTGACTGCATCCTCTTGATAATAAAGGTCTGTGCATAGTTCCATGGCCCAGATTCCTACCGTGTTTTTTTTTTTTAAGAAGTACTCTTCTGAGAACATCTGTCAAATAATAAGGTCTAGAGTAGTCATTCATATATCTGTCAATATACCCATTGCGAGAAAATATATTAGCCATGTTGCTGGCATATGTTCAAATCTAGCAAGCAAAATTTGCAATATGTATTTTGGAAATATCTTAAGTTATTTGAGGAGAGTGGAAAATTATCTTCTTTCAGTGAAATAACAAAACCAAACCCTGATCTTTTATTTTCCATTTTCCCTCTCCCTTCCCCAAAAAACCTTTCACTAATATTTCATGTTAAGAACTTTTTGGGATTTTGGCAATGTGACTTAACTTTTCAAAATAACATTTCTATGATAATAAATTATTTAATCTGATTTAAAATAATTACACTGCCCTTAATGGTGCACTCACAGAATAGTCACTAATTTCATCGCACAGCCCTTAAAATAACTTAACTCTGATGTCTTTGTCCTTGTCTTTGACTTTTTACAGATTTGTGCCATTGTCAGTTATTTCCTTTGTAGAAGCTCAGTGGCACTGACTCTGTTTAATTAGAACTTTAGAAGTTGTTTTCTTTCATGTAATGTGTTCTGTTGGATAGTCTGCAGAAATTCTTTAGGAACAAGTGACAGCTTGCTTCAAACTGCCATCAGGTCTGTGAATCAAATAATCACAGCAATCCAGTCTTTAAGCACACGTTGCTAGAGCCATTCCGAAGTCAATAGATATGTTTGACAATGACTTTTTGGCAAGACTAGTATTTGTCAGTGTTGTCATTAACAGACTGATTTTTATTAATGTCTCAATACCATATCATTTATTGTGACTGATCAGTATATTGAGGACCTATTTTTACTTTACTTGTGTATCTTACTACTTACCTCCATTCTACAAACTGAAGATCCAAGTTGGTCTTGTGGACTGTTTTGTTAATGTTATGATGTGTACACCACTTTTATAGCTAAACAGTTTAAACCACCACAATGAGAGGCCTAAGACTTTATCAGAGAGATTTTTCAGCGTATGTACTCAAAACATCAGTTCATAAAAATCAGTGGAAGGAAACTTTTTCCCATCACGCAACCTCTGGTAAGCTTTTTCAGGAATTCTTTTTTGAAATGAGTTGGTGGTCTTTTTGTTTTTTAGATTGTCATATCAGAATTGATGCCAATTGGCATCATTGTTGACAGCTTCCACAGAGAGGTCATGGCTGAAAGAGTTTGGCAGTTGAATTATTCTCTCAGCCCTAAAAGTGGTCCCTTCAAGTCAGGATTGAATCACATTGGCTAAGAATGTGCTGTTGCCAGTGCTTAGCCTGTTTTGTTGGAGTCAGGAGAGAATGAAAACTTCCGTGTCTAAAGCTGTCAGACCTACACCTTTCATAATCACCAAGGAAAATAATCCAGGTATCTGTAGATTAGTTTATGTCCCTTAGCATCCATAAAATTGTATTCACTTTATTTTGAACTCATTCTCTTGCCTTTTGCTTTCATTGCCTGCATAAATACATCTTATGTCCTTCTGGACTCTCATCTTTTATATTCCTCGATTTCTCAACCTCTCCTGATCCCATTTGACTTTATTTAGCTAGTACTGTGTACCTTGCCTCAGTACAAATTGTCTGCATAACAGCTAAGAGCTACTCAAAATGGAAAAAGAAACTCAGGGCTTGTTGGGGCAGGAAAGGGGGACTCAAAAGAACATTCACATTTCCTTTTTTCTGTTTTTCATCACCACTTTCAAAAATTTCTGGCTAGCTCTAATTCTGCGCCTTGGCCAATTAAAACGTAATATAAAAAACCTTCCATGAAGGATGTTTTAAATAATTCATATTTTTTTCCTTCCAGAAATATTGTAGCTACACTTCATGCATTTTAACTAAGCAAAGGGATAGCGTAATTGCATCCTTAGGATGTCCAGTTAAAGGTGCAGCCCAGCAAAAGATGGAATATAATTGAACAGAATTTTAAAAGGGAAAGTTTAAAAGTGTTGCCTTGTTGAATTGATCCTTTACTGAACTTTTGCACTCAGTCATTTTCAGAATATTGTAATATAATGAATTCTAAACTTTTGCTTAGACGGTTGTGGGGGAGGCAGTCAAGACTGGTTATGGGAAAATTATATCGAAATTGTACATCGCTTTTCACACTTGATTTCATTTAGATTACAGATCTGTCGTTACCCAACTATCTAATGGCTTCCTCAGTTGGACTGCTTCCTACTCAGCTCCTGAACTCCTACTTAGGCACCACCTTGCGAACTATGGAAGATGTCATTGCAGAACAAAGTGTTAGTGGCTATTTTATATTTACTTTACAGGTGAGTGGTTTTTAAAAATGATTTAATATTATTTTCATAGTCATTAATCTTAAAGCCAGGATATTCATTGTAGTTTGGGTGACTCTGGAGACAAAGCAGTTACATTTGGAATTTTTTGCATGTGGCCATACTAGTTGAGGGTTGTGATCTTGTTCGTCCTCCAACTAATGGGAGACATTCTAGGAAAATCCAGCAGGAATACTGGTGATTCAGTGGGTTGGACAATCTTCTTTGAGTTGTTACTGAACCAGTGTCCTAACATGATCTTAGGTATTACTATGCTGTTGGTGATGATGGACAAGAGTCTTTCCTGTGATCCGTACCTTTTGTGCCTCTGGTGGCACAAAGAGTCTAAAAGCCAGTGGATCTCCCAGGTGGGGATTTCTCCCAGTGTGTGTGCATCTGACATAGAAACAGCATAACTGGTTCCTCCTCCACCAGCTTCTCTAGCCTCTAATATAAGGGGAATATAGGGAGATGAGAGAGGCTGAGTTTTTGGAGTGCTAATGAGCTCAGCTAGTCTCTGTTACTGTAGTGAGCCATTAGGGCAATAGCCATTCACTCCACTTTGGAGCCTCCCTTAAGCCCAAAATATCTACCCTGTTCCATTTCAGCATTGTCTGTGCTTCAGTATTAGAAGACTATAGGATGATCCCAGCTTGTACAGTTTTTAGATGAAAGGTGCTATAGAAATAAGTAGTTGTAGTGGTGACCTCTTGAAACATTCCCATTTAGAAAGTAATTCTGACTTAATGAGAAGTATGAATTAAGAACTTTTATAACAATGGTCATACTGGGTCAGACTAGTGGTCCATCTAGCGCCCAGTATCCTGTCTTCTGACAGTGATCAGTACCAGATACTTCAGAGGGAATGAAGAAAACAAGGCAATTATTGAATGATCCATTACCTATTGTTCAGTCAAAGCTTCTGGTAGTCAGAGATTTAGGGACGCCTGGAGAATGATGTGTCTCTGATCATCTTGGCTAATAGTTCCATAGAATTACAGAATATCGGTTGGAAGAGACCTCAGGGGGTCATCTAGTCCAACCCCCTGCTCAAAGCAGGACCAATTCCCAACTAAATCATCCCAGCCAGGACTTTGTCAAGCCTGACCGTAAAAACTTCTAAGGAAGAAGATTCCACCACCTCCCTAGGTAACCCATTCCAGTGCTTCACCACTCTCTGAGTGAAAAAGTTTTTCCTAATTTTCAACCTAATTTCCATCAATGGCTATCATGCAGGAATTTACCTAATTTTTGTTGAACCCAGTTACTCTTTTGGCCTTCACAACATCCCATGCCAATGAGTTCCATGGCTTGATGGTGGATTGTGTGAAGTTTTACTTCCTCTGTTTGTTTTTAAACCTGCTGCCTATTAATTTCAGTGAGTGACCCCTGGTTCTTGTGTTACACTTCCCTGTTCACATTCTCCACATGAGTCATGATTTTATAGACCTCTGTTTACTCAAAAGTTGATTTACAGTTAACATGTCATTAAATCCTAGGCAGCGAGCAACATTGTTAGATCCCTTGAGTGGAGAACATGGTGAACTGGCATTGCTATACTAGTAGCAGAAGAGGCATTAAAGCGTCGCCTGACACTGTCAGTTAATTTAATATTGGTTTGGATTTGAATAGCAATTACAGCCATTTGCTTCCAAATTTTCAGATCATACTGTAGTTGTCTTGTGCACTTTTTATAATCTTAAAACCTCTTTATAAAAAGAATAAGATACAAAATGAACACCAGGCCCCATTTAAATAAATTAGTATGTGCTACTTGTTTGCTGAATGAAGCTTGCTTGAGAATATTGACATTTGTGTAACAGCATGGGCTAAATAAACTGAAAAGGTAATGAGAGAAAACAATGGTTATTTGAACATCTTTCATTTTACTTATGAAGCTCTGTTACTGGGCTAGTTCTGGGGTTGTTTGTTTTAAATATTGCTGAGGGCTAAATCCAGCCACCCCATTCATGGGTACAGAGGCTGCCTATGTAGTGTAACTGGCATGGTTCAGGGGCAGTTGGGGAGGCTGGATATAGGAAGGGATCAGAAGAGGAGGTGACTCAAGAGTTGGGGGAAGGATTACTGGAGGAGTCCTTTAATTCACCACTGCCCACTTCTCGTGCTTTTTTCCAGCACTTTGCCTGGCTACCAGGGCTGGACATTGGGGCCCTAATGAGTAATTTAGAGCTCAGTAAATAGCTTAAAAAAACAACTACTCTGAACGTTTCTGAAATATGAAATGTGGTTTGCTCTAGCTACTTTTGTGGTTGCTTTCAGAGAATATTCTAAGGGATAAGCTTACTGGCAGTAATGTTTGTCAAAATGAAATGTTTTGAACATTGCTTGTGAACATTTTGGTATGAATGTTCAGTTGACAGATCAAATATTTTTAGAAACTGTTTTGAATAATTCTGAATAAAATTTTCCCAAAGTTGTTAAACGCTTCATGCATAGTTTAAACAAGGCTAAATTTGTCAAACAGTACTATTTAACCGAGCTTTATCAAACAGCAGCAGAAGTTAATGTGGTTTGGGGCGTGGGGAGAGTCAAAATCATATATTTCAATGTGTAAGATTTAGTAATAAATGTTAAGTATCTTTGGCACTGTTCATATAACTTGTATGCAAAAAGATCCCTTCACCCACATTGAGCCCCATTGACTTCAGAGGGTCTCTGCCTGCAGACAGCAAATTGTGAGGACAGAGCTTTGATTTTTAATTAGCAGGATACCAATGCAAAATGCCCTTTTGAATGTTTGGGACCTCTGGAGTAAGCCACTCAAACAGGAAGTGTGTGAAGTTATATCACCTTTGACTGTTTTATCAGTCATTATGGAGTTAATAGATCTGGCCCTGGTCAGTATCTGTGCTCAGCAAAAGAAAATAAGATGCTGCAACAATTACCATTGATTATTGACTAGCTTCATAGTTTTTAAGACTAGAAAGGGCCACTAGATCATCTAGCCTTATGTCTCGTATAACACCGGCCATATAATTTCACCCGGTTACCTCTCTTGTTGAGCCCAATGACTTGTGTTTAGCTGAAAGATGTTTTCCAGAAAGGCATCCAGTGTAGATTAAGACTTTGAGATGGAGAACCCACCACTTGTCTTGGTAGTTTATTCCAATAGTTAATTGCCTTAACTGTTTAAATGTGTGCCTTATTTCTAATTTGTCTGGCTTCAGCTTCCAGTTATTGGTCCTTGTTTTGTCTCTTTCCACTAGATTAAAGAGCCCTGTAAAACTTGGTATCTTTTCCTTGCAGTGGTACTTTGAGAGGTGACTTGATTACACTGTCTGTCTTTTTGATAAACTAAACAGATTGAGCTCTGTAAATCTGTCACTGTAAGGCATTTTCCCCCCATCCCTTGATTCATTTTTGTAGTGGTAGTAGTTGGCAGGTTTCTGAGCTAGAAGGGAACCATCCTCAGCTTTGTGCAGTGTATGGGATATTGTACTGCTGAAAGTGCTGTCTTTCAGATGAGGCTTAAATGAGAATTTGATCATTTTGTTAAAGATTCTGTGGCACTTTTTGAATGGTATTAATCTTGCTGCCCTTGCCCAGTTTCAATGTTAGTAGTTACTTCCGCCTACTTGGAATTCCTTCTGTAGTTCCACTTGGAAAGTTCTTATTAATTTTGCTTTTCTAAGAACAATTGTTTATCCTTGGGGCAGAATGATTTGCCACACTTCACCCTGGAGGCGACTTTATTTAAGTGGTGAGTGCTTCCTATTTCAAATAGTGCCAATAGGTGCCGACTCTGTGGGTGCAGGAGGTGCTGGGGGGGAGCGGGAGGAGCAGGATGGGTTGCACTTGGAGGAGGGGATGGAACCTTTCAGGAAAAGGCGGAGCAGAGGTAGGAAGGAGGTGAGGCCTGGGGCAGAGCAGGGGTTTGAGCACTCCCAGGGCCCAGAGGAAGCAGCTACCTATGGTGAACACGTAGAGCAGTGGTTCTCAAAGCTGGTCCGCCACTTGTTTAGGGAAAGCCCCTGGCGGGCCAGACCGTTTTGTTTATCTGTCACATCTGCGGTTTGCTGTCCCGGGCCAATGGGGGCTGCGGGAAGGGCGGCCAGCACATTCCTTGGCCCATGCCGCATCGTGCAGCCCCCATTGGCCTGGGATGGCGAACCGCTGCCAGTGGGAGCCGTGATTGGCCAAACCTGCAGATGTGGCGGGTAAACAAACCAGCCCGGCCTGCCAGGGGCTTTCCCTGAACAAGTGACAGACTGGCTTTGAGAAGCACTGACATAGTGGGACAATGTTAGGTCAAATGTGACTCCAAATTTAGGTTTTATATCTCCATATAAACTTTTAAAATAGAGCTGAAGAGTAGCCGTGTTTCTGTGGGGGTTATTGTTTAAATCTCAGCTGAAACAGTTTTCAAGCCAATTAACGTTTCCCTGAAGTGTTTACAATAAAACATTCCAAATTGTGCTGCTGTGGAACCTAAAGGTGAAATTGACTGTTTCCTTAAATGAGGTTAAATGAAAACGTGAGCAACAAGAATAGTGGGAATATTCAGTTAAGATTTAATAACAGTTTGGTTTTGTGGTATTCCTGTTTGTCTAGGAGTATGTGGTGTGTTTTAATGTAGGAAGCAATATTTTGAAATTACTTTCATCCTTCCAGAATCCTTTTTTCAGGTTGCAAAACAACTTGTATTCTAAGCCCTATTTTGAATTCCTTACCACCACTTTGTAAGTTTCTGACTAAAACTGTCTTCTGACTGAAAACATTCAGGTGTAGCCTCTGCTCAGAGAATAATTTTGTCTCTATGGAACATTTGAAGTTAATTTATGTTGGGATGTTTGAAACAAGTTGTGTTTTTGTATCTTGCACTGAAGTGTTTTTAGGTTTTTGGGGTCCACTGCTGCTTCAGATGGCTTGATAAAGTATTTTATATGTGATGGTCCTTAATGCAAACTCAAATTCCTTACATTTGGGAATTTTAGATTCTGTGGGGTTACATTTTTTGGAGGGTCAGAGCGAGTTCTACCTGAGCTAAAATATGTTTATTTGGGATTGTTTAGTTCAGCTAGACTTAGCTAAAGTGGGGTAACCTCTTCAAGTGGTTCTTGTTAGAGAAAACCTGTGTTTTGAACAGCTGGAAAGCAGTTTTGTTTTTTAGTCGTTCCCCTGACAACCATAGCTGAGGCTTCACTGAAACAACACACTATGCTGGTGGAGTTAACTTTGAGGCATCACTGGAGATATATAGGTCTTAAGAAGCAAAACCCATTCAGCTGTTGTTTTTTAATTACAAGAGCATTAAAAAGGCTTCAATTGGGGCCTGGGGGGAAGGGGAATCCCAGACACATTCATTT
Source organism: Gopherus flavomarginatus (assembly GCF_025201925.1). Lineage (NCBI taxonomy): Eukaryota > Metazoa > Chordata > Testudines > Testudinidae > Gopherus > Gopherus flavomarginatus. The sequence goes on along the minus strand of NC_066618.1, from coordinate 254,607,807 downwards.
AAGATTGAGACTATAATGTCCTCCTCCATGTTGTAAAAGCAGGGAATTTGAAGATTAATTCCTAAAGTCAACCTTAATTTTGTAACTCAGCCTAATCTCCATCTATACAAGAGACCTCCATCCTATCAACATTTCATAGAATCATACATTATTAGGGTTGGAAGGGACCTCAAGAGATCTAGTCCAACTCCCTGCTCAAAGCAGGACCAATCCCCAAATGGCCCTGTCAGGGATTGAGCTCACAACCCTGAGTTTGGCAGGCCAATGCTCAAACCACTGAGCTATCCCTTCCCCCTCCCCTCCTGTGAAGCTCACAAATTATAGAATCCTAGAAATGTAGGGTTGTAAGGAACCTTCAGAAGTCAAGTCTAGCCCCCTGGGCTGAGGCAGTATCAAGTAAACCCAGACCATCCAAACTGTTTTTAAAAACCTGCAGTGATGGAGATTCCACAACCTTCCCTGGAAGTTTATTCCAGAGCTTAACTACCGTTACAGTTGGAAAACTTTTCCTAATATCTAATCCTAAATCTCCCTTTCTGCAGGTTAACCCTATTGCTGCTTTTCCTGCCTTTGGGGGACGTCGAGAACAATTGATCAGTCTTCTTTTATAACAGCTCTTAACATATTTGAAGACTGTTATCAGCTCCCTCTTTGGTCATATTTTTTCAGTATTTGCTCAGTATTCTTTAACCTTTCGTCATTGGTCAGGTTTTCTAAACCTTCTAAACATTTGTTTTGCTCTCCTCTCGACACTCTCCAATTTGCCCACATCTTTCCTAAAGCATGGTGTCCAGAACTGCACACAATACGACAGCTGAGGCCTTACCAGTGCCAAGTAGAGCGGGACAACTATCTCCATGTCTTATATACAACACTCTTATTAATATACCCCAGAATTATATTTTTCCCTTTTCACAGTTGCTTCTTGTTGTTGACTTATATCCAATTTGTGATCCACTGTAACCCCAGATCCTTTTAGCAGTACTACCACCGAGCCAGTTATTCTGCATTTTGTAGCTGTGCATTTGATTTCCCTCCCCCCCTCCCCGACCCCCAATGTGAGCATTCAGACTGTTGGGCTGCAGTAATGGGTTTGGAGTTTTCCTATAAGTTGCTGCTGTAAATGATACACTGCTTGGGATATTTATTCTCACAATTAAACCCTTTGGATTCACTTTTTCCTTGGTACTGCAGAGATCCACCTCACATCTGCAGTTGTAAAATTCCTTCATGGGCAAGGTTAAATAGGTGTCCTGAATGCCATCCTAGTCTATTCCGTCGTGTTGTACTATACAGGGACTGCAGGAGCCTAGGCAATGCTCTGTTGCTTCTGAATGTGTTCAGTAATGGAGGGCCAAGAGAGAAAATAGCTTGTTTTCTTTTGCCCCCGACATCAGTAGAGTATTATCTCTACTGTTCTGCAAATCGCACATCTGTATCAGAATGTAACTGATCATTTGAATTAATTTTACTTGATATCTACTAGGAAAGTGCTGTGGTTCGCACCCCCACGTGTACCTGTCCTTGGGAGTAGGAAGAGGGATTTCTTTACCAGGAGATGAATAGCAAAACCACCTTTACAAGTGTGTCAGTTATAACCGCATATGGAAGAAAGCACCTAGATTTAGAGCACCTGCCTATTCTGAAGTCGTATCTAATCTCTGGCTTCTCGCATATCAATGCAGTGTATTAGAATGGATTATCCTGTTGGTTAGGCTTATCTTCCTCTGAATGCATTTACCTCCAAACATTAACAAGTGATCTATAAAGCTGTGTACTGAGAACTTCTTATCTTAATGCTTCACCTAAAGTATTTGCTTTGTATTCCTGTTTTTTGCTCTATATCTTTTTTTCAATTGCAGTGTGTTTGTTTTTGTTCATAGATTGTTATAAGCATCGGTCTCATGTTTTATGTTGTTCACCGAGCTCAAGTGGAATTGAACGCAGCTATTGTAGCATGTGAAATGGAAATGAAAACTTCCTTTGCTTCAGGCAGCCAACCAAGCATCACTTCTTCAACAACATTCTGCAACAAGAGGACAATAGCATTTTCTGGGGGTGGGATCAATATTGTGTGATTTTTAAAGTATTAAAAATGTAAGGTTTTGTAATTGTAAGCTATTGCCTAGAAATGTCTATGGACAACTATAACCAGTGTAAAAAAACAAAAGAATCCAAATGGTTACAGGTTGTACTGTGACACAGACCAACTCACCAGTTATTAAATTGCACAAGAAGGGTGATATTTAGCAAGGAACAATAGATAGTTAACCAACTTTGAAATGTAGATGCAAATTACTGCACCTTTTGTCCTTTATTATGCCTGTCATGATCTGTAGCCTGCACTTTAGATTTTGTTTTGTGTTTGCTCCAAGAAACTGATAAAAATGGCCCAGAGGTAAATATTTTTCTGCTTAGCATTATTTATAAGGTTGAATAATTATATACAGTAGATCTTTATTACTGAAAGATGAGTGAGTAAAAAGTATGCAGTTCAATGTACAATACTCTTGAATGTGCTTTGCTGTGGAAATATTTCCAGAAATGATAGTGTATTACTTTGCTAATTATGGGACCATTTGGCTTTCCCTCCATATTTTATTTTAAAAAAAGAGAACCCTATATAAATTTTTGGTTGAATGTATTTTTGTAAATCATTGAAATGTTGCAGAGCCACTTGTACTTATTCACACAAGCTTAAATCCTACATTGTGGGACTGAAGTGCTCTTAAATAACATTTTAAGTTACACTGTGTAATATGCAAAGTAAAAGGGAAACTACAGAGGACAGAATGGGTTATGGTGAATATAGCACTATCTGAGGGAGAACTCATGAGTTATCTGCTCCAGTGACTTTACCACATGGATTGTAGCAAAAGGGCTGTTCCATTGCAATTCTATTTATAAATGTTTTTTAAATAATTTAAAGGATGGATTTTTGTTTTCATTGCATGTGATGCGTACAGTAAGAATAGGGACCTAAATCTCTCCCTGTCACACACATGTTGGGATACTAGCGTAAGGGGTCTTAGACTAAGGTGGCCTTTATTATATAGTGGTGAAAATCCTTTTTTCCTTTTAAAAACACTTTAAAAATCAAACTAATTCCAGTCACTCTTTCTCCTCTCATTACATTCTAAAACGATTTAAACTATTGTACCCTTAGGTAGAAATGCAAACTAGAGGCTTTCCTTCAGATAAATTAATAGAAAAGGACAGCAATGTCTTTGAGACTCAGGAATTCAGAATCCATTTTGAAAAGGACAAAATTATACTAGAATTATGAGATAGTGCTCCTGTTGTGTGAGCTGTGGATTGTTCTTCAGTATGTTAGTGCTTGTGTGTGTAGATACAGTATCTTTGTGTTTTTATACATATATGTATGTGTGAGTTACATACTGTAAATATACATATAAACTCTACTCAGCTGCCTCAAACAGGTGAAAAGTAACTGGCACAAAAATAGCTTGATTTATTACCTTTTCTTTTGAGAAATGACCTTTGTAGTTATTTTTGTTTTAGCTATAAAAATCATTTCTGGTCTTTTGAGATTTTGTGTTAGAATGTAATTGCTTATTACAGTGCTTCCTTTGTGTAAGGCTGTTGTTAGGATGTGCAAGCATAGGATTTACCAGTGATTAAATAAATCACTTCTTGTAGAGGACAAGGGCCTTTGAAAGTATCTGGGAAGCAGAGATTTGTTAACCTTTTAACAGTCTTATAGTGAGGATGTATCATATTTAAAAAAAATTGATACCTACAGACTTCGCAGTAGTGCAAGTATCCTTTGTAGACCCCTGTTCTTACGTCTTGTGATGTCAGGAGCTGAATTAGGTAAATGAAACAGTGAAGTTAGAAATCTCTTTTTAAAGAGACTATTGGTACATGCCTTGAGGTGGGAGGCCAACATGTGCATACACACACAAAACAGCTGCATTCCTTTTCTGTATGAAAACCATGAGAGAACTGGATTACTTCTTGATGGCATTATAAGTCATCAAATAATGATTGATTCCTTTAGTAACAAAGTTTTTTCTTCCAAGAATAATCCCAGTAAATGAATGGATCTGAACTTTACTCCATGTGGGTTGAACCAACAAAGGTGTATTTGTGTGTGAGGTGTCTTATTTGTTTAACTAATTTAAGCAGGCATTGATCATTTAATAACATTTCCCAAATACATATTTTGAAGTGCTTTTATTTAATATTTTGTAACCAGAGTAGCTTCACTATGTGAATGCTTTTTGTAGTATGGAATTAGTTCTTAGAATTATTGCATTTTGCTTGATGCTTGTAATACTTGTGTACAGGTTAATGGGAAATATGCATTAAAAAGAACTATTTCTATTTCATGCCAATCATAATTTTATACAATAAATTCTTTAAACAAATATGTTTTATGCATTAAATTTTCCCAAGTTGCTGTGAAGAGGTAGTTTGTTTTCCTTTGCAGTCACCTCCCAGAAATGTTTGGTTCTCTCTTTTTGCCTGGAAAAGTCTATAGTGACAGAACTAGTGAATTTATTATATAAGATTAAAGAAACTGAGTAGTTGATGGGAAGGGATTTCTAGTCTACTTAATTTTTTTCCATTAACACCTGTTTAACATCACCAAATGTCTGGGACGTTAACTGAAGATTCAGCTTTGAAAGCATGATAGTTCACAAATACATAGCTGAGAAATCTGCTAATCTAGGGAAGACCATGAGTCTTGAGATAGATATAGATAGATTTAAAGAGCGGAAATAAAATCTGGTTTGGGAAACTGTCTTGGAGAATCCTTTTTAGGTTGTTTTCATAGATGATAAAAAAGGGCATGAATCCAATTAAAATTTTTTTGCATGTCACCTTTACAAACTTGTTTGAGCTACAATGTTCAGTTTAATTTGTTTGAAATAAATAAACCTAAATTACAGATAACTGAAAAGATAGAAATGGAAGTATTTGAGTTTATTGGCACTAGAAGAATAGCAAGGGAAACTGTAGCAAAAGGACAAAAGTCAGCTTTACACTAAGTGCTTACTAGCAATGGCTTCTTCATTTAAGAGCTTCACTATGGTAATATTTTCACAGTCTTCACATAATTACTTCAGCCAGTTAAAGTGATGCAGAGGTGGAAAAGAATTCTCTTACACACTGTGTGCAGCCTTTCTTTTGAAGATTGTAAAAAGGTGCTGATCATCTGCTCCCCAAAGTCATTCAAATAGTCAGCAGGAACACTTGCCTGAGCAAAACCAAGCCAGGATTTGGCCCATGATGTGGATTATTTTTTAATGAATCTTCTCCTCCATACCAGTGTTGTTCTTGGTGAGGGCAGGGAGTCACTAAAATAGCTCTATGGCAAGTTACTATTATATAATAAAGATGCAGGTGGCAGTCCCACCTATGTAACATCAGGGTGATTTGGATATAGAGCATGAGAATGCTAACATACAATGGAAGTTGATATTAATATTTCCTGTGCTGGGAAGCCTGAGGGTGCCAGGGAATGTAGCTGTTCTCCAACTCCACTGGAGATATACCATGAAGTTCCTATTGTGGTATTTGCACAGGGAGCCTAGCAGTGCAGAGTTTTCTCCATCCAAGCTTCTAGGATGTTTTTTAACCTGTATTAATCTACTTGGCTTCATTCCTCCCAGCAGTGAGGGTGTGAAGCTGTGGTGGTCCTTATTGTCCCATGTTGTGGTGGTAGGGATGCAACCTCTGATGCAATGTGGAAAGGTGTGTGTGGGAGAGAAGTTAGGGAAGCGCTATGCTGAAGGTCTCTATGGACTGGAAATGGAGGAGAGTCTGGTATTGTTGCACCTGTAGGGTCACAAAACGCTGCAGCATCTGTATTTGCTGCCAGAGAAGCCCCATTATGTCCTCATGCTTCTCCCTCTCCTTTTCCTGCTGCTCCTTTCTCCTGTCTGCTTTTTCCCTCTCCAGACAGTATGCAATATTCATCCTCCAGGCCCTCTGTTCATGATCTGATGCAGCACTGGCTTGCAGGATCTCAGAGACCATAACATCCCAAATCCTCTTCTTTTTGTTGCTTAAATAAGGAGCAGAGTTAACAATTGTGGTGAGAGTTGTCAGTGTCAGGCATTGGGGGACAGCTGCTGTAAACATAGCTAACCATGTCTACACTTGTGCTGTGTTAACCTCAGCATACTGACCATGGCTCTACGCTGCTCAGGAGCTGGTGTTACTATGTTGGTGTAATGAAGAGCTTACATGGATGGAAGACAAATTTAAGTGTAGACACATGCACAACTAGGTCGACCCCAGGTGGTTTATATTAACCTAACTTTGTAGTGTAGATCAGGCCTCAGTCTGAAAGATACTAGGGAAAAATAAGAATATGAACAAGTTCCTGAGGCAGAGAGGAGAAACAGTTAGTGGATCCTGTTTCAGAAGGTTAAATTAAACAATGTTGACAAAACTACAAGTAAAACTACAAGTCTAGTTTCTGCCTGGATTCTTGGCAGCCTGGGCTTCTGGGATCCCTGGCTCCAGGGCTGGCCACCAGTCAGACTGAGAAAGTAGGGCAATCAGCTAGTTATCTTAAATGCCTGTAAACAAATGCAAGAAGCCTGGGAAACAAGTACAAAGAATTGGAAGTCCTGGCACAGTCAAGGAAATATGATGTGACTGGAATAACAGAGCCTTGGTGAGGTAACTCACATGACTGGAGCACTGTCATGGATGGGTATAAACTGTTCAGGTGGGGGGAGAAAAAGTGGAGGAGTTGCACTGTATATAAGATATCATTGTGATTGCTCGGAGCTCCAGTTGGAATCTGGAGAAAAGCCTGTCTTTGGATAAAATTCATAGGCAAGAGCAACAAGGGAGATGTCTAGCAGAAGCCTACCAAGACCACCAGAACAGGAGGATGAGGTAGATGGGGCTTACTTCGGACAACTAACAAGTTTCCAGATCAAATGCCATGGTTCTCACGGGGGACTTCAATCATCCTGATGTGCTGGGAGAGCAATACAGCAGTTTTTGGAGAGTGTTGGGGACAACTTCCTGGTGCAAGTGCTGGAGGAACCAAGTAGGGCCTGTGTTCCTCTTGACCTGCTGCTCACAAATAGAGAAGAATTGGTAGGGGAAGTAGCAGAGGGTGGCAACCTGGGCAGCATTGACCATGAGACAGTTGAGTTCAGGATCCTGACAAAAGGAAGAAAGGAGAGCAGCAGAATATGGATGCTGGACTTCAGAAAAGCAGACTTTGACTCCCTCAGAGAACTGATGGGCAGGATCCCCAGAAGGCTAATAGGGGAAACAGAGTCCAGGAGAGCTGGTTGTGTTTTAAAGCAGCCTTATTGAGGGTGCAGGAACAAACCATCCCAATGTGTGGAAAGAATAGCAAATATGGCAGGTGACCAGCTTGGCTTAACAGAGAAAACTTTGGTGAGCTTAAATACAAAAAGGAACTTACAAGAAGTGGAAACTTGGATAGATAACTAGGGAGGAGTCTAAAAATATTTCTTGAGCATGCAGGGGTGTAATCAGGAAGTCCAAAGCCCAATTGGAGTTGCAGCTAGAAGGCATGTGAAGGGTAACAGGAAGGGTTTATACAGGTATGTTAACAACAAGAAGGTCGTCAGGGAAAGTGAGACCCTTACTGAATGGAGGAGGCAACCTAGTGACAGATGATGTGGAAAAAACTGAAGTACTCAATGTTTTTTTCGGCCTCGGTCTTCACAGACAAGGTCAGCTCCCAGACTGCTGCACTGAGCAGCAAAGTATGGGGAGGAAGTGAGCAGCCCTCAGTGGCAAAAGAACAGATTCAAGACTCTTTAGAAAAGCTGGACATGCATAAGTCTATAGGGCCAGATGCACTGCATATGAGGGTGTTGATGGAGTTGGCTGATGTGATTGCAGAGTCATTGGCCATCATCTTTGAAAACTCATGGTGATGGGGGGAGGTCCTGGAGGATTGGAAAAAGGCAAATATAGTACCCATCTTTAAAAACGGGAAGAAGGAGAATCTGGGGAACTACAGACTGGTCAGCCTCACCTCAGTCCCTGGAAAAATCATGAAGCAGGTCCTCAAGGAATCCATTTTAAAGCACTTTGAGAGGAATGTGATCCGGTACAGTCAACATGGATTCACAAGGGCAAGTCATGCTTGACAAACCTGATTGCCTTCTGTGATGAGATAACTGGCTCTGTGGATATGGGAAAAGCGGTGGATGTGATACAAAGCTTTTGATATGGTCTCCCACAGTATTTTTGCCAGCAAGTTAAAAATGTATGGATTGGATGAATGGGCTACAAGGTGGATAGAAAGCTGGCTAGATCATCGGGCTCCATGGGTAGTGATCAATGGCTTGATGTCTAGTTGCAGCCGGTATCAAGCAGAGTGCCTCAGGGTTCTGTCAAGGGAGCAGTTTTGTTCAACATCTTCATTAATTAGTTGGATGATGGGCTGGATTGCACCCTCAGCAGGTTTGCGGATGACACTAAACGGGGTAGAGGCAGATACACTGGAAGATAGGGATAGCGTCCAGAGTGACCTAGACAAATTGGAGGATTGGGCCAAAAGAAATCTGATGAGGTTCAATAAGGACAACTGCAGAGTCCTGCACTTAGGATGGAAGAATCCCATACACTGCTACAGGCTGGGAACTGACTGACTAAGTGGCAGTTCTGCAGAAATGCACCTGGGGATTACAGTGCACGAGAAGCTGGATGAAAGTCAACAGTATGCCCCTGTTGCCAAGATGGCTAATGGCATGTTGGGCTGCATTAGTAGGAGCATTGCCAGCAGATGGAGTGAAGTGATTATTCCCCTCTATTTGGCACTTGTGAGGCCACATCTGGAGTGTTGCATCCAGGTTTGCACCCCCCACTACAGAAAGGATGTGGACAAATTGGAGTGAGTCCAGCAGAGGGCTACAAAAATGATCAGGGGACTGGGGCACATGATTTATGAGGAGAGGCTCAGGGAACTAGCCTTATTTAGATTGCAGAGAAGAACAATGATGGGGGGATTTGATAGCAGCCTTCAACTACCCAAAGGGGGGTTCCAAAGAGGATGGAGCTCGACTGTTCTCAGTGGTGGCAGATGACAAAACAGAAGCAGTGGTCTAGAGTTGCAATGGGAGAGGTCTAGGTTGGATATTAGGAAAAACTATTTCACTAGGAGAGTGGTGAAGTACTGTAATGGTTTACATGGAGAGGTAGTGAAATCTCCATCCTTAAAGGTTTTTAAGATCAGGCTTGACAAAGCCCTGGCTGGGATGATTTAGTTGGGGTTGGTCCTGCTTTGAGCAGCAGGTTGGACTAGATGATCTCCTGAGCAGTGTTACCTCTAATTTTTTATGTCCGTGTGAGGAATGAATTTTATGTGCACCAATATGAAGGTGATGGCACCAATATGGAGGTGATGTATGACACATCACCTTCATATTGGTGCAAATAACAAAATTCATGTGGTGGGGGTGGGGCTGAGGGATTTGGAGTGTGGGAGGGGGCTCAGGGCTGGTGTATGTGTGGGGGGCAAGGGGGGAGGTTGAGAGCTCCAGCTAGGGGTGGGACTGGGGGTGAGTGGTGTGGGAAGGAGCTCAGGGCTGGGGCAGAGGGTTGGGATGTGGCAGGATGCGGGCTCTGGGGTGGGGCCAGGGATGAGGTGTTTGGGGTGCAGGCTGTCCCGGGGCTGCGGTTGAGAGAGAGGACTCCCGCCAGCCCTCTCTCACTGAAGCAGCTTGGGGCCAGGGGAGAGGTGCCTCTTCCCAGCCGCAGCAGCTCCTGGGGGCTGGGCTGGGCCGGGCCAGGCCAAGTGAGGGGCTCCTCTCCCCGGCCGCTCCGGCTGGGTCAGGCTGGGGGAGGGGGTCCTCTCCCCTGGCAGTGGCAAGTCCGGGGTAGGTCCGGGCTGGGGCTGGCAGAGAGGGATGCCTCTCCCCGCTGCGGCAGGTCCGGGCGGGAGCTGGCAGGGAGGGATGCCTCTCCCTGCTGTGGCAGGTCTGTGCTGGGGCTGGCAGGGAGGGATGCCTCTCCCTGCTGCGGCAGGTCTGCGCTGGGGGCAGTGGGGAGGGGAACCTCTCCTGGTTGTGGCAGGTCTGCGTTAATAGGCAGCTGCTCAACTTAGAGGGAACTTGGCTTCTGAGGTCTTTTCCAACCCTAATCTTCTATGATTCTGATTCCTCTACAAGCTTGCTCCCTCTTTAATGTCATAGAACATAAGAACTGCCATACTGGGTCAGACCACGGTCCATCTTGTCTAGTATCTTGCCTCCAGTACAGAACAGATCAACTATGGAGTGCGTCATCCCTGTCTTCCACTCCCAGCTTCTGATAGTCACAAGTTGAGGGTCTTTCCAAGCATGGCGTTACACCCATAATCATCTAGGCTTATAGCTACTGATGGACCTATCCTCTATGTACTTACCTAGCTCTTTTTTTAAAACTCACTTACACTTTTTGGCATCACAACGTTCTATGGCAATGAGTCAACAGCATTGCTGTGTGAAAAAGTACTTCTGCTAGTTTGTATTAAACCCGCTGCCTACTAATTTCATTTGGTGACCCTGGTTTCTGAATTGTGGGAAAGAGTAAATAACACTTCTATTCACTTTTCCACACAATTTACAATTTTATAGACCAGTATCATATTATCTCTTAGTTGTCTCTTATCTAAGCTAATCAGCCCTAATCTTTTTAGCCTTTCCTCTTATTCCATGGCTACTTAGTTTCCCCAAGAGATTTTGGTGAAGGACCATGTCAACAGCTTTCTGAAAATCCAGATACACGATATCAACTGGATCACTCTTATACACATGCTTGTTTATACCTTCAAAGAATTCTAATAGATTGGTGAGGCATGATTTCCATGCTGAGTCTTCCCCAACAAGTCATGTTTGTGTCTGAAAATTCTGTTCTTCACTATAGTTTCTGCCAGTTTGACCAGTGCTAAAGTTAGGCTCAATAACTATTATTCTCAGTTTAATCAATTGGCTTCTAGTTACCAGGATTTCTTTGGAAGCCCTTTTTAAAAATCAGCATTATATTAACTATCTTCTAGTCTTTTGGTACAGAGACTGATTTCAGTGTGACAGTTACATACCTGTTAGTAGTTCTGTAATTTCTACGCCTGGGGGAATTCTGCGCCACTGCATGTGTGCAAAATTTGTGCCATGCAGATTTCTGCACCCTGTAGCTCCTGGGACATGGACCTCTGGGGCAGGCCCAGCCCTTGCGCTGTGACAGGGTTGGGTGAAGCCTCACTGTCGAGTCTGTATCCCAGGGGAATGGGAGGGACTGCAGGGTGATCTCCTACCTCCATGTAGCTAGTCGCCAGTGCTCCCCACTGCCATGCTGGAGCCTCCACATTTATTTATTGACAAATAAAATTTGCAGAATTTTAAAATATTGTGTGCTGAATTTCTATTATTTTTTTGGCTCAGTATTCCCTCAGGAGTAAATTTCATATCTGAGTTTCTTCAGAACTTCTTGATGAATACTAGGTGGTCCTGGTGACTTCTTATTTAGTTTATCAATTTATTCTAAAACATCTTCTATTGACACATGAATTTGAGACAATACTTCAGATCTGTCACCCACATCAGAACAGTAATTTTTGGGTATCTCCTCCACATCCTCTGCGGTGAAGACTGATGTGAAGAACTCATTTAGCTTCACTGCAATGGCCTTGTCTTCCTGTTTTGCAGGCTTCCCACTTCTGATGCATGTGATAATATTTTGACTGTTTGTTAGTTATTGCATCTTTACCAAGTTACTTCTCAAATTCTTTCTTGGCCTACTTTATTATACTTGTACATTTTACTTGACATCTTTTATGCTCCTTCCTATTTTCCTTATTAGGATTGGACTTCCAAATTTTAAAGGATGCCTTTTTGCCTCTAACATTACTTTGCTGATTAGCTATGGTGGCATTCTTTTGGTTCTATTTTGATTTGAGGTGTACACTTAGTCTGAGCTTCTATTATAGTATTTTTAAATAGTCTACGTGCTACTTGCAGGCATTTTACCCTTGTGACTGCTCTTTCTAATTTCCATCTCACTAGCATCCTCATTCTTGTGTAATTCTCTTTTTTTAAAGTTAATTGTTAGTGTGGTGAGGTTTTTTTCCTAGTATTTTCCCCCTACAATGATGCTAAATTTAATTACATTATGATCCCAGTAAGATATAGTTATTTTCTCTAGAAAGGAGAAAAAGAATGGCCATGCTAGGTTGAGGGAAAGTTTAATAATAAATTGTTGCTCTCTTCCTGAGATACTCTAAGTTTACCCTATTCTCCATTTAATCTTCACAAATATTGAGGGAGAGGGTGATATAAAGAATGTTATGACTGAGATTGTGTGAGGGAGGAAAGAAGCTAGTTCAGTGTTAAATAAAGCACCCAGCTGGTTATTCAGTTCTTTTTGGGTGTCACAGGAACAGTGCAATGGTGAAATATAAATGATGTGAGGATACAGAGATTTCTGTTGCTCCCTGCCTCATTATGGGTGCATCAGAGGTATTTTTCAGCTACCGGGATCAATCTCCTGCAGTAAGAGAGCCTATGAAATGGAGATCCAAACTACTTAGATTTTTACACCACTTTTAACTCAAAGGGCCCCGTGACAGATAATACCTTAGACACTGGCAAGAGCCAGGTGAAAAGTGATGATGGCCGTCATCAGAAGGGGATGGGGAGTGTGTATTTTTTGCCCACTCCTCTGATATCTCAGATGTGTATGGAAGATGTCTGGCTTGCCTGAATCCTGAGGCTTTCTTGCTTCATTGATTTATTTTGCATAGCTCAGGTGATGGTGGATTGTGGAACAGCTGTGAACTGTTCTTTCAGGCAGAGAGAATTGCTGAGTAGATGCCAGGAAGGTCGTTCAGCTTATTTCTTTTCCAAAAGCTGTCATCTCCCTGCCTTTTATACAATCCAGGAACCCTAAAATTCCACCCAACCTGCAGGAAAATAAACTTCTTGTGTCCTCCGTTGAGGATGTAAATAGAGGTATAGGATTAATGCGCTTTATTTGCAGAGTTGTAGCAAGCTGTTCCATGACCCAACAGTTCATTTACCAGACTAATTTCCACTCTTGCAGGGTTTCTTAGACTGCAATAGCCTTAAAGGGAGACGTCATTACTTATACACAGTGAATTCTATTGAATGATATTTAATTCTTGTTTAAAACCAAGTGCATGGAATGTTAAGGTGGCACAACTGTTAGGGATAATTTTTGCTTTGGGATGTATGCATGCAATGTATCCAGCTGAGTAAAAACAAATAACCTCTCATTTACTCCTGTGCAGTGCCTGTTGAAGTTAATGGGGCTACCCAGCTGTAGCAGAGTCCAGAATTTTATAACTAAATTATTGCATTGGATCTAACAGTAATACAATTAGTTCTGGTTGCTTGGTAAAATAAGCTGCTCTCAGATCTTTTTCTGTTACTGAAAAAAGTGTCCCCTCTCCCCCTCCCCCCAAAAGAAGGCATACAAAACTTCTTCTAGAAGCCAGATCCTAATCTGCATTCAAAGCAGAGACCTGCTGCTTGATGTATGGCATTGATCAGTTCTTCACGACTGTCTTCTTTTGACCAGGCTTAGTGGAGGGGAAACAACTGGGAGTAAAGGAAAATTCTATGAGCCATCTACGTTTCAAGGTATATGCTGAGGAAGAGCTTTGAAGTAATGAATTTGAAGACTGATCGCATTAAGTTGCATTTTGAGGCTGGAAACAAAAACTTTAAAGGTGCAAGAGGACAGGGCTGCAATTATTCTAAGAGCATGAGTGAAGTTTAGCAAGCAGCTAAAATCCTGGCAGCTATAATTAGACAATGTTACTCTCTCTACTTTAAAATGAGTCATTCCTCAGAGACTGGATTAAAGTGGGTTTTTTTGTTTGTTTTTTAAATCCCTGTATTTGTCAGAGTTCCTTGTGGAAAGCAGGGGGTTTTTTTTGGGGGGGGCGCACATGGGGAGATATTAAATGATGCTAATAGTTTGCTCAGAGATGCTTTGGAATTATGCTTGAAACATGCATGCAGGTAAAGATTACAGAATAACACAAATCAAGGAATTTGATTACAGAAGGTAGATTTGCAGTAACCAGGGCATCTGAGCAATATGATAAATATTGAGAGGAAGGAAGTCATTTAGCTGAAGCACATGCCTGGGGTTCAGATCATGTGGATTGTACTCCCAGCTCTGTCACAGACTTCCTGTATTTAAAAAAAAAAAAAAAAAGTGGGCAAGTCACTTAGCCTTTCTGCGTCAAGGACTTGTCCATAGATATTCCACTCTTGATCTGAACAAACCCTATGCACTTGAGACCAGAATCTTTTGGCCAGTGATGTCTGTGAGGGCCCTATCTGATGGCTCCAAGGCTGCTTCTTACTGAGGGTATAAAGGTTGAAGCAAGGCCAACAGTCCCTCAGTTCCTTCTTACTGCTTGGGACTGTGAAACAGAACTGCAATCGGTGTCCTTATCTCTTGTACTTGGCTAGCTTTGTTTGTGAATAGCTTTTATCTTCATGTGTGTAGTAGTTCCAGGGTTTGCTAGTTGTACTTTTTAATCTAAGTTTTTGTTTTGGTATTTCTCTCCCGTCCTCCGCCCCCCTCTCCTTTTTTGAAAATACACAGCACGGGCTTAACCAAAATCCTGTAGTTTTAATAATGCCCTTCGTGTGAGGCAACCATGGCTGTCAATGATGGGAATTCCAAATATTTGTTTGTTTAGGTGAAGGGCATATCACCGAAGAACGCTCAGTCTGCCATTTGCTTTCAAAATGAACACACAAGGCAAGTGGAGCTCACCTGAAACTTTTCTTGTATGACAGATTGATTAGACCTGCCTTGGATCTGAGTAGTCAGGGTCCTCCTGGTGTAGAGCAGGCTTCCTTTAAAAGTGCTCCGGTAAGCTCCACCTCTGCTGTTAGCTCTTGGGCACATTCTACTGAAAAGACCTCTGCTGATGCTGCTGTTTCTGCTCTCAAGGCTCCTTCAGCCACTTCTGAAAGGAGTAGGACAGAGAGAGCACTGCTCTGCTAAACAGCACAGGCGCAGATCGCCTGGACTATTTGTTACTGCTGAAGAACTGAGGACTATTTATTAGTTCTATCAGAGTACACCTGACAGCAATATCAGCCCATCCTCTTCCAGTCCAGGCCATACAATATTTTCTTACCTGTTGGTGGTTAGGTTTTTCAGAGTAGTCCATGTCTTTCCTCCAACCCAGGGTAAGGTTGCCATCCCTCAAGGATTGTCCGGGAGTCTCCAGGAATTAGAGATTAATCTTTAACTAAAGATTATGTCATATGATGAAATCTCCAGGAATTCGTCCAACCAAAGTTGGCAACCCTAGTCCAGGGCCACCTCCTTTCTGAGATCTTGTTGTGGGTTTAACAAGATTAATGGGTCCCCTATTTGAGTCATTGACACCATCCCTCAGTAAAACTAGCCTTTTTAGTGGCAATCACATCAGCTTGAAAGGTAGGGGAGATGCAGGCCCACCATACACTGCCTTCCACAAAAGTTACCCTTAGGGTGCAGCATAGGTCTTTCCCTAAAGTGATCTCTGACTTCCATCTGAGCCAGATGGTTCACTTATCTGTTTTCTTCCCTGAACCTCATGCCAACCAAGGGGAGGCTGGGCTCCATACAGTAAATGTACTTAGGAGTCTCTCCTTCTACCTTGGTAGGACCAAATCATGTAGGGTATCACTTAGCCCAGGGGTCGGCAACCTTTCAGACATGCTGTGCCGTGTCTTCATTTATTCACTCTAATTTAAGGTTTTGCATGCCAGTAATACATTTTAACGTTCTTAGAAGGTTTCTTTCTATGAGTCTATAATATATAAACTAAATCTGTGGTCCCCAAACTTTTCATCTGGCGGGCTCCAGATGAAGGACCACTGCAGCTGTGAAGCACTCGCCAAAATGCCGCCGAATTGCGGCGGGGATGCCTTTCGATGACACCGCTTGCCGTCGACAAGTGACATCATCGAGAGGCGTCGCTGCCGAAATTTGAGAGCGATGCCTCTCCATGATGTCACTTGTCGACAGCAAGCGGCATCATCGAGAGGCGTCCTTGCCGAAATTTGGGGGCGACGCCCTTTGATGACATCACTTGTCGGCGACAAGCAGCGTCATTGAGAGGCGTCCCCGCTGAAATTCGGCGGCATTTTGGCGAGTGCTCTCCCGGGGGCCAGGATGCGGGCACATTAAGATGCCCCTGTGGGTGCCATGGCACCTGCGGGCACTGCATTGGGGACCACTGAACTAAACTATTGTTGTATGTAAAGTAAATAAGGTTTTTAAAATGTTTAAGAAGATTCATTTAAAATTAAATTAAAATGCAGAGCCACCCCGGGCCGATGGCCAGGACCCGAGCAGTGTGAGTGCCACTGAAAATCAGCTTGTATGCCACCTTCGGTACTCGTGCCATAGGTTGCTTACCCCTGACCTAGACTATTCATTCGTTGCTTACAGTGAGTGTGTTAGAGCTTACACTGAGAGCCCAAATAATTTCAACATGGATCTCTGATTACATTAAGCTAGATTGTCAGATAGCTTAGACCCACCAAATCACATTAGGACTCATTGCACCAGAGCACAGACAGCATCAATGGCCTCTTTGAGAAGGATTCCCATCTCTGAAACCTGTAGGGCAGCTACCTGGGGATTTACAAGACACTGCTCCAGGGACTGGCAACCTTTGGCATGCGGCTCGCCAGGGTAAGCACCCTGGTGGGTCAGGCTAGTTTGTTTACCTGCTGCATCCTCAGGTTTGGCCAATCGCAGCTCCTCTGGCCACGGTTCGCCACTCCGGGCCAATGGGGGCTGCGGGAAGTGGCGACCAGCACATCTCTCAGCCCATGTCTCTTCCCGAAGCCCTCCTTGGCCTGGGACAGTGAACCGCGGCCAGTGGAAGCCGCGATTGGCCAAACCTGTGGACGCGGCAGGTAAACAAACCAGTCCGGCCCACCAGGGTGATTACCCTGCAAGTCGCATTCCAAAGGTTGCTGATCCCTGTACTACTCCCTTGAAGGCATCAGATCTAGATGCCTTTACTTTAGCAGAGCTGTTTTATAGTCTTTATTTAAGTAGATTCTGAGTACCCACCTGTACACCAGGTGACTGCTTGTGAGGCAGTAAGAGTGGAATGTGTATGGATGAGCACTCGAAGAACAGTTGCTTACCCTACAGTAACTATAGCTTTTTGAGATGTGTTGTCCATATATTATTCTACAACCTGCCCTCCATTGCTGCTTCCATGAAGTCTGGTAACACTGTGAGTCTGTATGGGTGAAGGAACTGAGGATGAGTTGGCCTCACTGAGCCCTTTATGCCCTGGGGTGGAGGAGGCATCAGCGTGCAGGTGTGGCCCAACAGCCGTTGCTGGCTAAAAGAGTGCATGGAGTGCATGTGCACCAAGAGTGGAATCTATATGGACAACACATCTCAAAGAACCAGTTACTGTCAGGTAAGTCACTGTTCTGTCTTGTTCCTCAGTTTCCAGGGCTGTTGTAAGGCATAATTAATGAATATTTGCAGAATGCTTAGAGATCCTTGGATGAAAGACTGTAAACAAGTGCAAATTATCAATTTCAGATACTTATAAAGACCTAGCTTGGAAGACAATGACATTTTAAAAGGTCATTTCTCTCCACTTTGACCTATGAAACACACAATTCCCCAGATTTGCCTAGCACTCTGCAGTTGCAATGAAACATACATGCTTCATTTATTTATATTGAAAAACTGAGTTATTTATGGGAAAGAAGAAATTCTTGGATGAGCAAGGTATCCTTAAATGTTGACCTGGCTGTGGAATTAGCACTAGACAATAAAGAGAGAAATGAAATAAGACCCAAGTGACATCCCAAAGAAACATTGCTTTTCTTCCCCTCCTGACACTGATGATGCATCTATGCCACGTTAGGAAATTATGCCTATGACACCCCAAGATTTTGAACTGTTGGATCTTGTGTCAGATCACTGCTTAAATTGGAATAAGTTACACTCTAAAATACATTATTTTTGTGTGTGCAAATTTTCCTTTCTTTCCAGGAATGTGCCAGTGCATGTATTCATTTGCACTATTTGCAAACACTATCATGGGTTATTTTTTGGCAGTCACTAAAGGCAGAATCTTCTCATCATTCCATTGGGAGACATCAGAAAGAAGCAGCTGAACCAATTTATGAAAATCTCCAGACACTTGTTGCTTCAAATACAGATCATTATTTAATAGTGTCCAAAATTGCAGTGGGGGCTTCACAGATCTCAGCAGCCTCAACAAATCTGTCTGAAATACCCCGTTACTCATGTACGTAAGTATATGACTATAAAGGCAGATGTTAAATCTCTCTCCTTTTATCCTGGTGGAACTGAAATGAGTTGTAGCCTCTCTTCTTTAGCAAGAGGCTCACAGGATTTCCACTGTTTACCAAGTGAATCAGGACAGGACTCCTCAAGGTCTATGAACCAAATGCACAGCTACACTAGCCATCTCACTTCACTTCAGAGAGATCTCACAGCATGTGTATGAGTCAGCCTTAAAGGAGGTGATGTTGACACATGTAGTTCATTCTTTGAGTTCCCTGGGTCCTTTTTCACTTCCTATGCATGACTTGAGTGAAGAGAGCATTTGAAACTACAGGGCTAGAAAGCCATTTGTTTGTGTGCATGACTCCAGACTAAATGGATCAACATTCTTATTGCCTACCCACAGGCACATGGGAGTTATGGACTTATAAACACATTTCCTTACAGTCTGACCAATGATCCCTATTTAAGATGTAAAAGCAGCAAAGAGTCCTGTGGCACCTTATAGACTAACAGACGTATTGGAGCATGAACTTTTGTGGGTGAATACCCACTTTGTCGGATGCATGTCATTACTATTTAAGATGTGGTTCTCCTTTGGAAAGTGACTGTTTGTGCACTCAGTTTACAAATAAGAGATGTTTTTTGAACTGCTACCCTGCAAATTCAAGCTGCACCCCAAAAGACAGATTGTCAAAAGGGGTCAGTGTAACACCAACAGGCCACAGTAATCGGGGGGCGGGATCAAGCCTGGGACCTCGGGAGCTAAATGCATGAGCTAAGAGTCATATGGCCCTTGGCTGTAACAAACTCATTAATCTGTAAGTGGTCTCAGTGCCACTACATGGGACAGAGCACCACACCCAGGACGTGTGTGGGTTACATCAGCACCCACAATTGGGGCCAATTTTTCAGAAGAGCTCAGCTGCCATTTAGAGTCTACACAATGTGTTTGGATTTTCAGATTGTTCAGCACCTAGTAGCTCCCGCTGTTCTTAACAGCGGGGGCTGAAAACGTATGAAAAACTGCCTCTGAAACTCCCATCTTGTTCTTTTTTATGATTTAGCACCAGGATAAAAATTTGGTAGGCCAAACACGGCCTGAAGTTACACCAGAGAAATCCCACAGTCTGTGTGTGTTTTGAGGCAGTTTTGCTCTGGTGACAAAGAGAAGAACATGGCCCACAGGCAGTTATGTTACTTACCAAAGATTGCCTTGGGGGAAAAGCCTAGTCCCATTCTTACATAATTTCAACATCAGTCCTGGATTCTTTGCTTTCATCTGTCTCTAGCATTTAAGCTAATTATCTCACAGCTATTCAGAGCTATAGAAGGACTTTGAACTTCTTCAGTAAAGGTAGTACACTTCACTTTACATTACATCATCATTGTGGATTTTTCTAAAGGTAAAAAACACCCAAGATAAACAAACCTACCTTATGAGGCCTTCTTCATACATCATCAAAAATGCACAACAAACCACAGACACCCATTTTAAAAAAAAATTCCTTTGCAGTCCCCTTTAAAAAAAAAAAAACAAAAACCAAAAAATTCAACAGTTTATGCAATTGATAGTCCATGAATAGATTTATAATATAGAAATAATATTCCCTCATATTTCTGAGACACGATAGCTTAAAAAAAGTAACCTCTGAAGGTGGGTTTGTTTGGTTGCATGAATGATTTCCCTGCTATGTTGCTGGATAACATCAAAGTTCAGACCATAGCAATTAAGGCCTCAGTCCTCTAAAGACTTAGACAGAGTCTTGTGCGTAATGTTAAGCATTCACATAAATGTTTGTAGGATTATGACTTAATGTGTTAAAATAGTATGACATTTCCAACAATCACAATATGTTACTTAAACTTTGATATTCTTGAATATTTTATCTTTTTAAACAATTTATAATATATATTTACCATATATATTTACCCTAAAATAATTGGAATAATACTGAATGGGGAAGGAAATAGTATAACAAAAGTAACAATGTATAGTACAGTAACTCCTCACTTAATGTCGTTCCGGTTATGTTATTTTGTTATTACATCACTGATCACTGATTAGAGAACATACTGGTTTAAAGTGCAATGTTTGGTTGTAACGTTGTTTGGTCACCGCCAGCTAGCAGGTAACTACTTTGTGACATAAGACAAGCGATGCTTCTGCTTCAATGTGGCAGCCATTGTTGTTTATGTTATGTCGGTACAAGTATTCTATGAACATTTCTAACTCGTGATTGTATTGCCCAGCATCATGAGTCAAAAATGCCCAGCAAGTGATAGTGGAATGCCTAGCAGTAGCAGTAAGAAAACCAGAAATACTATTAGTTTGGATATTAAATTAAATGTTTTAAGGTGTTTTGATGCAGGCGAGCATGTGGTAGACATTGGCATTGCTCTAAGTCTTACTCTGACCACTGTGAGAACGATTTGGAGTAATGCCAACAAGATCAGGGCTAGTGCTCGGTGTGTAACACTGCCTAGTGCTACTACAATAAGTCAATCAAGAAGTAGTTTGATGGAAAACATGGAGTGTCTTCTTTCAGTGTGGATAGAGGACCAAAACCAGTGGAACATACCTATACGTTAGCTAGTGATACAAGCTAAGGCAAAAGTTTTGTATGACAATTTGAAGAGAGACCAAGGTGAAGGATCACAGACAGAGACATTCATGGCAAGTCGGGAATAGTTTGATCAGTTCAAGAGGTGCTTCCACCTGCATAACATCAAGGTGTCTGGTGAGGCGGCTAGTTCTGATACTGCAGCAGTTAAAAAATTCTCCAACTATCTCACGAAAATAATTGAGGAAGGTGGCTATTCACCTAAGCAAGTCTTTAATGTTGATAAAACAGGCTCTACTGGAAGAGGATGCCTGAATGGACTTACATTTCCCGAGAGGAGAAGACAGCGCCTGGATTTAAAACAGATAAAGACTGTCTAACCTTGCTTCTAGGTGGTAATGCTGCCAGAGATATGAAGATGAAACCGCTGACAAGGTACCACTCCGAAACACCAGAAGCTGTCAAGGGATTTTTAAAGGAATGCCTTCTGGTCATTTGAAGATCCAATACGACAGCATGGATAATTGTAGCTATTTTTTCAGAATGACTGACTATGCCATCCCTTCATGGAAGGAATACTGTGCCAAGGAAAATCTTGTTTTCAAGATTTTATTACTTATTGATAATGCACTGGCTCATCCAATCAACCTGGATAACCTGTGTGAAAATGTCAAAGTTGTCTTTCTGCCACCTAACAACACATCATTCATCCAACCCATGGGCCAATGAGCTATTGCTGCATTTGGGGTGTATTACGCCGTACTTTTGACCAGTTTATCAGAGGCACTGATGGGGAAGGCAAGCCTATGATTCGACAGTTTTGGTGTGACTACAACATAGATTCATAGATTCTAGGACTGGAAGGGACCTCGAGAGGTCATCAAGTCCAGTCCCGTGCCCTCATGGCAGGACCAAATACTGTCTAGATCATCCCAGATAGACATTTGAATTATGACCCTATCCTCCAAAGCAGTTGCAATCCCTTCCCTTAATAAGCATACTTTCTATGCCAATATCAATATGCATCCTCAAGTGCATCA
Organism: Gopherus flavomarginatus; assembly: GCF_025201925.1. NCBI lineage: Eukaryota > Metazoa > Chordata > Testudines > Testudinidae > Gopherus > Gopherus flavomarginatus. The sequence continues at coordinate 254,585,927 of NC_066618.1, read as the reverse complement.
GTAACATTGGTGAGTCCTGGTATGCATGAATGGTGTGTGTGGGAAGTTGTGGCCTGAATGTGTCAGTGACTTAAAAAGATTTAAAGATCTTGACCCGCTGTGAAGAAGGATATCTTCAGCTTGGCCAAGAAAGTGGGTTTTGATGAGGTGGAAGAAGCCAACCTTGCACAACTTCTGCAATCACACAGAGAAGAGCTAACCAATGAAGATCTGATGCAACTAGAGGTGATAAGAGCAATGGAAGAAGAAGGCCAAGAAGTAGAAGAACCACCAACCTATCGAATTTTGACTACCAAACATCTTTCTGAAGCTTTCCAAATGATTGAAGCTGGTTTGCAAATCCTTACAGGGAACGCAGCTCCAATGTGATTAGAGAAGTTGATGAAATAATGAATTGCTATAAAGAACTTTACCAAGAAAAAAAAAGGAAAGGAAAACAAAACAACAATCTCTAGATGTGTTTTTTCGCGTTGGGAAAGTTCAGCAAGAGGAGGAGCCAGATGATTCACCCTCTTTCATACTTTGACTTGCCCTGCTCTACCTGCCCAGTGCTCCAGCCAAAAGCTTGCTCCACTCTGCCCGCCCACCCGGCGGTCCTGCCAGGAAGTGAGTTCAGGGCACGGGGGCTTGCCCTGCTCTGTCCATCCGCCTAGTGCTCCTGCCAGGGAATGAGGTCGGGGCACGGAGGCTTGCCTGCTCCCCGGGTGGAATGCCGGGAGGGCAGAGTGGGGCAAGCCCATATACCCCGACCCCATTCTGCAGCAGGAGTGCTGGGCACAGTGGGGTGAGCCCTCGACCCTGCTTCCCAGCTGGAACACTGGGCAGGTGGAGCAGGGCAAGCCCTTGCTCCCTGGCAGGAGCGCCATGTGGAGTGAGGCGAGCTCTCGACCCTGCTCCCCTGCAGGAGTGCCAGGCAGATGGACAGAACAGGGCAAGCCCCATGCCTCAACCCCACTCCCCGGCTGGAGTGCCACAGGATTCTTTGCTGCTTTTATCCTCTTCTATCGTCTTCCTCCTGACTAAAACCTAGAGAATCTCTATAAATAGGCTCTCCTCTAAGAGAAGTCTCTGTCCGATCCACATTCTCCTCTGCAGCAATCACCTTTCCCCCATCTCTTAGTTTAAAAACTGCTCTGCAACCATCCACACGTGTGCTATCATGCATTCATGTCCAGGATGCACATGTCCCTGCTTGGGCCCTTACCCTCAGTTGGAAGGATGGATGAGAACACAACCTGTGCCCCCCAACTCCTTCACCCTCATTATTACAGAGACCTGTAGTCACTGCTGATCTGCTCAGGGTCAGACCTGGCAGTATCATTAGTGCCCACAGGGATGAGAAGCATGGGGTAGTAGACAGAGGAATAAATGAGCCTATGCAACCTTTCCAGAATGTCTCAGATTCAGGCTCCAGGCAAGCAGAATACCTTTCAGGACATTGTGTCAGGTTGGCAGATGGATGTCTTCAGCTCCCACAGAGGGGAGTCCCTGACTACCAGCACCCTTCACTTCATCCTCTTGGGCATGGTGGCCATTGGCTTGGGCTCTGGAGCAAGTGGATCCTCCATCACAGACATTGGGGTCCACTTCTCACCTTTTGTTGCCAGTACAGCATGCTGGTTCTTGGTCACAATGGCCAGGGTACCTAGGTGTGAGGTGGAGCACTATCTACTGCCTGAGGTGGCCAGCACCCACTTTCTTCTCTGTAGAGTAGGTGGTTTGCCTTCCTCCTCTGGTGCTGCTGTAGACATCTGTAGCCAGCCAGCATCCTCCATTCCAGACATCGCATGTGCATCCTGTCAAATATGTCCTCATGCTCTTGGATGCTATGCAGATTTGAGTCATCTCCTCCCACAGCTCTCTTATCTGCTTCCTGAGGGACTCCACCATGAGCCACCTCTCACTCCAGGTGATTTTCCCTGCCTGGCTTTCATTGGTGGGGATATGCAGGCCACATTCCCAGCAAGGATTTCCCTGTAGGTCCCTCAGCTTTAAGAGAGTGAGCTGCTGCTAAGATGAAAAAAAAGAGGTCTATTAGAACATGCAGATTGAGAGATCAAACCCACAATAATTCACCAATGGAAAGAAGAAGAATTACAGCTTGCAGAAGCTAACAGGAGACTATGATAAAAAAAATCCAGACTCTAGGCACCCTAAGATACCAGTATTACAAAAATGATACCTGCAGGTTACTGGGAAAGCGATACGCTTGATCAACATAGCAGCATTTAAATGGCTAAGTCACCTGAATAGAAAAGGAAATGGCAAGAGATTTGCATAGTGACTGTTACTACAAAAAACAACTTCCTTCGCACACACGTTTAACCACATTTCTTTCTCTCTCTGTATCCAGCTATTATGCAACCAAATGAGATGGCATTGGGCGAAACAAGAGGATACATTGAAAGGAAAAACATAGCTTAATGATCAGAAAGGAGAGCTAATAATCATCACAGGGGGAAAGTGAAAACAGCCTTCTAGCTCCAAGTAACTAGTTTTGGAGAATATAATTTTTGTTTAATTATTAATATCTATCTGTCTTAGATACTTCTATGCCCCCCCTCACAGTAATACCTGAGCACCTCACAATCAGTCTTTAATGTATTTATCCCCACAGCACACCTGTGAGGTAGGACGAAGTACTATTATCCCATTCATGGTGTCAAGTATCAGAGGGGTAGCCGTGTTAGTCTGGATCTGTAAAAGCAGCAAAGAATCCTGTGGCATCTTATAGACTAACAGACGTTTTGGAGCATGCGCTTTCGTGGGTGAATACCCACTTCTTCAGATGCATGTGGTGGAAATTTCCAGGGGCAGGTATATATATGCTAGCAAGCAAGCTAGAGATAACGAGGTCAGTTCAATCAGGGAGGATGAAGCCCTGTTCTAGCAGTTGAGGTGTGAAAACCAAGAGAGGAGAAACTGGTTCTGTAGTTGGCAAGCCATTCACAGTCTTTGTTCAATCCTGAGCTGATGGTGTCAATTCATGGAGGTTAAATCCATTAATGGCTATTAGCCAGGATGGGTAAGGAATGTTGTCCCTAGCCTCTGTTTGTCAGAGGGTGGAGATGGATGGAAGGAGAGAGATCACTTGATCATTACCTGTTAGCTTCACTCCCTCTGGGGCACCTGGCATTGGCCACTGTTGGCAGACAGGGTGCTGGGCTGGATGGACCTTTGGTCTGACCCAGTATGGCCAGTCTTTTGTTCTTATGATGGGAGGGCTTTGGCTTCTTTGACCAGGAAGAAGGACTGCTGGGAAGAATTGGGGTCCAAGAAGGGGAAGAGCATCTTTGCATACTGACTTCAAAGCCAAGGAGTTGGCTTTAATCTAGGTTCAAAGGAGGCAGGTGACAAAAGTGCACTGGTGACCTTAAAGAAAGGCAACTTTAACAGAGGGCTATTGGAGGTAATGGGAGACATGGAAAATTTATAATAGAGTCATGTGAGCAACAAGAGGGAAATCAGCCATTTTAGACTTGATTCTCACCTTCCTCAGAGCAAGGGGCTGGACTCAATGACCTCTCAAGGCCCCTACCAGCCCTAGATTTCTATGATTCTATGTTTCCACAAACCATTTCAGGTTCAATGAATTAGCATTTTTGTTGGGATATTCCTGTCCAGCTCTTCCCACAACTACAATGAAAAAGTAGTAGGATCTACACTACTTGGCGACATTTATAGATTAATAAATGACTCTGACCCTATTAACATTTATACTTATGAGTGAAATTAAGTAGCCAGTGGGGCTACCCATGCATGTAAGTGTTTTCAGGAGTGGGGTCCAGTATAGGTCTCCATAGTTTATTCTCTGAGTAAGATGTAAAAACAAAGAAGAAAACCCTGCTCCCAGAAATGTGCAAATGTATTTTCATTCACGCCTCCACTCATTAATATTGTTATTAACAAACACAGGTAGTTACACAGCAAACTTTTTGTTTGTGATTCATGAATAAATATGGACAATGCTGCATTTTAAATTATAGTTTGTTTCCTTCACTGACAGCATAAGTGTATGCTTGAATATTGTTTATAGTGCCTGTTTATTATATGGGATTGAATCTCAGATTTGTTTCCCAAGTATTAACCTCAACAAAATAGAAAGATGGTCTTAAAATAAGCAGGGAATTAGGACAGATATGAGGCTGTCAACAAAAAATATTTTGTCATTTTCCTTTTCACCTGGCAGTGTTGCATGAATTTAATGCATAGTTACTGTTTCCTGAAAAAGATATTAAATTAAATCTGTCAGTATTTCATTGTTTGAAAATGTTGTAGGCACATTTGCAAGACTTCCTTTCAAACCTCTCTCACAGTCACTGATGATTGGAAAAATGTGCTGTGATAATACTAGGTTGACATTTCTGAGACTTATATTCTCATTAATCTTACAAGCATATATATTGCTGTGAACAAAAAGGAGAAAGAGGAGTTGCAAAAAGACAAAACTGAGACTTCTTTTCTTATCAATGTTAGTAATCAACATAAAAAAGAAGGTCATGGTCTAACAGCAAAAGAATATTGGGTCATATAAATTGACAGTAATTAATATAGTTCTAGTGTTGCTGGTCATAAAAATGAAAATCAAATACTGTACTGCTCGAATCTGATCTCTCTCAAGCAAGATGCTAGGCACATACTGTACACAAAGTATGCTTGAAACTCATAAGAGCAGCCATACTGGGTCAGACCAAAGGTCCATCTAGCCCAGTATCCTGTCTTCTGACAGTGGTGCCCCAGAGTGCCAGGTGCCCCAGAGGGAATGAACAGAACAGGTAAATATCAAGCGATCCATCCCCTTTCCAGCTTCTGGCAAATAGAGGCTAGGGACATCATCGCTGCTGATCCTGGCTAATAGCCATTGATGAACCTATCCTCCATTAACTTATCTAGTTCTTTTTTGAACCCTGTTATGGTCTTGGCCTTCACAACATCCTCTAGCAAAGAGTTCCACAGACTGCGTTGTATAAAAAAAAAACGTCCTTTTGTATGTTTTAAACCTGCTGCCTATTAATTTCATTTGGTGATCCCTAGTTCTTGGGTTATGAGAAGGAGTAAATAACACTTCCTTGTTTGCTTTCTCCACACCAGTCATGATTTTATAGACCTCAATCATGTCCTCTGTTAGTCATCTCTTTTCCAAGCTGAGAAGTCCCAGTCTTATTAATTTCTCCTTATTCATACAGAAGCCATTCCATATCCCTAATCCTTTTTGTTGCCCTTTTCTGAACCTTTTCTAATTCCAATATATCTTTTTTCAGATGGGGCAACCACATCTGCACACAGTATTCAAGATGTGGGTATACCATGGATTTACATAGAGGCAATATGATATTTTCTGTCTTATTATCTATCTCTTAATGATTCCCAACATTCTGTTCGCGTTTTTAACTGCCGCTGTCCATTGAGTGGGTGTTTTCAGAAAACCATCCACAATGACTCCAAGATCTCTTTCTTAGAATCATAGAAGATTGGAGTTGGAAGAGATCTCAGGAGGTCATCTAGTCCAACCCCTGGCTCAAAGCAGGACCAACCCCAATTAAATCATCCCAGCCAGGGCTTTCTCAAGCCGGACCTTAAAAACCTCTAAGGATGAAGATTCCACTTCCTCCTTAGGTAACCTGTTCCAGTGCCTCACCACCTTCCTAGTAAAATAGTTTTTCCTAATATCCAACCTAGTCTTTCTGGATTGCAACTTGAGATCATTGTTCTTTGTTCTGTCATCTGGTAGCATTGAGAACAGTCTAACTCCATCCTCTTTGGAACCCCCTTTCAGGTAGTTGAAGGCTGCTATCGAATCATCCCTCACTCTTCTTTTCTGCAGACTAAATAAGGCCAGTTCCCTCAGCCTCTTCTCCAGGGCCGGCTCTAGCCATTTCGCCGCCCCAAGCACGGCGCCACGCCGTGGGGTGTGTTCTGCCGCTCGCCAGTCCCGAGGCTCCGGTGGACCTCCCGCAGACATCCCTGCGGAGGGTCCACTGGTCCCGCGGCTCCGGTGGACCTCCCGCAGGCATGCCTGTGGGAGATCCACCGGAGCCGCGGGACCAGCGAACCCTCCACAGGGACACCTGCGGGAGGTCCACTGGAGCCGCGGGACCAGCGGACCCTCCATAGGCACGCCTGCGGGAGGTCCACCGGAGCTGCCTGCCACCCTCCCGGCAACCAGCAGAGCGCCCCCCGCGGCATGCCGCCCCAAGCACGTGCTTGGCGCGCTGGGGCCTGGAGCTGGCCCTGCTCTCATAAGTCATGTGCCCCAGCCCCCTAATCATTTTCGTTGCCCTCTACTGGACTCTCTCCAATTTGTCCACATGCTCTCTGTAGTGGGGGGCAGGGGGCAAAACTGGACGCAATATTCCAGGTGTGGCCTTACCAGTGCCAAATAGAGGGAATGATCACTTCCCTAAATTGGCTGGCAATGCTCCTACTAATGCAGCCCAATATGCCGTTAGCCTTCTTGGCAGCAAGGGCGCACTGCTAACTCATATCCAGCTTCTCATCCAGTGTAATCCCCAGGTCCTTTTATGCAGAACTGCTGCTTAGCCAGTTGGTCCTGTTACCAGATTTGCCCATTACTTTGGGGTATGCTCATTTATTAGGGTTACTCTTCTGGGGTTAGGGGGGATTCTGTAATTCTATCCATGTACTGCTTGTGTCACTTGTGTTCTCATACGGTGCTCTACTTCTCCCTGCTGCAAGTTCCCTCCCAATGGAGCTATCCTGCAGGACCTAGGTTCCCTAGGGCTGGGTTGTGGAATCTCTATCATTGGGGATTTTTAAGAGCAGGTTGGACAAACACCTGTCAGGAATGGTCTAGGTAATATTTAGTCCTGCCTTGAGTGCAGGGGACTGGACTAGATGACCTCTCACAGTCCCTTCCAGTTCTGAGAGTCTATGCTTCTATACACTCTTATAGTACAAACTTTATAGTGACTAAAATGTCATTCTATCAAGTTATAAGCTTTGTCTAAGCAGTTTCCTTGCTTACATCAAGTTATCAGCATCCCTAGTCCTCCTGATAAGGACACCCAACTTTCATAGGCTCTAAGGATGCTGTACCCTATTGTCCTCTCAGTGATGAATGACCAAATGGCTTTTTCTCTCTGCTTGTATCTTTCCAAAGTTCATTGACCCTGTTTCAAGAGGCAGGGAGGCTTCCTGGAGGTGCAGGCTCCATCTCCCATCGAGAATATTAAATAGTCAGCTTCCCCCACTTGCTTGCCTGATGGCTTGTTTACCTTGCATGTAAATGAGCTTTTCATTGTCTTAGGTCATGCTTTGCTTAATTTACATTGGAGACACAGTCAAGCTGGTGAAACAACATGCCTTTGTCTAGGCCAAGCTGTGCTTAGACACATTGGAGGAACATATTTTCAGAACACATCTATAATGCTTTATGCACCACCCATACATACATTAAGCAACAAATATTAATGACCAGCATGTCACCAGTTTACATATGACAATGTACACGACACCGTTTAGATACAGTTTATGACAACAGTGAGTGGGGGCAATGAGTGGATCAGGCCTGATGAGAGTTATGGTATAGTGTGCCCTCTGCCAGTTGCCATTGACACCCTGGGTCACAAATGGTAAAGATTATAACAGGCATAGTCTTGGCACAAGAGAATCTTGTGGCAAATCCTGGAGAATGGGTTTCTCACAAAATCAAGAGCAGGTCCATTTTAAAAGAAGAGATCTTAGTTCTTAGTGCTCCTAAGGGATTTTGCTCTGCATCTGTGTTAAATACTAAACCCTGGAGAAGGCGATTAAGGCAATGACGCCTCAGTGAGAACATTTAGCTACTGCTACAGTGGACCAAATTCATTCCTGGTCTAACTCCGTTGGGTAATGTTATTATTCATGCTCTGACCAATGTGTTTGAATGTGCAGCATGACAAGGGTTTCTATGTTGTTTCTCCTATTAAAATGTTTCTATTCCTTCTTTTCTAATTATTGCATTTTTGTTGATGAAAATACATTGTGTGATTAGCTCAGGATGGTGACTTCCTTCCTCCGTTGCAGGTATATAACCTGCTGAAGATTTGGTTTTCTTTGCTGATAACTTCTTGGTTTACAGTAACTTGGTCTGAATGTTTTTTTCACTGCTGACGCATGGAAAGCTTTGGGCTATCTGCACATAAGTTATTTTTTACTTGTATCACCATAACACCCCAACAGGATGTCATTGTGTTAGACTATGTATAGTCCTGAAATTAAAAAGATAGCCCTTGCCACAACCTGGTTTATGGCACTATGCAATACTTGGATGAAACAAGCAAATGGTCGGTGATCAGAATGCGATGACAAGGTAACTGTGAAATGAGCATGCTTTTTCTGGTAAGTAGTAGTTGCAATTTTGCACCTGCCTAACCTCATACAGATTTTGTGATGGCATCGAACAAGTAACCTGTTACCAGGACCGGCGCTAGGGGTTTTAGCGCCCTAGGCGCATGGCAATTTTGCCGTCCTGCTGTTCCGATGGAGCTGCCGCAGTCGTGCCTGCAGAGGGTCCGGTGGTCCGCGGCTCCGGTGGAGCTGCCACAGTCGTGCCTGCGGAGGGTCCGCTGGTCCGCGGCTCTGGTGGAGCTGCCACAGTGGTGCCTGCGGGAGGTCCACCGGAGCTGCAGGAGCAGCCGACCGTCCGCAGGCACGACTGCGGCAGCTCCACCGGAGCCGCCTGCTGCCCCCTCTGGCAAAATGCTGCCCACTAATAATCCTGGTGCCCTAGGCGATTGCCTAGGCCGCCTAAATGGAAGCGCCGGCCCTGCCTGTTACTAAATAACTTCACATGGAATCTTGGACCCATCTTTTGTTTTATTAGTTGAAAAAGGTCAGTTCTCCTGGAGTGTTTATGTGTTATAATGAACAAGAAAAAAACATTTGCAGGCCTTTGCTGTACATTTACAGTGTGTGGATTGTGCTGAGAGTTCTAATTTCTAATTTCCTTTAAAATGTTTTTTGCAGTTTATAGAAATAATTGAAAGAAATGGTTATTTAAATATTCAAATGTGTATCCTCATTTCATTTTAATTGCTGAGATGATGTTAGGCTCATGTACCATGTGACTCCATGGAGTATCCTTCACCCCAGAGGGCATAGCTGTTTTTGATTCCCACCAATGAGGTTATTTTTAGGAACTCACATCCCTTCTGTATCTCCTTCCCTTCCTGCCCCTCAGCCTTACAAGGCCCATATGTGGGATGCAATGTTTGATACAGGTCCAAAATGAGGGCTAAAAAACTGTCAATGCAGGAAACTTAAAATACTGTGGGATCGATCCACCGTGTGTGAATAACTCCTGCTGTAACCTCAGTGTCATGGTTCTGCATGCCAAATGGAAATGGCCAATGGAAATGAGGGGGACACTACATTTGTGTGGAGCATTGTCCAGTTTAGAGACTAACATGAGAGACATTTGTTAGGTGCTCCTTCTCTAAATATCTCTAAATATCCCCTCAGTCGGCTATAGGAAGAGAGGCAGCTAGCAGAGTGTTACACTGTACACTTAGCTGCAAGTTCATCCTACGTTTGTTCAGGAACATCCTCCAAACTGGCTCCCCGTCCCTGGGCACTGATTGGCAGCCATCTCAAAAGCCAGAGCTGTAATCATAAATAAATTGCTTAGTGGTTGTTTTTCTGACAAACTCGGGGGGAAGAGAAAGGAACAGGCGTGCACTGACAAAGTGATTGGCCTGGTGATCTGACATGTCTTTCCCATCTCTAACTTTTATGACATTGTTGACCCTGGCAATTTTCACATTTCCCCCAGAAAAGACAGACATCTGATTCTTGACAACTGATGTGAAGAATGTTGCCCTGACCCCATCAGAGAGACAGAGCATGCAATTGTACTTACGTTAACCAATAACAAGAGTTAATTGTTAATAGGTAATAAACGTTAACCCAACTGATCTTGTTAACAAGCTGAAGCAATATAAACCACTGTGACGATGGACATAGCAAATAGCAACAGCCAGCACACAGAAGCATCAGAAAGGTAGGCAATAAAAGGATACTTAGACATGATCCCAGACATTAAAAGCACAACAAAGGCTGCAAAATCCCTGGCGATACAGTGGAAATCACAAAACCAACAGAGACTCAGATCAGAGCTATGGAACAGATCAAACAGGAGGTGCCATTCATTGAATCAGCTGTAGGCAAACAGGATGATGACAATGAAAAAAGCCCTGGTAATTATGTACACAAAGGTCATCATGATAACATCATTTTTTTTCTGTTTCTGGACTAGCTGAGTGGGGAATGATTAACTGTTTATCATAATGAATAGGCTGATTTCAGCTCTCATGAATTTTAGCCATCAGGGGAAATTGGGAAGCCAGTTTATACATAGGTTACAATAATGATATGGCACCACTTAGAACACACATTTAGAACAATAAATGAAACGATAGTACAGCTAAAGAGAACAACATTAAAACAGATTCCAGTGCAGTTCTAATTGCATTTGAAAAATAAAAGCCTCAACACTACAGCAGGCCAGAAAACAGAATTTCATTCCCCCCCAAAATTGAGTTTTCAGATTATGTATGTTTTCATCCCAAATTGGGACAAGCCCCTGCAACTCTAATTTTTTGGAGTAACTGAAATTCTGCAATGTTTCCTTTCAACAGCACCCAGCGGTTCCCACCACAGGAAAATCTGGGTGTTTCTGATATGCAATATGTTCCCTGGGATCCACAGCTCCCTGGCTGGCCACTTGGCAGGAGAGTGGAAGTGCTGGGAACCGCAGCCCCGTGGCAGCTCACCTGCTGGGCTGTTGAGGAGCAGGGAAGCCATTGAGCTGGGAACAATTTTATGGCAAAATTGAAATTGTCCCACAAAAAATGTGGATTTTTGTGGAAACTGAATTTTCTACTGGAAAATCATTCCTCTGGAAAATTCTATTTAGCATCCTCATTGAAAGGGCCCAATCTATGAGCATTCCTAGCAGCAGGGGGACAGGTACTTCAAAAACTCAGGGTTGCTGAGTCAATATGCTGTTCTGTTCAGGTTCTTATGCCACCTTCATCACTGTAGTATCTGAGTGTCTCCCAGAAGTGCAGTGAGTGATGTAACAACTTGTCGCATGTGGTTGACTCTTTCTCTCATCCCCTTCCCAGAGGAATATTATGTGTGTAGTGATTAGTTTTGTTTACATTATATGCATACTACGCTGTGTGTTTATATTAGAGAAATCCAGGCTGAAGAAGTGAGCCTGGCACTTACTGCCAAAAGTGGTGAGATTTGCAATGGACCTTAGTTCCTCAGGCCGGCACCCAAGACAGCTCTGTCTCCTACACAGGCACTCTTTGCCCTTGTGCCAGTCAATTCTAGTGTGCCTGAGCCATCCATGATCCTCATGCCAGAGCCGTAGGTGATCTTCTAGGTATCTTAGGTCCAGGCTACAGAATGGCTTGACGATAAAGACCTAGATCTTGAATGTGACTTGTTATATTCCGCGGGAAACCAGTGCAGAGAGCAGAGGACAGGTTTGATGGGCTTGAGGTTGCTGAGGAGATGCTCTTCAGCAATCCATGTTAGTTGGAATGTCCTAAGAGCTGATGACTTCTTGCCCGGGTGCATTGCATTGCTGTAGTCCAGACAGAAGGTGGTGAAGGCATGTATAATTGAAGCTAAGTCATCATTTTCTGGGATGGAATGGAGTCTCCTTGCCAAATGCAGGTGGACACTGCTATGTGGGAACTTAGCATTAGTGAAGAATCCAGTAGCACTCCTAAACTATGGACAGAAATGACCAGTTGAGTATATACGTCTTCAGCCAAAGGAGACTGCACTGTGACTGTAGATTCCTCAACGCGCTTTTCTCTTCCAACCACCATAACTCCGATCTTGCATAGGTTAAGCTTTAATCAGCTGTTCTTCATGCATGAGCTGGTCTCATTCAAGGACTGGGATGTCCTGGTGTCTGTGGCATGTATGTATGTGGCGGAAGATAGGTAGAGCTGTTGGACATTGGCAAATTGCTGACACTTGTGTGGAAGTAGAGAGAGAACTGACAGGGATTTGTAGGGGATCTTAATGCATGACAGTCTTTGTTAGCAAGAGTTAGGCTAACTGTAACGTAATAACGCGAGATTTGTAGAAGCGAGGATTGTGTGAGGCGAGTGGAAAAGAACTGTGTGAGAAGTTGTTTCGACCTTGTGCAGATAATACGAAATGTAGTCTCTTAAGTGAGAAAAAAAAATCAGGATGACCTATGTATAAACAAAATGCAGCTGTTGCTTATTATTGTCTGTAATAAAAGTATAAATGCTCGCTGTAATTGTTTACCTGTTTAGAGACCTGTCTAGGAAGGGGAGACCCTATGTCCTAGTACACTCTCTTCCTGCTGTAGCTGCTAAACAGAATAAAATATCTGACTTTGCTGTACCCAACCAAATAAGTGAGAACTCTGTTATTCTCCAACACTTGTGTCCATGTCATCTCACCAGTTCTCCTAGTGCCCACATGTAGATGTTGAAAAGAACTGTAGAGTAAATTGATCCTAGAAGTGATGGGTCTAGTGGTACAGATACAGTTTCCCACCAGCAACCTTTGGGTGCATCCCGCAGGAAGGATGCTAACCATTTTAGCACCTTCATCTGGACTCTGTCACTTCTCTTACTGAGGACCAGCAATATCTCACAGTCAGCAGTGTAAAATGCTGCAGGGTGGCCCAGAAGGATGAAAATGGATGTCTTCCCTCCACCCATTGACAGCAGGAGCCATCAGTGCCACTAAAGCAGTTTTCATCCCATGTCCTGGCCTGAATCCAGATTGTGACAGGGCTAGATCTTTATCTTCAGCTAGATGTGCTTGTAGGTGGCCTTTAGCCAGCTGTTCTGTGCACTTCCTCAGGAACAGACTGATGCTAGAGGGTAGCTGGCTTGATCCAGTGTATCCGCTGTGGGTTTCTTCAGTGTCAGTCTCCACTGTTGTATGTTTGAATGATAAATGGAAAATTCCTCCTCTTAATGATGTGTTGGCTATTTCAGTCAAGAGAGGCACCATTCACTCGTGACTCTCCTTCACCCATCAGAAAGGGCAGGGGTCAAATTCACAGGTCTTGGGTTGAGATACCTTTAGGGCATCCAAGACATCTTGTGAAGTGAATGGAATGAAAACATGCAACGAAGATGAGCTGTTTGTTGGCCAGTATAGGAGGATTGAATCAATGCATAGATCCAAATATAATACTATTGTGCCTATCTTCTGTAAGCCCCTATGAAAACCCTTTCCTCTCTGACCTAAGTAAGTGAGATGGTTCATAGCATGCCAGAAAACTGGGGCGGTACGTAGGACCCAATCCATTTACTGCGTTGAGGGCCAACCTTACAAATCAGCTTCTGAAATTGCAGACATGCAGCTTTGTACAAGCAAACAGGAATTTACAGATGCAAATTATTTCAGTTTCCTGGTTTTGTGCATGCAAACCAAAATCTGCGTGCCATGGTGGAATCAAACGCATTGCAGAGTAGAGCACAGTGTCACTCCTCTAGAATTTGCTGCCCCAGTGAGTCTTTACTCTCCAGCTCAGTTCTGCGTGGCAGATCAGAGTGCTAGTGCTGTGCTTCCAGTTCTTATCTAATCTACCACTCAAAGCACTCACCATACTATCATGTTTATAGCAGGTTACAGTACATGGCTAGCATGAAGTAAATTATTATTGTGATTATTTCCATACTATTAGCGGAAAGGAAGGATAGCCTGATGGTTGGGGCACTGGCTAGGGCTATGAGAGATCCAGGTTCAGTTCCCTACTCTACTGCAGACTTCCTGGGTGACCTTGGGTGAGTCACCTAACTTCTCTGTGCCTCAGTTCCCCCTCTGTGAAATGGGGGTTGAAGAGATGGGCATCACTGAGATAAAAATGCCTGTAGAAACTCACCTGTGATCTAAGGACCCTAGGCAGGATTGGGATCGCTTGTGCTAGGCACTGTAAAACAACCCACATTAAAAAAAAAAAAAAAGAAAAAAAAAAGGCTCTGTCCTGAGGAGCTAACAATCTAAATAGACAGGATGGAGGGAAAAGACACAATTTACAAGCAGGACAATCTGGGTCATAAGTAGCAATGGCATGTTAGTTACTTTGTTGTTGGATTATTTGTGTAAACCCATGGTTAGCAGACTGAGAGAGATGGAGTGCTCTGCTCCCTCTACTGGGATAAGGGGAGAAGCCATCTTAGGCCACTTCATTTACATAAATTATAATTTTGTTTACCCATAATCCCACCAATTGAGTATTGTTGTTAAAATTAAAATTTGTCTAGGTTTTGATGTGTAAATGTGACAATAGATTAATAGTATTACTGTACTCACAATAGAGTGTAGAAATTGTAGAAGATATGCCCTGTGCCAGGGGTCTCCCTGACTCTATGAGAATGGCTTTTGGTGGGGTAATAAAACTTGGACTAGCAGAAAAAAAAAAAAGAAGGGTTTCTGTCCAGGAAACAAGAAGCTTTATCATAGGGAGCAGAGACCATGCCTGATGTTATTGTTTTGCTCTGTCCTCACCTGGCAATTCTGTACCCTGTGTAAAAGAATCTCTGAGACTAACAGCAGTGCTGACTCTGTGGTAAACTCTGCTTGGGCTGGCAGCACTAGAGCAGAGCTGAATCAATGGTGAGGCCTGATCGGACTGGAAGTGGTGGCTGTACTGAGCTGATTTCATAGTATCCTGGTCTTCCTGGCTGGTGCAAGCACAGCTGGAATCATTGAACACACTGGAGCAGGACCTTGTAGAGCAGTCTTCTCTGGACTGGAGCGGACTGGCAGAGGAGAGCCACTCCTAGATGCCCTTGACTAACCTGACCCATGAGTGGGGTTTTCAGTGGGTGAGGTTTGTGGTGACCTAGGGTTCTGGACCACCACAAGCTGGACCTTTATTACTTGGGGCTGGGACTTGGCCAGACTCCTCATGTATTGACCTGGGTTGCTCAGTTTCTTATATGCAAATATATATACTGGCTTTGGTGTTTCTTTTGACTGTTTTCTCCCAAATAAAAATATTCTATGTAATCTATGTTCCCAAAGGGCTCTGAGTGCTTGTAAGAGGGGAAAACCTGCCTGCAGGGCTGACCATGGAAGTTTTATTTTAATTCTCCACAGCTAGGAAGAGGAATAGGTGAGGGGGGGAAGGGGAAGGGAAGGGCTTGAGCCAGAATTTCTTTTATTTTAGAAAAGGCATGCTAGACATTTTCAACCCAGCCCTCGTTGCTGCCATCAGCACCTAGCAAAGGGGTCATTTTCCTTTGTTCTCTTCCTTATTTTTAAATATCATAATTCATAAAATAGCAAGGGAACAAATTGCCAAGCGGCTGACAGTCTGACAATCCTGCTGGAGTGTGAATATTTCCAGTTCCCAGAGAGAGATAAATCCGGAATGAATAGCACAGGCCACTATTACTTAAGACATTTTATTTCACATTTCACATTTATTTCGCATTTGAAATCAGATTTGCTTGTAGTAAAGCGTGGAAAGTGAAATAGTCAGTAGGGTACAGTTCCAAAGGGCCACAGCTTAGTTATGTGATTCTCATTCACTGTAAGGCAACAAAAAGCCCATGGCACTGAGCCTCAGAGCCCAGGTCAGTTGATTCGGACTCTCAGGGCTTGGGCAGCAGGGCTAAAAATAGCAATGTAGATGTTCAGGCTCAGGCGGGAGCTTGGGCTCTGAGATCCACCTACCTCATGGAGTTTCAGAGCCTGGGCTCCCGCCTGAGCCTATCTACACTGCAGTTATTTGCCCCTGGAGCCCGAGTCAGCTGACCCAGGCTGGCTCTGCCACAGGTCTTTTTTTGCATTATAGATGTACCCTAAGAGGAGTCATATAGCTAAAACCCTGCACAAAGCTTTGGAAATGTTCCAGTGAAAGGCTAATTACACTAATTATTGTTCAGTGATAAGAATAATCAAATAATAGCTGCAGTATGTGAAATTTCACTAGAATGGAAGTATGGAGCTGATTCCAAAAATCTTTAGTCACATGAAAAGTACCTTGGACTACTCCTGTGAGGAACAGTTTGCAGAGTCAGACCCCTGTTACCAGAATAGAAACATTGAAATCCATCACTGTTTGTCAGAGAGAGAAACACTGACTGCCTCTGACAGCACCATCTTCAGAGGCAACCTTTAACCTTATTTCTGATCACAAAAGGAAATATAGTAGAAGATTAAATGTTAAAATGGAACTGTTTTGGCAACTGTAATATATCCCAGTAGGACAATAAATTGATAAAAGTTGTTGCATAGAAATCTTTATGCAGACAGCTGTCCAGCGGATTGAATCCTCATCCTCAGTCAGACCCAAATGTCTGCAATGATAAAATGGCAACAAAATGAAGAAAAAATCATCATATTTTGTCAGCAGAAGAGAGAACCCAGGAGTCCATATCCTACGATTTCTGATCCCCTGTCCCAAGTAGGCCACATGCCCTTCCTTTTGTGCATAGTTCTCACAGGATAAGGTTATGTATGAGAAACAGATAATGATTTTAACTTCAGTCAGTTTGGATATAGGCATACCAGGTTCCTCTAGAGCATTTTCAGTGAATGTTAAGTATCAGCCATGAGATCTAAGTAAGCAATTCATTTATTTTAGTAGGCCAGCAGCCACTATAGTTAAGGTTGCATCATGACTTCTGTTTAAAGGTTGATGTTTCTAATTCCTCTACAATGGACATGCTTACTCAGATTCCTTTGAAATTTAGTGTGCCTCAGGAGGGTGCAGGGTAGAGTTAGTGACCCACATTTAAGGTAATTTGAGTGAGGAGTTGTGGAGACAGTAGCAATTTTTCTAAAAGTTTCTAGGTGGGTTTTTTTTGCGCAGAGTTAGAGATCAAACTATTGATGAACTATGGGTCAAAATGTTCTCAAGTGGTTGAGTTTTACCTCAGGTAGGACATAAATCTTTAGGGAGGCCCACACTGAGGTTTTTGTTTTATGGAGAGGTTTACTGTGAACACAGCAGAATAGTCAGCAGCTGGTCTAACCAAAATGTTTGTTATATTGGGTGGGGAGGAGTCAGAGAGAGAGAGGACTGTGTGTATGTATGGCAGGTGAGGATAAGGGGGAAAAGATGAGGGGACAGAGGGGTTGCAGCTGCAGAGGGGGCAGGAAATGAGCCCTGGTGATAGGTAAGCCTTAATTGGTTGTCTGACAAGTTCTATATTTTACTAGTCCCTTGGAGAGGGGAAGGTCAAGTTGCTACTTCCTGATCTAGGTGCAGATTAATGTGGTGTTTCCAAAGACAAGTAGCGTGAAAGTTTGGAACTGACAGTGCAGGGGAAAAGAAATATTGCATCGCCAGGATTGCCAGCATGTGGATTCTGGGCGGTTCCCAGATCATGAAGTTGCAGAAGTTTGTGGGAGAACATGGTACACCATGACGTGGACTTGGTGACTCCAGCCTGATTTGGGTGAAGAGAGGTGATCTGTCTTGG
Organism: Gopherus flavomarginatus; assembly: GCF_025201925.1. Taxonomy (NCBI): domain Eukaryota; kingdom Metazoa; phylum Chordata; order Testudines; family Testudinidae; genus Gopherus; species Gopherus flavomarginatus. The sequence goes on along the minus strand of NC_066618.1, from coordinate 254,568,480 downwards.
CATCATGCTTTGATTATACTGCAGCATCTAATCAGTGACTTAGGCGTTTGTGATCTACTGGACATTATGTAAAGGACTGGGGCACAGGTCATGGCTGGGCCGAGGTCTGCCCTCCAGGGGATGGTGGTCTCTGGGCTGGAGCTGGAGGAATTGCAACGCCAGATTCCATAAGCAAGAGTCAGGGTCAGGAACGCTGGCACCTGAGTAGAAGTGGGTGGGTGGGGGGGGCACCAGCATTGGAACTGTGGCCCCTGAGCAGGGCCTCATGGTGGTGGTGGCAGAGGGAATGTATCTAAGATCCACCTCCACCCCACAACGGGAAGAGGCTGTCAGGGGCTGTGCTTCACAGCAGGGGAGCTAATCACCTTATCAGCTCCTCTGCCATGAAGTGCAGCCCCTGCCCAGCCACTCCATGCCTGTCTGAGGCTACTATGCCTATGTTAAAAAGTGAGCGGGCATGGCCCTCCAAGTTAGAATCAAGAGGCCAGAATCAGGGTTGGAGTCAGGCTGGACTTGGAGAGTGGAGATTAGGAGATCAAGCAGGGTCTGGTGTTACAGATGGCCAAAGTCTGTGTGGTTGCTCAGACAACTTCCCGGAGCAACCCCCAGGGGTATTCCTCGTGTACAGCTCATACAAGGTCTGAGAGCCAATTTGGACCACATCAGGGATTTGTGTCCAAGAGCTGTGATAGTTTTCTCTGAGTTGGCCGAGAGTCTGAGTAATTGCTATAGTGACAATATGAACGCTATTTAGGGCATCAGGCTCTGAAATAGAAGAAACAAAAATAGTCTCTTTTTTTTAGGGTTTTTTTGGTTCATTTGGGGGTTTTTTTGAGATGAAAAGCTATAATAAAAATTATTCTTTATTATAGCACATTTGTATATACTGTAAATATAAAATGCATTTTTCATTCAATATGTACCATTTCCAGTAATGTTAATGCTAAATTTCTCAACCAATCAAAATTATACTTTACTTGTAGTACTTCAGGGTGCCACATGATGGCAGAATGATGACATTTTAAATCAGAAGTTCAATCCTTAAATGCACATATCAGAGTTCCTAGTCTGAAATTTGTTCCTGTAAAGCACATTATGTGTGTGTGGAGGAACAATTTTTCTCTTCACTAGGCACATCTTGTGGTGTAAATGTATTTCCAGGCTTTTAGTTATTATGAAAATCAACTCTTTGATATATTAGTTATTATCTTCCAAAATGCTGAGTTGTGATTGGGAAAAATACTTAAAATAATACTCCCTTTATATTTCTGTCATAGTCTTTTTCTTTAAAAAAAAATCAGTGGAAACAACTGGATGGCTTTCTGTAGGCTCTGCATTTCCTTCAGTTCAGGAAATCTTATTCTTTCTATACTGCAGATTATCTTTGCCTGCCAGCAGGACATCAGATTATTTGAGCTCCTTGTTCCCTAGAACTTTACTTTTCAGTTGTACCTCATAATATCTGCCTTAGGCACCCAGCAGCCCATTGTACTGAAATGCCATTCAAAAGGCATTTTATGACACTTTACATATTGTTTTATGGCAGTCATTACATTGTCACTGAATCAAGTGTAAGTAAACACTGATTCAGTAATATTTTTGAAAATAACACTGAGTTCAGTTTGCTATTTTGTAGGGTCATATTATCTTCCATTTGTGGGTGTATGAACAATTGCCAGTTATCTGTGAAAATGCTTATGAATGTTGAAACAGTCATAGATTTAGCATAAATGATTATTCATCCAAAAGTGTATATCAGAAGTTGATTATTCTCCTGTTTGAAAAGGTTCAGTCATCCAGTTAGGGAGCAGAAAAAATACTATCTGACGTGCATGACCAATCACACAGCACAAATAGTTAAAGACCACAGTCCATCCATACTTAAGACTAATGAATAAGGCCCAGATCCTGTAATAACATCCGTGTAGGTGCGTCCAAGGATCTGCCCACACAGGCTTTGTTGCAGGACTGAGGCCTATATTTGCAGAAACCAAGACTGGTTCATTAGTTGTTTACTGACCAAAAAAGACTCTAAATCCATAAATCCAAATAGTTCTGAGCAAACTTCAAAACATTTGGAAGCTGGAGTTGACTCAGATGACCAGAAAAAAAAAATGGATGTTTAGTCTAGGAAACTGGAATTGGAAATCTTCTGATCACAGGATTTCTTACAAAATCTTCAGCATTTATATTTATGACCAGGACTGGACATACCATGAGCTGTCTCTCATGGTTTGGCACTTTTGGTTCAGACCCTAGTTGGAGACCAGGAAGTATCCAAATATTTCATAGTCCTAGGAGAGATTGGTTGAAATTTAGCATTAGAAATGGGTAAAGGTTCAGAGTTTCTTGACTTTTTCCAAACCAATTTGTTCATCAGTATTGTCATCCACTTGATAAGATTATTGGCCAACCCTAAAATGTGAGGGAGTCAAAGTATATGGACAGACCTGAAACAGCTAACCTCTCTGATATAGTTAGACTAGAACTGGTATTACATTAAACACACACTTTCTGAAAATAGTGTTTGAAACTAAGCGATTTCCCTCTCCCCTCTCCCAGTGTCGCAAACAAAGCTTTGGCCAATATGTTCAGCAAAGCTTCAGGGGATAAGGTTGAAGTGTAATCTCAATAGATGCATTTCACGTATTTTTAAGCATATCTTCTACATCATGTTTCCAAAATAAGCCATAAAAGCCATACCATACTGTTGCTTTGAGGTTTTGTTTTGAAATTTAGTGTTCCCAATTTTCATTTATTCAGTCATACATATGCATAAATAGTTTTTACATTCAGATAACCTGCTGGAACACTAGAGTTTTATCTCTAATAGTCATGAAGAAGTTGCTTTCTGAATTGGGTCTACTGGAAGTTACAGTTCCTTTATAAACAGGGTTTTGAGTTAATTAAATTCAAACAGTCTCTTCAAATGGTGATGTCTGTTGCACATTAGATAAGAAAGAATAATAAATATTTCATAGCTTTTTTAATATAGACCCCTACAGTATCTCTCAGGAGCCGTAGCCACAATACCCATTCAAATGTCAAGAAGAAAGGCTTGCACAAAGGTTGACTTCCGGGTCAGATACCTTAATGGGATATGCTCATCTGTAATTAGTTGCAATGTAATAAACACAAGACTCTACAGATGGACCTATTGTAAAGAATACACTAAATCTCTAGACTTTGAATCTATTTCATGCATGAGTCAGGGCAGTCAAAACAGCTTTAGACTCCAGAAGTGACACATTTAATTTAGGGGAGAAAATCAGTGGGCAACAGACTGCGTGACATCAATGGTCTCATGCCAGCAATGAATTTGTCCCAGGATTAACCTCTCTAAGACTCTGATTTTGCATAGTCCCTACATAATGCAAACATTTGCCTTACTTTTTCTTCTGAGTTACTCTTTTAGGTTGGCATCTATCTGGTGATTAAAGGTGAAACTCAGTGGGGCAAATCTTGTCCTCATTTGCCCCTGTGCAACCCCATTGACCGCAGTAGGATTGAACTATTGAAAATGAGGGGAAAATCTGGCCCAGTATTTGCAAACTTCCATAAATCAAAGCCCCCCGAAATCTGTCAAACCTATATGAATAGAAACTGCTACAGCTCAGATTTCACTGGAAGATTCCTACCCATTTCATCTAAACTTTATTTGATTAGATATATCCATTTACCTTGTCACAATACATTACGTATTGCTTATATTAACTTATTTGACCACATTTCTTGTAGAGGAGACAAATGTCCCGTCCGTCCCCCCCCATGGAAGAATTTTGGGGGGCATGGAGCCATGGAGCTCCTCCCCCCAAATCCTCAAAGGGAAGTGGTGCAAACCCCGTCCTGGGAGACATTTAAAAACTACATGGCAAAAAGCGATTGAATATGTACCATAGAAAGGCATCCTTCATTGCAGGGTAAGTCTAATTCTTGAAACTACTGAAAACCAACCATGAACTAAGTTAATTTTCAGGTTTTCAGAGTCAAGAAAGCTGAGCAGGAAGTCTGAAATGGTCCATTTGTAAGGTCAGACATGTGTAACATTACTGTTGCTGTGCATTGTTTCAAGAAAGGTGACAAGACTTTTGAGGCCAGATAAGCTGTAATTTATTTATTTCAGATTTATACACATTCCATCTCCCCTTTGTTCTAGGCACGCCCTGGTACAGTTTAAAAATGCGATGATAAAAATAGAGCGCACTACTGACCAAATTTCCCTTCCCCCTCCCTTATATTTTGTTGAAGTTGAGTTGATAATGTCACTGTTATCTGGGATCAGGGAGTGCATTTATGTAGATTTTTGTGTATTAGTCTGAACAAGTAGAAATGTGAAGGACTTTGTTGCTGTGTCTCCTTATCAAAGGGGAAATTTGAGAAATTAGATGAGAGGAGTAAAAGGGACTGACAGGAGGGGAGAATAAAGAAACAAGAAAAAACTGGAAAAAACCAGAAAGTATAAAGAGGAAAAAAAGCATAAGACCAGATGTGAACAGAAATAGAGTACAATGGAGCTGCACATCATGACACTTTCTTTAAAGGGAAAGTCAGACTGAAGATGTATTTCAAAGGGTGCTGTATAAGGATAAAGGAAGCCTGAAAAGAAAAGACACATAGAACAAAGACATAAGACAGATGGCAGATTTCTTTCTTTTTGTTTATGAATCAGGCCTTCAAGCCTTTTTGCATTTGGTTTCCTGAAAAGTTTGAAATCTCAAAAGGTCATAATCATCTTTTCCTTTTGCTTGTGAGAGAGCGAAAGCAGAGCACTGCGTTGCATAGAGAGCCTTTAACAATAAAATGGCTCTCTAGCAAGAGGACTAGGCAGACCAGATCAACTGCACGCTGAATATTACTCCACACACAGTAGAAAATAGAGGTCAGGCTTTGATCTAAGTTACTGATTTTATCCAATGGGGCACATTCTTCCCTAGTATCATTTGAAAGAAATGGAGTTACACCAGGCATAAATCTGACCCAGTATGAACTTTGATCCATACTCATCATTCCTAGTAACTCTACTTTATTTCTCTGTCACCACCACCCTATCTCCTTGGCTTGCAACCTTGGAATTCTCTTCAGTTCATTTTTCTCTCTCCTATCTAGGCTGTCCCCAAGTCCTGCCACTCTTCTATAGTATCACCAAAAACAATCCCTCCCTTTCTGATCCTGCTGCTAAATTCCTTGTCAAACCCTTGGTTGTCTTCTCAGTTAATCGCTGTAACCTCTCCTTCTCTGGTTTCTTGCATCTCACCTCTCTGCCCAAAATGCTGTTTTGGCCACATCACCCCATCTAAACTTCCTCCACTGGCGTCATGACATTAAGTTCAATCTACTTGTGCCCACCTGCTGCTACCTCATTTCTGCACTTATTTCCACCTGTTTCTCCTTTACTCATTGTGTTACATGGTATCAACTGAACTCTCTTTTTATCTCCTATTCCCTCCTTCTGCTTCCTGCCCTCTTTCATGCTGCCCCCTGCACTTGGGAGAGTCAGTAAGAATGATGGGACAGGTACCATCTTTCAGTCATACGCCTTCTTATAGCTCATTTCCCCCATTTAGCCTGTTCCCGTGGTCTTTTCATGATCTTTCCCCACACCTGCACTGTTGTTTATTATTATAAACACCATAGAGGCAGCACCATAAATGTACACGGCACTTTACACTGGAAACTCAATGACACAGTCTGATCTACAGTCTTGCAAAGACTTATACATGTATTTAACTTCAAGCACATTTTAATCCCCCGAGTTTGAGACTATTCACATGCTCCAAGCTAAACACTAGCTTTGCTGGCTCATGGCCCTAGTCTCTTAGGGCAGGTCTATACTTAAAACACTGCATCGGTGCAGCTGCGCCGCTGTAGCGCTTAAGTGAAGATGCTCCTATGCTGATGGGAGAGCTCTCCTATTGGCATAGTTAATCCACCTCTCTGAGAGGCGGTACCTATGTCAATGGGAGAAGTTCTCCCATTGACATAGTGCTGTCTATGTGAGGGGTTAATGTTGGTATAACTTTGTCGCTCAGAGGTGTGGATTTTTCATTGACAGTTCTGTAGTGCAGACTGGCCTTAGTGTAAGGCCATTCACTGTGCATTATTGTAGTACAATGTAAATTTAGGTGACATCTACTCTGTATACCTCTGGCAGTGGCAGGTAGGATATGTATAGCTTTATGCCACAGTGAAAAGAGGCGGTGTCCATACTGCGGTGAGTAGCTATATGTGTCAGTGAAAGGCTCTGGTGAGGGGGAGGTACTGGGGAAAGGCTCTGGCAGCTGGCTGCAGTGGGGTAAGACTCTGGCAGCAGGATACTACACTGCTAAAGATGTTTTTTTTGCCATTTAGTTTTCCTAGTTTTTTAAACAGAAAGAAAAATGTTTGTTGGTAGGAGTTGTGGTCATTTAGAAATTTGTAGTTCTAACAGCTTTTAGAGCACTAAGAAGAGTTGTCCTTTTAACAGGAAGGGATTCTCAGTCATGCTCCACTCTAATATTGTAGAAATTAGAGAGGGAATAGAGAGGAGGGGCTCTACACATCTATCAGGCCCAGAGAGGTGTTAAATGGCCCATTCTCCACAATGAGGTGTTCTCAATTGAAAGAGAATACCTGCTGAAGATGAATACAGCCTGAAACACCAGCTCTTCCCCTGCTCCCAGGTATTCTCTTGTTTTTGTTTTTTCTCTCTGCCCTCTAAAGCAGGGGTTCTCAAACTGGGGGTCAGGACCTCTCAGGGGTCACGAGATTATTACATGGGGGATTGCAAGCTGTCAGCCTCCACCCCAAACTCTGCTTTGCCACCATTTATAATGGTGTTGAATATATTAAAAAGTGTTTTTAATTTATAAGAGGGGGGTCACACTCAGAGGCTTGCTATGTGAAATGAGTCATCAGAACAAAAGTTTGAGAACCACTGTTCTAAAGCATCAGGAATGGCCCCAGCTGGAGATGGGCCATCTGACAGGGTGGGCTAGAACTTAGAGGTTACATGGACCATTTGCTCAGGTGCTTGGCTGACTAGTTCTTGCTTACATGCTTGGGGTCTAACTGATCAGCACGTGGGATCAGGAAAGAATTTCTCCCCCCGGGCCAAATCAGATCAGGGCCGCCCAAAGGGGAGGGCAAGTGGGCAATTTGCCCCAGGTTCTGGGCCTGCAAGGGGCCCCCACGAGAGTTTTTCGGGGCCCTTGGAGCGGGGTCTTTCACTCCCTCCGGGGGGCCAGGAAAACTCTCGCGGAGCCTGGGCCCTCGGAACTTCTTCTGTTCTGGGACTTTGGCGGTGGGGGGCCCTTCCGCCCTGGGCGGAAGGCCCTCCCGCTGCCGAATTACCGCCGAAGCGGGACCCGCCGCCGAAGTGCCGGGTCTTTGGTGGTAATTTGGTAGCGGGGGCCTCCCGCTGTGGGTCTTCAGGGCATTTTGGCGGTGGATCCCAGAGTGGAAAGGCCCCCCCACTGCTGAATTACCGCCGAAGCAGGGGGCCTCTGCCGCCAAAGACCCCAGGCCCCCTGAATCCTCTGGGCGGCCCTGGGTCAGATTGTCAGTGACCTTGGGTGGGGTGGGGGTGATCGTCTTCCTCTGTAGCATGTGGGTGCAGGTCACTTGCTGGGATTATCTAGATATATTTTACTTAATCATCTCCCTGCCTTTGCGGGAGTCTTGGGCACTGGTCGCCTGGGTTCCTCCTATTCTCAGCCTGTGGCATATAATAGTCTAGTCTCCTGTGGGCTGTAATACCTTGGTCTAATTTTGGTTTAATTTCATATCATGGGCAGGTATGGGTGGATGGCCTGTTAGACACAGGAAGTCAGAATAGATGATCTGAGGGTCCCTTCTGGCCTTAAACCCTATGATGTGTGAACTGCTCTGCTCATATCAGTGAGTGTTCCCTTACCCTGTGTCCAGTGATGGAGAGTTTCTGATGTGTGTCCCCACCCCAGTGTCAGTAGTGTGCTCTTGGTTCACACTCTAATCCACCCATTCGCAAAGTACACAGCTGCATAGGGCACCAGGAAATTTGGGGCACCACATTTTCTGGTGCCCTGTGCAGCTGCATGCTGCTCCAGTCCCTGCTCTGCCTCTTTCCCATGGCCCCTGCCCCTGCTCCACTCCAGCCCCTCCCCCACTCCCCAGAGGACTCCTGCAGGGGTCAGGCCTGCACTCACCATGTGGTAAGTGGAGTGACCCGACCCCAGCCTGCTCCACTCCCCTGGCTCCCAGCCACACTGCCCCCCAAGGCTGGGAGCCAGGAGAGCAGAGCTGAGCAGGCTGGGGCTGGGGGGTAGTTCCCCTCTGTCCTCCAGGCTCCCCCGTGGAGGCCTGGGGCCCTTCACACACCCCCATGGGGCGGCTGTGTAGGGCACCAAAATAGCTAGGGATGGCTCTGACTCCAGCCATGACTGTTCTCAGCCCTCATCCAAAGGGTTAGGGCTTCCCCAGATCTTTGCTCACAGGAGGGCATAGGGCTGTGGTTCTCAAACTGGGAGTCACGACCCCCCAGGGGGTCACGAGGTTATTACATGGGGGGGCGGTCGTGAGCTGTCAGCCTCCGCTCCAAAGCCTGCTTCACCTCCAACATTTATAACAGCATTACATATTTTTAATTTATAAGAGGGGTCACACTCAGGGGCTTGCTGTATGAAAGGGATAACTAAGACAAAAGTTTGAGAACCACTGGGCTAGGGAGATGGGCAGACTCCCATAGATAAGCATTGGCCCCCAGATCCTGGCACACTCACAGAGGGCAGGGAGCAGCACTCAAAGAACTCTAGGAGACAGTGACTCCCAGCAGAAGTAGATTAGGGGTTTGTGGGGCCCTGGGCCAGAGCAAGTGGGGGCCCCTCCCCAGTCTTCCACCTGCAGTCTCCCCTGCCAGCTCCCCCACGCTCCTGCCAGGAAGCTAGATCAGGATGCGGGGGCTTCCTCTGTGCCCTGGCAGGAGCACTGGGTGGGCAGAGCATGGCAAGCCCAGCTCCCTGACCCCGCTCCCTGACCCCACTCCCTTGCAGGAGTGCTGGGTGGGTGGGCAGAGTGGGTCAAGCCCCCAAACTCTGACCCCGTGTGATGGGTTGGGTCACAGAGACCCCCTTGGGACTACCACCTGATGTGCTGAGATTACCTCTAAGCCCATTTTCCCTGGTAGCTTGGGACTTCAGTACTCTGTCTTGTTGAGCCAGACATGCTAGCCTGACACAAACACAGACCAAGGTCTGAACCACATCCCCCCAAAGCTGCAGACTTAACAGAAAATGGCTTAGAAAGTGCTCCTGTCACTGGCACCCAGATACCCAGTTCCCAATGAGGTCCACAGCCCAAATAAATCCATTTTACTCTGTATAAAGCTTATACAGGGCAAACTCATAAATTATCCACCCTCTATAACACTGCTAGAGAGAGATGCACAGATGTTTGTTTCCCCAGGTATTAGTCACTAACTCTGGCTTTAGTAATAAGCAAAAAGTGATTTTATTAAATATAAAAGTATGATTTAAGTGGTTCCAAGTAATAACAGAGAGAACGAAATAAGTTACCAAGTACCAAGCAAAATAAAATAAAACACACAATTCTAAGCCTAATACAGTAGAAAACTGCTTACAGAAGAAATTTCACCCTCAGATGTCCGAATAAGCTTCTTTCACAGCCTAGACTCCTTTCTAGTCTGGGCACAATCCTTTCCCCTGGTACAGTCCTTGTTCCAGCTCAGGTGGTAGCTAGGGGATTTCTCATGACTGCAGTCCCCTTTGTTCTGTTCCACCTCCTTATATACCTTTGGCACAAGGCAGGAATCTTTTGTCTCTTTGGGTCCCCACCCCTCCTTCTAAATGGAAAAGCACCAGGTTTAAGATGGATTCCAATACCAGTTGACATGGTCACATGTTCTGTGAGACCCCAAGCCATCATTCTTCCCGGCCTGACTCACAGAAAGGCTTGCAAGTAAACAGAGCCATCTACAGTCAATTGTCCTATTTGATGGGAGCTATCAAGATTCTAAATCACCGTTAATGGCCACACTTTGCATAACTACAACAGGACCTCAGACTTATATTTTATATTCCTAGTTTCAGATACAAGAATGATACATTCATACACATAGGATGAACACACTCAGTAGATTATAAGCTTTGCAATGATACCTTACAAGAGACCTTTTGTATGAAGCATATTCCAGTTACATTATATTCACACTTATTAGCTTATTTTCATAAAATCATAGGGAGTGCAACATCACACTCTGCTTCTTGGCAGGAGGATGGAACGGACTGGTGGGTGGAACGGGTGTGGGCATGGGGACTCTCATTTTTCTAGGGGGCCCCTATTTGCTCAAGACACCTGGGCAGAGGTCCCACTGGTCCAGTGGTTAATCCGCCACTGACTCCTAGCTCCCAGATCATATGAAAGGGTTGAGGAGTGGGCGGTCAGACACCAGAAAAGGAAGCCTCCTCCAGAACATGGCTTACATGGGGGAGCAAGGAGGGAAGTGAGACTGTCATAGATGGGCAGGAGCCCCCAACAGCCTGGCACATACACATAGGGGGCAGGGAGCAGGGCTCAGACACCCCCAGGGGGCAGGGACCCGCAGATTCCAACCCACATGAGGGACAGAGAGAGAGAGAGAGAGAGAGAGGCTCAGACCTCCACCCAGATAGACAAGCCCCTTCCAGTAACTGACACATAGGAGGGGGAGCAGGGAAGAAGGAGTCACACCCCTGTAGACTGGGGGACCCAGTTCATGGCACACACACAGGAAGAATATGGGGGGCTGACAGACACGCCGTCCCTATTCTCCCCCAGTCTCTGTCACTCATCCCATGTCCCCCTCCTAGTGTCCTACTCCTCTCCTCCCTCCCATTCCATCTGATCCCAACCCCTCTCTCCCTGTTCTTCCCCTCTGATCATCCTCCCCTCCCAGCAAGCTTTTGCATGTGTCGTTTATCTTCTTTTCTAAACAATAGTTCCAGAGCCTTCTGAACACTCTGCGGTATGCTCAGTACTTTTCCCAAAATAAAAATCCCCCTTTGATAAAGGCAGATAGGAGGCATGTGTATCTGTGTTTACTACTGCAGATTTTTGCCCTGGTGGATTTCAACTCATACTGTCTGGGGAGAATGCTCCACGTTAAGTACCATAACACATCTTCAGAGACACCTAGACTCTGTGCCACAGAGTTCATTTTCCAGACAGCCTCTCTCTGTGCAGATACTTAGTGCAATCCATTAGCCATACAAATAGGGGTGTGGGTTCTAGTATGCCTAACTGGAGAAGCAACTCTCTCTTTTTCAAATAATATTTTCATTTCATTTTCCCCAAAGGGCTGGTACACTCTGCTGGGGTTACCCTCAAGCATCTGAGACCCTGGTGCAGCGAGACCCTGGTGCAGTGATCTTAACTGGCATCACAGAGAGTTGGTGGGAGCAAGAGAAAGACAATGGAAAGTGTAGGCCCTCTATTTAAAAGGGAAAGGAAGTTAATAACTGTCAGTCTTCTTTAAAAAGGCTAATGGTGACCAGATATGCAACACAATTAATATTAATAACAGGGGAGGGAGGAATAGGGGAAGAACAGGTTAAAGACTATTTAGATAAATTAGATTTGTTCAAGTCAGCAAGACCTGATGAAGTTCATCCTAAGGTTCTTAAGGAACTAACAGAAGCAATCTTGGAAACATTAGCAATTATCTCTGAGAACTCATGGAGGATGGCTGAAGTCATAGAGGACTGAAGAAGGGCAAACATAGCACCTATCTTTAAAAAGGGTCAGAAAGAGGACCTGGGAATTATAGGCTGGCTAATCTAACTTTGATAATTGGAAAGACACTGGAATAAATTATTAAACAATCAATTTTAAGCACCTAGAGGGTAAATAGGATTATAAAGAATAGTCAACATGGACTTGTCAAGAACAAATCATACCAAAACTAATTTTCTTATTTGACATGTTTACCAGTGTCATGGATGGGGGGAAATAGTAGATGAAATATCTCTTGATTTTAGTTAGGCTTTTGACACAGTCCCAGATGACATTTTCATAAGCAAACTGGGGAAATGTGGTCTAGATAAAAATTACCATAAAGTGGATGTGAAACTGATTTAAAGGCCGTACTCAAAGAGTAGTTACCAATGGTTTGCTGTCAAACTGGGAGGGCATATCCAGTGGAGTCCACTGGGACACAGTTCTGGGTCCAGTACTAGTCAATATTTTAATGAATTACTTGGATAACGGAGTGGAGAGGATGCTTATAAAATTTGCAGAGGGCAACAGGCTGGAAGAGGTTGCAAGCACTTTGGGGGACAGTATTAGTATTCAAAATAACCCTAACAAATTGGAGAATTGGTCTGAATTCGGCAAAATGAAATTCAATTAAGACAAGTGCAAAGCACTACATTTACGAAGGAAAAATCAAATGCACAAGCATAAAATGGGGAATAACTGGCTAGGTGGTAGTACTGCTGAAAAGGATCTGGGGGTGGTAGTGGATCACAAATTGAAAATGAGTGAACAATGTGATGCAGTTGCAAAAAAGGTTACTCTCATTCTGGGGTCTATTAACAGAAGTATTGTATATAAAACACAGGAGGTAATTGTCCAGCTCTACTTGGCACTGGTGAGGCCTCAGCTGGAGTACTGTGTCCAGTTCTGGGTGCCACACTTTAGGAAAGATGTGGGGTAAACTGGAGAAGGTCCAAAGGAGAACAACAAAAATGATAGAAGGTTTAGAAAACCTAACTTGAAAGGTTAAAGCAACTGGGCATGTTTTATCTTGAGAAAAGAAGACTGAGGGGAAACTGTGATGAGGTGTCCACCCCCACAAGCCATTAAGGGGCAGTAAGAGAAAAACTGCCTGGGACAATGGGTCCTGAGATCCTTTCATACCGTGGAAGGGGATGACTACTGTGACCTGGCTGGTGGGCCAAGCGAGTGAGTCTTGAGAGAATGAGACTGCAGGAGTGATGGAGTGCAACAGCAGGAAGGTGCATTGGCCTAGCAGAGCAAATCCCGAGGAGATGCTCCTGCAGAGAGTAGAGTATCCCATGACAGGGACTGATAAGTCTTCAAATATGTCAAGGGCTGTTATAAAGGGGATTATGATCAATTATTCTCCATGTCCACTGAACAAAAGGCATGAAGTAATGGGCTTAATCTGCAGAGGAAGGTGGAAGCTAGATATTAGGGAAATTTTTTCTAACTATAAAGGTAGTTAAGCTCTGGAATAGGCTTCCAAGACAGGTTGTGGAATCCCCACCATTGGAAGTTTTTAAAAGAACAGATTGAACAAACAGCTGTCAGGGATAGTTGAGGTTTACTTGTTCCTGCCTCACTGCAGGGAGCTGGATTTAATGACTTGAGGTCCCATCTAGGGCAGCATTTCTATGATGCTATGGTCCGAGCCCTGGTTGTGTCTCTATCTGGGAGCAAAAAAATGTTGCCAGAATCTGTCAGCTTTTAAGAAAAGCTTTATTTTATTTTATTTTATTTTATTTTATTTTAATTTTTTTATACCCCCAGAGAGCTGTATCTCAGGAATCCCATAGTGGAGTGCCCTCAGATTTGGACCACTAACCATACCTTGTTCTGCTAGGTGGCAATTCAAATTTCAAGTCAATCTGACTAACCATACAGATTTTCGAATAGTCAAACTTTGAACAGAAAGCTCGTCTGAACCTTAATACTCAGCTATAATCTACGACCATAGAATCACAGAAGATTAGGGTTGGAAGAGACCTCAGAAAGTCATCTAGTCCAACCCCCTGCTCAAACAGCAACTAAATCATCCCAGCCAGGGCCTTGTCAAGCTGGGCCTCAAAAACCTCTAAGGATGGAGATTCTACCACCTCTCTAGGTTACCCTTTCCAGTGCTTTACCACTCTCCTAATGAAACAGTTTTTCCTAATATCCAAACTAGACCTCCCCAACATACCTTTTCTTTAGAAAATTAACTTTTTACAAAACAGCAAACAATGAGACTATATAAATTCTTTTGTGCCAGGGACCAACCCCCCTGCTATTTTTGAAATTTACCTATTACACTGTGAGCACTACCAATCACAAATAATATTGAAATGAAGCTTTAAAAACTCAACTTTAATCAGTAAACTCTAAGGCTGGGGTAAATGTTTTACTCCCTGCTCTTTGATGGAACAGATATTTTTTACTTCCCACACTTTCTTCCAAGGCTGAGTCACTTCTTCACTGATTCCCCTTAATACACCACAGTGTTAGAGCTAACCTCTCTAGCACTTCAGGTTTGTAAAGCAGTGGCTGTACTTTCATGTCACCATCTCACTGAAGGACATTGCAAAGGTAAACATAAGGAGCCTCCAAAGACTGTCTACACTACCCGCTGGATCGGCGGGCAGTGATCAATCCAGCGGGGGGTTGATCTATCTCCTCTAATTTAGACATGATAAATCGACCCCCAAGCGCTCTCCCATTGACTCCTGTACTCCAGTTCAGTGAATGGCATAGGCAGAGTCGACGGGGGAGCGGCAGCAGTTGACTCACTGCAGTGAAGACACCGTGGTAAGTCGATCTAAGTACGTCAACTTCAGGTACGTTAGTCATGTAGCTGAAGTTCATAGAATCATAGACTTTAAGGTCAGAAGGGACCATTGCATAACTTAGATCGATTTCCCCTCCCCACCTCCCCCCTATGTAGGCCAGGCCCAAGAAGGTCCCAAATGAAGCAGTGTTGGTGATTCCCTAGGTGGCACTCTTCCTCCTGTGTCAGTGCTGAGGCAATGTCCCAGCATAGTGCTATGATCTAACCTTCTGCTAGGTGCATTTCTGTGGTGAGGGAAGATAATTTTGTATGTAGTTTGTAAAATCAATTTGTGCAGCAATTTGGTTGCCTTCCAGAAGAAAGATATTATATAAATGTGCATCATTACTTTTGACATTACTCCAGGGTAGATAAGGATACTAATATGCATGTATTTTCAATACCACTGTGACTGCAGTTGCCTGTAAACTAATTTAAATGTAATTTGTTTGGTACAACTGCTTGTTTATGGGCAAGAGGTAATACAAACACTGTATCTCTCAATAACATTTGAATGTACTGTTTTAGAATCTGTATTAAACTAAGTAAATTTAAGATCAGAGGCATAAGATAGTAGGATATTTTAAAAAGGAGTCTGTGCAAAGACAGGGGATGGAAAAATGAATCTTCTGATATTCAGAGATAACATTATACTAGCAAACTATGACAGAAATACATTATTTCTGCATTTTGCTTCACCTTCCAACTAGAGCTCTCAGAAGCTGAAAGAATAATAGACACTATCAATGGAAAGGCAATGGAAGATAGTGAAGTCTGTCACCCTTCCAGTGAAGAATTGTTCTTACAGTTTAATTTGTGGGCTTTTCACACCTCTAGATAAATGTCCCAAACAAAGGAGCTTCCTCCATTTCCTTTTAGAAACTATTCCACAGTCCAATATCTCTCATTGTTGAGAAAACACATCTGCTGTTCAACCAGAATCATCCTTTTGGTAATTGTAATCATCTTGGATCTAGCTATGTCTCTCCCTTGCTATCCTAAATAGTTCCTTCCCCACCCCTGTTTTTAATCTTCTTCAAATGTTTGTAGATTGCAATCACTTCCCTCTTAGTCATCATTTAGCTAAGCTGTCTGTATTCAGCTCTTCAGCGTATGGCTACACTTACATTTGTGCAGCGCTGGGAGTTACAGCTGTGTTTGTACAGCTGTGTAGGGACAGCGCTGCAGTATGGCCACACTGACAGCTACCAGCGCTGCAGTGTGGCCACATTTGCAGCATTTGCAGCGCTGTTGGGAGTGGTGCATTGTGGGCAGTTATCCCACAGAGCACCTCGTCCCATTTTGGCGCTGTGGGTTGTGGGAAGAGGACGGAAGGGTGCGGGTCATTCCGCTTCTTGTCCCAACACCCCGTGGTGCATCGCTACACATTCCAAGCAGTTTGGCGCCATTGTGAGTCTGCAGCGCGATTTCTGTTAGAAATGGAGCCCGAGCTGCTGAGGACCTTGCTGATGAATGTTGCCAGCACATCACGTTTGGCAGTTGAGCTATTTCTTCAGCTCCAAAGGGACAGTGAGGAGTCAGACGATGATATTGATTCGTCTGAGCGCAAGACACTAACTTGCTTTTGGCAGTAACGGATGTGCTCAGCCCCGTGGAACGCCGCCTTTGGGCTCGGGAAACAAGCACTGAGTGGTGGGATCACATCGTCCTGCAAGCCTGGGATGACGAGCAGTGGCTGCAGAACTTTCGGATGAGAGAAGCCACTTTCATGGGACTGTGTGCTGAGCTCGCCCCTACCCTGCGGCGCAAGGACACGAGATTGAGAGCTGCCCTGTCAGTGGAGAAGTGGGTGGCTGTTGCAATCTGGAAGGTGGCAATTCCAGACAGCTACCGATCGGTGGCGAACCAGTTTGGAGTGGGAAAGTCGACCGTTGGAATAGTGTTGATGCAAGTTTGCAGGGCCATTAATCGCACCCTGCTAAGAAGAACCGTGACTCTGGGGAACGTGCAGGACATTGTGGATGGCTTTGCACAAATGGGTTTCCCTAACTGTGGAGGGGCGATAGATGGGATGCATATTCCTATTCTGGCACCATTCCACCTGGCATCCAAGTACATTAATCGGAAGGGGTATTTCTCTGTGGTTCTCCAAGTTCTTGTGGATCACTGTGGGCGTTTCACTGACATTTACTCAGGATGGCCTGGAAAGGTGCATGATCCATGCATATTTCGGAACAGTGCCTTATTCAGGAAGCTGCAGGCCGGGACTTTTTTCCCAGACCGCAAGATCACAGTAGGGGACATCAAAATGCCCATTGTGATCCTTGGAGACCCCGCTTACCCCTTAATGCCATGGCTCATGAAACCGTATACAGGGAAGCTTGACAGGAGCAAGGACCGGTTCAACTACAGGCTGAGCCGCTGCAGAATGACTGTGGAGTATGCTTTCGGCCGTTTAAAGGGACGCTGGAGGTGTCTTTATGGGAAGCTAGATTTGGGGGAAAGCAGCATCCCTGCTGTTATATCCGCGTGCTGTACCCTCCATAATATTTGTGAAGGGAAGGGTGAAACATTCAGTGAGGAATGGACCTCCGAGGTTCAACACCTGGAGGCTGAATTTGCACAGCCAGAGAGCAGGGCTACTAGAGAGGCCCAGCACAGGGCTTCAAGGATTAGGGATGCCTTAAGGGAGCAATTTGAGTCTGAAAGCCAACAGTAATGTTTGGTGCTTTGCACGGGTGTGAAGTGCAGTGGTTACAATGATTTGCTGTGCCTGTTTTTCCCTTGGGGTACAGTATTTCTCACTTTCTGCAATAATAAAAAATGTTTTAAAAGCCAAGAAATCTTTTATTCAAAATACAGTACATAACAGGGCAGGGGGGTAGGGTGGTGGACTGTACATTCAGAGGTTTGAATATGTCCTGCCTGGATTGCTGTTCAATGCCTGCTGCACTTCAGGATTAATATGCTGCATTGTGATGGGGGTTGAGTGCATAGGGTAAGGGTTGTAGTTCTCAGGGCTGGTAGGTGAATGTACAGGTGTTGGGAGCAGCTGGTGGTGGTAAGAACCAGGCTGCTGGAGAAAGGTGTTTTGAGCAAACACTGGGGAACAAGGGAGAGAGATTTGGGGGGGGGGGGGGTTTAGCATGGTACTGATCTGCCTGCATGGCTACGAGAGACTGCATACAGTCCGTTTGGCGCGCCATGAGGCTTATCAGCTGCTTTGTGCTTTTCTTGGTAGCCAATTCCTTTCTCCTGCTCTGTGTTTCCCTCCACTCATGCATTTTCTCTCTCCAGTCCTGCAGCCTCTTACTCTCTCTGGTGTACTGATTCATAACTGCTTTGACCAAATCTTCCTTGTTTTTCCTTGGCTTCTTCCTCAAGTTCTGTAGTCTTTGAGCAGGCTGTGATAGGGCTGGAGGATTCAGGGACACTGAAAAAAACAGAAATAGAAACATTTAATACAGAGGCTACGTTGTTTATTATCACAGTGAAGGAGTTTGTAGACTATTTGTAGCATCATTTACACATAGCAAACATAGCACAGAGAGGCCACAGCAGCGAAGACATGGCGAGTACTGGGGTGAGTGTTTCTGCCGCGACTCACCTGGGAAGGGGAACTGCTTGAGTCAGGGCTCACTGGGGTTTCTGTGCATTGGGAAAGCAGAGAGCAGCTGGGGGGGGCCAGCACTGAACACCACCCCCACAATTGCCATAGCAGTTACTCCTCTGGGAAGGGGAACTGCTTGAGTCAGTGCTCACTGGGGTTTCTGTGCATTGGGGAAAGCAGAGAGCAGCTGGGGGGGACCTGCACTGAACACTATCCCTACATTTTCCACAGGATTTTCTACTGCCAGATATATCACGGCTGCGTGTTACCTGGGAAGAGAGGGAGGGTCTTCTACAGCAATGTGGATTCTGCCCTGGTCCCTATGCAGCTTGCCTGTGTGCAGCAATGGTCCCCCCACCCCTCGCAGCACAGTGGCGCGGACGCGTTAGCCTGACTGGGACAAGGACCACGGTTGCTCTCCCTATAAATTTGCGCAAGCACGTTGCCCACGCTCTGGCTAAAACTTTTCAAGAGATTACCGAGGCCGATTACAGAGACGTGATAGACCAAATCAATGGGCTTTTCCACATCTAGGCATGCATGCAGGCACCCATAAGCCCCACCCTCCTCTCCCAAAACAGTTCCATCCTAAAAATAAAATCTGCTTACCGGGAACCCGCTCCTCTGCTTCTTCTTCACTAACAAGTTCCAGCTGCTGTGACTGCCTAGCGTCCTCCTGGCTTGAGAAGAGCTCCTGGCTGCATGCCTCCTGGGACTCCGGGGTGCCTCCCTCCACCCCAGTAGCCTCACTCTCTGCTTCATCTACACCTTCCCCCACTTCTCCCTGCTCTGAACTCTCCATCGTGCTCCTCGGATTGGCAGTGGGGTCACACCCAAGTATGGCATCCAGCTCCTTGTAAAAACGGCAGGTCGTGGGGGCAGCTCCTGAGCGGCGGTTTCCCTCACAGGCTTTGCAGTAGGCACTGCGCAGCTCCTTTACTTTTACCCTGCATTGCAACACGTCCCGTTCATGGCCCCTTAGCAGCAAGGACTTTGATATCTGCCCATAGGTATCATAATTTCTACGGCTGGAGTGCAGCTGTGACTGCACAGTTTCCTCTCCCCAAACACTGATGAGGTCCTGCAGCTCAGAAGTGTTCCATGCTGGGGCTCGTTTGGGGCGTGGAGGCATGGTCACTGATTGATTGATTGATTGATTGCACTCCACACCTGGCTGAGCAAACAGGAAGGGGATTTTTAAAATTCCTGGGGCATTTAAAGGGCGGGTCACCTGAGCCCAGGGCAGTGGAGTGTGAAACGATGAGCAGAGTGGCTGAAAAGGTATGCTGGGATACCTCCTAATACCCTGGAGGCCAATAAAAGCGCTTTTCGTGGCCACACTTGATGACCAGCGCTGCATCACCAGCGCTGGAATCGCTACACTCCAAGCAGACCAGGTGTACAGCCAGCGCTGCAACCAGGGAGTTGCAGCGCTGGCCGTGCTTTGCAAGTGTGGACACAGAGTGAGTTGCAGCGCTGTAACCCCATCACCAGTGCTGCAACTCAGTCTTTCCTCATGTTAATCCTTCCAGCCACTTAACTATGGTTTTGCTCTTCTCTCAGTGTTCAACTCACCATCCACTGAAGTCAGTGAAGACTCCCACTGACTTCAATGGGCATTGGAACGGCCACTGAATATCCTACAACGTATGTCTTTCTAGTACTGAAATATCCAGGGCTAAGCAATATGGTTTTTGATCTAAATATAAAGGGTGAAATCCTGATTTCCCTGAAAGTCAATGGCAAAACTCCCATTGACTTTCATGGGACCAGGATTTCCACCAAGGTGTCAAGAAACAATGTGCAAGAAAAGGTGCATATCTAAAGTTAATTTCAGAATTTCAATAGTAGGCTGAGGTTTTATTTGAGCACTAAATAGTAGTGCTGTGTGGGAACCAGAACTTCTGTGCTGTGGAAAATTTCACAGTTCTGAAATGTTATTCTGTACCAGAATAGTTACCAATGTAAAATGTTTTGTGAAGCAGAAATTTTTGAGAATTCCATTCTGAAAGAATTTAAAATTTCTAAGCTGGCCAGCCAGCTCCCTGACAAGTGAGCTGGGCAAACCAAGGACACAGTTGTCCAGGGAGTGGGCTAGCCTGCCTAGAAGCTGGGGGAGCCAGCCAGTTGGGGAGTTAAAAGCCTGGCAGGCTGTCTGTCTGGTTTCCTTCAAAAGTTTCAACTGAACTGACACACTACTGTTTTGGTTCTGCCTAATCAGCATTTTCCAACCAAACTTCCATCAGAAATTTTTCAACCAGTGCTTGCTACTCCCTTAAAATCCACTCTAGTGTTTTATACCACTAATAATGCTACCACAAAAAAATCCACAACCTGGCTCACTGTGGATCAGCTAGAAATATAAAATGAACAACAATTTTCAGTTCCCAATTTAATTATAGGGGATGTGATGTGTGGTGCTAAAATACCTGACACTGGTCAAATTGGTAGGAATCAACAAAACACTGTTGGGTATCTGGGCAACTCAACCTACTTGCTAAAAATCATGAGCTGAGTGGTTCGATGTCTAGAAATATTATTTGAGTAGTCATTGACACTGCATCAGGACAGATAGAATGACCATAACATAGTCAGAGTTGCTGCAGTATTCCAGTGTGGAGCATTGAAGGAAAATCCATCCCCACTGTGCTTGCAGGTAGTGGCATCTATTAGATTGGCATCCTTATGGAGCCCTTATAAAGGATGTCAGTAAAAATCAGCACATTGGCTTAATTGGCCTATATTACTAATTAGCAGCTGCTCTCTTTAAAAAGACTAGAGTGAAATCTGTGCAAGCTGCATGGACACTCTTCAAAGACACCATAACAGAAGTCCAACTTAAATGTATACCCCAAATTAAAAAAAACAGTAAAAGAACTGAAAAAGAGCTACCATGGCTTAACAACCGTGTAAAAGAAGCAGTGGGAGATAAAAAGGCATCTTTTAAAAAGTGGAAGTCAAATCCTAGTGAGGTAAATAGAAAGGAGCATAAACACTGCCAAATTAAGTGTAAAAATATAATAAAAAAAGCCAAAAAGGAGTTGAAGAACAGCTAGCCAAAAACTCAAAAGGTAATAACAAAATGTTTTTTAAGTATATCAGAAGCAGAAAGCCTGCTAAACAACAAAAGGAGCATTTAAAGACGATAAAGTAATTGCAGATAAACTAAGTGAATTCTTTGCTTCAGACTTCACGGCTGAGGATGTTAGGGAGATTCCTAAACCTGAGCCGGCTTTTGTAGGTGACAAATCTGAGGAATTGTCACAGATTGAGGTGTCACCAGAGGAGGTTTTGAAATTAATGATAAACTTAACACTAACAAGTCACCGGGACCAGATGGCATTCACCCAAGAGTTCTGAAAGAACGCAAATGTGAAATTGAGGAACTACAAACTATGGTTTGTAACCTGTCCTTTAAATAGGCTTCTGTACCCAATGACTGGAAGATAGCTAATATAATGCCACTATATAAAAAGGGCTCTAGAGGTGATCCCTGCAATTACAGACTGGTAAATCTAACATCAGTACTGGGCAAATTAGTTGAAACAATTGTAAAGAATAAAATTGTCAGACACACAGAAGAACATCAATTGTTGGGCAAAAGTCAGCATGGTTTCTGTAAAGGGAAATCATGTCTTACTAATCTATTAGAGTTCTTTGAAGGGGTCAACAAACATGTGGACAAGGGGGATCCAGTGGACATAGTGTACTTAGATTTCCAGAAAGCCTTTGACAAGGTCTCTCACCAAAGGCTCTTACATAAATTAAGTTGTCATGGGATAAGAGGGGAGATCCTTTCATGGATTGAGAACTGGTTAAAAGACAGGGAACAAAGGGTAAGAATAAATGGTAAATTTTGAGAATGGAGAGGGGTAACTAGTGGTGTTCCCCAAGGGTCAGTCCTAGGACCAATCCTATTCAACTTATTCATAAATGATCTGGAGAAAGGGGTAAACAGTGAAGTGACACAGTTTGCAGATCCTACTAAACTGCTCAAGATAGTTAAGACCATGAAGAACTTCAAAAAGATCTCACAAAACTAAGTGATTGGGCAAGAAAATGGCAAATGAAATTTAATTGGATAAATATAAAGTAATGCACATTGGGGAAAAAAAACCCAACTATACATACAATATGATTGGAGCTAATTTAGCTACAACTAATTGGGAAAAAGATCTTGGAGTCATCATGAATAGTTCTCTGAAGACGTCTACACAGTGTGCAGCTGCAGTCAAAAAAGCAAACAGGATGTTAGGAATCATTAAAAAGGGGATAGAGAATAAGATGGAGAATATCATATTGCCCTTATGTAAATCCATGGTACACTCATATCTTGAATACTGTGTACAGATGTGGTCTTCTCATCTCAAAAAAGATATACTGGCACTAGAGAAGGTTCAGAGAATGGCAACTAAAATGATTAGGGGTTTGGAATGGATCCCATATGAGGAGAGATTAAAGAGGCTAGGACTTTTCAGCTTGGAAAAGAGTAGACTAATGGAGTATATGACAGAGGTATATAAAATCATGAGTGATGTGGAGAAAGTGAATAAGGAAAAGTTATGTACTTGTTCCCATAATATAAGAACTAAGGGCCACCAAATGAAATTAATGGTCAGCAGGTTTAAAACAAATAAAAGGAAGTTCTTCACACAGTGCACAGTCAACCTGTGGAACTCCTTGCCTGAGGAGGTTGTGAAGGCTAGGACTATAACAGGGTTTAAAAGAGAACTAGATAAATTCATGGAGGTTAAGTCCATTAATGGCTATTAGCTAGGATGGGTAAGGAATGGTGTCCCTAGCCTCTGTTAGTCAGAGGGTGGTTATGGACAGCAGGAGAGAGATGACTTGATCATTAGGTGTTAGGTTCACTTCCTCTGGGGCAGCTGGCATTGGCCACTGTTGGTAGACAGGATACTGGGCTGGATGGACCTTTGGTCTGACTCAGTCTGGCCGTTCTTATGTTCTTATAATTTTGTAACATGAGCAAAACAATGTCATGTTTCCTAGCCTTGTTCTTAGAAACAGCTGAACTATTTTGGCTATAATTTTCCGAAACAATTCATCCTGAGGCAGACATTTGGCCTGGGACCTTTCAGACCAACCAGTTGAAGTCTGGTAAAATTATAAGCAACTGCAAACAGGATCTGATAATGGAAATCGCTGGGAAAGTTTAATAATATGGATGCCATTAGCCTCACCTATAACAACAGCAACAACTAGCAGGCCAGATCTTGCAGTCCTAATTCACCTGCAGATCATACTCAGGCAAATAGCCATACTGGAATCAATTCTAAGCTTTCCTCCCTTGGAAGAAAGCCCAATGAGATCCTCCTCATGGATTTCCTTGCCAGTTCTTCCATTGAGGCAGAGGATTTGGCCTTCCTTAGAAAAAGTGTGAGTATTTTACTGGCTCTGTTGCTGACCCAAGAACTTATTTAACATATTTTCTAACTTTGTGTTCTTGGCAAATGACTTTTCAATTAGCATCTCTTATAATACTGCAGTGACATGGCCTCTGCCCTGAATGTGCCCTGGCAGAGCAATTAAAACAATTATTGACTGATCTGTGGAGACACCTATTCAGGGGCGGCTCTAGGGATTTTGCCACCCCAAGCATGGCAGGCAGGCTGCCTCTGGCGGTTTGCCTGTGGAGGGTTCTCCGAAGCTGCGGGACCAGCGGACCCTCCACAGGCAAGCCGCAGAAGGCAGCCTGCTTGCTGCCCTTGCGGAGCCAGCGGAGCGCCCCCCGCGGGCTTGCCGCCCCAAGCACGCGCTTGGCGTGCTGGGACCTGGAGCCGCCCCTGCACCTATTAAGACATGTGCCCTGAAATCTGAAAATATAGTTCAGTTCAGGAGAGGGGACTCACTTTTGCCTTCCCCTCATCTTGGCTGACCGGCCACCATACACTCATAGTGGTTAAGGAGAAAACCAACACACAAATGCATAAATCCAAAAGTATATTAATATTCAAAGAAATTTCCTTGGATGGGCAGATTTATCTGTGGCCATGAACAAATACAGTATTGGCACAACAGCATTCAACTTCATAGCCATTGAACATGCCCTAAGTGACCACACAAGGACTCGGCAAAAATCAGCTGCATCTCAGAGGTAGGGTTCCAATAAAGGGGGAGCAAACTTGGACGCAGTAGCTGGGAGTTAACTTTGGGATGGTCTTCAGGAAACTCCTTGTCTTCAGAAAGGATGCTCTGGTCTCTTCTGCAGCTTTTACTCCACTAAAATTAATATACGTTTCTTCAGCTTTCAATACAGATGAGTGTGTCTGCTCAAATTATTATTATTTGTATTATCATGGCACCTAGGAACTCCAGTCATGGATCAGGACCCCATTTTGTTAGGTGCTTGTGACGGGAGGGGCCCCTGTTGTTGATCTGGGCTGCCCCTGTTGGCCCAGTGAGAAGTTGTTGAGAGTCCTTGTTAGATCAAGTAATTGCAGTATGGTGGGCTCCGGACCCCTGGTGGGGCTGAGCAAACAAAGTCAGTTGTCTCTGAGTCTCTGGCATGGGGCCGACAACAACAGCTGGAGTTCTGGCCCTCTGGGTAGGATGGAACAATGGTCAGCTTGTAGCCAGGGCCGTCACTAGGGGGGGTGCAAGGCCCAGGGTGGAAGTGATGTCACTTCCGAGTCAGAAATGACATCATTTCTGGGACCAACCATGTGGGGGTGGGTAGGGGAGGCTGGGGAGGCAGTGCCTCCCCAAACAACCAGGCGTGGCCCTGCCCACACTCCACCCCCCAGGGCCCTGCTTCAATGGCACCGCAGGGCTCCAGAGGGCTGGGGCCATGCCGCCAACCTTCCTGGGGCTGGGGAGGCTGCAGCAGCGCTGCTGAGTGCTTTCCCTCGGGTGGAAGGGGCGGGGCTCTCCCAGCCAGCGGTCGGGTTCACCCACTGCCCATGCGGCGCCGGCCAATTGTGCCGGCCCATGGGGACCCCCCAAAGTGTGGGGCCCGGAGCGGTTGCCCTGATTTGCCGTCCCCTAGTGACGGCTCTGCCTGTAGCCCCTGGGCGTGGTTGAGCAAACAGTCTATGACCCCCAAGCCTCCTGGCTGGGGCAGGCAGTAGTAATTGGGGTTCTGGCCATCTGGGTGAGTCAGAACAGCAATCAGTCTATAGCCCCCGGGTGGGGTAAGGCAAATCATTAGTCTATAGCCCCTGAATCTCCTGGCTGGGGCAGACAGTAGCAGTTGGGGAATTGATTGCTGTTCTGCTCTGCCCAAGGGGCCAATCTGTAGCCCCTGAGCAGGGCAGACCAAACAGTCTGTGGTCCCTAAGCACCCTCTGTGTACTGGAGTGGCCACCAATACGCACTACTGCTACTTTTTTGTTCAGATAAACATAAAAAATAATAGCTTGTAACCCCTACAGTTTGATTGGAAATGTGCAATCACCAGATGTGCCTTCCCTGGCCTCATGCTCTGCTGCCAACTGGTCCTGTGAAGGGATGGGCTCCAGGGTTAAAAACAGTTCTTGGCTGTTGGGTAAAATGGATCCTCTGCTTACCTGCCTTACATTCTCCTCCTCCTCCTCCTCCTCTTCCTTGTCAACAATGTCCTCCTCATTGTTGCTCTAGGTCACCTGAGGCTCCTGGGAGGTATCCACAGAACGTTTTGGGGTAGTTGTAGGGTCACTGCCGAGATTCGCATGTAGCTTCTCATAAAAGCAGCATGTCCGTGAGGCCTCCTTTGTTTTCTGGTGCACTTACTGAAGCTCCTTTATTTTCATGCTGCACTGCTGCGTGTCCCTGGTGTAGCCCGTCTCCTCCATGGCCCATTCAATTTTGGCATAGATGTCAGCTTTTCTTCTGCTGGATTAGAGCTCTGTCTGAACAGACTCTTCTTCCCACACAACAGTAAGATCCACCATCCCCTGTGTACTCCATGATGTTTGTGTTTGTGGCCTTCAGTCTCCATGATCAGCTGTGCTAGTGAGCTCTCCGTGCTGATCAAACAAAAAATGAAAATTCAAAGTTTTCGGAGCTTTAACAGGGGAGTGAGTGGCTGTTTCCTGTGTACCTGGCTGACGTGCAGTGGAGTTGAAAGTGCTCTCCAAAGCGGTCACAGCAGAGCACTGTGGGACACCTCCTGGAGGCCAATTCATTTGAATTACACAACATAGTGTACACACTATCCTCATGTCGACCTGTGGATGTCATATCAAGTGCTATGCTTCTCGCACAGGTGGAATACTGAAGTTGACTTTACAGACCACTTAAGTTGGCGGAAGGGACTCGGTAGTGTAGACACATACATTATTAGATCTACTTAACACAGCTTATGTTGACCTAAGTTTGTAGTATAGACCAGGCCTAAGATTTGCTCTTCATCTTGCCAGCTATCAATTTTAATGGCAGTTATATTACCCAATTTAGCTTTTCTGGCTCTTGTCTTGGGTATTGGAACCCACCTTCAATTCTGATCATGTGTTTGTTATTATTTATTCATACATTTAAAGTAATTTACAAGAAAATACCCATCATAGATAATATATAATTTCAAAGTCTTTTAATAAATAGATTTAACTCATTGGGCCAGATTCTGCTTTCTGTTACACCATTACACATCTGGAGTTAACTCCTTTGAAGTCAATGAAATTATATCAGCAACAAGAGACTCCCACAGTTAGCAAGGGAAAGAAGTGTACCGTTTAATCATATAATTGCTAAATAACCCCAATTAATTAAGACAGGATTAATTATCACCTAGGGAGAAGGTTGCTGTGAGGTGGTTGCGGCTCTCTCCCTGTCCCTCAGGGAGGGAGACTATGGCTCGTCGTTACACTCACATTATTATAAAACAAATAGGAAAAAAAACCTTACTACCCTCTAGTGGAGACCAAGCATGGCCATAAGAAACCCAGCTGTAAAACATATCAGTTGATGGAGAACTATCTACAGATATCTACACTTCTCTCCTGGGCTGGAACCAAGCACAGAGTCTGAAATAGCATAACACAGGAAATATGCCACAGTAAATTACAAATTGTCAACTTTAAATAGTAATAATTACTTACAAAGGCATCCTAAAGGTAGTCTAAAGCAAAGGAGACCAAACGTTTTAAACCGCTCAGCTCTGTATAACAATGAGCATGAAGGCAGTGAGTCAAAAGTAACAAACTACCGCCTACTCCTCTCAAAAAACTATAACAGAGCCATATTGTACCATTAGTTTTTAAGCAAAAGTCCCTGATGGAGTCAATTGGGATTCGTGCTTAAAATCAGTGGCATGATACAGCCATAGCCTGTGCCAATTACTTTGTTTGTACATTGAATCAACATCCCCTACCCTTTGTGTTTGAGTCTTTAGATTGTAAACTCTTCAGGGCAGGGGTTGTCTCTTCTGTGTTTGTACTGCAACCAGCAAAATGGGTCCCTGGGGCCTTCTGGGGACTTATTGCTGCTACTGCTAATAACAGGCCACATACAACAGACTACAGCAGCCCTGCAAAGGGATCACTGACAGCAGAGCAGCACTAGAGAATAGGTGTTCTGGCCAGCCTTAGATGCTATAGCAAGTGCAGCACTGAAGAAAATTCTTTACACAATAGTGCTTTCCTGCTCAGAGGCACATTGCAATCTGAGTTTAACAAACAGAGCTGGTTGGAAATTTTCCAATGAAACAGTTTCATCCGAAAAATGCTGGTTCATTGACCCCGAAACATCTCACAAAAGGTTTGATGAATTGTCACCAAACCAGAGGCAAGTTCCTGGTTCTCTGCCAGCTCGCCTGGGATTCCAGGGTGTGTGGCTCTGGGGCAGCACTGGGGATCCCAGGTCTCCAGTGGAATCTGACTAGAATGTAAAGTTCAGTCAGCAGCTGGCAGACGGAGAGAGCATATTTCATTTTGGAAACATCATGTGTTTGTGTTTCTGAAGTGAAAATTTTTCAAGATTTTCAGTTTCCAAGAAAACTCAGAAAAAATGGTTCGGATCCAATTTGGAATGAAACCAAATTTCAAAATATCAAACTGGAAATCCTGGGATTCAGCCAATGTCTTCAGAGTAGATATCTGGGCTTGACTTACTAACAGTTCTGTCTCATATTTTATCAGGTTATACCATTCTATTAAGTGAGGATTCCAGCTCTTTAGATTTATACTTTGGTTTCCTCAGCCTCTTCTCTCTGACTACTCTCAGTATAGTTCATGGGGGTTCCCCATTGTTTGCACTGGGCCTGATCCCTAGACATTCCCAGTGAAATCAATGGGAGCTGTGGGCCTTCAGCTACTTTGAAAATAAGCCAGTCTCTTTTTAAAACAGGCCCCTAACTTTAGGCACCTATATTTGAGAATTTTAACTTCAACTTTTCACTGCCTTAGCTCATCATTCTGTAAAATGGGGAGAACAATACTTGTCTCACAAGGATGTTTATGAAACTTACCTAATGTACATAAAGGATCCTAGCGATGAAAAGTCTCATTAGAACAAAGTATCATTAATACAATAATGTACATAACATTTCTAAACATTGAAAAAGTGCAAGAAGACAGCCAGAAACTCTGAATATTTTATGTTTGTTGTTTTTTAATTAATACTGGTGAATTTTGTTCAGGGTCTTTTTTTTCTTTGTTATAGGATCACAGTAAATATCCAAAACCTATGCAAACTCTATCATCATATTTGACCTGAAAGTACTAATGTAATATGAATGTTTACTAATTACAATATCAATAAAAATTTCACCTCCAGGTCACCCTGTCATAAACAGATAGCTAAGGGTTAATGTTCTTTTACCTGTAAAGGGGTAACACCAGTAACCTAAAACACCTGACCAGAGGACCAATCAGGAAACAAAACTTTTTCAAATCTGGGTGGAGGGAAGTTTGTGTGTGAGTTCTTTGTTCTTTGTCTTGTGTTTGTACCCTCTCGGCTTTGAGAGTGATCTTTCTGTCTCCTGGCTTTCTAATCTTCTGTTTCCAAGTTGTAAGTACAAAGATAGTAAGACAATAAGGTTTATATTGTTTTCTTTTGTATTTACATGTGTGCAGTTGCTGGAATGTTTAAATTGTATTCTTTTTTGGATAAGGCTGTCATAACATTTTTTCCCAGATTTGGACCTTAGCGTCCAAAATATGGGTGTTAGCATCAAAACCTGGGGACCAATCAGGAAAC
This sequence comes from Gopherus flavomarginatus, assembly GCF_025201925.1. Taxonomy (NCBI): domain Eukaryota; kingdom Metazoa; phylum Chordata; order Testudines; family Testudinidae; genus Gopherus; species Gopherus flavomarginatus. The sequence goes on along the minus strand of NC_066618.1, from coordinate 254,539,243 downwards.
AAAACTTTTTCAAATCTGGGTGGAGGGAAGTTTGTGTGTGAGTTCTTTGTTCTTTGTCTTGTGTCTGTACCCTCTCGGCTCTGAGAGTGATCTTTCTGTCTCCTGGCTTTCTAATCTTCTGTTTCCAAGTTGTAAGTACAAAGATAGTAAGACAATAAGCTTTATATTGTTTTCTTTTGTATTTACATGTGTGTAGTTGCTGGAATGTTTAAATAGTATTCTTTTTTGGATAAGGCTGTTTATTCATTTTTTTCTTTTAAGCAAATGACCCTGTATTTGTCACCTTAATACAGAGAGACCATTTTTATGTCCTTTTCTTTCTTTTTTATATAAAGCCTTCTTTTTAAAACTTGTTGGAGTTTTTTCTTTAGTGGGGACTCCAGGGAATTGAGTCTGCAGCTCACCAGGGAATTGGTGGGAGGAAGAAGTCAGGGGGAAAATCTCTTTGTGTTAGATTTACTAACCTGACTTTGCATACCCTCTGGGGAGGGGGGAAGTACTTGTGTTTCCAGAACTGGAAACAGGGAGGGTGGAGTCTCTCTGTTTAGATTCATGGAGCTTGCTTCTGTATATCTCTCCAGGAACCCAGGGAGGGAACACCTGGAGGGGAGGAGGGGGAAGGGAAATGGTTTATTCTCCTTTGTTGTGACACTCAAGGAATCTGAGTCTGGGGGTCCCCCAGGGAAGGTTTTGAGGAGACCACAGTGAGCCAGGCACTGTATAAATCCCTGGCTGGTGGCAGCTTTACCAGGTCCAAGCTGGTAACTAAGCTTGGAGGTTTTCATGCTAACACCCATATTTTGGACACTAAGGTCCAAATCTGGGAAAAAATGTTATGACACACCCAACCCTTCCTCTGAAGAGTAAAAACAATGTTATACTGTTTGCAAAATCTGTAAGCCTTTAAGCTATTTAATGTCACTGTCAAGGTAACACAGTAATTACCTTAGCACTAGCACATTTAGTTTTTTCCTTAGTTCAACTAAAATGGGTTCCCATATTGTGCTCCCTCTATAAAAGCAGTGGTCAGAAGTGTGGTAAGGGAACCCTATCCCAGAAACAAAGGTTTGACATATTTGAGGATGCCTGTTTACCTTTCTGAATAGGTTTGAAATACTTTACCCTGAATGTCTAATAATATGAGGCATATTGGGAATTATTTATAAGTCTCCATATGTATTCAAACAAACTAGTATAAAACTGCATTGAAACTGTTATATTCCCACTCACACTAACAATTTACTTTCTCCTGCAGTCTAAGGACTCAACTATTACTGAACTTTATATATACACTTTGCACAGTCTGAAGATACTAATGTGGGAAAGGATAAAGTATGGAATTCTCAGTGACTATATATGCAAATAGGTGAGGTAAACCTTTGAAGTGCTGCAATATTTGCAAGTTACATGACAGATAACTAATATTTGGCTAACAGCTTATGGGCTAATCAGTTTAGAATCAAGACAACAGGGCTGGCTCCAGCAGCTAAGGAAGCAGGTGTTTGGGGTGGCCAATACAAAGGGCTGCAGTTCGTCTGGGTCTTCGGCGGGAATTCGGCGGCGGGTCCCTCAGTCTCTCTCTTCCTCTTGGAGCTGCCGCCAAAGTGCCGCCAAAGAGGAAGGGAGGGAGTGAAGAACCCACCGCCGAACTGCTGCCGAAGTGCCGCCAATCGGCCTTTTTTTTTTCCCCCAACGCTTAGGGCGGCAGAAAACCTGGAACCGGCCCTGCAGGACAATGATGAAAAAGTGATGGATGTAGAGCTGTGAATTAACATTTGGAAATTCAATTATCTTGATGTTTTGTGTATGTATGAGGGGGCTTAGATTTTTTTTTTTAAAGCTAGAACTTTTGGCCTTGCCTTCATTGTAGAATTTTGTCGCCAAAATTTATGCCATTTTAATTAAAGCACTTTAATTAAATTGCTGTTGCATGTCCACACTATGCTCCTTGTATTGGCAGAGTGCACCTACACTAGCAGCTCTTGCATCGACACAGAGAGCAGTGCACTGTGGGTCATAGGCACCGACTTCAGGGGTACTCTGGGGCTGGAGCACCCACAGGGAAAAATTAGTGGGTGCACCGCACCCACCAGCAGCCAAGCTCCCCCCTCCTTGCCTCCTTCTCCCCGCCCAAGTGCACTGCATCCCTGCTCCTCTCCCTCCCTCCCTGCTGCCTAACAGCTGTTTGGCGGTGCTTAGGACTTTCCAGGAGGAGGGGGAGGAGTAGGGATGCAGCGTTCTCAGGGAAGGAGGTGGAGAAGAGGCAGGGCAGGGGAGAGGACTTGTGGGAAGAGGGTGGAATGGGGGTGGGAAAGGGTGGGGCAGTTGGGAAAAGGTGTGGTGGGGCAGGGACTTTGGGGAGGGGTGGAATGGGGGTGGGGTGAGGGCAATGCAGGGGGGGGCCATGGGGAAAGGACCCACTGGGCAGAGGGGAAGTTGGCACCTATGCTGTGGGTAGCTATCCCACTGTGCAACTGACCGTGGAATGCTTTGGGAAGGGTTTGCAATGCCTCACGGGGCAGGGACAGCATCACATGATGCAGGTTTCTCAATCCCATCATTCCATGGGCATCCTACTAGATTGCCAGCTGCTTTTCAACTGAAGAGTGTGGGAGGAGGAAGACTGTATGACAGGGAGCATGTGTGTGTATGTGGGAGACACAGAGCCAGAGTGTGTGTGTTGGAAGAGTATGTGAGAGAGTGGGGGAAGGAGTGTGTATGTGAGAAAGTGTGTGTTGGGGGCAAGTGAGTATGTCAGCACACTGTCTCTAATTTCAGACAGCCACAGGAAGCAACCAGTCCTGAGGAAGGAACAGCGGGACTCCCCCTCGACATCAACCCCCACCTCCCTCCCTGACTCTGCACAGTACGGCAGACTCTCTCTCTCTCTCTCTCTCTCTCTCTCTCTCTCTCTCACATACACCCACACACAAAAACACACATCCGCCCTTGCCTGCCTGCTTCTGCGTTCCTAGTGTTGCAGCATTCCATGCTAGTGATTTGCTCTTTGCTGCCGCAGTTGAGTGGCTTGCTCAGCTGTCAGAACTTCCTGGAGCTTTGAAAGGGGAGGGGTGCATGCCTGTGTAGCAGGAATGCAGGGCAGCCAAGTTTAAAACAGTGAGCAGAGCAGTCACAGCAGGCATTGTGGGATACTGGGGGAGGCCAGTTATGGCGATATAATGAACAACATCTACACTGATGCTGTATCACTTTTAGTTTGCCACAAAAAGCTTTATGACTCTCGTCGAGGTGGTTTTATTTTGTCGCTGAAATTGAAGAGTTTTGTCGTCAAAAGTGGCATTGCAGCGTGTACACCTCCACTGTTTCATTGCCAAAAGCTGCCTTTTGGTGACAAAACTCTGCAGTGTAGATAAGACCTTACTGAAGCAATGTGTCAATGATAATGTTATCTTAAGGGTGTATTAATATGGCAGGTTCGGTAATTAACTGTTTTACATGCAGTAGGCCAGACTGTTCTTGGCTTTTGCATGTGGAGAGAGCATAAGGACCCTTCCTTTCCCCTACCCTAAGACATCATGCGAGGGCTACACCAACCATAGGAGTAGGGCTGGCCAGATCCCAAAATTCCCATTCGGTTGGAGATACTGACATTTCAAAATAAATCAATTAAATGTGTTTGGCTTTGGAACAGAACCTTGAAGACTGGAATTTTCCCATTAAAAGAGAATTCCAAATTTCATTTTGAAAAAATCGGAACACCATTTCATTTAAACTTTTTTTGAAACAAACTTGAGGAGGTGCCCTAAGCTGCCTGGAGAACCTCAAACTCTGCTTCCAGACTTCCTGCCACACAGCCAGGAGCCTGGCTGCCCTAGAAGCCATGGCTTGAGCCTGGACCAACCCCTGAAAGTTCACTTGGATGTTTGCGTTCCACTTGAACCTTCTTCTCTTCCCTCAACTCATCCCAAAGATATTGAAATTTAAGTAATCAGGCCAAGAAAGTTGTGCAGCTGAAGACAAGCTGTAAAGTGATATGACTGGGCATAAAGCATCAGCCCAGGTTCAGGAAATTCGCACAGTCTGGTCAGAGCTTTGCAAGAGCAGGGGGTTGGACTAGATGACCTCCTGAGGTCCCTTCCAACCCTGATATTCTATGATTCTATGAGTCTAAGAGCAAAGAATGCCAAGCACTAGTGAGTGAACACCGAACCCACGCGACTGGGGATTGGATTGTGGGCTCTATGCCAATCTTTCACAAGTCATATCTGACAGTTACTTAAATGAAAAGAAAAAACCTCCACAAGCACTAAAATGAAATGAGAACTTTTGAAATGTGATAGGGAAAAAAGATTTTTATTGCTCAGCTCTCTCAAAAAAACCAAAACAGCGTAACTGCAGTACTTTGATTAGATGCTGTATTATCTAGCTCCAAACCATGATCTCTTAAAAATAATTTAACAGTAACCACCTCTGGTCATAGCAGTAAATCAAGATCTTATCTTGTTTTAAAGTCAGCTTGCTGAATAACATTATCTGCATGTTACTTACTGTTTGGGGAAGTTTACTATATATAGCTTGATTCTACTGCTCATTAAGATCAGCCGGCAATTTTTCTTGACTGCTGAGCTCAAGCTTCCTGCAAATGATCTTAACATCTCCATGAAGAAAAGTTGTTAGAATACTATGTTAAACTCAAACTCATCCCCCATACTGTGATGGTTTGGGGAATCTATGTACAGCATATGAATTCTGATTGATTTTCCAGACTCTCTATATAACTCTAACCCTCAGTGTATATTGAATCAGCCATTTGTTTACAGAGACCATGTCATATATCACGCGTACTGTCTGGAAGCAGCTACAGGACAATCAAGAGTGGTTAATATGGAATGACTCTGCCTTGGAAGAACAATGAATTTGCTAAAGAGGTTGGCCAAGCTAAATGAGCTTGTCTGCAGGGAGGTGGGTTGGAGCAATTGAAATTCTCCAGCAGAAGAGGAGAACAAAGAAAGAGGTGTTAGATGCTGCTGTTAAAAGGGGCATGCTCTCTGAGCTAGGAGGAAGTTGTTGACCACTGCACCTGAACAAGCTAGGAAGAGCTTGTTTGTTGCAGGGGAAGGGAGTGAGAACCTGAAAGCTGAGAAGGAGGGTCTTGGATTCCTGAGAGGACTGACCAAAAACCCAAAGGGCTCTTAAAATGATGAGGACACTGGAGGGGTTGCACATGCAGCTTTTGTTGCTTTTGCATGGATCTGTAAATCGCTAGGCTTTCATTAGAAATAAAGTAAGTGTGTGTGTGTGTGTGTGTGTGTGTGTGTGTGTGTGTGTGTGTGTGTGTGTGTGTGTGTGTGTGTGTGTGTGTGTGTGTGTGTGTGTGTAAGAACTTACTTTGCAAAACCTCTGATTTCATTGCTGTAACTGTCATGAGGCCCCAATGGCAGAACCCAGAGAGGGCAGAAGGGGCAGTTGTCCCTCACCTGGTATCCTTTAGGTGTATATATGTCACCTTTTAAAACATATTTTTCAGTTGAAAAATGGCCATCAATGACTCATCACACCACGGTTCCCCTAAGTTACAAAACCTGGCTCTGCTACTGTGTACCTCCAAAAGTTTAACCTGTAAACTGGACTACCCGGGCAGTGGAGCTCTGGGAAAGGGTGTGCTTAAGCTTCTGGGGAGACTTAGAATCACAGGGTTAGAAGGGACTGCAAGGGTCATCTAGTCTAACCCCCTGCCAAGATGCAGGATTTGTTGTGGTTACACCATCCAAGATAGATGACTATCCAGCCTCCTTTTGAAACCTCTAGTGAAGGAGCTTCCACAACCTCCTTTAGTAATCTGTTCCATTGTTTTACTGTTCTTACAGTTGGAAAGCTTTTCCTGAGATTTAATCTAAATCTGCTATGCTGTAGAACCCATTGCCTCTTGTCCTGCCCTCTGTGGAAGGAGAGAACAACTTTTCTCCATCTTTTTTATGGCAGTCTTTCAAGTATTTGAAGACCACTATCATGTCCCCCCTTAATCTCCTCTTTTCCAAATCAAACATACTCAGTTCCTTCAGCCTTTGCTTATATGGCATGCATTTCATCTCTTTGACGATCTTTGTCACGTGCCTCTGGATCCTTTATGTACATCTTTTCTATACATTGGTGACAAAAATTGGACACAGGACTTCAGCAGAGGCCTAAGCAGTGCCAAGTAGAGCGGGACTATTACCTCCTGTGCCTCTGTTAATGCAACCTAAAATTGCATTTGCTTTTTTTTTTTTTTTTTTTTGCAACAGCATCGCATTGCTGACTCATGTTGAGGTTGTGATCTACCACTATCCCAGATCCTTTTCAGCACTGCTGCTGCCAAGCCAGTTATCCCCCATTCTATATTTGTACATTTGGTTTTTCTTCCCTAAGTGTAGCACCTTACATTTGTCTTTAATTTAATTTTCTTATCTATAGCCCAGTTCTCCAATTTATCAAGAGCCCTCTGAATTTTAGTTCTATCCTCCAAAGAGTTGGCAACCCCCTACTAGCTTTATGTCATCTGAAAATTTGATCAGTATCGTACATCCAGATCATCAATACAGATGTTATAAAACACCGGACCCAGAACAGATCTCTGTGGACAGCGGTGCTGGAATGGGGTGGCCAGGGGCCATGGCCCTATCACTTTTTACCAGCTGTAAGGGTGAGCGATGGCAGGGGGGCTGGAGAAGCAAACAGGGGGCAGGGCCTGGGGGAAAAGGTGGTATGGGAGCGGGGCTTCAGGGGAAGAGGCGTCATGGGGGGTAAGTGGCTCCCCCTACTTTTAGGGAGCTTCCGCCACTCCTGCTTGTGGAACCCACTTGAGACGTCCTCCACTCTGACATCATTCCATTAACAGTTACTCTTAGTATCCACTTAACATAACCACTTAATAGCAGTTCTGCCAAGTCCACATTTCTCCAGCTTACTGTCGTATGGGGGACTGTGTCAAAAGCCTTGCTGAAGTCCAGGTATATTATGTCCATCCAGGACCGGCGCTAGGAGTTTGAGTGCCCTAGGCGGCCGGCAATTTCAGTGCCCCATGCGCTGGTCTCGCAGCTGCGGTGGAGCTGCCGCAGTGGTGCCTGCGGGTGGTCCACCGGAGCTGCGCGAGGAGCTGACCGTCCGCAGGCAGGACTGCGGCGGCTCCACCGGAGCTGCAGGCCAGCGGACCCTCCGCAGGCACCACTGCGGCAGCTCCACCGGAGCTGCCTGCCACCCCCTCCAGCAAAATGACGCCCACCAATTATTCTGGTGCCCTAGGCCCCCTATCCACCAAAACTGTTATCCTGTCAAAGAAGGAAATCAAGCTGGTTTGGCATGATTTGCTCTTGGTAAATCTATGTTGGCTGCTAGTGATCACCCCTTCAGCCTCCAGTTATTTGCAAATTTAATGTTTAATGTTATAAATTGCACTAGTAGCTTCCCAGGTATCAAAGTCAGGCTGACTGGTCTATATTCCCCGATTCCACCTTTTCCCCCCTTTTAAAGATGGGCATTACATTATCCCTTCTCCAGTCTTCCAGGATCTCTCCTGTCATCCATGACTTTGCAAATATTATTATTGCCAATGGCTCCGAGATTTCTTCAGCTAATTCCTTCAGTACCCTTGGGTGAATAGCATCAGGCGCTGATGATTTGAATTCATTCAAATTGGTTAGAAGATCTCTGGTGTGTTCTTTACTTATCCTGATCTGCATCCCTTCCCCTTTATTGTCTATAGTAACACTGATAGCCATCCAGTCATGTTATTTTTTGTGAGACGACTGAAGCAAAGTAGGCATTGAGCTGCTCTGCCTTCCTATCGTCTTCCGTTATCAGCTCACCATCTCCACTGAGCAGCGGACACACACTGTCCTTGATGTTTCTTTTTTGTCTGTCATATTTGAAGGAACCCATTCTCGTTGTCTCTAACATTCATTGCCAGCTGTAACTCATTCTTGGCCTTGGCTTTCCTGATTTTGTCCCCACACACGTGTGCTATTCCCATGTATATCTCCTTCCATTTCCTGTATGTATCCCTTTTGGGTTCTGGATAGCTAAAAAGCTCCTTGTGCAGTCACACTGGCCTCCTATGACTCTTATCATTCTTCTGCATTGGAATAGCTTCATGTTGAGCCTCTAGTCTAGTTTACATCTTTTAGAAACTGCCAGTCCCCTTTGACTCTTTTTCTTCTTAATTGGTCTTTCCATGGGACCTTGCCTACTGTTTCTCTAAGTTGGTTGAAATGTGCCCCTCTGAAGTCCAGTGTCCTTGTTTTGCTGTTCTCGTTTTGCTGTTCTCGTATCCTCTTTTCAATAGAATCTTGAATCCTATCAGATCATGATCACTTTCTCCCAAGCTCCTGACCACCTTCACATTCACAACTCATTCATCCCTGTTGGTCAAAAACAGATCCAAAATGGATGATTCCATAGTTGTTTCATCAACTTTCTCAATCAGAAAGCTGTCCCCTATGCATGCTAAGAATTTGCTGACCATATTATGTTTTGCTGCAGTAGTCTTCCAACATTAATACTAGCTCATGTGTGTTAGCTAATCATCTTACCTGCACATAGAATGACTCATGCACTTCTTCTTCCTGATTTTGGTGGTCTATAATAATAGACTTGGGTGGGCTTAGCACTGGCCTCATTGTCGAGGGCCGCTGGACTGTGGAGGGGATCTCACTTCTGAGAAGGGGTAGTAGACAGAGTGTTTGCACCCTGGGAATGAGCCTGAGAGGCCAGAGACAGTTGCCTGGATGCTGCTCAGACTTAGTAGCCTTAGGCCACACTGGGTGTGTGTGTGGAGGAGATCGACTTAAGATATGCAACTTCAGTTATGAGAATAACGTAGCTGGAGTCGACATAACTTAGTTTGACTTACCTCACGTCCTCACGGTGCGGGATCGACTGCCGCCACTCCCCTGTCGACACCGTGGCGAGAGGCGGAAGTAGAGGAGTACAGGAGTCAACGGCAGAGTGATCAGGGATCGATTTATCGAGTCTACACTAGATGCAATAAATCGATCCCCAATGGATCGATCACTACCCACCGATCCAGCGGGTAGTGTAGACATACCCTTAGAGGCACACAGGAGCTGGTGTTGGGAACCAAACAGAGCAGCCTTGTTTGTTCAGCATGGGGAGCTCAACCAGGTCAGTCACACACATATTAGAAAGAAAGAATAGATTCCTACAGCACATCATAATTTGGGGACTATTGTACAGGCTTTACTTACAATTAGCATGAAAGATACCCTTTATTCCACTTTATTATTCAAGAATCAAACCTTATCTTCCATCTAGCAAAGAGGGCATGTGCTATATATTGCGCTCTATCATTTCAGAGACCCAGTTAAGTCTACTAAAAAAGGCCGTTGTGAAAAATCCCTTTCCTTTTTCAGCTATTATCTTTAACTGTAGCAATGACTTATTTGCTCCAACCTGAAACCCAACTGTTTCGAGTATTAGCCCAATGCTTCTTTAAAATTATTACCTTTGTAAACCACAGGGTTTGTACTGCAGCTGCCTACTTCTATTAAACACAACAAATACAATAAGCTGGGACAAGCCTAACATCTTCCTGGTCTGTCAATGCCTAATTATAAAATGTTTTTGAAATAGTGTCTGATGGTGTCTGTTAGTGCTACAGTGCAATGACTATAGTTATGGCTATGTTTATGTCACAAAGGCCATAGAAATCATGGAATCTCTGACTTCCAGAGACCTCCCTGACATTCTTTGCTTCAGTCCCAGGGACTGCAGGACTCTGGAGCTGGCATCCAGCAGGACCCTGGCAAGGTTCCAGTGACAGGTAACAGCACAGGGTGGGGGACACCTTGGACAAGTGGCTGAGGGTGTCTCATTTTCTCTCTGGGAAATATGGTTATCCTGCAGCTCCCAGCTGTTGTGGGTGGAGGGTGCCCCCCTAAAGCTTCCAGCAGCTGCGGATAGAGAGGGAACCCCACAGCTCCCAGCCACCATGGTGGCAGGGTAAACCATGGAGCCACAGCAGCAAAAGTCATAGACAAGTCACGGTCTTCTATGAATTTTTGTTTATTGTCCATGACCTATCTGTGACATTTACTAAAAATAACCATGACAAAATCTTAGCTTTAACTATAGTTAATCTGTTTCCATTATCTACTTCCAGGGGTTTATAGTCAATCCTATGGATGACTATGATCAGCTGATGTGATTTGAAACATGACTTTCCCTGTCTACATGAGATGACATGAGGGGAAAAGTCCTCTTTAAAATCCTGTTAGTTAACAAATTTTACAACGAGATCTAATTTCCTAGTCCAGGCATGACTTTAGCACCTCCTGAAGCACTAGCCACCCATAGGGCAGGATTTATGGGAGAGGCGTGGTTCACCTCCCTCCTGGAAGGTGTGGTATGCACACTCCTCCTGCACACTTGTTAGCTCCTGGAAGAAACATAGATGCTTGCTAATCTCTCCTGGGTAGTTAAGCCCCCAACATGAACGAGTGTCTATCAACTATACAGATCATGTCTGTCAGTAATATAGTCATTTTGCAGATTAGACCTACTCAGCCAGTCAACTGCATCAATGAGAAATGAGAATCTCAAACCCATGTTCTTACAGCCTCAGACAATTCTGTTTTAGTCTAACAATTGTTACACAAATTCTGTCCTTTCCTCCACAGTGGCTTCCGGTTGGATTCTGCCTCCACATTTGATGTCCTCCCTCTCCAAAAAGTCCTACATTATCTCCCTGGTTAGAAAGTCCCTGACAACTAGTATTTCTCCCCAATTTCCACTACAGTAGAACCTCAGAATTATGAACATCAGAGTTACGAACTGACCAGTCAACTGCACACCTCATTTGGAACCAGAAGTAAGCAATCAGGCAGCAGCAGAGACAAAAGGAAAAAAAAAGCAAATACTCATAGACTAAGGTCAGAAGGGACCATTACGATCATCTAGTCTGACCTCCTGCACAATGCAGGCCACAGAATCTCACCTACCCACTCCTGTAACAAACCCCTAACCTATATCTGAGTTATTGAAGTCCTCAAATTGTGGTTTAAAGACTTCAAGGTGCAGAGAATCCACCAGCAAGTGACCCATTCCCCATGTTGCAGAGGAAGGCGAAAAACCTCCAGGGCCTCTGCCAATCTGCCCTGGAGGAAAATTCCTTCTCGACCCCAAATATGGTGATCAGTTAAACCCTGAGCATGTAGGCAAGACTCACCAGCCAGCACCCAGGAAAGAATTCTCTGTAGTAACTCAGATCCCACCCCATCTAACATCCCATCACAGACCACTGTGCATACTCACCTGCTGATAGTCAAAGATCAGTTGCCAAATTAATTGCCAAAATTAGGCTCTCTCATCATACCATCTCCTCCATAAACTTATCAAGCTTAGTCTTAAAGCCAGATATGTCTTTTGCCCCCACTACTCCACTTGGAAGGCTGTTCCAGAACTTCACTCCTAGCTGCTCCCCTGAATTCCACTGACCAAACACACAAGTGGTCCAGGATTGTAGTGTTCTTGTAGGCTGACTTCATGTAGGCTAGAGATGAAAGGGGATTCATAGATTCATAGATTCTAGGACTGGAAGGGACCTCGAGAGGTCATCGAGTCCAGTCCCCTGCCCTCATGGCAGGATCAAATACTGTCTAGACCATCCCTGATAGACATTTATCTAACCTACTCTTAAATATCCAGAGATGGAGATTCCACAACCTCCCTAGGCAGTTTATTCCAGTGTTTAACACCCTGACAGTTAGGAACTTTTTCCTAATGTCCAACCTAAATCACCCTTGCTGCAGTTTAAGGCCATTGCTTCTTGTTCTATCATTAGAGGCTAAGGTGAACAAGTTTTCTCCCTCCTCCTGATGACACCCTTTTAGATGTCTGAAAACTGCTATCATGTCCCCTCTCAGTCTTCTCTTTTCCAAACTAAATAAACCCAATTCTTTCAGCCTTCTTTCATAGGTCATGTTCTCAAGACCTTTAATCATTCTTGTTGCTCTTCTCTGGACCCTCTCCAATTTCTCCACATCTTTCTTGAAATGCGGTGCCCAGAACTGGACACAATACTCCAGTTGAGGCCTAACCAGTGCAGAGTAGAGCGGAAGAATGACTTCTCGTGTCTTGTTTACAACACACCTGTTAATGCATCCCAGAATCACGTTTGCTTTTTTTGCAACAGTATCACACTGTTGACTCATATTTAGCTTGTGGTCCACTATGACCCCTAGATCTCTTTCTGCCATACTCCTTCCTAGACAGTCTCTTCCCATTCTGTATGTGTGAAACTGATTGTTCCTTCCTAAGTGGAGCACTTTGCATTTGTCTTTATTGAACTTCATCCGGTTTACCTCAGACCATTTCTCCAGATCATTTTGAATTTTGACCCTGTCCTCCAAAGCAGTTGCAATCCCTCCCAGTTTGGTATCATCTGCAAACTTAATAAGCGTACTTTCTATGCCAACATCTAAGTTGTTGATGAAGATATTGAACAGAGCTGGTCCCAAAACAGACCCCTGCAGAACCCCACTTGTTATACCTTTCCAGCAGGATTGGGAGCCATTAATAACTACTCTCTGAGTACAGTTATCCAGCCAGTTATGCACCCACCTTATAGTAGCCCCATCTAAATTGTATTTGCCTAGTTTATCGATATGGATATCATGCTAGACCGTATCAAATGCCTTACTAAAGTCTAGGTATACCATATCCACTGCTTCTCCCTTATCCACAAGATTCGTTATCCTATCAAAGAAAGCTATCAGATTGGTTTAACACGATTTGTTCTTTACAAATCCATGCTGGCTATTCCCTATCACCTTACCACCTTCCAAGTGTTTGCAGATGATTTCTTTAATTACTTGCTCCATTATCTTCCCTGGCACAGAAGTTAAACTAACTGGTCTGTAGTTTCCTGGGTTGTTTTTATTTCCCTTTTTATAGATGGGCACTATATTTGCCCTTTTCCAGTCTTCTGGAATCTCTCCCATGACTTTCCAAAGATAATAGCTAGAGGCTCAGATACCTCCTCTATTAACTCCTTGAGTATTCTAGGATGCATTTCATCAGGCCCTGGTGACTTGCAGGCATCTAACTTTTCTAAGTGATTTTTAACTTGCTCTTTATTTATTTTATCTTCTAAACCTACCCCCTTCCCATAAGCATTTACTGTGTTAGACATTCCTTCAGACTTCTCAGTGAAGACCGAAACAAAGAAGTCATTAAGCATCTCTGCCATTTCCAAGTTTCCTGTTACTGTTTCTCCCTCCTCACTGAGCAATGGGCCTACCCTGTCCTTGGTCTTCCTCTTGCTTCTAATGTATTGATAAAAAGTCTTCTTGTTTCCCTTTATTCCCATAGCTAGTTTGAGCTCATTTGTGCCTTTGCCTTTCTAATCTTGCCCCTGCATTCCTGTGTTGTTTGCCTATATTCATCCTTTGTAATCTGACCTAGTTTCCATTTTTTATATGACTCCTTTTTATTTTGTAGGTCATGCAAGATCTCGTGGTTAAGCCAAGGTGGTCTTTTGCCACATTTTATATCTTTCCTACCCATCGTAATAGCTTGCTTTCGGGCCCTTAATAGTGTCCCTTTGAAAAACTGCCAACTCTCCTCAGTTGTTTTTCCCCTCAATCTTGATTCCCATGGGACCTTACTTATCAGCTCTCTGAGCTTACCAAAATCCGCCTTCCTGAAATCCATTGTCTCAATTTTGCTGTACTCCCTTCTACCCTTCCTTAGAATTGCAAGCTCTATGATTTCATGATCACTTTCACCCAAGCTTCCTTCTACTTTCAAATTCTCAACGAGTTCCTCCCTATTTGTTAAAATCAAGTCTAGAACAGCTTCCCTCCAGTAGCTTTTTCAACCTTTTGAAATAAAAAGTTGTCTGCAATGCAGTCCAGGAACATATTGGATAGTCGGTGCCCCGCGGTGTTATTTTCCTCAACATATATCTGGATAGTTGAAGTCCCTCATCACCACCAAATCTTGGGCTTTGGATGATTTTGTTAGTTGTTTAAAAAAAGCCTCATCCACCTCTTCCACCTGGTTAGGTGGCCTGTAGTAGACTCCTAGCATGACATCACCCTTGTTTTTTACTCCTTTTATCCTAACCCAGAGACTCTCAACACTTCCGTCTCCTATGTCCATCTCCACCTCAGTCCAAGTGTGTACATTTTTAATATATAAGGCAACACCTCCTCCCTTTTTCCCCTGTCTATCCTTCCTGAGAAAACTATACCCATCCACACCAACATTCCAATCATGTGTATTATCCCACCAAGTTTCAGTGATGCCAACAATGTCATAGTTGTATTTATTTATTAGCACTTCCAGTTCTTCCTGCTTATTACCCATACTTCTCGCATTTGTATATAGGCATCTAAGATACTGGTTTGATCTTGCCTCCCAGTTTTGCCCTGACACTCTTTTCTCTCTGCCATTATAGCCCACGCTCCCTCTTGTTTCCGACCCATCTCTCAGGTCCTCATGTTCCCCACTTACCTATGGGCTTTGCTCACCTGTCCCCGTTGAACCTAGTTTAAAGCCCTCCTTGCTAGGTTAGCCAGTCTGTGTGCAAATAGGGTCTTTCCCCTCCTCGAAAGGTGAACGCCATCTCTGCCTAGCAGTCCTTCCTCGAATAGCATCCCGTGGTCGAGGAAGCCAAAGCCCTCCTGGCGACACCATCTTCGCAGCCAGGCATTCACTTCCATGATGCATCTGTCTGTCCGGGCCCCCACCTTTGACAGGAAGAATCGAAGAGAATACCACCTGCGCTCCAAACTCCTTCACCCGTACTCCCCCAGAGCCCTGTAGTCACTCTTGATCCGCTCAGCGTCACACCTCGCAGTATCATTTGTGCCCACATGGATGAGGAGCATGGGGTAGTAGTCAGAAGGCCGGATAGTCCTCGACAATGCCTCTGTAACATTTCAGATACGGGCTGCTGGCAGGCAGCATACTTCCCGAGATGAAATGTCAGGGTGACAAATGGGTGCCTCCGTCCCCCTCAGCAGAGAGTCGCCGACCACCACTACCCACCACTATCACAAATACAATACAGTACTGTGTTAAATGTAAACTACTAAAAATGTAGGGAAAATTTGAAAAAAAAGATTTGATAAGGTAAGAAAACTGTTCCTGTGCTTGTTTCATTTAAATTAAGATGGTTTCATGTAGCATTTTTTTTCTGCATAGTAAAGTTTCATTTCTCCAGTTTGTCCAGATCATTTTGAATTTTAATTCTATCCTCCAAAATCATTTGCTATCCCTCCCAACTTGTTATCGTCCACAAACTTGGTAAGTGTACTCTCTATCTCATTATCTAAGTCATTGATGAAGATATTGAACAGAACTGGACCCAGAACTAATCCCTACAGGACCCCTCTTGTTATGCCCTTCCAGCCTGACTGTGAACCACTGATAACTACTCTATGGGAACAGTTTTCCAACCAGTTATGCACCCACTTTATAGTAGCTCCATTTAGGTTGCATTTCCTTAGTTTAGTTATGAGAAGGTCATGCAAGACAGTATCAGAAGTCTTACTAAAGTCAATATATATACCACATCTACCACTTCCCCCATTCACAAATCTTGTTACTCTGTCAAAGAAAACTATTAGATTGATTTGCCATGATTTGTTCTTAACAAATCCATGCTGACTGTTATTTATCACCTTATTATCTTCTAGGTGTTTGCAAAATGATTGCTAAATTATGTGCTCCATTATCTTTCTGGGTACTGAAATTAAGTTAACTGGTCTGTAACTCCCCGGGCTGTCCTTATTTTCCTTTTTATAGATTGGCACTATATTTGCCCTTTTCCAGTCTTCTGGAATCTCTCCAGCCTTCCATGACTTTTCGAAGATAATCACTAATGGCTCAGATAACTCCTCAGCCAGCTCCTTGAGTATTCTAGGATGTATTTCATCAGGCCCTGCCAACTTAAAGGCATTTAACTTGTCTAATTTTTTTAGCTTGTTCTTTCCCTATTTTAGCCTCTGGTCCTGTCAAACCTTAGTCCCAGATTTGGACCTTAGCGTCCAAAATATGGGGGTTAGCATGAAAACCTCCAAGCTTAGTTACCAGCTTGGACCTGGTACTTGCTGCCACCACCCAAAAAATTAGAGTGTTTTGGGGCACTCTGGTCCCCCTGAAAAACCTTCCCTGGGGACCCCAAGACCCAAATCCCTTGAGTCTCACAACAAAGGGAAATAATCCTTTTTCCCTTCCCCCCTCCAGCTGCTCCTGGAGAGATACACAGACACAAGCTCTGTGAATCCAAACAGAGTGACTCCCTCTCTCCGTTCCCAGTCCTGGAAACACAAGCACTTTCCTCTTCACCCAGAAGGAATGCAAAATCAGGCTAGCAAATCCAACACACACAGATCTCCCCCTGATTTCTTCCTCCCACCAATTCCCTGGTGAGTACAGACTCAATTTCCCTGAGGTTTCCCAGTAAAGAAAACTTTAACAGGTTTTAAAAAGAAAGCTTTATATAAAAAAGAAAGAAAAACACATACAAATGGTCTCTCTGTATTAAGGTGACAAATACAGGGTTAATTGCTTAAAAGAAATATGAATAAACAGCCTTATTCAAAAAGAATACAAATCAAAGCACTCCAGCACTTATATTCATGCAAATACCAAAGAAAAGAAACCATATAACTTACTATCTGATCTCTTTGTCCTTACACTTAGAAACAGAAGATTAGAAAGCAGAAACTACTTCTCCAAAGCTCAGAGAAAGCAGGCAGACAGACAACAAAGACTCAGACACAAACTTCCCTCCACCCAGAGTTGAAAAAATCCGGTTTCCTGATTGGTCCTCTGGTCAGGTGCTTGAGGTGAAAGAGACATTAACTCTTAGCTATCTGTTTATGACACGCCCCCCAAATTGCAGACAGTGGGGAAGCTCACTGGCGGCGATTTCCGTCTAGAACTTTAAAATAAACAGATTACTACAACACATGTACCTTTACATATACCACTAAGTATATAACTAACAGACTTCTACATTTTAAGAACAGTGTTTAACTACTGAATTCTGGGAAACTCTCACGGGAGAGTGCATCAGCTACTTTGTTAGAAGCTCCTGTGATGTGCTGAATTTCAAAATCAAAATCTTGGAGAGCTAAACTCCAACGAAGAAGTTTCTTGTTGTTCCCCTTGGCAGTATGAAGCCACTTTAGTGCAGCATGGTCAGTTTGTAGTTGGAACCGCCGTCCCCAAACATATGGGCGTAGCTTTTCCAGGGCGTACACAATGGCATAGCATTCCTTTTCACTGACTGACCAGTGACTGTCCCTCTCAGACAGTTTCTTGCTGAGAAACACGACAGGATGGAAGTTGTGATCTGTTGCTTCCTGCATGAGCACTGCTCCTATACCACGCTCGGATGCATCCGTGGTTACTAGGAATGGCTTGTCAAAATCCGGGGCCCTGAGTACAGGGTCAGACATGAGCGTTGCCTTAAGGTGGGTAAAGGCCTTTTGACACTCATCAGTCCACTTAACGGCATTTGGCTGGGTCTTTTTGGTCAGGTCGGTCAATGGGGCAGCGATTTGGCTGTAGTGTGGCACAAATTGCCTGTAGTATCCGGCCAAGCCTAAGAAGGATTGGACCTGCTTCTTGGACCGTGGGACAGGCCACTTTTGGATAGCATCCACCTTGGCCTGTAGGGGGTTTATGGTTCCTCGACCCACCTGGTGCCCCAGGTAAGTCACTCTGTTTTGGCCTATTTGACACTTTTTGGCCTTAACAGTTAGTCCAGCCTGCCTGATGCGCTCAAAGACCTTTTCCAGGTGTAGTAGGTGTTCGGGCCAGGAGTCCGAAAAAATGGCCACATCATCGAGGTAGGCAACTGCAAATTCTCCCATTCCAGCTAGTAGACCATCTACCAGCCTCTGGAAGGTGGCGGGTGCATTTCGAAGGCCGAAAGGAAGGACATTGAATTCATACACCCCCGCATGGGTGACGAATGCTGACCTCTCCTTGGCAGGTTCATCTAGCGGTACTTGCCAGTACCCCTTGGTTAAGTCTATTGTAGAGATAAACTGGGCACGTCCCAACTTCTCCAGTAGCTCATCGGTGCGTGGCATTGGATAGTTGTCCGGACGAGTTACCGCATTTAGCTTACGGTAGTCCACGCAAAAGCGTATTTCCCCATCTGGTTTGGGTACCAGAACCACTGGAGATGCCCATGCACTGGTAGATGAGCGGATTATACACATCTGTAGCATGTTCTGGATCTCCCGTTCTATAGCAGCTTGGGCATGAGGAGACACCCGGTAGGGTGGGGTTCTGATTGGGTGAGCATTACCTGTGTCAATGGAGTGGTATGCCCGTTCAGTCCGTCCTGGGGTGGCTGAGAACAATGGGGTGAAGCTAGTGCACAGCTCCTTGATTTGTCGCCGCTGCAGACGTTCCAGGGTGGTTGAGAGGTTCACCTCTTCCACGCCACCGTCTTTTTTCCCGTCGTAGTAGACACCGTCAGGCCACTCAGCATCATCTCCCTGGACTGTAAACTGACAAACCTGTAAGTCTCTGGAATAGAAAGGCTTGAGAGAATTAACATGGTAAACTCTAGGTTTTAGTGAGGAATTGGAAAATGCTATGAGGTAATTCACAGTTCCCAGGCGCTCTTGGACCGTGAATGGCCCTTCCCATGATTCTTCCATCTTATGGGCCTGTTGCGCCTTCAAGAGCATAACCTGGTCTCCTACCTTGAAGGAACGTTCTCTGGCATGTCTGTCATACCAGGCCTTTTGCTCTTCCTGAGCATCCTTTAGGTTCTCTCTAGCAAGGGCTAAAGAGTGTCGGAGGGTGCTTTGTAGGTTGCTTACAAAGTCCAGAATGTTAGTTCCTGGAGAAGGCGTAAACCCCTCCCATTGCTGCTTCACCAACTGTAATGGTCCCTTAACCTCGTGACCATACACAAGATCAAATGGTGAAAACCCTAAACTGGGATGTGGTACAGCCCTGTAGGCAAACAGCAACTGCTGCAACACTAGGTCCCAATTATTGGAGAATTCGTTGATGAATTTTCGTATCATGGCCCCCAAAGTTCCATTGAAACTTTCCACCAGGCCATTGGTTTGATGGTGGTACGGGGTGGCAACCAAGTGATTCACCCCATGAGTTTCCCACAGTTTTTCTATGGTCCCTGCCAGGAAATTAGACCCTGAATCTGTAAGGATGTCGGAGGGCCAACCTACCCTGGCAAAGATGTCTGTTAGAGCCAGGCACACAGTGTTAGTCCTGGTGTTGCCTACAGCTACTGCTTCCGGCCATCAGGTAGCAAAGTCCACTAAAGTCAGTACGTACTGCTTTCCTCTGGGCGTCTTTTTTGGGAAAGGGCACAGAATATCCACAGCTACTCGCTGAAATGGGACCTCAATTATGGGGAGTGGCTGGAGAGGGGCCTTGACCTGGTCTTGAGGCTTACCCACTCTTTGGCATACCTCACAAGACCGGACATACTTGGCAACATCCTTGCCCATCCCCTCCCAGTGGAAGGACTTCCCCAACCGGTCCTTGGTTCTGTTCACCCCAGCATGGCCACTGGGATGATCATGGGCTAAGCTTAAGAGCTTCCCCCGGTACTTAGTTGGAACCACCAACTGTTTTTGCGGCTGCCATTCTTCCCGGTGTCCACCAGAAAGAATTTCCTTGTATAAAAGTCCTTGGTCTATAACAAACCGGGATCGATTAGAAGAGCTGAGAGTTGGTGGGGTGCTCCGTGCCGCCGCCCAAGCTTTCTGAAGGCTGTCATCTGCTTCCTGCTCATTCTGGAACTGTTCCCTTGAGGCTGGGGTCACCAGTTCTTCCTCAGACTGTGGACTTGGGCTTGGTCCCTCTGGAAGCGATGTAGATGATGGGGTTGTTTCCGTTGCTGGTGAACCGCTCTCCGCTGGTGCACCTGAGGGTATTTCAGGCTCTGGCTGAGCCTTTTGGGTATGGCTGTATATTGCTTCTGCCAGTTCTGGCTCGCTGGTGCCCTCTGGCATTGAGTTTGAAGATGGGGTTGCAATTGCTGGTGCTGGTTGCTGTTCCAGTTCCGGGCCTGGGACTGGAGGTGCTGTGGCTGTTTCAGTGGTAGACATGGAATCCGGGTCCACTACCTCTGTCTGGGTCTCTGGTAACACAGACGGGGCCTCTGTGGACGGCTCAGGAACAGGAATGGGTCTGGAAGCTTGCCTGGTTTGGCTACGTGTAACCATTCCCACTCTCTTGGCCCGCTTCACCTGGTTGGCCAAGTCTTCCCCCAGTAGCATGGGGATAGGATAATTGTCATAGACTGCAAAAGTCCACATTCCTGACCAGCCTTTGTACTGGACAGGCAGTTGAGCTGTAGGCAAGTCTACAGCTTGTGACATGAAGGGGTAAATTGTAACTTTGGCCTTTGGGTTGATGAATTTGGGGTCAACGAAGGATTGGTGGATAGCTGACACTTGTGCCCCCGTGTCTCTCCACGCAGTAACCTTCTTTCCGCCCACTCTCAAATTTTCCCTTCGCTCCAAGGGTATTTGAGAGGCATCCAGGTCTGGGGATCTTTGGTGTGATGGTGGTGTAATGAATTGCACTCGCATGGTGTTCTTTGGACAGTTGGCCTTGATATGTCCCAGTTCATTACACTTAAAGCATCTTCCATCTGATGGGTCACTGGGCCGAGGTGAGTTACTCGAGACTGGTGAGGTGGAAGAGTAGGGGGTCTGTGGCTTTACTTGGGTGGTATGTGGGGTCTTTGGCTGTCCTCGGTTGTAGGGTTTATGGTCGGTGTGCCCTCTGGGGTATTCGTTCCCCTTGACAGTAGCTTTCTTGCTTTCTGCCACTTCCATCCATCTGGCTCCAATCTCCCCCGCCTCAGCGAGATCTTTGGGTTTTCCATCTTGTATGTACCGTGTGATGTCTTCAGGAACACCATCCAAGAACTGCTCCATTTGTATGAGGAGGTGCAGTTCTTCCAAGGTTTTAACATTGTGTCCTGATATCCAGGCCTCATAATTTTTTGCAACGTAGTAGGCGTGTTTGGGAAATGACACATCTGGTTTCCACTTTTGGGTTCTGAAGCGCCGACGGGCATGATCCGGGGTGATCCCCATTCTATATCTGGCCTTGGTTTGAAAAAGTTTATAGTCATTCATTTGCTGCTTAGGCATTTCAGCTGCCACCTCTGCTAAAGGTCCACTGAGCTGTGACCTTAATTCTACCATGTACTGGTCTTCGGGGATGCTGTACCCAAGACAGGCTCTTTCAAAATTTTCCAAGAAGGCCTCGGTGTCATCACCTGCCTTGTAGGTGGGAAATTTCCTGAGCTGTGGAGCAATAATTGGCGATGGGTTGTTAGGATTGGCTGGAGTCTGTTGCTTAGCCTTTTCTAATTCCATGGCCTGTTGGTGGGCTTCCCTCTGGAGTTCTATCTGTCTTCTGTGGGCTGCCTCTTCTTCTTGTTTCCTTCTGTGGGCCACCTCTTCTTCTTCTAGTTTTCTTTTGTGTGCTGCCTCTTTGGCTGCCTGTTCTCTTTGGTAGTCTGCCAGTTTGATGCTTTCTTCCTTTTCTTTCAGCTCCACCTCTTTTTGTCTTTTTTCCAGTTGTCGCCTGTGTTCAGCTTCTTTGATTTGTTCTTCGGCCCCCATTTTTGTCTTGATAGACATGGTTTCTGTTTTCTTGTGTTGGGGTGCCCTCCGGTGTTTATCTTCTGAACTGCAGGCTCTGTTGCCTCCTGGGGTCTGCCTAGCAACAATGCTTTTGCCCTTTGTTTTCAATGTAAAGCAAACCAGAAAAAACACTTTATTTGCATGTATATAGTGCTGGTAATTGACTCCTAATGGGAGTGCTATTGTGTGACAAAAGACCCTTAACAACCTCTTAATGGCTTCTTGCTTACTATGCAAGCTACAACTGCCAGAGAGAGCAGAAAAAAAAATTCTCTCTGGTTCCCTTGAAAACCAAACCCTCTCTGCTAAAAAGTCCCTAGCAGAGAAAAGAAAAATATAATATTCCTACTGGCTTCTGGATTTTGTCTATCCCGTAACCGCTGCCACTCATGTCAAACCTTAGTCCCAGATTTGGACCTTAGCGTCCAAAATATGGGGGTTAGCATGAAAACCTCCAAGCTTAGTTACCAGCTTGGACCTGGTACTTGCTGCCACCACCCAAAAAATTAGAGTGTTTTGGGGCAGTCTGGTCCCCCTGAAAAACCTTCCCTGGGGACCCCAAGACCCAAATCCCTTGAGTCTCACAACAAAGGGAAATAATCCTTTTTCCCTTCCCCCCTCCAGCTGCTCCTGGAGAGATACACAGACACAAGCTCTGTGAATCCAAACAGAGTGACTCCCCCTCTCCGTTCCCAGTCCTGGAAACACAAGCACTTTCCTCTTCACCCAGAGGGAATGCAAAATCAGGCTAGCAAATCCAACACACACAGATCTCCCCCTGATTTCTTCCTCCCACCAATTCCCTGGTGAGTATAGACTCAATTTCCCTGAGGTTTCCCAGTAAAGAAAACTTTAACAGGTTTTAAAAAGAAAGCTTTATATAAAAAAGAAAGAAAAATACATACAAATGGTCACTCTGTATTAAGGTGACAAATACAGGGTTAATTGCTTAAAAGAAATATGAATAAACAGCCTTATTCAAAAAGAATACAAATCAAAGCACTCCAGCACTTATATTCATGCAAATACCAAAGAAAAGAAACCATATAACTTACTATCTGATCTCTTTGTCCTTACACTTAGAAACAGAAGATTAGAAAGCAGAAACTACTTCTCCAAAGCTCAGAGAAAGCAGGCAGACAGACAACAAAGACTCAGACACAAACTTCCCTCCACCCAGAGTTGAAAAAATCCGGTTTCCTGATTGGTCCTCTGGTCAGGTGCTTCAGGTGAAAGAGACATTAACCCTTAGCTATCTGTTTATGACAGGTCCAACCTCCTTTTCACTGGCATTCACTATGTTAAACGTCCAATTGCTACAAACCTTTTTGGTGAAAATTGAAAGAAAAAAGTCATTTAGCACTAATGCCATTTCCTCATTTTTTGTTATTTTTTTATATTAATTATTTGTCATTTGACCTAGTTTCCACTTTTTGTAGGACTCTTTTTTGATTTTTAGATCATTGAAGATCTCCTGGTTAAGCCAGGCTGGTCTCTTGCCATACTTCCTGTCTTTCTTATGTAGTGGGGTACTTTGCTCTTGTGCCCTTAATAATGTCTGTTTGAAAAATTGCCCCCGCCCTTGAGCTGTTTTTCCCATTAGATTTATTTCCGGTTGGATCTTACCTACCAACTCCTTGACTCTGCTGAAGTCTGCCTTCTTGAAATCCCTTATCTTTATTGTGCTATCTTCCCTCCTACCATTCCTTAGAATCATGAACTCTACCATTTTATAATCACTTTCACCTAAGCTGCCTTCCACTTTCAAATTTTCAACCAATTCCTCCCTATTTGTCAAAATCAAATCTAGAACAAACAGCCTCTCCCCTAGTAGCTTTCTCCACCTTCTGAATTAAAACAATTTCCCCAATACATTCCCCAATACATTGTTGGATAATGTGTGTGAAATCCCTATAGCTACTCATTTGAAACATCTCTTTCCTGTAAAACACAAGCCCACAGAAAACGTTCTACAAAGCAATCATGATATGTGACAATGAATATGTTAACTAGAGAAAAACAGGTTTTGAATTCAGCACAATGACTGCACTAGCATGGATGAACTTAAAAAATGAGGAATTACTGTGGGAGCAATCAGGAAGCCCCATCTATCTCCAGTAACACATGATCCTTAGGAATGGATTTCAGCTTTCCATTTGTTGAAAGCCTTTCTGCTGAAGGAATATTGATAACTAAAATGTTAGATAAAAATATTCAGGAACACTGCCAGAAAGACAATCAACAAGCCCTTTGCATCTGTTCTTTATATTAGAGAAGCCGTCAGAGACCAGACAAAGTTTGATCAAATGTTATTTAGCTATTTGGAATGGATGAAAAACTGGCTGGTGCATTTAAGAACCAATATTCTCTTAGCTAGAAGTTCCACTCAGACAGAAACATTAATTAAAGCTAGAAATAGAACAGAAATGCATTCAGATGTTAGTTGTGCTTAAATCTAAATGATTACAAGTATATCCAATATCTTATGCAAGGTAGTGTTCTGATATTATCATGGAAAAACTGAGCCCACAAATAAAATCTATACTACAGGTTAGGAGAAATGAGTTTGGAATAATTCAGATGAACTCACCAATGACATTTTGCAGCACTGTAGAGATAGAAAATTATAAATCTACTTTGCTGAAAAATATATGGACTAGTATAAGGTGACTAGAAACTGGTATAAGTGTTCTTATATGTACAAATGTCAAAATACATAAATGTTATGTAGTGGAGAGAATTTTTAAGGAGAGTTGAGAACAGAACTCAGGCCTTTCTGTCCCTACGTGGCAGGTTATATATGTTTGCGGTGCTCAAGCACCAGGAATATTCAGGGCTGGGGGCCCTGCTCCAGCAATATTTGGACCTGGGTCTCTCCCTCGGCCCTGCTTGGATCAGGCCCCAGCCCCCGCGGGTCTCCCTGCCCCGCCGCGTCCCTGCCTGACAGAAAGCAGTGCGCGCCTCTCCCCTGCCTGCTTCCGCTGCCCGGGTAGAACGGCAGAACTGCTGTCTGCTGCCCCAAGGTCCTAGTGCCTGCCAAACACTAATGGCAAGGCAGGCTGCCCTTACCCTGCCCTTCGGCCGTAGCCCTGAGCCTCTCCAACACCCCAAACCCCTCATCCCTCCCACCCTAATCCTCTGCCTCAGCCCTGAGCCCTCCCACGTCATGAATCCTTCATCCTCAGCCCTAACCCTCATCCCCCTGCACCCTAATCCTCTGCCCCAGCCCTGAGCCCCCCCGCATCATGAAACCCTCATCCTCAGCCCCGGTCCTCATTCGCCTGCATCCTGATCCTCTGCCTCAGCTCTGAGCCCCTCCGCAGCATGAACCCCTCATCCTCAGCTCCAACCCTCATCCCTCTGCACCCTGATCCTCTGCCCCAGCCCTCAGCCCTCCCTGCAGCATGAACCCCTCATCCTCATCCTCAGCCCCAACCCTCATTCCTCTACACCCTAATCCTCTGCCCCAGTCCTGAGACCCCCACATCATGGACCCCTCATCCTCAGACCCACAGCCCTCACCCCACACCTCAACCCTCTGCCCTAGCCCTGAACCCTGTCCTGCATCATGAATCCCTCATCCTCAGCCCCCTAACCCTCACCCCTGCACTGCCTCCTATCCCCAGACTCCCTCCCAGTGCATGCACCCCCTCCCAGAGCGTGCACCACCTCCCCTTTCCCACACACCCCTTCCTACTCCCAAACTCCCTCCCAGAGCCTGCACCCCTCACCCCTTCCCACACCCTGACCCCCAGCCCAGAGCCTGGACCCAAACTCCGTCCCAAAGCCTGCACCCCTCACCCCCTCCTGCACACCCGCCTCCTGCCCCAGCCCAGAGCCTGCACCCAGCACCCAAACTCCATCCCAAAGCCTGCACCCTGCACCCTTCCTGCACCCTAATCCCCAGGCCAGGACCTGCACCCCAGACCTCCCCACAAAACCCCTTCCAGAGCCTTAGGCAGGTGGGGGCGGAGTTGGAGGGATGGGTTCTGGGCACCACCAAAATTTCTACAAACTTGCCACCCTTTTTTCTGTCTCCTAATCCAATGTGCCTTATCCTATCTTGAGTCGAGAGAAAGCCATTTTAACCTGAATTACTTTCAAGGTAGTCCTAGTTATTGTCAGTAATTCAGAGGACTTAGTATGGCTAAGTTACCTAGGCACAACTAAACCTTCCTTAGGGGCACATTTATGAAACTGAGCTTGTGTACACACAATGTACGTATTTGTATAATATGTACATGCTCATTGTCACAGTTCCCAAGGTAACTGCCTCTGTGATCCATTTGTGGTCTCTCTGAGGGCATGCTGCTTTGGTCTCAGGCCTCTACACATCACCCTTCTCAGGGACAGATCCCAGGGATCCTAGCCCTCCAGGCTGGTGGCTTAGACTGCAGACTCCTGCAATTCAGTGTGATTAGCTCAGCAGGTCTGAGTTTAGTTCAGCACCTGCAGACCTGTTCTCTCAGGGGCAATGAGGGAGTTAACCAGTGACCAGCCTGCATGCATAAAGCAAAGTACTACTTATTCAGAACAAAAGCATTACAAAGACATAGCATAAAACAATAAACAGCTTATATTCAGGTCTAGCTTACCAGGCAGCCATCCATCTTCCTCAAGGAAACCCTGATAGGGTTAAAGTACATCAGGGACTTTCAGCAGTGTTTGTCTTTCTTGATCACAGTTTCATGTCAGTTCTTGGATTGTGTGTGAGTGACTTCTCTCTCAGATCAGGGCAGCTACTTTATACAGTCTCAAGTCCTTTTTGTTTGTAGGCTTCTTGAACCAGGTCAAACCAATATATGCTATGTCTCCAGGGGTAAAACTTCCACAGACTTGTTACCTGCATTAGGGATTTGCATTAATTACCCCCCCTTCCCAGTGAATTTGGTTCCTGTAGGAAATGATCCTTTAGCTCACCCAGTGAGAACAGCAATACAATCTCAGGCCAGACCATAAAGATACACATAACATTTATAAAGTCTCTGAATTATCCACATGTCCATAACATCTGTCACAGCCCACTATAATAGTCTTTGAATATTCCATGTTTCCAAAGCATCATATCTGTCACACTCATTACATTATTTTCAGATAAAAAACAGTTTCTTCCAGACCATGGTTATACACTGATGCTCAATAAAGGCTATTTTCAAACTGGACTTCAACTTTCTACTTCAGGCTTTTTCAGCTGTAGGGCTGTTCAAAAAGGGTTTTGTCAATATATTTTTAATATGGGGAAGAGCATATTCTTTCATTCTTCTCTCACTCACGTCTAGCTGATCCTTTTTTGCTTAATCTTTAGGAAACAAATCACCTTCAGGAAGAATTCAAGAATGAAAAATGTCATCCCCTAAAGGTTCAGAAAGTTATAGGTCTCTCACATCAGGGGTTTAGAAAAAAAAATAGACCCTTAATTGCAGCAGGTCACAGCCAGTTCCCTGCCATCTACATTAACCTCCACACATCTATTAATATGCACAGAAGAGGGTTATGAAGAGAATTTCATAGATTCCAACAGCAGAAGAGACCACTGTGATCATCTAGTCCAGTAGTTCTCAAACTGTGGGTCAGGACCCCAAAGTGGGTCATGATTCTGTTTTAATGGGGTCACCAGGGCTGGTGTTAGACTTGCTGGTGCCAAAGCCCGAGCCGCACCGCCCAGGGCCGAAGCAGAAGCCCCACCGCTGGAGCTGAAGCCAAAGCCCGAGGGCTTCAGCCCTAGAGTGTGGGGCTCAGGTTACAGGCCCCCTGCCTGGGGCTGCATCCCTTGGGCTTTGGCTTCCCCACCCAGGGTGGTGGGACTCAGGTGGGCTCAGGCAGGCTCAGGCTTCAATCCCCCCTCCTGGGGTCATGTAGTAATTTTTGTGGTCAGAAGGGGGTCACAGTGCAATGAAGTTTGAGAACCCCTGATCTAGTCTGACCTTCTGTATAACACAGGCCATAGAACTTCCCCAAAATAGTCCTTAGAGCAGATCTTTTAGAAAAACATCCAATCTTGGTTTTAAAATTGTCAGTGATGGAGAATCCACCACGACTCACAGTAAATTGTTCCAGTGCTTAATTACTCTTACTTAATTCCTTATTTCCAGGGTGAATCTGTCTAGCTTCAACTTCCATCCATTAGATCATGTTATATCTTTCCCTGCTAGCTTAAAAAGTCCATTATTAAATATCTGTCCCCATGTAGATACTTACAAACAATAATCAAGTCACCCCTTAACTTTCTCTTTGTGGAGATAAATAGGTTGAGCTGTTTGAGTCTATCACTATAAGGCTTGTTTTCTAATCCTTGAATCATTCTTGTGGCTGTTCTCTGAACCCTCTCCAATTTATCAATATCCTCCTTGAATATTGGGCATCAGGACTAGACACAGTACTCCAGTATTTAAACCTGTGTAAAGCACAGATAGATATGTGATTATTTGAAATAAAAAATATCACAAAATTAATATAATTGGAATAGGAAGCAAAACCATAATAATAATTTCCCTCTATTGCCCACCCCACTCACTGTTCTGTTAGAAATCAATCCTGTTTTCTTCAGAATTGATTTTCCAATTCCTACTGTTTATTGGTAGCTACCAGTAACCAGTGAGGCTGAAATGCTATTTTTACATTCTGGAGGCTCTTGTATTGTCATTGCAGCTAACCTGTGGATGAGTCACCAATACAGATGACTTCACTGCAAGGTTATTTCTTGTTACCATACCTATTGGAGTTCAGGAGGCACAGTTACAGAATCTATAAACACTGAAGCTAATTAAAAATTATCTTGCATATCTGTCATAAACAGATAGCTAAGCGTTAATGTTCTTTTACCTGTAAAGGGGTAACACCAGTAACCTGAAACACCTGACCAGAGGACCAATCAGGAAACAAGACTTTTTCAAATCTGAGTGGAGGGAAGTTTGTGTGTGAGTTCTTTGTTCTTTGTCTTGTGTCTGACCCTCTCGGCTCTGAGAGTGATTTTTCTGTCTCCTGCCTTTCTAATCTTGTTTTCAAGTTGTAAGTACAAAAATAGTTAGACAATATGTTTATATTGGGGTTTTTTTTTTTGTATTTACATGTGTGTAGTTGCTGGAGTGTTTTGAATTGTATTCTTTTTGGATAAGGCTGTTTATTCACTTTTTTCTCTTAAGCAATTGACCCTGTATTTGTCACCTTAATACAGAGAGACCATTTTTATGTCCTTTTCTTTCTTTTTATAAAGCTTTCTTTTTAAGACCTGTTGGAGTTTTTCTTTAGTGGGGACTCCAGGGAATTGAGTCTGCAGCTCACCAGGGAATTGGTGGGAGGAAGAAGTCGGGGGAAAATCTCTTTGTGTTAGATTTACTAACCTGACTTTGCATACCCTCTGGGTGAGGGGGGAAGTACTTGTGTTTCCAGGACTGGAAACAGGGAGGGTGGAGTCCCTCTGTTTAGATTCACGGAGCTTGCTTCTGTATATCTCTCCAGGAACCCAGGGAGGGAACACCTGGAGGGGAGGAGGGGAATGGTTTATTCTCCTTTGTTGTGAGACTCAAGGCATCTGAGTCTGGGGGTCCCCCAGGGAAGGTTTTGGGGAGACCACAGTGCGCCAGGCACTGTATAGATTCCTGGCTGGTGGCAGCTTTACCAGGTCCAAGCTGGTAACTAAGCTTGGAGGTTTTCATGCTAACACCCATATTTTGGACGCTAAGGTCCAGATCTGGGAAAAATGTTATGACATGGTGGCATAGCTGTGTGGACAGATAGATAGAATCCAGAAGCCAGTAGAAATATTATTTTCTTTTTCTCTGCTAGGGCTTTTAAGCAGAGAGAAACAGTTTGGTTTTAAAAGGAACCAGAGAGAATTTTTTTTTCTGCTCTCTCTTGCAGTTTTTGGCTTGCATATTAAGCAAGGAACCATTAAGGAACTATTAAGGGTCTTTTGTCAGACAATAGCACTCCGATTGTGAGTCAAGTACCAGCACAATACACATGCAAATAAAGTGGTTTTTCTGGTTTACTTACATTTAAAAGATTAGCTAGAGGAAGAAAGGGAAAAAGGCACTGTTGCTAGGCAGACCCCAGGAGACAACAGAGCCAGCAGTTCAGACAATAAACACCAGAGGGCACCCCAACACAAGAAAACAGGAACCATGCCTTCCAAGACAAAAATGGGGGCCGAAGAACAAACCAAAGAAGCAGAACACAGGCGACAACTGGAAAAAAGAGAAAAAGAGGTGGAGCTGAAAGAAAGAGAAGAACAGATCAAACAGGCAGCCCTAAAAGAGAACAAGATGCCAAAAATGCAGCCCACCACAGAAAACTACAAGAAGAAGAGGTGGCCCACAAAATGAAACAAGAAGAAGAAGAGGCAGCCTACCGCCGAGAAATGGAAAAACAACAACAAGAAAGGGAAGAGAGGGAAAAACAGAGAAAACATGAACTGGAGCTAGCGCAGGTTAGGCAGCATGCTCCAGCCAATCCTAACCGCTTTGCCAATTATGGTTCCACATCCCAAGAAATTTCCCACCTACAAGGCAAGTGATGACACTGAGGCCTTCTTGGAAAATTTTGAAAGAGCCTGTCTTGGGTACAGCATCTCTGAAGACCAGTACATGGTAGAATCGAGGCCACAGCTCAGTGGACCTTTAGCAGAGGTGAATGACTATAATGAATGACTATAAACTTTTTCAAACCAAGGCCAGATACAGAATGAGGATAACCCCGGATCATGCCCGTCGGCGTTTCAGAACCCAAAAGTGGAAACCAGATGTGTCATTTCCCAAACACGCCTACTACGTTGGGAAAAATTATGAGGCCTGGATATCAGGAAACAATGTTAAATCCATAGACGATCTGCACCTCCTCATACAAATGGAGCAGTTCTTGGATGGTGTTCCTGAGGACATAACATGGTACATACAAGATGGAAAACTCAAAAATCTCACCGAGGTGGGGGAGATTGGAGCCAGATGGATGGAAGTGGCAGAAAGCAAGAAAGCTACTGTCAAGGCGAACAAATACCCCAGAGGGCACACCGACCATAAACCCTACAACCGAGGACAACCAAAGACCCCACCTACAACCCAAGGAAAGCCACAGACACACTATTCTTCCACCTCACCGGTCTCCAGTAACCCACCTCGACCCAGTGACCAGTCAGATGGAAGATGCTTTAAGTGTAATGAACTGGGACATATCAAGGCCAACTGCCCAAAGAACGCCAACCGAGTGCAAGTCATTACACCACCATCACACCAAAGATCCCCAGGCCCAGATGCCTCTCAAATACCCTTGGAGCGAAGGGAAAATTTGAGAGTGGGCGGAAAGAAGGTTACTGCGTGGAGAGACACGGGGGCACAAGTGTCAGCTATCCACCAATCCTTCGTTGACCCCAAATTCATCAACCCAAAGGCCCAAGTGACAATTTACCCCTTCATGTCACAAGCTGTAGACTTGTCTACAGCTGTACTGCCTGTCCAGTACAAAGGCTGGTCAGGAATGTGGACTTTTGCAGTCTATGACAATTATTCCATCCCCATGCTACTGGGGGAAGACTTGGCCAACCAGGTGAAGTGGGCCAAGAAAGTAGGAGTGGTTACACGTAGCCAAACCAGGCAAGCTTCCAGACCCATTCCTGTTCCTGAGCCGTCCACAGACACCCCGTCTGTGTTACCAGAGACCCAGACAGAGGTAGTGGACCCGGATTCCATGCCAACCACTGAAACAGCCACAGCACCTCCAGTCCCAGGCCCGGAACTGGAACAGCAATCAGCACCAGCAAGTGCAACCACATCTTCAAACTCAACGCCAGAGGGCGCCAGCGAGCCAAAACTGGCAGAAGCAACAGACAGCCATACCCAAAAGGCTCAGCCAGAGCATGAAATACCCACAGGTGCACCAGCGGAGAGTGGTTCACCAGCAACGGAAACAACCTCATCACCTACATCGCTTCCAGAGGGACCAAGCCCAAGTCCACAGTCTGAGAAAGAACTGGTGACCCCAGCCTCAAGGGAACAGTTCCAGACTGAGCAGGAAGCAGATGACAGCCTTCAGAAAGCTTGGGCAGTGGCACAGAGCACCCCACCGCCTCTCAGCTCTTCTCACCGATCCCAGTTTGTTATAGACCAAGGACTTTTATACAAGGAGATTCTTTCTGGTGGACACCGGGAAGAATGGCAGCCGCAAAAACAGTTGGTGGTTCCAACTAAGTACCGGGGGAAGCTCTTAAGCTTAGCCCATGATCATCCCAGTGGCCATGCTGGGGTGAACAGAACCAAGGACCGGTTGGGGAAGTCCTTCCACTGGGAGGGGATGGGCAAGGACGTTGCCAAGTATGTCCGGTCTTGTGAGGTATGCCAAAGAGTGGGAAAACCCCAAGACCAGGTCAAGGCCCCTCTCCAGCCACTCCCCATAATTGAGGTCCCATTTCAGTGAGTAGCAGTGGATATTCTGGGTCCTTTCCCAAAAAAGACACCCAGAGGAAAGCAGTACGTACTGACTTTCGTGGACTTTGCTACCCGATGGCCGGAAGCAGTAGCTCTAGGCAACACCAGGGCTAACACTGTGTGCCTGGCCCTAACAGACATTTTTGCCAGGGTAGGTTGGCCCTCCGACATCCTTACAGATTCAGGATCTAATTTCCTGGCAGGGCCCATGAAAGAACTGTGGGAATCTCATGGGGTGAACCACTTCGTTGCCACCCCGTACC
Source organism: Gopherus flavomarginatus (assembly GCF_025201925.1). Taxonomy (NCBI): domain Eukaryota; kingdom Metazoa; phylum Chordata; order Testudines; family Testudinidae; genus Gopherus; species Gopherus flavomarginatus. The sequence goes on along the minus strand of NC_066618.1, from coordinate 254,506,936 downwards.
ACCATCAAACCAGTGGCCTGGTGGAAAGGTTTAATGGAACTTTGGGGGCCATGATATGTAAATTCATCAACGAACACTCCAATAATTGGGACCTAGTGTTGCAGCAGTTGCTGTTTGCCTACAGGGCTGTACCACATCCCAGTTTAGGGTTTTCACCGTTTGAACTTGTGTATGGTCACGAGGTTAAGGGGTCATTACAGTTGGTGAAGCAGCAATGGGAAGGGTTTATGCCTTCTCCAGGGACTAACATTCTGGACTTTGTAAGCAACCTACAAAACACCCTCCGACACTCTTTAGCCTTTGCTAAAGAAAACCTAAAGGATGCTCAGGAAGAGCAAAAGGCCTGGTATGACAAACATACCAGAGAATGTTCCTTCAAGGTGGGAGACCAGGTTATGGTCTTGAAGGCGCAACATGCCCATAAGATGGAAGCATCATGGGAAGGGCCGTTCACGGTCCAAGAGCGCCTGGGAACTGTGAACTACGTCATAGCATTTCCCAATTCCTCACTAAAGCCCAGAGTGTACCATGTTAATTCTCTCAAGCCTTTCTATTCCAGAGACTTACAGGTTTGTCAGTTTACAGTCCAGGGAGATGATGCTGCTACGAAGGGAAAAAAGACGGTGGATTGGAAGAGGTGAACCTCTCAACCACCCTGGAACGTCTGCAGCGGCAACAAATCAAGGAGCTGTGCACTAGCTTCGCCCCATTGTTCTCAGCCACCCCAGGACGGACTGAACGGGCATACCACTCCATTGACACAGGTAATGCTCACCACATTAGAACTCCACACTACCGGGTGTCTCCTCACGCCCAAGCTGCTATAGAACGGGAGATCCAGAACATGCTACAGATGGATATAATCTGCTCATCTACCAGTGCATGGGCATCTCCAGTGGTTCTGGTACCCAAACCAGATGGGGAAATACGCTTTTGCATGGACTACCATAAGCTAAATGCGGTAACTCGTCCGGACAACTATCCAATGCCACGCACTGATCAGCTATTGGAGAAGTTGAGACGTGCCCAGTTCATCTCTACAATAGACTTAACCAAGGGGTACTGGCAAATACCGCTAGATGAACCTGCCAAGGAAAAGTCAGCATTCATCACGCATGCGGGGGTGTATGAATTCAATGTCCTTCCTTTCGGGCTTCAAAATGCACCCGCCAGCTTCCAGAGGCTGATAGATGGTCTACTAGCAGGACTGGGAGAATATGCAGTTGCCTACCTCGATGATGTGGCCATTTTTTCAGACTCCTGGCCCGAACACCTACTACACCTGGAAAAGGTCTTTGAGCACATCAGGCAGGCCGGACTAACTGTTAAGGCCAAAAAGTGTCAAATAGGCGAAAACAGAGTGACTTACCTGGGACACCAGGTGGGTCGAGGAACCATAAACCCCCTACAGGCCAAGGTGGATGCTATCCAAAAGTGGCCTGTCCCAAGGCCAAAGAAACAGTCCAATCCTTCTTAGGCTTGGCCGGGTACTACAGGTGATTTGTACCACACTACAGCCAAATCGCTGCCCCACTGACCGACCTGACCAAAAAGACCCAGCCAAATGCAGTTAAGTGGACTGATGAGTGTCAAACGGCCTTTACCCAACTTAAGGCAACGCTCATGTCTGATCCTGTGCTCAGGGCCCCGGACTTTGACAAGCCATTCCTAGTAACCACGGATGCATCTGAGCATGGTATAGGAGCAGTTCTCATGCAGGAAGCAACGGATCACAACTTCCATCCTGTCGTGTTTCTCAGCAAGAAACTGTCTGAGAGGGAAAGTCACTGGTCAGTCAGTGAAAAGGAACGCTACACCATTGTGTACGCCCTGGAAAAGCTACGCCCATATGTTTGGGGACGGCGGTTCCAGCTACAAACTGACCATGCTGCGCTAAAGTGGCCTCATACTGCCAAGGGGAACAACAAGAAACTTCTTCGTTGGAGTTTAGCTCTCCAAGATTTTGATTTTGAAATTCAGCACATCTCAGGAGCTTCTAACAAAGTAGCTGATGCACTCTCCCGTGAGAGTTTCCCAGAATCCAGTAGTTAAAAAGTGTTCTTAAAATGTAAAAGTCTGTTAGTTATATACTTAGTGGTATATGTAAGGTGCATGTGTTGTATTAATCTGTTTATTTTAAAGTTCTAGGAGGAAATCGCCGCCAGTGAGCTTCCCCACTGTCTGCAATTTGGGGGGTGTGTCATAAACAGATAGCTAAGGGTTAATGTTCTTTTACCTGTAAAGGGGTAACACCAGTAACCTGAAACACCTGACCAGAGGACCAATCAGGAAACAAGACTTTTTCAAATCTGGGTGGAGGGAAGTTTGTGTGTGAGTTCTTTGTCTTGTGTCTGACCCTCTCGGCTCTGAGAGTGATTTTTCTGTCTCCTGCCTTTCTAATCTTCCTTTTTCAAGTTGTAAGTACAAAGATAGTTAGACAATATGTTTATATTGGGGTTTTTTTTGTATTTACATGTGTGTAGTTGCTGGAGTGTTTTGAATTGTATTCTTTTTGGATAAGGCTGTTTATTCACTTTTTTCTCTTAAGCAATTGACCCTGTATTTGTCACCTTAATACAGAGAGACCATTTTTATGTCCTTTTCTTTCTTTTTATAAAGCTTTCTTTTTAAGACCTGTTGGAGTTTTTCTTTAGTGGGGACTCGAGGGAATTGAGTCTGCAGCTCACCAGGGAATTGATGGGAGGAAGAAGTCAGGGGGAAAATCTCTTTGTGTTAGATTTACTAAGCCTGACTTTCCATATCCGCTGGGTGAGGGGGGAAGTACTTGTGTTTCCAGGACTGGAAACAGGGAGGGTGGAGTCCCTCTGTTTAGATTCACGGAGCTTGCTTCTGTATATCTCTCCAGGAACCCAGGGAGGGAATACCTGGAGGGGAGGAGGGGAATGGTTTATTCCCCTATGTTGTGAGACTCAAGGCATCTGAGCCTGGGGGTCCCCCAGGGAAGGTTTTGGGGAGACCACAGTGCGCCAGGCACTGTATAGGTTCCTGGCTGGTGGCAGCTTTACCAGGTCCAAGCTGGTAACTAAGCTTGGAGGTTTTCATGCTAACACCCATATTTTGGACGCTAAGGTCCAGATCTGGGAAAAATGTTATGACAATATCACATTATGATTGCCAGCTTTACAGTTTTGTATCTCTAAATATACCTTTAGAAAGAATTTAGGAGGTGGATATAGCTATGCAGGGGGGTTTAACTTATTAATTTTGCTTAGGCTCTTTCAGTTCATATAGCACTTTAGTTTTAAATGTTAACTGGAAACTGACTAACTCTTGCCATCCTTCTGAATAGTGCTGTGTTTGACTTTTTAAAAGTATAGCGTTTATATGTGGCAACAGGGCTAGATTCTGATCACAGTTACATCAGTGTAAATCTGCAGTGACTCCACTGTAGTCTGCTATAAGCTATTAAAGCTAATGTTGCTGAGTAACCAGAAAATAGAGACTGTCTTCCAGCAGAGCATCAGATCCTTCATTTCAAATTGTTCCTTATAGACCAGAGTTGTAAGAACATAACAACAAATTAAGAGAGAATATTAAAAGGGCATTCTGGTAATCTAAGCTCATTCTCTTTCAGTTCTCCAGATCACACTCCCATTGGCACTGCTTAATTGTTTCTTGGATGAAACAAGCATTTTAACTTCAGTAACTTCACTTAGTAGAGTAGGTCACTTGACACATTTCTACTGTATTTTCCAGCATATGACTTATTTACTTAATCTTCTAGTATCTTCTAAGTCTATTTTGAGCCCCCCATTCACACAACTGCAACCTAATTTTTCCCTGCTGATTGAATTGGGTTTTTCTAGCAAATAGTTTGCAGTTATCTTCTCTTTTATTACACTGAAAAGTATGCTTTTCAGAGCAGTGTTTATTTGACATTTGGAAGGCACCTAGTACATTGTAGGAAGTACCAGAAGCAAATTAATAATATTAGAGCTGTCAAGCGATTAAAAAAATTAATTGCGATTAATCTCACTGTTAAACATTAAAAGAATATCATTTACTTAAATATTTTTGGATGTTTTCTACATTTTCAGATATATTGATTTCATATATTCGAAAATGTAGAAACAACAACACAGAATACAAAGTGTACAGTGCTCACCTTATATTTATTTTTTATTACAAGTGTTTGCACTATAAAAAAAAACAAAAGAAATATTATACGTATGTATTATTTTTCCTCCCAACTGATGGCTGAGTGAAATACTTTATTGACTTAGAGCCTGCAGCTGCAAAGCTTTAATCACAGATTTGACTCTATTCATACAAGAGGTCCCAGTGGGTTCACTGGATTCCCCATGAAATTCTGTCTATTTTAGATACCAATATGGCCACTATTACCATAGTACATGAGTACTCCATGATTTTTTAATATATTTATCCTCTCAATGCCCCTGTGAGGTAGGAAAGTGCTCTATTCTTATTTTTCTGATGGGAACAGAGACTAAGCAACTTGCCTAAAGTCACAGCACAGACACATCTGGGGTTACAGGTCAGGCAGTGCCACAAGCCCTTACTGATCTGGGTTGAACCCCAAAGTGTCACACATGCATTATTACCATGAAAGCAGTTGCTAGTGTCAGGGACTCTAACCCCCATACGGCAAAGTTCGTTGTCTGACCGTGAGAGAGACAGGCAACACCAGCAAGGTCCGATCAAAAGCTCTTTATTGACAAGTGCACGCATCAACAGAGAGCAGCTCGTCTCCCGAGAGAACCAGCCTGCTCTTTACATCTTAGTATAAGCCTACATAGACAGTTCCGTCGCGTCATAAATTATTTACTGGAGCAACCCACCCCCTTCTTCTAACAACTAGAAACTAGACACCTTTAGTATACATGCATGCCTAAAGTTAGAAATGTAGGGGAGTTAAAAACAAACAAAGAACAAAACCAGGGAGTGAAAACAAGGAGGCTGGGAAACTAGGGCTCTTATCAGTTCTTCGAAGGAGCTGCCGTAACACAGCACATCTGGTACTATGCCAGGAATGCAGCTTCTCTCTTATCTCACTTTTTCCCAGCGCTTGTGAGACATGCTGCTGGTTCTCAGTGTTTTCCACTCAGGGATTACCCACAAACCTCTGTTAGCCTGACTTTGGTCAAGTTGGCATACCTGGTTTTGTCTGCTATATCTTTATTCAGGCCTAACACTAGCGTTATTTATTTTTATCGAAGTTATCATCACTAGAATACTGCAAACTTTTGGCCTAATCCAATGTCTATGGAAGTCATATGGATGTTTGGATCAGGCCCTTAGTTACAAGAAATAGTTGTCCAAATTATGCTTCATGTACTCTGTGAAAAGTAATCCATAATACATTTGCTAATTTGAATTTTGCTAAATTCACACAAAAATGTTCACACAAAAATATTAAGCTGCTTCCCAGCTCGCAAAGATTTAATAGTGGAGTGCTGCAGTGAGGTCTCATCTTATTAAGATTTTATTATTTTACCAAAATAGAGCACAATATATTTTCAATATTATTGTAGGTGCTGCTGGCAGCGATGCTCATAGTTAAGGTTAGCTAATACTTTCCATATAAGATTCAATTTCTTATAACTTTATCAAAATTAAATTCTTTAGGCTGAATTTTTTTATGCCAGGTCTCTGCATCAGGCTGCATTTGGGGGTATGCTTCAGCTAACATGCTTCATCACTCCAGTGAATGAGGTAGGCAAAATATGTTTGCTCATTTTACAAAGTTTTAACTCTTTGATCCTCTTTTATTAAAAAGCTCCAGCACTTCCAAGCTCTGGAGCAGTTAATTGATAGTTAGCAGGGGAGTCACCCTGGTGTCCTGTATGTGCCTTGTGCCATCCCCAGGAAAATTCACCCACATTTGGCTGAGTTGTAAGACTCTGAAAATCACAGTTCACACATGGTCAGTCAAGGTTTGTTAGAGGTTGGCAGCATCATTCTCCAAAGATTCCATCTGCTCTAACTCTACTTCATCCGCTCCCAGCTTCTATGTGCTGACTGGACTCGTCATATATGATTCCCACAAACTGACTGAGCATGCTCCATCCCAGGAGCTAAGGGGGACCTCTACATCTACACAGGAAAAGAGGGGGGAAGATATAGGTTGGGATTGATAGGAGCAAGCTGTGGGTGATGGAAGCAATAGAAGACAAGTACAGGCTGAGGAGGGACACTCTGTCCCAGTCACTTCTGACCCCTCTGCCGGCCAGTGAGGTGTGTCAGGAGTGCAGGTATGTGGAGATCACAGTAAAAAATAGGGAAGTATCTCCGAGGTTTTGGAGAGACTCTTCAGCCAAGCATAACATTGCACAAAAAGCACTGGATGATCATAGCTAAACAATGTCTGGGCTACGTGGAATTGTCCATGCAAAATGGATAATAAGGAAAGTAATTGGAACCAAAATGCATAAAACTGCCAAAGTGAGAGTGACAAGGCTTGTGCTGGATTGTTATTTACTAAAGTTCTTTAACAAGCGAAAAACATTTCGCTCGTGATCCATTGCAGCAATGTGCCGTCGGAGACATTGTTCTTCTAAAAGCTTTGCCTGAGCGGAGGACCAAAAATGTGAAACATGAACTGGCTGAGATTGTTTTCAAGGTTGGAAATGTCATAGACCCAGTGACTGGAAAGGCCTGCGCAGGAACCAGGTTCCTGGAAAGCCTAACAGACTCAGAAAGTCTAACTGAGGCAGACACCACCTATCTAAGTGAAAAGTTCCAAGAACTAAAGGTTTCCTCAACAGAGAAATAAAAGGTGGGAAGAGGTTAGTAAACAGAGGGCTTTACCTCTCATCTTTACATGAGGGATTGGTTGTGCCCATTGTCTTAGGATGTAAAATCTTTCTATTGTTAGTAACAATAACTAATAAACTGAATTACTTCCAACACCAAAATGACAGAGATATTTTAAAATTGGGGAATTTATCAATTAGAAATAATGTGGAAATTTCTGCATGAGCATAAGCTTTATGTAGCCCACAAAAGCTTATGCTGAAATAAATTTGTTAGTCTCTAAGGTGCCACAAGTACTCCTGTTCTTTTTGGTTGCTTCTCTCTCTCTTGCTGAACTTTACTCTTTTGTGTTTTTAGCTTCCCCCATTCACTCTGCAGCAACTCTGCTAAAGATCCCTGCAGTGCCCAAAATACTGTGGGATTTGCTCATCAAGTAGGTTACTGCCAGCACAACTGTGACGTGAGAGTGGGGATAGGGACGTGCTGAATCTGGGACACATAAGGATAACAGCTTGAAAGTGCTGCTTGACCCAGTCCATGGAGCCCAGGGGCTATAAGGAGAGGCAGCTTGAAAGTGCTGCTTCATCCAGCCCAGTGAGTCCAGAGATTAATAAGGGGTCAACTTGACAGTGCTGACTGACCCGGTTTGCTCAGACTTGCTCTGTTAATGTATGTGTGGGTGTGGGTGTGTTCATCCGGTTCTGAGGCTGGAAAACCCAGCCCTAGGGAACCTAGGTCCTGCAGGATAGCTCCATTGGGAGGGAACCTAAGTCCTGCAGGATAGCTCCATTGGGAGGGAACCTAGGTCCTGCAGGACAGCTCCATTGGGAGGGGACTTGCAGAAGGGAGAAGTAGTGCTTTATATGAAAACACAAGTGACACAAGCAGTACGTTGATAGAATTACAGAATCCCCTCCCGCAGAAGAATAACCCAAATAAATGAGCATACCCCAAAGTAATGGGCAAACCTGGTAACAAACTGGTGGTGAGCAGTGGAGTTGCAGGTTTTTGCCTGGAGCTGGAGCAGAGCCGGAGCATTGGCCACTGTCGGAAGATAGGATACTGGGCTAGATGGACCTTTGGTCTGACCCAGTATGGCCATTCTTATGTTTTCTCATCCTCAGGCCCTTGCAGTAAGTTTATCTCTGTTTCCTCTCTAGCTATTTTACAACAGTATTTGTATCTTTCGCTGAGGTCTGGACCCCCTATGCAGAATTTGAGAGACATAAAGATCAAAAGTTATTTGCTAACATGAAAGGATGAATACATACTTAAGTAGCAGTAAGGTGATGGCTAGCACTGCCTCTCCACACACTCAGTTGTTGAATATAGCTTTCCTTGTTCAGACTGAAGTGTTAGTTTCTTTCAGTTACCCGCCTCCTCCTTTTCAGGGAATCTCTTCCTTCATTGAACTGTTGGTTTAATCAGAGTATGGCTCCCCATATAAACATTTCCCTTTCTATATATTTGTATTCAATTTAATATGATTTTTATCTTGAATGACATTCTTTCCCAGAAGGAAAGAGAAGTCATCAATAAATATTACAAAGAATAAAGAGAAAATACATGCCAAAATATACAGATGGGCAGGGGCAGAAAAAAGACTAAAATGGGAAGAAAGAGCAAATACTAAAAAGGCACAATAGTCCAAATTCTGCCATGTTGTAACTCTCTTGGTATAAGCTATGTTACACCAGGGATGTATTTCATCCAGTAAATCTCTTTTCATTTAATATAAAGATTAAAGTCTAATATGATAAATACTAAATGGTATTATACATCTGTTCCCATGCAAACAACTTTGTTGACTCAGAGTTACACTTGCACAAATACATTTCCTCAGAACAATGCAAACTCTACAAAATCATGTTAAGAAGGCAACAGTCATGCCCAACTCTCTAATCATTAGCCCACAGCCATTGTAATATTCCATCACACCAACACATGAATGATCTCACCAACACATTCAATTCCAGTTCAATACTACTGTCATCTTTAATACACACAACAGAGAACTGAAAATCCTGCTGCAGTGCACAATCTGGCACTCTAGGGTTACATTTAATAATAATTATGGTTCTAATTCATCAGCATATTTAAGCACATGCTTAATTTTAAGCAGTTGAGCAGTCCCATTAACATTAGTTAATGCAAACATCATTAGCTCCTGCTAGTCACTTCTCCAGCTGCCATCGTGCCATGGTCGGGGAAATTTGGCAGGACAATGACTGGAGGAGCAGCACGAAGAGAGCCCCTTTGCAGGTCAGAAGTCCTCTCTGGGTCTTGGGGATTTGCAAAACTGGAAGGCTGCACCTCTCGCTTCCTTTGGGGACCTCCTAAGGCCTTTCTCCTTTAAGGGAAGATATGATAGACACTTCATAAGGTGACTTTCATGGAGTTTCTTGGGCCTATGCTTATCCTTTCACAAGAATTTCCATGTGAAGATACAATTCGACCTTATAAATATTTATTATCAGGGCTGTCTGATTTTTTTTTAGAGCTCAGAGGGGTTAGTGGGGATATCAACAAAGCAAATGTCCCTATGAAGTTTTGATTCAGTAAGCTGTGAAATATTAACAGTTGGAGGTTAGAGCTAATGTGTGCAACATTTTTATGATGTATCTGGAATGGTCAAAACCAGCATCCTATGCGAAGGCACAGCTGGGAGAAAAAGAGAGGAATCCAATGAGTTTCTTTGTGTAGCAGACGTAAATAAATGTTACACTCTGGTTTGCTGAGGTAAAACTCTATTTTCTTCCAAGATTCTCTTCCCTATCACACTTAAAGTTTAAATACAACCAGTATTCCTGCCAAGTGACATACAGCTGACAGAGAAACAAAAAGAAACCTTTTAAAACTGATTTTACAGTTAAAATGGCATTCTACTGCCATAGAGTTATGGTTTCAGATATTTTAAAGAGCCTGTCCTCTGAGTTACAGACTAAAGCTGTGCAAGCACACCCCTCTGTCAATCTGGGGCCCTCTTAAAGTCGGAGGGACACCATGCAGTCTCAGGAGTCCACCCATGGAGGGACAGCTACAGGATCAGGACCTAGAAAGGTAAAAGCCATTCCCACAATGCAAAAAAAGAAAAGAATCTATCAAATGTAGCATGTCATTTCATGCAGTAAGCAAAATACTAAATATTTGTTTTTCATTGCTATTTTCTCAGGCTAGACAGCAATCAAGAAATATTTTCCCACCATTGTTTTAAGGCTACTATGAAGCTGACTCATTTTGTTCCAGGTGGCCTCCTGAGTGTCAGTTAAATGACACATTTCTTGGAAATACCTGCTGACTTCTTTACGTCCAGTATTAATGACTAGAGAATTGGTGAGCAGAGGCTGCCAAACTCATACATCTGGGTTGGATAATCACTACAGTACCAGCCCCACACTTCTGGTAACATAGGTCTGGGTGTAGCTGTGAATGTGAGAATGCAGGAGCTTATGAAAACATCCTAATTTTTATTAGCTAGAGATAGATCAACACAATGCAAGCAAGCAAAAAGAACTGGTGTCCCTTGTGAGCAAAACCTCAGTTTCTCTTGCTAAGGCTCTAATCTTGCAAAGATACAAGAAAGTGCACAGTAGCCCTGTTTGACTTTACTGAGGCTACACACACGTGTTAAAATTCAGGGCCTAAGGTTATCCCTTGCACTAACCCAGAGTGAAGATGTTACTAAGGCCTGGGCTACATTTAAAAGTTGTACCCGCATAACTATTTCAGTTAGGAATGGGATTTTTTTTTCTAGAATATTTATACCAGTAAACTGTCATGTGAACACTGTTATAAAGGTGGCTTATTCCAGACTAGTAATTTCCCTTCCTGTATGGGAACATCTATATTAGTACAAGCACTTTCGTACTGATACAACTTGTACTGCTTTGACTATACCAATGTAGTTAAAGTGATACAACTGTTATGCGCAGACAAACTCTTACTGATTGGTCACAATTCCCTCATTTCTGGGCTTGCATCTTTTATCCCAAAGCCTTTCCCATTATGTATCCCCCCTGGCAGTAGGTCCTTTATGGTTTAGAAAAACAGCCAGCTGTTGCTGAAGGAGGCCATTTTGTGAGATGGCGGTTGTAACCACAACTGACTTCCACAGGTTACAACTCCCTTTTGTTGCCACCACCAGGGCTGGCGCTTCCATTGAGGCGAACTAGGCAATCGCCTAGGGCGCCAGGATTTTCGGGGGGCAGCATTTTGCCGGGAGGGGGGCAGGCGGCTCCGGTGGACCTGCCGCAGGCACGGCTGCGGGAGCTCCACCGGAGCCGCGGACCAACGGACCCTCCGCAGAAATGGCTGCGGCAGCTCCACCGGAGCCGTGGGAGAGGCGCACGGGGCGGCGAAATGGCTGTGCGCCTAGGGCGCAAAAAACTCTAGCGCCGGTCCTGGCCACCACTAAGTGTTTTTCCTATCTAAGCTGAACATACATGACAGCATTATTGTCAACTTGGTTCATGAGGAAGCAGGGCAGAAAGAAAAATGGAGCTGCAACTCATTACCTTGCTAGAAGCTTCCCTCCTCAGCATCCCTGTCAGAATGAGCAAGAGAAAGTAACAGCATGACCCTAACAAAGTGTCTTCATTTAGTGTGATTAAAGCAAGCTAGTGAATCCTATACTTAAGACTTTGAAATGACGTCGGATGCCAGCCAGGCCTTATTCATTCCATGGAGAGCCTTGCAGCCTCTTCATCTGATCCTCCTCCCTCTTGATGGGGTGGCACATCCTCATATGTTTGTTCTGAATATACAATAATTTTCTTTGTTAAAACATGAACCTTAAGTGACCAGTTCATCTCCTATTTAAAGTATATTTTCCCTCTCTCTATTAAGGAATATTTTACCCTAACATTTTTGCCTTCTGGCTTTTCCAGTTTAAAACCTAGAGAAGTTGCCAACATTATTTTACATCAGATACTAATAAAAAAATCTGTGTTTTGTGCAGCTCTGTTTATGCTAATCCCTCACTCCTGTGTAATGATCTATAAACCCAATGCAGATATATATATATATATAAACTTAGAAGTAGTTGCTGCTTGCCTTCACATAACTATTTTCCTCCTGGGTTATCATTCTGGTGTCTGAAGTGTCACTGCTTAACACACTGAAAGCTTTGTAAGCCATTTCTCTTATTCTAAAGAGGTTTTCTAGTTTCTGACTGTAGAGTAAAAATTACAGTTTCTCTTCACATATAGGAAAATCTAAAAGTTATTCTTGATATAGATCTGAGATGAAATGACCTACTTTGTATCCATTCCATCATTCAGAAACCAAATCTTCACCTGAAGTTTTTTCTCAGTTTTTGTTGAGGTTCTTTCTTTGTGTCTCCCACTTGCAGCAAACTGAGTCAGTTAATTATCTCTGCCTACTTGAAAAAAAGGCAGCTGCCAAAAAAGCTGATAGAATATAATGTTCTTCTTGGGTGTTAACCCTTCGAGGTGTTTCTGCCAATTGGTTATTACTTTAAAAGTACTGAGTAGAGTCCCAGTGTAATAGACTTTCACATCATTTATGGCAACCTTTATAAACGTTTTAAATCATTCTGTGAAAAGGTTGTTAGATGCAGCTATGTTCTTTAATAGTCTATATAATAAACTTGCTTATTTGACCTAGATTGTAAATTCCCTAGGGATGCAGTTGTCTGTAGAGGTGGAAGATGCCATGTGTACCTCCAGTGTTATATAAATACGGATCCAATTCTTGCTATTGGATCCATGCAGTCAAGCGCTTACTCCTGCACAGAGATTAATTGAAGTCAGTGGGACTCCATGCATGCATGTCTGCCCATTTATATCCTGTTACAGAAGTGTAAGTAATAGCACTTAATAGATGACACTGTGAGAAGCTGTTACAAAGCATTCTGTGAGGAGAACATCACATGGGAGCAATGAGTCTGCATGCAATGTAAAAAATTTGATCAGTTAACATATGGACTGGTTAGAGACCAAATTATTTGTGGAATAGTTAATAAAAGGGTCAACATGAAATGCTATCATTTGTCTTGTGTTTTATCATTTATCTTCCTAAATTATTGTTTCAACCAATTTACCTTTTAAAGATGGGTACAACATTTGCTATCCCCCAGAAAAGTAGCTGGCTTTAATGAAAAAATGCTTTTTTAATTTGTCAGCAGCTCAGTCACTTCATTCTTAAATTCTTTGAGAACACTCTAGTGTGCACCACCCACCCAGTTTTGTTGACTTGCTGCTGCTTAACTTATCAATATATTCCAGCACCTCTTCTTTTGACCTGTGAATCTCTCTGACAGTGCTCACCTGAAAAGAGTACAGCCTCTGGAGTAAAGACTCATACAAAAAAATTATTTACCTTCTGTGCAATGTTCATTAGCTTTCTTGATTGTTCTTGTTTATTCCCTGGTAGTGTCTAGCAGACCCGCCAAACACCGTCAAAAGCAAAAGTGTTGTACCAATTATATTAGACTAGTAAAAACGAGCAGGATTTTATTAAAGGGGACAAGGCAAAGATGCCACATTTATTGTTAATACCATAATAAAATAAAAGATAACGGCAAACAATGTTGTTTGGCTACTTATTCCTATGATTACTTATATATATATATATACATATCCATTCACACAATCATTCATACAGGTTCTATATAGATATTATAGTTACCAGCCTAAAGTTGCTTGTGACAGAATACTGGCCAGGTACCCTGTACACAAGAGTGGAGCCGAGTCCGGGTCAGGTGCACCTGATGCTCCTGGAGGCTGGCAGCAGAACCATAGACTCAAAGTCCTCAGTCTTTAGAGTCCAGTTTTATAGGGATTTTTCCCTATGTTAGTTTATGGGAGTTGTTTCATTCTGCTGTTGCTTGATCAATCAGCAGGTGGCTGGCTCCATTCTGTTCATTCTGCTGTTGCTCAATCAATCAGCAGGTGTCTGGCTCCATTCTGTAGGTGCTTGGGGTGGATTCCAGTTCGCCCTCCGGGGGTCATCTGGTTGATTCCACTTGACACCTTCTTCGGCCGACACTGAATTTTTCAGGCTGGTAACTCCCTAACCATTCATTCATCATTTAAACTAGGCACTCATTCACATACACTTTTTATCTTTTGGGGTGTTAAACTAGGCACTCATTCAAATACACTTTTTATCTTTTGGGGTGTTAAACTAGGCACTCATTCAAATACACTTTTTAGCTTTAGATAAAAATGAATTTACAGAGGTGGGGGTCTCTATTTGTAGTAATTATACAGTTTTGCCTGAGGCATAGGGTCAATTGACGGCTTGTGCGCTGAGTCAATTACCCAAACTGGCAGCTTACAGAGTCAATTGACGGCTTGCGCTCTGAGTCAATTGACCAATCTAGCAGTTTACAGAGTCAATTGAGGGCTTGCGCGCTGAGTCAATTGACCAATTTAGCTACAAAGTTTCACTTAGGGAACAGGCACTTAGAGTCTATTGACATTTAACAAGTTTTATACAAAGTATCTCTTTGGCTTCACACAGACACAGCTATTCCTAACAATAAATCATTACAAATTTACTTCTAACATAAACCTTAAGTTCTAAAGTATTAATTAACAATAAATCAATAAATCATTTCTCACATAAACCATGTTTAATATAAACCTTTAAATATCCCTACATAATATCAATAAAGTTTTAGTTTCTCTACTTCCAGTAAAGAAAATCCAGTAGCATCTACTCTTCCTCTGAATGTGGAGACCAGGCAATGTACTCTCTCTGTTCTACCCTAATGTGCATACCAGTATTTCAAACAGAATACTTTCCATATATAGCTGTACACATCTCCACTGGTCCCAACCCACACAGATACTAAGAATTTCGCTCCACAGGAATATAAATAAAATCTTTGGTGTTTGTAATGAGGATAGTAACTGGAATATAAAACTAAGCCATATAGTTTGTAGTAAGGCTAAGTTTGTTCTCTGTTGCTTCAACACAAAAATAGCCTAGAAGCAGTGGGGTATGGGGGCGATTTTTGAGTGACATGTAACCAATGAGTCGGTTTTTTACAATACAAATCCTTCAGATTGTTACATAAGTTACAACTCTTACATTTCATGCCATTCTCTTAGTAGTAGTTGTTTTAAATAATGAAAAGCTGATATGTCATATCAATCCTTTAATCTTTTTTGGAAATTAGTGTCAAACGATTATATTTTCCACATCTTAAAAAAGGTCCCAATTATAGTAGCTATTTGTCTCCTGGTATTTGACCTTGATTTAGTATTTACTTTTTTGATGACTGCAAGCAAAACTTTGGGCAATATTCTCTTCTTTGGTACACCAGTGTGAACCTGGACTAATTGAGAGCAGATCTTCACCACATTTTTTACAAAGGTGTGAAGTTGCCTTATGCCAAATCCTCATTAAGTCTTGCCATTGAAGAAATGAGAGTTTTGCCTGTGAGTAAAAACAGAAGGCCAAATTCTGCTTTCAGTCATGCTTGTGTAAATCTAGAAGTACCCTGTTCGCTTTACAATTAAGTGACCGAGAACAGAAGTTAGTTCTGAGTATGGCCTTCCAGATTTGGCCAGTGGTAAATCCCTGTTGTGGTAAGATATCTTTGAATACTTACCATAAGAATACATATTTTCATCTTTCTTAATCTACCTCAGCAGAAATCCCATTAAACAGTTAAAAGGCTAATAAGACCTTCTGAAACCATATTGACTATCTCTGACCAATCTTTGCTTTTCCATCTTACTTAGAATCATAGAAGATTAGTGTTGGAAGAGACCTCAAAAGGTCATCTAGTCCAACCCTCTGCTCAAAGCAGGACCAACCACAACTAAATCATCCCAGCCAGGCCTTTGTCAAGCCTGACCTTAAAAACCTCTATGGAAGGAGATTCCACCACCTCCCCAGGTAACCCATTCCTGTGCTTCACCACCCTCCTCGTGAAATAGTTTTTCCTAATATCCAACCTAGACCTCCTCCACTGCAACTTGAGACCATTGCTCTTTGTTCTGTTATCTGCCACCACTGAGAACAGCCTAGCTCCATCCTCTTTGGAACCCCACTTCAGGTAGTTGAAGGCTGCTATCAAATTCCCCCTGTGACATTCTATACCAGGGGTCGACAACCTATGGCACGCGTGCCAAAGATGGCACGCCAGCCAATTTTTAATGGCACGCGGCTGCCTGCTGTGACTCCGCATGCCATTAAAAATCCTGCCGACGCGGCACGCCGTGGGGTCTGTGGTCCCAGGCCGGAGCGCTGGCCGAGCGCAGTAAGATGCTGGCCCCTCTCCCGCCTTCTCCCAGAGCCCTGCCACCGCGCACGCAGCGCTCTGGGGGCTGAGGCTGCGTGCTCCCGCGGGGCAACGTTTGGCTCTGTGGAGAGGTGAAGATGCTCCCCGCTCATCTGGAGCCCTGCTGTTGCACACACATCGCTCTGAGGGGCGGGGTAGGGCTGGGCTGCACGTGCGGTGGCGGCAGAGCACCAGATGAGTGGGGATCCTCATGGTAAGGGGGATGGGTGGGTTGGGTAAGGGGTGGGGGCAGTCAAGGGACAGGGAGCAGGGTGGGTTGGATGGGGGGGTGGGATCCCGGGGGAGTGGTTAGGGGCGGGGGTCTCTGGAGGGGGCAGTTAGGGAGTGGGAGGGGTGGATGGGTCATGGGAGTCCTAGAGTCTTTTTTGGGGGTGGATAGAGGTCAGGAAAGTCAGGGGACAGGGAGCAAGAAGGATTCTGGGGGAGCAGTTAGGGCGGGGGGGTCTCTGGAAGGGGTGGTCAGGGGACAAGGAGCGGGGGGGGTTGGATGTGTCAGGAGTTCTGGGGGGGCTGTCAGGAGGCAGGGGTGTGGAGAGGGGTTGGGGCAGATAGGGAGCAGGGGGGGTTTATGGGTCCAGAGTTCTGGGGGTCCTGTCAGGGGGTGGGGAGCAGTTAAATAGGCATGGGAGTCCAGGGGGTCTGTCTGGGTGTGGGGGTGTGGATCTGGGTTGGGGCAGTCAGGGGACAGGTAGGGGGTAGGTTCCTACGGGGGCAGTCAGGGGACAAGGTGCAGGGAGGCTTAGATAGGAGGTGGGGTCCCAGGAGGGGGTAGTCGGGACAAGGAGTGGTGGGGGGTTAGGGGTTCTGGAGGGGCAGTCACCCAGCCCTCTGCCCTGAGCCCAGACCCTCCCCCACAGTCCTCTGTCCTGAGTCCTGCATCCCCACACACCCCCACGCCCCTGCCCTGAGACCCGTACCACCTGGCCCTCTGTTGACTCCTTCACACACACCCCCATGACCCCAGCCCTGACTCTGGCACCCCTAGCCAGCCCCCTACCCTGACACCTGCACCCCCTCACATGCCCCCAGCCCTCTGCCCTGACTCTTGCACCCTCCACATCCCCAGCCCCCCTACATCCCATGCACCCTACGCATCCCCACCCCCACCCTGAGCACCAAACAGGAATCACATTCCCATCTGCACCCCCCCACACCAAATGGGAGCTGCCCAGGTAACTGCCCCCACACCCAAACCTCCTGCCCCAACCCTAAGCCCCCTCCTTCATTCTAGCTCCCGGCCAGACCCTTCACCCCCAGCCCTGTGCTCAGTGCACTCCCACCCTCAGCTCAGTGCAGAGAGAGGAAGAAAATGGGCCAGAACCAGGGAGAAGGTAGGTACCCACTGTATGTGGGCAGGGCCGGGACCCCAGACTGGCAGCAGGCTGAGCGGATCCGGCAGCCGGGATCCCGGTTGGCAGGAGCCGGAGGATGGAACCCCTGAGCGACAGTGGGCTGAGCTGCTCAGCCCACAGCCGGTCTGGGGTCCCTGCTGCTGGCCCCGCACAGCCCACTGCCAGTCTGGGGTTCTGGCTGTCAGACCCTTCCCAGCTGGGGTCCCAGCAGCAGGTCCCACTCAGCCCACTGCCAGCCTAGGTGAACAAAACCCCAGACCAGCAGTAGGCTGAGCGGGCCGGTGGCGTAAGATCAACATTTTAATTTAATTTTAAATGAAGCTTCTTAAACATTTTGAAAACCTTGTTTATTTTACAATACAACACTAGTTTGTTATATTATATACAGACTTGTAGAGAGAGATCTTCTAAAAAACATTAAAATGTATGACCGGCATGCGAAACCTTAAATTAGAGTGAATAAATGAAGACTCAGCACACCACTTCTGAAAGGTTGCCGACTCCTGTTCTATATCTTAGGGGAGAGTCTGGAGCCAAAATGTTGAATGTTTTGTCTATAATCCTTAAAGTAAATCTGTTTCATTCTAACATGCTATACAGGAAACTGTACTTATAGGTACTTTGTTAAATCTTTAAATTACTATGAAATCTCCAATTTATTTATATTTGTTTGTATGTAATGGTCTTATGAGAGCTCCTGTCTTGTGGCAGGGATTACATTTTGATTCTCCAAAACACAAACGGTTATTTCAGTCAAATCAGGTTATATATTGGAGCACTCTGATCTTTTGTTCTGATTCACATATATCCCCTCTGGTCCCCTACATAGATCCTGCGAAGCTTTGAACCTCAGAATAAATGAAAACACACTGACATTGGGGACTGGAATTTGAATAGCACACAGAAGACTGGAATTTCAATTTTAGCCAAGAATTTATTTTGCATGATCTCACAGGCAGGTAAAGGGGGACAGCACAGTGTCTATGAGAGTTATGTACATTGTGACAAAAAAAAATCAATCAGCCAGTATCAGTGAGTAAAGCAGATTAATATGAACTCATTGGGAAACATCTTAAATACCTACTATAGTTTGTTGATGCTTCTGATATGTCCATGTCATACACAATAAGCTGCTTCAGTCATCTCCAGTGCTATGGCTACTGGTGGAATTTGTGTACATCATTGGGAGAAGGTAGCAAAGGCACCTTCTGAATCTTCACATACCAGGACAGGAATAAATCGTGAATATTCAAGACTATTTTCTAAACTAAGATGCATGTTACTGAATGTCCCAAACTCCTCTTACATGACTGCAAGGGCATGTGCCATAGAAATTATGTTTAATATTCAAGGAGATTATAATCTGGATCAATTGTATTTTCACTGTGACCATAAATAATGAAAAAAATAATAGAAAGGAGCAAGGTACTTCAGGGTTGTCAGGAAAGCATGCATTTTCTTCCCTTTACCTGCCTCAAAACTCTTCCTCTCTCCCTCCTCTTGTACTCCAATACACATTTTAAGATTGTAGGGAGGTGGAAATAAAAGTTACATTAATTAATGCTTTTCCTGAAGATGTTTGCATCATATATGTATAAATTGCAGAATATCTGGCTTTCTCTTTTTATCGTATTGCGTGTTTTCATGATGCTTTATTCTGATTTTGCTCTTTGAACTATTACTGAAGGTCTGAAACATCTTTGCTAAACAGAATATATGTTTACAATAGAGAGAGACAGTACGGCATAGGTATCTTTCCGTTTTAGTCATATTGGTCTGTCTTGATTTTTATAGTGATAACCATCACTCTAGTATCTGTTTGTGGAGACAGACTCCTGGAAGCAACAGGTGAATTCTGTAGCATGGAAAAACAGACCAAGAATGAAGAAAAAATACTGCAGGATATTCCAGTGCATTATTTGAGAAATAGGATGAGCTCACATAATTACAGACTGTATCATAATGCATGCACATCAAGCGGAAGAGTAAAGCAGTGTATATTACCTCAACTGTGTCATTTCCTGACTTTTGAGTGCTTCACTTTGCAATCATAACACTTTTTAATGTACTTTTTTCCTGTATCGGATATGTAACTATCACAGTGAAATAAGAAAGAAAATGGCATACACAAAAAAGGGGGCTAAAAATAGAACATTTTTGTTGCTTTCTTCTGATTTTTCATTTCAAGTATCTAGTGTCAATGGAGTAAATCACTCCCTAATAAAGAAAAATGGTAATTAAGAAATTAGGAGAATATTCCAGAAAATAAAATAGATAAATGGAGTCAGGATAGGTGAACTAGAATTAAATTCAACCGATATTGTGGACGTGCTGGATTCTTACATGCCTGTTACAGCAGTGGGGTGATGCACTGAAATCTATGGAATAGCCTGATGCATTTCTATTTGTGGTGTCTGTTGAACTGTTCTAGAATGAACTGACAGAAAATGGAATCACATAATCCTCTCCTAAGAGGAGTATTTTGTATTCCCTTTTACAAGTTCAAAGATATAGCCAGCCAGCAGGTTGCCCTAAGGAGACAGCCAATCATGGAGCAGCAGAGGAATTTCACAGAGAAATAGAACAGATACATACACAAGACTCTAAATTTAACAAGCATCCCACTGAGGAAAGGTTGAGAGACTAACATGAGTCACCTTGAAAGAACTGTCATGAAGAAGAGGACAGGAGAACAGAGACTCCAGGCAAGAATTTGAAAATTTAGAAAATTGCTTCACTGTGCCATTTTGGAAGAGAGATGTCCTTGGACATGAGCCTTCTAGAAACAACTCTTCACTGATGGAAATAATATTTTATGGATCTATCATATTCTGACTACTTCTCATTTTTGCCCTATACTTTCCACTATTTTGTATTACTTAACTCTGCCAAGCATTTTAGGTTGCTGACCATGTGAAAGAACCTCAACTATAATAGAGTTGTATTTGCATTTACCATGATGTTGGAACACCTAATCCTCAGCGAACCTGAGCTTTACAACAGCGGTACTTTCGTTTCAGGTTTGGCTGAAGGAAATCACCTCTGTTGACTAAGTGACTAAGTGTTATTACTATCAGAACTAGAGGTTCTATGTCAGGCTAATAATGCTGTCTTTTCCCAAGTGGGACACCTGATCTTGAAAGAGAAGTTACTGCTGTAACTTTGATCTATTTTATTAACATTCAGGATGCTGCATATATATACAGATACTCATATTATAAGCAGGACTGGTAGCACCACATAGCAGTAACGTTGCCTGACACATCCTATTCAGACCCTATTATCAGTTGTCTATATCTTTGCCACAATGTAACCAGTTGAGCTGAAATTTTCCAAGCAGGAGTCTGTCCTAAGGATAAATGTTTCTGGAAATTTTCAGCCAAAGCAATTCAACCATTTCCAAGAATGAATCTAGGAAAAAATAGGTTGCTTTGCCCATGTTAAATTCTGGTGCCTATTTTTCTTTTGAAAGCCCTAAAATCCCCATGCTTTGAAGCACAGACTTGAAATTTGACAAGGGATGGCCTTTGTGTCAGGGATGTGTCTTTAGCCATCTCGGAGAAAATCCACCCAAATTTTGCCAAATTATAAGCCTCTGAAACATAGAAGTTCGCACATGCTCAGTAGAGACTTTGAGTTTAGCTGCTAAATTGCCCGGAGATGCTGTCTGTATTGGCTGAGCAGGATTTTCCCTGCAGTTGTAGGTCTGAGCTGCTTCAGGCTATGTTGGGTCTGGGTGTGGGCACCAGAATCGAGAGCAAGGAACCTGCCTCTCCTGTGCTCCTAATGATCATCCTGTTGGGTCCTAGCAGGAAGAAGATATCTGATCCAAATGCAGAGTGGGCAGGAGCAAGACCTGCAGAGGTGGGAGAGCGGTGTGGGAGACTGAGACTAGAGAGAAAGAAGAAGAATATTGGGACTTAAGGGGGTAATTGGAACTTAGACTGTGAGATGGGGCAGAAACTGAGAGTGGGAGCCAGGGAAGGCTGAGACTGGCTGGGCAAGGAGACTGGGACAGAGAATAGTGGGGTGAGCGGAAAGAGGTGATATGAGAGGGGAGACAGATCTGACCAGGAACAGGGGGAGAAGTGGCACCGGCTGGGAAAAGAGAGTGGGACAAGAAGCCAGGGAAATGGGGGAAGTATGGAGATTGGATGAGAAGCCCAGGATGGGAAACTGGGACTGGGAGCCGCTGGGGATGGGGAATGTGGGTGAGAGGCTGACTGGAGTCCAACATGGCTCAAAGACACAGATTGGATGAGCTGCTAGAGGAGGAGGGGAACTGGGACTAACTGGGAAAGGATATTGGGGGGATACGAGGATGGGAAACCCAAAGGGGTGAGACTAGACCTTGCTGGGAAAGGAGACGGGGGCCTGGAAGAGAAATCTGAGGACTGAAGCCTGGGTAGGTGAAAAGAATGTGATTGGGACAAGGAGATGGGCTGGGGAAGAGACAAGACGGAGAGGTTGGAGGGGACTGGGTAGAAAAGATCACAGTGGAGCAGAGGAGATTGTGCCCACTAGAGCATGTTCAATGTTCACTGGGACAGAGAGTGTAAGAGTGACTCCAGAACCTGGCGGTTAGGGTAGTCACCTGGGATGGAGGACACTTGAGTTCCCATCACTACACAAAGTGGAACAGCTTCAATAGGAGAGATTGGGAGACTCCCCCCCGCCATCCCAGAATATTCTATAGCCTGGGTCAGGGTGCTCACCTGGCATATGGAAAACAAGTGTTCAATTGCCTCCTCTAAAGTGGGGATTTGAACCCAAGTCTCCCACATTCTAAATGAGTGGGGTAATCACTGGACTTTGGGATGACATTGTTTTCCTGAGGTCACTTTGCACTGCCTCTGCTGGGAAAAAGTGGGTGAAAAGCAGCCATACACTTCCCCGTCCCTCAGGAAATACTGCCCAGAGTAGGAGCCCTCCTCAGCAGGCATAAAGCTGGTGTGTCCCTGCCTGTAGTGTCCCCTGATGCAGGAGGTGGACCGGGAAAGGAAGACGCATAGCTACGGCATCCCTATACCCAGGGTATTCCATGGTGGCACACTGCCCATAGAAGCAACGATAGCTGGGGCATAAGTTAGAGCAGGCCTTAGCGGTGATGCAAGCTATCCCCACTTGGTCTCTGTACTGTGCTCAACATAGAGGCGGGGATAAATTCCCCTCTAACACACCGAATTGCCTAGAAATGGAGATGCTGCTTGTGAGCTGCAAGGAACAGCTCAGCAGGCCTCACACAGCTCTCAGGTTGTACTAGACCATAGGGTTGTGGCACACAATGCACCCCAGTTCACTAGAAAGGCCCCTAATGGGGAAGTTAGAGGAGGCATGTGGAGGAGCACCTTCTAACATGGTTTTGATCTCAGCCCCTTCTCACTGCTGGGCTCCCTATGGTAACACTAATTACAGCTTCTCTTTAACAGCACCACCTTTAAAGACAAGCTTTAAATAAAATCATTTTCAGCACTGCAGATAAACTGGCCCTCTTCATTGCCTTGCTCTTGCTGCTGCCTCAATTTACAGACTTCCTGGAGCAACACAAGCTAATTTATTCCCATATTAGATTTTTATACATATATTGGGCTTTTAAAAGCCTTTGTGCCAAGCTCAGCTGGATCCCTCAATAAAGAAAGCAGTGAGAACGAGTCTGCCTCTGTGTTCAAAAGCAAGGGTGCATCTTCCCCTGCCTACTCTCCCTTTCCACACAGTAATGCCAGGGGGATTTTACCAGCCTTAAAAACATCAAAGAGCATTTGTATAGTCAATGAAATGAGAGAGATTTTATTTTCCCTTCTAATGAGTAAAGTGAAGCGGACAACAGGAGCCAAACTCAGGAATCTGACCTTCACAAACCTCCAAAATATTTGACTACACCATTTATACAGTGAAATGCTAAGGGAAGTTTATCATGATATTTCATATAATCATAATTCCAATTCATATATCATACCTGTTATTTGCTCTCAGAACATTCCAAAAACTTCAGTTAATCCCCACAGGAGCCCTGGGGAATGGATAATTATTACTGATCCTATTTTACACACAGGTAAACTCAGCCAGAGAGTATCACAGCAAGCCAGTGCCAAGAAGTAGCACCCAGAAGTCCTGATTCTCAGGCCCTTGATAGAATCATATAGAAATTTAGGGCTAGTCCATCCTCCTCCCACATTGAAGCAGTACTGAGTATATCTAGACTATCCTTGACAGTTGATTGTCTAAGGGCTTGACTACACTTGCAAGTTAGAGCGCATTAAAGCAGCCCGGGCGCCGTAACTCTTGATGTGTGCACACTGGCAAAGTATGTAGAGCGTCTGGACTCTGCAGCTGGAGCGCTCCTGGTAATCCACCTCCACGAGAAGCATAAAGTTTGCTGCGGCCCCGGTGAAATGCCCTAGCGTCAGTGTGGACAAGGTATTGCATTACTGCCCTGTGATTGGCTTCTGGAAACGTCCCATAATCCTCTCAAGTCAAGTGGCCACTCTTATTGTTTTGAAAGCTCCATTTCTGACAGCCAGCATGCTTATCTGCTCTGGGACAAAACAAGCCATTAGTGTGGAATGCTGCTGTTGTGAGTGTGTGTGTGAGAGAGGAGGGTCTGCTGCTGTCTGAACTTACAAGACAGCATGCTGACAAGCTCTCAGCCTCCCAAACCATACTGTCTCTCCCTCCACATACACACAACACACTTCCTGTCACACTCCACCCCCTCATTTGAAAAGCATTTTGCAGCCACTTGCACACTGGGATAGCTACCACAATGCACTGCTCTTTGAGGCATTGCAAGAGCTGCTATTGTAGCCATGCCAGTGCGCTTGCAGCTGAAAGTGTAAACACTCAACAGTGTTTTCCCTGCTGTGGTCTCCGAAGGCTGGTTTAACTCTCGGCACTCTACATCTGCAAGTGTAGCCATGGCCTAAGCTATTAAAATCTTAAAATCTTCTAGTGACAGGAATTCCACAGCTTCCCTAGGTAACTTATTGCAGTACTTAAACATTAAAAAGTTTTTTCCTAATATCGAAACGAAATCTCATTTGCTTCAGATGAAGCCCATTACTTCTTATCCTACCTTCAGGGGACATGCAGAACAACTGAGAACCATCCCCTTTATAGCAGTTCTTGACCTATCTGAAGACTATCAGGTCCCCCCTCAGTCATCTTTTCTCAAGACAAAATATGTCCAGTTTTTTAACCTTTCCTCATAGGTCAGGTTTTCTAAACCTTTTATCATTATTGTTGCTCTCCTCTGGAGGCTCTCCAATTTGTCCACATCTTTCCTGAAGTGTGGTGCCCAAAACTGGACACTTTTCTCCAGCGGAGGCCTCACCAGTGCCAAGTGGAACAATTACCTCCTGTGTCTTATATAGGACACTCCTGTTAATACAATCCAGAATATTTGCTCTTTTTGCAACTGCATCACATTGTAAACTTCTCTCCAATTTCTTGGACAAGCTGTACTGCAGCAGCATTCTACAGGTTGGCTGATAGAGAATTCTCTTCAGAGCATTGAAACATTTCCCCAAAACACTGCCATAGTTATGACTCAAAGCTTTCCTTCCCCAGAGAGTTCTGAGCGTCACCTCTTAAAAGGTCTGCTTTCAACTTGCTTGGCCTCTAAGGTGTATTTTGTCTAGTGCTTTGATACAAACTATTTCCAAGTACTTTGCAGAGTTAAATAATACAATTAAGGAATAAGAACTTATGCTGTCAAATGATCTTGCGAACCAGGTGCTGGGTGTGAAGGCTACAAATTGCTTACCATTCTCTTCAACACTGATTCCAGCTGCAAAGTCTCAAAGATAATCAATATGAGACTCAGCAAGCTGGGGTGGGGGTGGGAGTTGGAAACCAAGTTAGGAATGAATGAACTCAAGGGGATTTTGGTTCTGGTTTCAAGCTATAAAGATTGATGCCTCCTGAATACAATGTGATGTGGGGATTGTTGTGTTCACAGCATACACACACAGAAATTAGATAACAAGCATCAATTGCTCTTGCTGGAAGCGTGCAGTGTAATATGACTTTATTTCTTAGAATTCAGAATAACACAAAAGAACCCAAAGAGAGAGAGAGAGAGAGAAAAAACAGGTTGCTCCCTAAGGCAGCAAGGCATAACTCATCCCACCTTGCTTTAAGCTGGCTCTTTCCAGACTGATTCTGATTGCATCTTTGACATAGAGCTCCTTAGCCTGTAGACAGGACCTGGAATGCTCCTTCCCACCCTCTGCTCTTAAATGATAGCATGCAGTCCTCAATACACCACCAGAATGACAATAATATTGCAATGCCAGCAAGTCTTTACATTGTACCTTACAGATTGTCATTAACTGTAGTAGGCCTTGGGCTCACCAGTCCTCTCCAATCTATCCAAAATGCTGCTGCTTAAAAAAATCTTTCTTCTGGCTATATGGTTTCCATCTTCAAATCTGGTGACTAGCTTCCTTGCCCCACTTTCTACATCAAGCTAACATTTCTCCTTGTTACCTGCAAAGTTTTGCCTTTGTTTTCAAGTCTGGTATCTTCCTTCTCCCTCACACTGCTCTAGTGAAGTCTCTTTACTAAATGACCCTGTGATAGGGTGTACCTGGCTCTTTGAAGCCCCCTGTTGGAGGCCCCACAGTCCTCTTATGCCTGGCCCCAAGAAAGAGCAGTAGAACTGGGTCCTCCGGGCTTTCCTAGAAAGGCTGACCAGATGCTTCAAATCAGAGCCCAGCAAACTCAGATAAAAGGAGCTGCAGGAGGACCTGAGCAGGTTAGTTCCTGGCTGGGACCAGAGAAGCAATACAGAGTGCTTCTTTCTGGTCATAGGTGCTTGAGCTTGAGGGAGAACTAGAAGATAGGTTCTGGTGGAATTCGCATTTAGCAAGGAGGATGAGGATCTGAGAACTTCAGCCTTGAGGTGAGGGTGAAGAGAGAGGAACTCTGTGGGGAAAGGCCCAGAGAACAGCAGCAGCGAATTGGAGGCAAAGTATGTGGTGGCTGTTTATAGGGTCCCTGGGTTGGGACCCGGAGTAGATGCAGGCTCAGGTTCCCCCATCAGCCTTTAGCAGAGTAGCCTAAGCCCTGAGAAGGGGGCATGTTTCCTTTAGAAGCCCAAGTGAAGGGGCTGGGTTTAAAGAGCCCAGAGGTGGGGCTGAAGACCCAGGTGAGGGCAAATAGTTCATTGGACTTTCCCTACCCCAGAAGGGATTCCCCTATTGTTGATTGTGTGACTTGGCCAGAGGACTGAGCCACTAAAGACCTGCCTAGTGAGGTCAGAAACTGACAGGGGGAACCAGAAGTCGGGAAAAGAGGGTTGTTGCATCCCACCCAGCTGATGGGAGGCACTCATGACAGGTGAGTGCCCCATCACAGACCCTTTCATAGCTTTCTCTCTGTCTTGGTATTGCACCTAGCATAAAGAACAGAATGGCAGACTGCACAACCCCCCCACTAGCTAGTGTATCAAACAGCCTTCCTGTTGCCCTTCAAAACTATTCTCAAAACACACGTCTTCTTCCATCAAGCTCTGCAAGATCCATCACTATCACCTTGAAGTAAAGCTGACACTGAAGTGATAATGTTCTTTATTGGCTGAAATGTCTTACCCGTGGATTGTAAATGTCTGAGAGCAGAGACTATATTTCTTATGTGTCTACACAGCAGCAAGCACACTTTCAGCACTTGGTAATTGACCCCTTTGCTAGGAAAGGGTTGCTTTGTGATTAAGAGTGTGGGATGACGCTCAGGAGAACTTGATTCAGTTCCTGGCTCTGCCACAGACTTCCTGCATGACCTAGGGAAGTCGCTTAATCTCTGTGCCTCAAGTTCCTCATCTGTAGTATGGGATAGTAATTTCCTCCTATCTCACTGGGCTGTTGTGAGAGTAAATTCATGCATGTTTGTGAAGTGCTCAGGCACTAGGATGATGTAGGGGGGAGGGGAGGACTATTAAAGTACCTAGATAGATATTTGAATGGTTCTGAGATTGAAACAGGTGGATATTTTGCTTGTTCATACTATTATCCTCTCTTTATCACAGTCTTTCAAGGACTGTTCTACAGTTTAATGTGATGAATATTCAAAATCAATCAGGAAAGCGGAGTTTCATTAATTTGTCTGACATGCTTATTGTAATTACACTTCACCAAGTACTCAGTCACATCTTCTGAGTTATTTCTCCAGTGAACAGTGTTAAGATAGCCAGCACTATTGCTGCTCTAACTTGACAACAAATGTTCATACCTTGGCATAACACTTACATTTGCAGAAAACAGCAGCTAAAATATAAAATCTTGACTAAGTACTGAACAGTTCTTTGCCTTTCCTACACAAATAATTAAGAAACTGATGGCTAGGTACAATTTTAAAAAAAACCCTTGGACGCAGTCTTTTGATTTTGTGATCAGTGCTCCATCCCTCTTTGCAAGAGAACTGGGTTCGATTCCTCGACCCTCTTTCTCTTCTCACAAGATCTGCAAGGGACTGCAGAATTGGTTCTTCATATACAGCTCCCTCTGGAGAACTTTAGAACTGCACGAGTGGGATAATGAAAGCCCCATGTAGGACTCCCAGACAGTGATGTGATTGGAGGGGATCCATTAGGACAGTTTTGTTCAGATTCAGCCACCAACCTGGTGGGAGGATTGAAGTGGTTTTCATGGTTGTGCTGAAGCTCACATTTCTCTCTGGATACTGTTAAATCATCCCTGTTCAAGATCACTTTTATCCGTGGGGCTTATAAAGATACTTCTGAAGAACAAATGGTTTGGCCTTGGGATTACGCAGCAGTGTTCCATGCACCAGATAATTTCAAAATAAATTTTCCTGTGACTAGACTCTATAAAGTCCATAACTCTCTTCTCTCCATTTCAAATGGCTCAAGTGGAACAAAGTGCTTGTCTGTCAATATACTTGGCATATTTTTCAGGAGGGTTTAATTATACTTGGTTAATTAAATGAATGTTTAACTTTCTGGCAAGAGTTAATTGTGCTATTGCCTCTCTCCTATGAAAAAGTGGTTGAATAGGAAAACAAATTGATAAACTCCTTCACCCTTCTTCTTTACCACATATATCTCTACAACAAGGGGAAAAGTACATCTTTGATAAAACACTGGTGGATCATCACTGCCAGAAGGAAGGTCACTATGGGTCTATCTACACTGCATTGTAAACTCGGGTTTGTGGGACCCAGGATTGTGGACTCAATGTTTCCAAGCCCATGCTTGAGCATCCAAACTGCATTGTAATCCTGTGTTTACAGTTGCTGGACCTGGGTCTCAGAGCCATGCTAATGCATCCATATTGCACCATGCAGACCTTCTGACTCAGGTCTGTAGCTTGGGCTGTGTCCACACTGCAAAGTGAGAGGACTTGGATTTGAGTCACAGCAGGACTGGGCTCTGACCAATCCTCTAGCAGGGTCCAAGGACCCAAGTCCTGAGTGCTTGGTGACATGAGTCAGACTGACGTGTGTGGATGGAAGCGGGGGCTTGGGCTCAAACCAGAGTCAGATCCCGTACTTAGTGTGCAGCGTGGACACACCCTTGAATGAAGTGGCTTGATGGTGACTGTAGCAGGGAGGAATTGAGTAATATTCTTTTAAATAGTTTGGGAGCCCTCTGGTGGGCTTCCCTGTCTTCTAGTGCAGAAACCAGCAGAACCCAGCAGACCACCAGTGTATATACATAGCTAAGCCTTGTATGTTTGTATATAATAAACATGGTTATTTGGAACCTAGCTGTGTCTGTGGTTTCTACCATTTTGTAGAAAGCAAAGACACAGCAGTTATGGAAACCAGAACAAAGCAGTGATCATAGAGTTTTGGAAACCTGTGGAGGATCAACTGCAAGTCCTAAATGAAAAATCCCCATCTTGTGAAGTCATGTGCAGAGTTGCTGATGCTATCGTGATGAATGGTGATGTGTGGCCACGCAAATGAGATTAGGATTGGACCTTGAAAATATTGCACATGACCAAAATCACATTGCAGTTTATTTTCTTTCATTGATATAGCAGTGATCCAACCTGCACAACCAATGCTAGTGACTACCAAAGTACAAATACAGTGGTAAACCCACATGGCTAAAAACAGAAGCCATGATTGCTTGTACTGCTGCAAAATGAAACTGATGAATTTCACAAAGCTTTGTCGACAACTTCTTGTTGGCTACAGGGAAATGTTTGGAACACTCATTTTTGGATCTACAATAGGTGGCTAAATATGTAAATGCTATTTAGTATGCAATCTAAAATAAAAATAAGAGTTAATTTCTTAGAGACAAGTTAGCTGCCTTAAAATAGAACTTGAAACTTTTTCTGAACAAAGGCAGTAGATCTCCCCACCCCCAAATCATCCAGTTGTCTGATTTCAAGATGTGCAGTTTGTGCCCTGCAGGGCCAATCCTTACTTAAAGCTTTATTGCTTGGTGTTGCCATGGCTACAGACCAGGAACTGAAATTGCTGTGTAATACACTTTATTTCCAGCTATAATTGTGCTGAGAGTCTAACAGTCAGTTTCCAGTGATGAAAGGAGACAAGCTCTAAGGTGGACTTGACAGAAGCCTCTAACGCTACAGGTGGTAAAACACGACTGATTTATTTTTATTTTTTATTTTTTGAACTGCTTGTTGTTGACTTAGAAGCTGCATTAGTATAGCCAATGTAATTGCAGATGCAGCCAAAAGTGGAGTAAATCACTTTGGCTATAAATGGCATCCTTTCATGGAATTAAATGGCAGTAGCTTGGGGCAGTAACTTCCATATTCAATGGAATGATTCTGATCTCACTCCCACCAGTTTTACACTGACTCTATGACTATTGGCATTACTGCTGATTCTCACTGCTAAAAGTGAGATAGGAATCAAGCCCAGAATGAATACTGGGATTTTATATTCCATGTTCTCCTTTACTTACAGCCACTATTGTTGTAATCCTTCTTGTAGGATCTTTGTTCTGCTGATGTCATTTCAAGCTCTGCAGAAGATTTCACAACAGTACCACCTTGTTCTCCTCTCAGAATTCAAAGTTAACCGGGCCAGGCTGGAGTAAGTTATCTCCTTGGAATATTTTTGTTGTAGGAAGTGGGGCTGGTGACTGTGACATTCTTCCATTTTGAGTAAGAAATGAATCAATGCTCCACAGAGTGCTAGACAACAAACACTGTGCTGTTGGAGGTGCTGTCTTTCAGATGATATGAGACACTAATTAAAAAAAAACACTCACAGCATTTTTTGTAGGAGCAGGTTTGGTGACCCAGGTGTCTTGAACAAATTCCAACTCAGCTGATTACACTCTGTCAGCCTAAATGTCTCTTGTTGTTTCAGCTGGATAAGGTATTGAATGTTGTTGTGTTCCATCACAGTGCGAACTGCATTTCAGTGGTGAATGAAACAATCCTGGTGTATCACTTGCTTACGCTTACAGAGGGTTGGTGCAGCTTGATTAGTTAATGTTTGTAAAGCACTTGAAGAGCACAATCCGAAAATATGTCTAGAAGTGCAAAGTAGTACACTGATTACTCAGATGTTAGGGAGAAGTGGGATGTTTTCCGGTAGTTAGTATTATATCAATCATTTACATTTGTTTTCAGTGAGAGCCTCCACATCAATTTCACCAAAATCATCGGATATGCCCCACTGCAGGCATGGAGCACATAATACACAGAATTCACTGGTCCAAATTTAAATGCAACCCATATTCTCACCCAAGGGCACTGTTACAGTGGGGAAATCACTGCACGTGAGGAAGATTTTGCTTAGTGATTAGCAACAAAATGCTCAATAAGACTAGCTAAAAGTAAGTCAGCTTGACAATGGGGCAGCACTTGCAGCTACTGCCTGAGAGACCCTAGCTCAGGAAAGACTGGGGCTCTCCTGTTCCTGAGGCTAGTGGTTTTCAGGCATATTGCAGAGGTGATCAGAACTCTGACACCAACTGTGTCTTTTAGGGCTGCCATCATTGCCTCTTAGGCCATGTCTACACTTACAGTTTTGCAGCGCTGGTAGTTACAGCTGTGTTCGTACAGCTGTGTAGGGCCAGCGCTGCAGTGTGGCCATACTGACAGCTACCAGTGCTGCAGTGCGGCCACATTTGCAGCACTTGCAGCACTGTTGTGAGTGGTGCATTGTGGGCAGCTATCCCACAGAGCACCTCATCCCATTTTGGCGCTGTGGCTTGTGGGAAGGGGAAGGAAGTGTGCGGGTCTTTCCGCTTCCTGTTCCAACGCCCCATGGTGCTTTGCTACACATTCCGAGCAGTTTGGCGGCATTGTGAGTCTGCAGCGCGATTTTTGAGATTTCTGTTACAAATGGAGCCTGAGTTGCTGAGGACCTTGCTGATGATTGTTGCCAGCACATCACGCATGGCAGTGGAGCTATTCCTTCAGCTGCAAAGTGACAGTGAGGAGTCAGACGATGATATTGAAACGCCTGACACTCAAGACACTCAATTGCTTGTGGCAGTAACAGACGTGCTTAGCACCGTGGAACGGTGCCTTTGGGCTCGGGAAACCAGCACTCAGTGGTGGGATCACATCGTCCTGCAAGCATGGGATGACGAGCAGTGGCTGCAGAACTTTCGGATGAGAAAAGCCACTTTCATGGGACTGTGTGCTGAGCTCGCCCCTACCCTGCGGCGCAGGGACACAAGCTTGAGAGCTGCCCTGCCAGTGGAGAAGTGGGTGGCTATTGCAATCTGGAAGCTGGCAACTCCAGACAGCTGCCGATTGGTGGCGAACCAGTTTGGAGTGGGAAAGTCCACCGTTGAAATGGTGCTGATGCAAGTTTGCACAGCCATTAATCGCACCCTGCTAAGAAGAACTGTGACTCTGGGGAACGTGCAGGACATTGTGGATGGCTTTGCACAAATGGGTTTCCCTAACTGTGGAGGGGCAATAGATGGGACGCATATTCCTATTCTGTTCCCATCCCACCTGGCATCAGAGTACGTTAATCGCAAGGGGTATTTCTCCATGGTTCTGCAAGCGCTTGTGGATCACCGTGGGCGTTTCACTGACATTTACTCAGGATGGCCTGGAAAGGTGCATGATGCACACATCTTTCGGAACAGTGCCCTGTTCAGGAAGCTGAGGGCCGGGACTCTTTTCCCAGACCGCAAGATCACAGTAGGGGACGTCGAAATGCCCACTGTGATCCTTGGAGACCCTGCTTACCCCTTAATGCCATGGCTCATGAAACCGTATACAGGGAAGCTTGACAGGAGCAAGGACCGGTTCAACTACAGGCTGAGCCAGTGCAGAATGACTGTGGAGTGTGCTTTTGGCCATTTGAAAGGGCGCTGGAGGTGTCTTTATGGGAAGCTAGATTTGGGGGAAAGCAGCATCTCCGCTATTATATCCGCGTGCTGTACCCTCCATAATATTTGTGAAGGGAAGGGTGAAAGATTCAGTGAGGAATGGACCTCCGAGGTTCGACGCCTAGAGGATGAATTTGCACAGCCAGAGAGCAGGGCTACTAGAGAGGCCCAGGAAAGGGCTTCAAGGATTAGGGATGCCTTAAGGGAGCAATTTGATGCTGAGAGCCAACAGTAATGTTTGGTGCCTTTGCTGTGCTCCTTTCTACCTTGGGGTACAATATTTACCACTTCCTGCAATAATAAAACCTATTGTAAAAGCCATAAAATCCTTTATTCAAAGTACAGTACATAAAAGGCCAGGGGGGTTAGGGTGGTGGACTGTACATTCAGAGGTTTGAATATGTCCTGTTTGGATTACTGTTCAATGTCTGCTGCACTTCAGGATTACTATGCT
This sequence comes from Gopherus flavomarginatus, assembly GCF_025201925.1. Lineage (NCBI taxonomy): Eukaryota > Metazoa > Chordata > Testudines > Testudinidae > Gopherus > Gopherus flavomarginatus. Next base: position 254,473,817 of record NC_066618.1, on the reverse strand, counting down.
GAAGAGTAATGGGGGTGGAGTGCACAGGGTAAGAATTGTAGTTATCAGGGCTGGTAGGTGATCGTACAGGTGTTGGGGGCAGCTGGGGGTAATAAGAAACTGGCTGCTGGAGAAAGGTGTTTTGTGCAAATACTGGGGAACAAGAAAGAGAGCTTTGGGAGGGGTGTGGGTTACCACGGTACAGATCTGCCTGCATGGCTACGAGAGACTCGAAAGAGTCAGTCTGGCGAGACAGGAGGCTTATCAGGTGCTTTGAGGTTTTTTTGGTAGCCAATTCCTTTCTCCTGCTTTCTGTTTGCCTCCACTCATACATTTTCTCTCTCCATTCCTGCGTCTTCCTACTTTCTCTGTTGTAGTGAATCATAACTGCTTTGATCAATTCTTCTTTTGATTTTCGCGGATTTTTTCTCAAGTTCTGCAAGCGACGTGAGGCCAGTGATCCGGCTGCATTAGTCAAGGTCACTAAAAAAAACATAGATAGAAACATGTAATACACAGAGGCTACATTGTTTATTATCACACAGTGAAGGAGTTTTTAGACTTTTTGTAGCATCCTTCCCACATACCTAACATAACACAGAGAGGCCAGGGAAGCGAAGGCATGGCGAGCAATGGGGTGAGTGTTTCTGCCCCGACTGCACCTGGGAGGGGGAATTGACCGATGGGTCACTGGGGTTTATCTGCACTGGGTACAGGAGGTAGCTGGTGTCCTGCACAGGGGACAGTAGTGAACAGGAAGGTGGCAAGCTGCTGGCGGGGGGGGGGGGCTGTCCGCGTAACTGCCGACCTGCTGGTGGGGGGGGGGAACGCACAGCTGGGCTGGCTGCCTGCTGGAAAGGAGGAGGGGGAGACCGGAGCGCACCGCGGGGCTGGCTGCCTGCTGGAAAGGAGGGGGGCAGACCGGAGCGCACCGCGGGGCTGGCTGCCTGCTGGAAAAGGGGGTTGGGAGACTGGAGCGCACCGCGGGGCTGGCTACGTGCTGGAAGGGGGTGGGGAGACCGGAACGCACCGCGGGGCTGGCTGCCTGCTGGAAAGGGGAGGGGGGGAGACCAGAGCGCACCGCGGGGCTGGCTACGTGCTGGAAGGGGGTGGGGAGACCGGAACGCACCGCGGGGCTGGGGTGGGGGACCACGAACCTGGCGCCCTGCACTCAAGTATCCCTAAATTCTCAACAAGGTTTCCTACTGCCAGATATATCAAGGCTGCGTGTTACCTGGGAAGACAGGGAGGGTCTTCTACAGCAATGTGGATTCCGCCCTGGCCCCTATGCAGCTTGCCTGTGTGCAGCCATGGTCCCCCCACCCCTCGCAGCACAGTGGATCGGACGAGTTAGCCTGACTGGGACAAGGACCACGGTGGCTCTCCCGATAAACTTACGAAAGCACATTGCCCACGCTCTGGCTGCAACTTTTCAAGAGATTACCGAGGCAGATTACAGAGACGTGATAGAGCAAATCAATGGGCTATTCCACGTTTAGGCACGCATGCAGGCAGCCATAACCCAAGCCCTCCTCTCCCAAAACATAAAAATCTGCTTACCCCGAGCACACTCCGCAGCTTCTTCCTCACCAGCAACTTCCAGCTGCTGCGACTGGCTAGCCTCCTCCTGGCTTGAGAAGAGCTCTTGGCTGCATGCCTCCTGGGACTCCGGGGTGTCTCCCTCCACACCAGTAGCCTCACTGTCGGCTTCCTCTACACCCTCCCCCACTTCTCCCTGCTCTGAACTCTCCATCGTGCTCCTCAGATTGGCAGTGGGGTCACACCCAAGTATGGCATCCAGCTCCTTGTAAAAACGGCAGGTTGTGGGGGCAGCTCCTGAGCGGCAATTTCCCTCACGGGCTTTGCAGTAAGCACTCCGCAGCTCTTTTATTTTAACCCTGCATTGCAAAGCGTCCCGTTCATGGTCCCTTCTCAGCAAGGACTGTGATATCTGCCCATAGGTATCATAATTTCTCCGGCTGGAGCGCAGCTGTGACTGCACAGCTTCCTCTCCCCAAACACTGATGAGGTCCTGCAGCTTGGAACTGTTCCATGCTGGGGCTCGTCTGGGGCGTGGAGGCATGGTCGCTGATTGATTGAATGACTGATTGCACTCCACACCTGGCTGAGCAAACAGGAAGGGGATTTTTAAAATTTCCAGGGCATTTAAAGGTGGGGTCAGCTGAGCCCAGGGCAGTGGAGTGTGCATGATTACCAGAGAGGCTTCTAAGGTATGCTGGGATACCTCCTTATACCCCGGAGGTCAATAAAAGCGCTGGTGGGCGTCCACACTTGCTGACCAGCGCTGGATCACCAGCGCTGGAATCCCTACACCCAAGGCTCGACCGGGTGTACAGCCAGCGCTGCAACCAGGGAGTTGCAGCACTGGCTGTGCTTTGCAAGTATGGCCACATCCTAAGTTGCAGCGCTGTAACCCCCTCACCAGCGCTGCAACTCTCTAGTGTAGCCATGGCCTTAGCCCCTGGCTTCTTCCAACGAGTTATCTCACTATATAGCTGATTGCTCTTGATGGGCCATCAAGTGGGCTGGGTAGTGCTGATGTCAATCTGCCTGGGAGAGTCACCCAGATACACAGCTCAAGTTGAAGATATAAATATACCACACATTTATAATTCATGATAATTATATGGTGTACATAGGATGGTACATACATATAAACAAGATTATCATATTTAGCAAATCATAACTCTTCCACTGATACCTTACATGGCATATCTGGCTGTTGTGCACCAGTGTATTACTGTAACATCAAGGAAGTAAGTGCAGGTTTTTTGGTTTATTTTTAATTGTCTCCATAACACCTAAAATAACATCTTGATTTTTGCAAGCGATTTGGTGTTTAAAATCAATGACCAAAACTTTTTGTTTCATATGGCAATAGGCCAAATTCTACCCTCATTTACACAGCTAGAAGTCCAAAATAATTTACTGAAGCCATTGTCACCAAGATCAACACTAGTTTGTACAGTGAAATTCTCCACTTTAATTGAAAAGAAAAAATGTTGTTGTGCTAAAATGACTCAATACCAAACAAAAAGGTTGGATCTTTTAGTGTTAAAGATACTGATAACAACTACCCCATGCCCTAGAATATCTGGATGTACCAAATAAATGATAGAAATCAACGGAGGATCCCTGCCTTTCTAGTTTGCTTGTAGTGGTGGAATCAAATTAATCTGAAGCCTGAGGCTTGGTGGTGTCCTGCCAAGTTATGTTGAAAATAATAATTATTCTGATTGGTTTTTATGTTTTGAACTTCCTGTTTCAAAGCTACTTAATTTCATGCCAAAGGGTCAAAGGAAAGTCAGTTGTATCCCTTTCTGCAAACAGTTTCTAATGCTGTAAAACACTCTCTACTCTCTTGTAACTGTTCTATTCAAAATATTAACACATTCCTGTGAGTTATATAAAGGGAAGATGAGACCAGTTTTGATGCAGATCTCCTCTTCTATGTCAGCAGGAGTATGATTGTTCTGGACAGCGACTTCTACTTCAGTGAAAAAGTTGCTTTTTTCTTTAAAAACATGACAAAGATCTCTATACAATCCTCTGTAGGAAGGGCAACATTTTGCACTCAGAACTGTATGGTGAGATTATGCTCATACTCCCTGAATGAAAGTGCCACTGATGTCACAGGAAGTTTGATTCACAGAGCTGAATGTGCCATGCAGATCTGAGAGCAGAACTTTGCCCAGACCTTATATTGTACAGATTGAACCAATGTACTACACAAATGCTCTGTCGCTCCAGATAGCACTGAGATGAAATGCCATGTACAAATTAAAATTTGACAATTATTGAATTTTAAAAAGTATTTTATGAGTAAGACGTTGGAAGCTGGGCCTGGTCATTAGAACCACAGTCAGAAGCCCTGAGTCCTATTCCCAGCCCTCCGACTGACACATAATATCACCAGTTCTCAGAGGTAGCCAGGCTGTGTGCCACTCTTCACCTCTCCAATCCTGTGACCAGCAGGGGATGGTCCAGTCCATAGCTCAGGTTAGCACAGCCTCTGAGCTGCTCTAATTTGTGCACAACTACTTATGGTCCAAAGGGGCCCTTATGGCAGCTGGGCATGACTTGATCACAGTATTGCTCTGGCCATGTGCTCCGTGTCCAGCGAGGCCTCTTACATTAGGGGCTGGAAGGTGGCTGGGGATGAAATAGAGTCAGATATGCCAGCTCTGTGTAGTGCAGAGATTCTGCCAGTCCCAAGGGAATTCTCTGATGGCTGGATGTGACTTCCCCTTAGCACCAGAGACTGTGCATCCAATTCAGCAACTCAGTCCCATATCTCACTATCTCCCTCTACCTCCCACCCCGACCCAATTGTTCTAGTAGGCACCAATATGTGAACTAATGATTACATGTTCTGCCCTCTCCAAAAACAGCTCACTCACATTATATCAAGTGCAAAAGCTAAACCAAACCCTTAATTTTAACACTCCTCTCACACAAGGTATCAATAAATGTCTCCTCAGCAGCTCCACTCTACCCTTGCTCAGCTGCTAACAGTAGCCATCCAGTTGTAGTGGAATGTTAAACTGTATTATACAGTTCTGCCACTAGGTGGCGATGTGTAAAATACCTTACTTAAAGCTAAACTTAGCCATACTTGGCAGAACATTAAAAGATCTTATGATGAACATATCTGGCATGTATAGGCAAGCTTTGTAGCCAGTTCATATCTAGTACAGGAGCACATGGCACCAGTGCTGCTCCAACTCTCTGGATCCTGGCTCTCTTAAAGCCACACCATCCTGCACTCTCGCCACTGTCTAGCAAACTGCCTTGCCTTCTGCAGGCAATGAGCATCTTGACTGTTCTACATCTTCTCATGTCCCTATTTCTCTATGCAGTGGGTCCCTTAACAGACATCTGCAAAGGTGCCAAAGAGCAAAACTCAAAGCAGCAAGGATTATGCCTGTACACCCCTGTATCGCCTCCTCAAATACTACAAAGCATATTGTTACCTACTGTCAGAGTGCTGTTTACTTCATGCACAGGCCTTGCAATCTAATAAATTTCACACTACTTGTCCTACTGTTTGTGTGACTATTTTCACAACTTTTCACTCACCAGTCCTCTGCAGAGATATTGGCTGTTGGCCTATCTCTAGCTGTTCTGAGGCTAGTCCCTGGTGGCTGCTGGGATTTTCCTTCAACTCTGCTACTGCTGTTAACCTCTATCGACCATTCCTATAATTCCACTCCACCAAACCCTTCTCTGCCTCAGCACCAGTTGCCGGTGTCACAAATTCAGTTATGTGTTTTTTTTTCCTATGAGCAGCACACACCACACCTCATGGCAGCGTACCAGCAGTAGCCTGTTTGATCATTTCTGGGGCATAGTGATGCAGATTCCTGAATCTGTCTGGCGAGGCCACATGTTTTCTAGGGGATCATCCTGTTAAATCAAAAAATTCCAACCTTGGTTATAAATATTGTCCACACCATTGCTGCCTTTCACCGTATTATTTCACAGTGGCTGCAGACTATTGGGATGCTACGCTGTGGAATTTATGAAATATGACAAGAAGTTGGATTTATTGCTTTTTTGGAAAGGGATCGCATTCACCGTAGGTATGTCAATCAGATTATGCAACAATGAAAGGAGAATGGCAGCGTAAGCCTCTAGAAATTCAGTAGGCTTTTGACATGACAGCCTCAAGTTTCCCTGCTTACAAACAGTGTAATAAACTGAAGAAAGACCATGATAACATCAATCACAAACAGGGAATTTGATATACTTTCAAAAAGTCATTGGTGGCATATTGTAGAATTCAGATGGGCTTAAAATAATTTAATTGTTCTCTGACCATCAAAGCTGATTATGTGAATAAATGATTGCTGAGGAAAATAGTGTTTGCTTTTTCCTAATTAAGATAACTTGACTGAATGACCTGGGACTGAGAATGTTCAACTTCTTTTGACTTATTGCTTCATTAAAAAAGATAGCCAGAGTACCAAAATCCTGATGTTTGACAAACAAAATGGGACAGTGGTACTGACTGCACATATTGTCTGTGTCACCCAGAGAACAAAAGAGGCAATGGGCTGTATTCCCAAACCTGATTAATGCTGCGACCTCATGTGCCACGATACCACGCCTGAAGCCAGGAGCCTGGCCCTGTCCTGTGGGACAGGAGCTGGCCCACTACTGTGACCCCAAAACTTCTGTGCAATCCTGTGTATTATAAAAGCAATATTGCACTGGGAGAATGAGTATTTTAGTTTGGCACCTTTTCTAATGTACTGTTAATGAGACAGCCATCCAGGGGCTATAAAGTCAACCTGGAAAGCTGTAACATGTTTTTTGTATACACAGAGTACAGACATTTATTTTTATTCTAAATAATTTTCAAATTTTAGATTAAGGAAAATAATAAGAAAGAACAAAAGTCATGTCTCCAGAAGAGAGCACAGAGTGTCTCCTATGCAACAGGTTACTGAAAGCAAGAGAACAAAATGCTCTATACACAGATTTCTTAGCCATGTAAACATGATACTCATAACGCAAAGGCATGACAGTTTCATAGTTGTATAAACTGCAGCAATGACATAGTTAAAAAAAATACATGCAAGTTAGAATTTTATAATTTTTAGTTTAAAAGCTTGGATGCAAACCTGGTGTCTGTTGAACATCAAACTCATGGAGATTTTGCAGCAGTTCATTTTATTCCTTCAGTCTTCCCCTATAAGACTGAGACCACTTCACTGACTATAACACTCCGATAACGCACTTGGCCAATGGAATGGAAAGTGTCAGAGAGGATGTGAACCTGGGTTTCCCACAAACATCGCCCTCTCCCTTCCACAGCCTGCTCTTTTTATTGAAGTCCTGTCCCCAAAACCCAACTTAGCCACAATAGGTCAGACCTGCTTTTCATGGGTGTCCAATTCTGGTCTGCTTTCTGGCTCGAAATGGGTTCTCAAACACTAGTTTCAATTACTTAATTTTTTTCTAGTAGTTTAAAAATGCTCCATGATAGAATTCAACTTTATTGGCAATAATTGAGGAATACAAAACTTCAAGAGAGGCCTGTTTCTTAGTCCTGAGAAAATTAGAAACTAAAATCGCAAGAAAGAGGCAACCTCCATGGGATGGTTAAATATTTTTTTCTAGGATTTTCAACAAGAAAAATAAATTTGAAAAATATTGCTTTACCCTTTTACATTTAATCCATAAAAATGCTATCAGATGGCAAAATAAGTCTCATCAGTTTCCTCATCTTTATGGAAAACATGGAAATTAGTTTAATAGAGAATGGAATTTATTTTTTAAATTGACCTATGGAATGCTATAAATACAAGAGTGTTCTGAATTAAATTCTATAGAACGGTTTAAAAAAATACCTACAGAAAGGTGAACATTTTCTATTAAATATTATAGGATTTTTTCCATAAAGGTTAAGGCTCTGCTCCCACCTATGTCTCAGCTCTTGTTTCTTCCTATGACCCTTAAGTTTTGATCAGTCCTATCTTCCTAAAGTTCCCTCTGTCTAATCCTCCCTCATCTGACCCTGTGGCCTAATCTTAATGGCAACCCACCATTGTGCACCAGCTCCCCAGTCAAATCTCTCCTTACTGGGTGTTGTTCCCTGAACATCAACAGTGAGAATCAGAGCCATTGTTTCCTATGAACAGGTGCGGATCTATGATTTTTCCCGCCCCAAGCATGGCAGTCAGGCAACCTTTGGCGGCATTTCTGCAGGAGGTTCGCTGGTCATGTGGATTTGGCAGTGGCTCTGCGGGTGGTCTGCTGGTCCCGCACCTTCGGTGTATCCACTGCTGACTTGCTGCCGAAGCTGTGGGACCGGTGGACCTCCCGCCGAAGACTGCCTGACTGCTGCCCTGATGGCGACCGGCAGGCTTCCCCCCAAGGCTTGCCGCCCCAGGCACATGCTTGCTGCCCTGGTGCCTGGAGCCGCCCCTGCCTATGAACCATGTACAGGCTTAGATACCACAGTGACAGGCATTTTAGAAATGCCCTATAAATAGTCATGGCTACATTATTAATTTATAATTTTAAAATGATAGCTGTTAGGTAATGAGAGGAAGGATGGCTCAGTGGTTAGGATACTAGCATAGGACTCAAGAGACCAAGGTTCAGTTCCCTAATCTACCACTCGTGAGATGTCAGGCATGTCACTCAGCCTCTGTGCCTGAGTTCCCTACCTTGCAAGGTTGCTGTGAAGATAAATACAGTAATACATGGTGAGATGCTCAGATATTACAGGAATAGGGGCCTGTGATGGGGCTTAATCCCCATCACTGGCAAGGGAAAGAACCCCAATTAGTTATGCCCTGCATGTAGGGGGTAATTAATTGTTTGTGAGGCAGAGCTAGGCTTTATAAGTAGACCAAGGAAGCTTAGAGAAGATAGTCTCCCTGGTGGAAAGAAGCCCTGGGATAGGGTTTGACCAGACAGGTGGTAACTCTTTAGGCAGAAAACTGAACACCCTTGCCCGCCTCCTGCCATGCCCCTTCTCTCACGCATCTTCACCCTTACTCACTCATTTTCACCAGGATGAGGCAGGGGGAGTTGGGGGTGCAAGAAGAGGTGAGGGCTTCAGGTTGTCTGGTTGTGAGACAAATGATAAATATAAAACTCTGGGCCAGATCCTCAGGTGGGGGGGATGATCTGTGGTGTGAAGCCAGGGATGAGGGGTTTGGGGTTCAGGAGGGGGCTCCAGGCTGCAGCTGAGGGTTTGGATGTGGAAGGGGGCTCCAAGCTATGGGAAGGAGTCAGGGCACGAGAGGGGGGCTCCAGGTTGAGGCACAGAAGGGGGCTTGGAGTGCAGATTCTGGGCGGCACTTACTTCAGGCAGCTTCTGGAAGTGGCAATATCTCCCTCTGTCTCCTAGACAGAGGTGTGGCCAAGCGGCTCCGTAGTCTGCCCCTGCCTGCAGGCACTGTGGTTCCTGGCCAATGGGAGTTATGGAGCCGGCACTTGGGGTGGGACAGTGCACAGAGGCCCACGTGGCCACTCCTACATCTAAGAGCCAGAGGGAGATGCTGGCAGCTTCCAGGGAGCTGTGCAGAGCAAGGAAGTTACACAGCCTGCCCCACTGTGGGCAGCTAACCATAGTTTTGACGGCCTGGTGAGTGGTGATAGAGAGGTGTCAGAGATGAGGATGCCCTCATGCAATCCTGCAGGCATGATGGGGTACCCTACAAGTGAGGCTATGTGCATACAAGGCCATCTAAGTACCTATACAGTGTATGTTGAATTTAGCAAACTGGCAGTAATAATTCTAGTTCCTTTATTTCTGTTCATTTGCCAAGGAAACCAATTGTCCAATTTTTATTTTACTGAAGGTAAATTATTTAAATGAACATACAGGATTTCTGCTTCATTAATAGCCAGGGCCGCCCAGACGGGGGGGTGGAGGGGGGAAGTGGGGCAATATGGCCCAGAGCTCTGCAGCGGCCCCCATGAGCATGGCTGAGGCTCTGCCTCCTGGAGCCTCAGCCAATCCAGCAGCGTCCCAGACAGCTGCACTGTGGCTCTAGCTGGGCCCCTGAGCCCTGCCCCGTTCAGAGCCGCGTGGTGAGGGGTCAGGGCTGCGAGCTCCAGGCTGAGCGGAGGGATCTGAGCTCAGCGTGGAGCTCCCAGCCCTGCCCCCTGACCACATGGCTCTGAGCAGGGATGGGCTCGGGCCCCGGGCCCCGCTGGAGCCACGCTGCGAGAGGGGAGCCAGGGGTAAGGGGCCCGGGCTGGGGCGATTGGCTAAGGGGCAGGGAGTCCTGGGGACAGGGAGGGGGCAGAGGTTGGGGGGTTGGTCAGGGGACAGGGAACGGGAGGGTTGGATTGTGGGTGTTCCAGGGGTCTATCAAGGCTCAGCGGGCAGGAGAGGAATAGGGGTTGGGGCAATCAGGGGACAGGGAGCTGGGGTGGTAGTGGAGGGTCTCTTGGGGACGGTGAGGGGGCAAGGAGCAGGATGGGTCGGGGATTCTGAGGGGGGCGGGCAGTCGGGGGGCAGGAAGTGGGTAGGGGTCAGATAGGGGGCAGGGCTAGGCTGTTTGGGAGGCACAGCCTTCCCTACTCTAAAACTCATTCAGCAGTTTGAGGCTTGCAGAAGAGCCAAGCTGTTAGCTTTTCCATTAGGGCTACCATCCCTTTCACGTCTCAAATGCCAAATTATAGTCTATATTTAATTTCAGTGCCATAGGGAGACTCATGACAGCGGAGGGTAGCTTCATTTAAAATTAGCCACGGGGGAGGGATCACATGAGAAGAGCAATATCCTATACCACCTACCTCCTTCCCAACCCTACCAAGGGAGACCCCCCCACCTACATTTCCTCAGGCTCCAGAGGGGTTAATTCAGTGGTTCTCAAACTTTTGTACTAGTGATCCCTTTCACATAGCAAACTTGTGAGTGTGAACCCCCCCTACTTATAAATTAGAAACACTTTTTTATATATTTAACACTATTATAAATGCTGGAGGCAAAGCAGGGTTTGATGTGGAGGCTGACAGCTCGTGGCCCCCAGTAATAACCTCGTGACCCCTTGAGGGGTCCTGACCCCCAGTTTGAGAACCCTTGGGGTAATTTAATTTTAACACCCTATGTCCATTCACATGCATGTGCTATTTTGAACATTTCAGTTTTCACAACATAGGCTCATCTCAGATTTGGAACAAGCTCAAATGCTCAGTTCGTGGAGTATGTACATAAGCTATACTAAAGACAAACCCACGGTAACTGTCTCCAGTTTGCGAGGGACCCCATGGAATCAGTCTCTAGGAAACAGATAAATGCATGGAGGTTAAGTCCATTAATGGCTATTAGCCAGGATGGGTAAGGAATGGTGTCCCTAGCCTCTGTTTGTCAGAGGGTGGAGATGGATGGCAGGAGAGAGATCACTTGATCATTACCTGTTAGGTTTATTTCCTCTGGGGCACTTGGCATTGGCCATTGTCCGTGATCTTTTTCTGCTTTTTAAAAACCCCTAGTTTTCGATCCAGAAACAGTTTTGACTGCACATATTTGTCCAACCCTTTTAATGAGCTTTAGTGCCTTTTAGCACTAGCTGATGCTGAGAACCAGTGAAACCTTGTAAAGAAGTTTTCTCAAAACTGGATTTGTGCCGAGATGCAGAAAGTTTATTTTTCCCATGGCTGCCCATGGAGGGGGGAAGCAAGTGGGGCAGTTTGTGCCGGGCCCCGCAGGGGCCCCCACGAGAATATAGTATTGTAATTTTTTTTATGGAAGGGGCCCCCGAAATTGCTTTGCCCCAGGCCCCCTGAATCCTCTGGGCAGCCCTGTTAATAGCTTGTCCCACAAGTCTGATAATATTTGTTCTGCATAAATTACTGTCATGGTTTCAGAATGAGCTGCACCTAAGAGCCCTTTGCAATCCCTCTTGACTGCACCCCTCAGGGAACAGGCTTTGCTTACTTGATCTCTCTCAAGGGTGGAAATACTCTTAGACTGGTTCTCTGAGTTGCTGTCCTCTTTTTCCAATGTTGTTAACATGAGAGGCCCATGTATGTATCTGGCACCAGCAAAAAGTTACCTTCTGTGACCAGCAAGTGATTAAAGTGATTCAAAACAGCTTCTTCAATAAAACTGAGTTAAAATAACAAAAGGCCATTTCTTTCAGCTAGCTTCCCAGGTCTATGCCACAGGACCTGCATCTCAGCACATCTGCTCTCCAGGAGCAGCCCGTCCGTCTGTAGAGTAAGAGTTTTTAACTGTTCGGTATCTTAGGCACTTGGCCTTGGCAACCCAGCTGTGTAACTCTGCCTGGCACCTGGAAATACAGTAAAGCCTGTCAAAAGTGACCACTTATGAGAGTTAGCAAAAGTGGTCACTTGTAAGAAGTAGTTTCTCTTCAAAGGTTTGCTATAAAATGGCATTGCCACCCTTACTTCTGTGCTGCTTTTGGCAGCCGTGCTGCCTTTAGAGCTGGGTGCCTGGCCCTCAGCTGCCGCTCTCTAGCTGCCCAGCTCTGAAGGCAGAGCCACAACTAGTAGCAGCAAAGAAGCAATACCATACCATTTCACCCTTACTTCTCTGCTGCTGCTGCTGCTGGCAGCCGGCTCTGCCTTCAGAGCTGGCTGACCAGACAGTAGCAGTTGCTGGCTGGGTGCCCATCTCCGAAGGCAGTAGGCCACTGCCACCACCACCAGCAGCCCAAAAGTAAGGAAGATCAGTTTTTCCTAAAGGTTTGTTTTTCTGGATGGGAGTGAGAACTCACTGGCAGCAGATGACAGGTTGTGCTCTTCACGGTTTCTTCATGATTAAATTTTAGGGGAAAATGTTCTGTGCCCTCTGCTAGTCACTCGTAACAAGTGGGCTCTCTTCAGAGGTGGTCACTAAGGCACACTTTACTGTAGCATCTTCTCAATCAGTGGCCCAGCCAATGTTATCTTACTACTTGAAGTTGTTCACCCTGGGGTGTCTTATATCTGGCCATTGTTTTGTTTCCTGCTTGCTCTTCCATAATAGCCTCTTTTGCTTTACAACATGCTGTCAAACAGAATATTACCAAGCAGACAAACTGAGGTACAGATAATATTCATACAAAAATACAGGTATCTCCCTCATTCTCCACAGTTGCTTACAGGGCTATGATAGATGAAAGCATTCTATGGTTAACACCCGACACAATGATGCCTATAAACAAATTACTAGTATCACACTTTGCTGCAATGCTGATATTGGTGAAGCCTTCGACAAATCAGAGCAAGAACATTATCAATCAGCTAGTTTCTTCCTTCTTCACTAACAGAGCCAAGTAAGACTTTCTCTACATTTGTAGGGTACATGTAGGCACACGCCACAATGAAAAGCAGGCACGCTGTGGTGGGTATCCCCACATGGCAGTGGGGAAAGCCTATGGAAGGGGGGATGTAGTGGGGAGAGGCTCCAACATGAAGGAATTGCTGGAGTCTTTCCCTGTTGCCTTCCCCTTGTCAAAGGATTTCCGCACTGCCAGAATCTTTACCTGCTGCAGAGAGAGACTCCAGCAGTGGGGAGTTGCTGCTAAAAATATCAGTGTAGACAGGTGAAGCTGTGCTTGGGTGTATAGAGAGCTATGTATGCTATATACTCTACAGTTCTGGGGTGCCTTTACTCATCTAAACAGTGCCTCACCATCTACACTGCTATGTATACCTATGGGGGGAAGGGATGCAGACTGCTACATATGTACTCTCTATGCCACCATAAGCGTGGACATAGCTTAAATCACACTCAGAAATTGGGAATAGATTAGCTAGATTCAAACAGAGGGTATGATAATTAAATATACATTACATATACTTCAATCACGTAATCAGACGCTACAGCAGAAAGAGCACACATGATACAAAAGACTCATGTTTAGCCATACATTTGTGTCCAGTAAAACTAAAGCATAAGTGCCATCATTTTTTTCATATATTTCAACTGCAAAATTGCTAGATACCTGCCAAACCAGTAATCATTCCTACTCCATTTTTTACAGTAGCCTTTATTACTTGATCATTTAACATGCTCATTAGCAACCCTCACAACTGTCCAGTTCAACCCCAAGTAAATGTATATTCTCTTCTCTGCTATGCTACCTAAAAAAAATTGACAATGGTTAGGCAACTATATGCTATCACCAATGCTTTTCACGCTGACCGATTTTGTCTCTTTATTTCCTTGTCTCTTCCTTGTCTTTGTATGTATCTGTTTTCTGTCTCCTATCATATTTAGGCTGTAAACTCCTCTGGGCAGGGACTGTCTTTTTATTATGTTGTCCAGTTCCTGGTATAGTTAGGTGCCAGTTTCTGATTGGGGTCCCTGGGCACTACCACGATACAAACAAAATTAGAAAATGACAGTATGTAATGGTAAAGATTAAGTGGTATTTTCACTCCATTTACGAAGGTCAGCAGAAAGCAATCCTAAACCTGGCAAAGTCAGACCCAGGAGTAGCTCTTCCGCAAGGGGCTCCTCAACTGGCCTTGAGTCTCTAAAGCAATTCCTACACTGCCCCTCTACTGACATGGGCTGTGAATAGGGGCAAGAAACACCTGCATGCATTGCATTCAGCCTGACTGCCTAAAGACTGCATTTACTTGTGCCAAAGCACAAAAGGTACTTTTCCACTCATACCGGTCCCACACCCAGCTGTTTGGAAATCTTCTACTGTGTAGAAATAACCTTTATCAAAAGCATGGCTTGGAAAAATATTGTAATTTTAATCAAATCAACTAAGTTCTCACTGAAACCCTGTATCCAAGGGATGAGACTTTTGACTAACTTGTCACTTTCACTCCATAGTTGCAATGGTGAAGGTGATGTCTTATTTCCAAGAAATACAATCCAAAGATTTTTAAAGAGGCTGACATTTGGATAACAATGAGGTTCAAAATGAAAATAATGAGGGTGGTCACAAATGAGTATTTGGTAAAAAGGTTTTGCTTACTGGACTTTAATGAATGCAAAGATATGCAAAACTATCAGGGCAATGACTCCAGATGAGACAAATTAGAATAAATTAAAATATTGCTCAACAATACAATTAACCTTTCAAAATTGCAAAAGAAATACAGCAATAATAATGTGCTTGCATTAGCTTGATAAAATATTATATTATTAAAAGGGGCCAAAAATTTACGCTTAATTAGATTGGTGTAAATCCAGTGTAAGTCAGCTGACTTCAGTGGAGTTCCAGATGCACACCAGTGTTGGAGCAAAATTGGCCCACTCACTATAAAGCCATTTCCTCACCTGGTGCAAGTCAGCATAGTGCCAATGAAGTGCTACTGCAAACACACGTTAGCTGAGGATCTGGCCCAGAGTTTTATATTCATCATTTGTCTCACAACCAGACAGATTTAATTTTCTAAGGTGGCAAATGCTGTGGGTAGCAAAAGCACCTGTTTGCTGAGCCCCAATCCGCCCTCCTTACATGAACTAGTACCTAACTGAGGAAAGTAGTCCTATACAAGTAATTCTGTATGTTACACAGGACTGTTGTGTCTGTGACTAAGGAACTAATCAAGGTAGGGGGGGGCCAGAATTGGGGCTCTTGAGATCCTTTCATCTCTAAGGATTCTAAAGCACTTTAGAAACCTGGCTGGGCTTTTCAGAGAAGCCTGAGGGAGCTGGGTGCCTATGAAAGGAACCAAGGAACCCTGCTCCCTAAGGATATGTCTACACTGCAATAAATGAATAAATAAATAAATAAAATTACATTAAATTAAAAAAAAAATCCAGCACCAGCAAGTCTCAGAGCATGGGTTAACTGAGTCAAGATCATGCTGCTGGCCTAAAAACAGTAGTATAGATGTACCTACTTGGGCTGGAGCCTGGGCTCTGAGACTGTCCTCTCTTGCGGGGTTTCAGAGCCCCACCTCCAGTCTGAGTGGGAATCTCTACACTGTTACTGTCTACACTACACTGGAAATGTCTAACCCTCGCATCACTGGCTTTCCCCCCATTCCTTCTCTTTTCCTTCCAAACCTCTGGCTCCTGCAACCCTCTTCCCCATTTGTCACCCCTCTGCATTTGAGTCAGACAGCCTTGGGTGACAGCAGAGGGAGCATTGAGAACACAAGAGAAACACAGTCTCTCTGTTCTCAGTTTCAGTTGCCCAGCACTGCACAGCCCTAGGCTGCCAGGAGCAGCAACTGCAGGGAACATTGTGCCGTGCCCCTGCAGCCTAGGATGGAGCATGCTCAGTCCAGACGGAATGCTGGAAGAATTTAGCTACCAAACTTTAACAAGTCTCTATATAGATTTTTCAAAGGCTTGTAACTTAAGATAGCTTTTCACAGGGATAGCAAATGACACATTGCTGACAACAATGCAACTCCATCTGTCAAATTTGATATCCCTGCTCTGGTATATGGAGTGCTAGGCTTCGCAATGAAACAGCTGTAAGATTTTTTTTTTAATATAGGCAAAATTATGTATTTCTCCCTAGTCTCATCTCAGAAAAAATAATCAGCCAGAGATAGGAATCCAGCAAGTAAAATTTCAGCCCAAGTGGTTAAGGTTTGGCATAGTTATAAGCAATTTAAAACAGGATCTTATAATGGGAAGTGTTGGGAAATTTTTATTATAGTCAGTGCTACAGGGTCCTCTAACGATATACACAGCACAACTTCACCGTCCCCAGAATGGCAACCAATCAGCACACAGTGCACCAGTATGTGTGTTGCTCCACTGGACACTTGAGGCTGCATAATAAAAGACTCTTAAATAAGTATTTAAAAACAAGTAGTGATGCAGCCAGTCCAGTCTGCTTCCCTGTGAAGAGATCCACTCAAGCTCATCATTCATCCCTGTGCTCTTTATTAAGCCCAGGCCTTGGTCAATGAGTTACTTGTCCCTTCCCAGGAACCGTGTTTTAACACTGAAAGTTTGTGCCTCTGTCATTCCTTTCATGTTCTGCCAAAGAGGAAAGACGGGATTTTGACTAAAGATGGATGCACTTCAACCAGCAACTGAGTTTTGAACAAAATGCATCAGAAAGTTGAGAAGATGGGTACAACATTTCCAAATATATTTCAGTGTAACAGCAAAAGACACCCCCTCCCCATCTGACCAGGCTGCAGATCTTCACATGACAGCATTGTGCAGGAGAACAAGCCCAGAGACTGATGACACAATCACATTGACAGATGGGACCAGGCTGGATTTATTTATTTATTTATCAACTGCTTGAGGATTATTGTAGTCTGAAGAAAAATATCACCTTTCAGTACAGTTGATCAACATTTGCAAACAAAACCATGATTAAACAATAAATAAGTACCAGCTCCTTAAGCAGCCTCAAAAACCTGCCTATGAAAGTCAAATGGACGTACTAATTTGTTATGCACCAGATGTACCCTGATTAGCACTGTTGTTCTGTCTAAAAAAAAAAAAAAAATTTCAAGTAATCATGGATGACACATTGCAAATTGTGATGAAATTATGGGTTGGTGACTCAGCTGTGATTTTTTGTTTGTTTGTTTGCCACCTGTCTCACACACCGGGGCCAAGAGTGATCACAGGGGATCTGTCTTTTCATTTTCTTTGTAAGGCAAAAAAAAAAAAAGGAGAAACTCTTCCTCTTGTGATGCAGCTCTGTGTGGTGTATTGGAAAAATGTGTTAAAATTGTGATCTATCACTTTAAATTCTCCGGGTATTTTTCTGATCCTGCGTGCAGGTGTGATGGCTCTGTTGTGAAGTGTGGAATCTGGGTTTAGCAGTGGTCAGTTAGTAGACAGGCAGCTTAAAGTGAGGTGGGGCAAGTTGTGCCTCTGTTTTAGGGCGCAGCCTTTGTCTCTCTCTGTTTTAAGGTTCTTGTGTGTTATCACTTTAAATTCTAAGAAATAAAGTAGTTATGTTGCAACCTTCCAGCAAGGCACTGCATTTAGCCGTATGGAGTGGAAATCCATCAACCTCACGAAGAAACTTGCCCAAATACAGACAGATATCATCTTCCTTTCCAAATGCAAATGGATGGACATCATACCAAATGGGCTAAAGGTAAAAAATCCACTGCTATCTACATACTACACAGACCACAGTGAGAGATTATGCCATACTCTA
This sequence comes from Gopherus flavomarginatus, assembly GCF_025201925.1. Lineage (NCBI taxonomy): Eukaryota > Metazoa > Chordata > Testudines > Testudinidae > Gopherus > Gopherus flavomarginatus. The sequence continues at coordinate 254,456,286 of NC_066618.1, read as the reverse complement.
TCAAAGAAACTGAGGAACCACCTGATCAGCATCCTATACAGCAAACAGGAAAACATCAAAAAAGAGCTCTCCAACCTGGAGACTCTCATTAATAACCAAACTTCCATACAAACGGACTTCACTAAAATAAGACAGGAGATCTACATTACTCACTTTACCTCTCTACAAAGGAAAAAGGACCGTAAGCTGTCTAAACTCCTACCTGCCACATGGGGCCACAACCGTAGTACCCCTAACCCACCCAGCAATATCATTAATCTATCCAACTACACACTCAGCCCAGAAGAAAAGTCTGTCCTATCTCGGGGACTCTCTTTCTGCCCTGCCACCCCCACCAACATGATCCAGTTCTGCGGCGATCTGGAAGCCTACTTTCGCTGTCTCCGACTCAAAGAATACTTTCAGGACAACACTGAACAGCGCACTGATACACAGGTACCCTCCCACCAACAGCACAAGAAGAAGAACTCCACATGGACTCCTCCTGACGGTCGAAATGACAGTCTGGACCTATACATTGAATGCTTCCGTCGATGTGCACAGGCAGAAATTGTGGAAAAACAACATCGCTTGCCTCATAACCTAAGTCATGCAGAACGCAATGCCATCCACGGCCTCAGAAACCACCCTGACATCATCATCAAAGAGGCTGATAAAGGAGGTGCTGTTGTCATCATGAACAGGTCTGACTACCAAAAGGAGGCCGCCAGACAACTCTCCAATACCAAATTCTATGGGCCACTTCCCTCAGATCCCACTGAGGAATACACTAAGAAACTGCACCATCTACTCAGGACACTGCCTACTCTAACACCAGAACAAATCAACATACCCTTAAAGCCCTGACCAGGGTTATTCTATCTACTACCCAAGATCCACAAACCTGGAAATCCTGGACGCCCCATAATCTCGGGCATTGGCACTCACACTGAAGGACTGTCTGGATATGTGGACTCTCTGCTCAGACCCTATGCCACCAGTACTCCCAGCTATCTCCGTGACACCACTGATTTCCTGAGGAAACTACAATGCATTGGTGACCTTCCAGAAAAGACCATCCTAGCCACCATGGATATAGAGGCTCTCTACACAAACACCCCACACAAAAATGGAATACAAGCTGTCAGGAACAGTATCCCTGATGATGCCACAGCACAACTGGCTGCTGAGCTCTGTGCCTTTATCCTCACACACAACTGTTTCAAATTTGATGACAATATATGTCTCCAGATCAGGGCATCGCTATGGGCACCCGCATGGCCCCACAATATGCCAATATGTTTATGGCCGACCTGGAACAACGCTTCCTCAGCTCTCGTCCACTCACGCCCCTTCTCTACCTACGCTACATTGATGACATCTTCATCATCTGGACCCATGGGAAGGAGACTCTGGAAAAATTCCACCATGATTTCAACAGCTTCCACCCCACCATCAACCTCAGCCTGGACCAATCTACATGAGAGGTCCACTTCCTAGACACCACGGTGCAAATAATTGATGGTCACATTAACACCACCCTCTACCAAAAACCTACCGACCGCTATGCCTACCTTCATGCCTCCAACTTCCATCCCGGGCACATCCCACGATCCATTGTCTACAGCCAAGCACTGAGGTACAACCACATCTGCTCTAACCCCTCAAACAGAGACCAACACCTACAAAATATCCACCAAACATTCTCAAAACTACAATACCCGCATGAGGAAATAAGGAAACAGATCAACAGAGCCAGACATGTATCCAGAAGCCTCCTACTGCAAGACAAACCCAGGAAAGAAACCAACAGGACTCCACTGGCCATCACATACAGTCCCCATCTAAAACCTCTCCAATGCATCATCAGGGATCTACAACCCATCCTGGACAATGATCCCACACTTTCACAGGCCTTGGGTGGCAGGCCAGTCCTCGCCCACAGACAACCTGCCAACCTGAAACATATTCTCACCAATAACTGCACACCGCACCAAAGTAACTCTAGCTTAGGAACCAATTCATGCAACAAATCTCGATGCCAACTCTGCTCACACATCTACACGAGCAACACCATCACAGGACCTAATCAGATCAGCCACACCATCACTGGTTCATTCACCTGCACATCCACCAATGTAATATACGCCATCATATGCCAGCAATGCCCCTCTGCTATGTACATCGGCCAAACTGAACAGTCTCTATGGAGAAGGATAAATGGACACAAATCAAATATTAGGAACGGCAATATACAAAAACCTGTAGAAGAACACTTCAACCTCCCTGGCCACACTATAGCAGACCTTAAGGTGGCCATCCTGCAGCAAAAAAACTTCAGGACCAGACTTCAAAGAGAAACTGCTGAGCTTCAGTTCATCTGCAAATTTGACACCATCAGCTCAGGATTAAAAAAAGACTGTGAATGGCTTGCCAACTACAAAACCAGTTTCTCCTCCCTTGGTTTTCACACCTCAACTGCTAGAACAGGGCCTCATCCTCCCTGATTGAACTAACCTCATTATCTCTAGCTTGCTTGCATATATATACCTGCCCCTGGAAATTTCCACTATATGCATCTGACGAAGTGGGTATTCACCCACGAAAGCTCATGCTCCAAAACATCTGTTAGTCTATAAGGTGCCACAGGATTCTCTGATGCTTTAACCTTCCAGCAACACTCTTTATGCTTTTAGCTAATCTTGTTGTGTCTACACCAGAAACATAACACAGAGAGGTAAGGAAAGTCCTTTCCCTCTCACTGGGTGCAGAGAGGAAGAGTGGTGGATTCTTCATCTCAGTATGCAGGATAGAGGGCAACATAAGCAGGAGTGGCTGGTCTCTTCTCCCCCCTGCAAGGCTTTGTGACAATGGGAGGAAGCTGTTGGGCCATGCAAAAAAGAAAAAAATAGGGAGTCATGGAATCTGTGACAAAACAACAGCCCCACCTATGATCAGCTCCAGATGGAATGGGAGAGGGCAACAAAAACTAGGATGGTTCACAGAAAGATGCAGGCCTGAGAGAGCCCTCCCAGGAGTGAAGGGGAGTAGGTTTACTCACACTTAACACACTGTATAATATGTATTAGTAGGCATGGGTGTGGAAGCTGGGACGCCTGAGTTCTGGTCACAGCCCAAAAATCAAACTACTTAATCTCTCTCTGTTTCAGTTTCCTCCTCTGTAAAAATAAAGGCTGTGATACTTACCTACCTCACAAGGGTATTGTGAGGATTAGGTAGTGAATGTTTGCACATAGCTTTAAAGATGTGAAGCAATGTATAAGGGCTAATTCCTGATATTATTGGCTAATCAAAAAGACAGAGCTATTTGCTTTTTTCTCCCCAAACCTGCAAAACTGTAAGTTATTTCTGTTTAAATCTTCTCTTTGGCCCACATGCAAAGTCTAACTTCAGCTCAGACACACTCCCAAGGCAGAGGTTTCTCTCATAGACACCTGACTGCACACAGTTAGTAAAAAGGTGAAGTTCCAGCTTCCTAGCATGACTTCCTTCCTGGCTGTGGAATCCTTATGATAATCTGTGGTAGGTTCGTTCTTAGCAATAGGGTCAGTGGGCAGACAGACCTAGAGATCATTCCTGTCCTCATTCAATTTAAACTGGTCCACCAGGGCAAGATTGTGGTTTAACTGTTAATGAATGACAGAAGGAATAGTGAAGAGCATTTCTAGGCTCAGAACAGCTGATGCAGGCTGATATCAGGCTCAAGACAAAGAGAAAGCCTCAGGGGATGACTGCTGAGGATCAGGAGTTTGATGAGCCATTCACTTCAGCTCAATTGAGAACTGTCCAGCACACTCATGGCTAGCTTTTGAAGAGAGTGAGACAGTGGCCTTATGATAATGTAATGATTACTGTAGACAGCACTTCCATGGATAGGTGGTGCTGTAGCTTTATCTTAATGGCAAGTTGTCTTGTTTTGTTGTAACACTGCTGTATCTGAGGGTATGTCTACACTGCCTGCCGGATCGGCGGGTAGCAATCGGTTTATTGGGGATCGATATATCGTGTCTCATCTAGACGCAATATATTGATCCCAGAACGCGCTTCCATCGACTCCGGAACTCCACCAGAGTGAGCGGCGGTAGTGGAGTCAACAGGGAGCCGTGGCCGTCGATCCTGCACCGTGAGGACGGGAAGTAAGTCGAAATAAGATACTTTGACTTCAGCTACGCGATTCACGTAGCTGAAGTTGCGTATCTTACATTGACCCCGCCCACTAGTGTACACCAGGCCAGACTGGGGAGATGGATTGTACGCTTCATCTTGGTTGTGTGTGCTGCAGTTATTTTCAGGGTTCCAATAAATCCTTTGGTTTCTAAAACTGAATATTACACTATTTATTTGGACTATGCAAAGTGCTCCACTTAAGGAAGGAACAATCAGTTTCACACATACAGAATGAGAAGAGACTGTCTTTGAAGGAGTACGGCAGAAAGGGATCTAGGGGTTATAGTGGACCACAAGCTAAATATGAGTCAACAGTGTGATGCTGTTGCAAAAAAAAGCAAACATGATTCTGGGATGCATTAACAGGTGTATTGTGAGCAAGACACGAGAAGTCATTCTTCCGCTCTACTCTGCACTGGTTAGGCCTCAACTGGAATATTGTGTCCAGTTCTGGGCACCGCATTTCAAGAAAGATGTGGAGAAATTGGAGAGGGTCCAGAGAAGAGCAACAAGAATGATTAAAGGTCTAGAGAACATGACCTATGAAAGAAGGCTGAAAGAATTGGGTTTGTTTAGTTTGGAAAAGGGAAGACTGAGAGGGGACATGATAGCAGTTTTCAGGTATCTAAAAGGGTGTCATCAGGAAGAGAGAGAAAACTTGTTCACCTTAGCCTCTAAGGATAGAACAAGATGCAATGGGCTTAAACTGCAGCAAGGGAGGTTTAGGTTGGACATTAGGAAAAAATTCCTAACTGTCAAGGTGGTTAAACACTGGAATAAATTGCCTAGGGAGATTGTGGAATCTCCATCTCTGGAGATATTTAAGAGTAGGTTAGATAAATGTCTATTAGGGATGGTCTAGACAGTATTTGGTCCTGCCATGAGGGCAGAGGACTGGACTCGATGATCTCTCGAGGTCCCTTCCATCCCTAGAATCTATGAATTATCACATGATGGGTTGGAGCCTCCTCCTAGGATCCTCTAGCATTTGACATAACAAGTTAATTGAATTTGTTCTCTTATGATCTTCAGGACAAAGGACTTTTACCAATTATAAAAATGTGTAGTCATTAAAAGTGTTCTTAATGATGCAAATTCAGGAGCAAAACTGAAATACAATAGGGCCTCTAAGAGTAGACAGAAAAATGTAAGTAATCCATTAAAGGAGGGAGATTTTACACTGACATAATCTTGGCAAGAGTAAATATGTATACGATAAGAAATATGGTTTGGCCGGATTTTCTTTTATTCTCTTTCTTACTGAAGATACTCATGTAATTATTAACAGTCTACATCCCAATCTAGCTGCTAGAGCCCTGCCTCAATGTGATCTAATTGAACCTTTTCTTCTTGGTCTGTCTATGTCTTTTCCCATCTCCTTTTCTTATTCCCTGTTATCTTGACTTCTCTTTCTGTATTCTTAATCTCATGCTGCGTAACATGGACATTACCATTAGGATCATAGCCTGCTACCACTAATCAAAATTGTTTACCACCAAAGCCTATTTTGTTAATGGATATTCCATTAGAGTGTAGAAGCCTACTTTTTTAAGACCCCCACAGAGCCAGGCTAGGACTTAAGTTCTTTCTGTACCAATATTGATCAGGTTCATAATTCAATGACCATCACTGGTACCTTGTATGCCATGGTCACCCAAGAATGGTGTATTAGCCAGGCAAGAATGTTCAGGAGCCACTATACAAGATAGTCAAGGATAAAAGATTTTCAGAGAACCCTGCAGGACCAACAATAGAATTGTTTACTGTTTGAGCATTGTTATCTGTCAGAGATGTATGGAACCTAGCCAGGCCCATCATTCTCCTCAGGGGGACCATTAAAGTAAAACTTGTGCATGTTCTGTTGCAATTTATAACCTATATAAACATCAGCAGCTTTTCCAAGTTTTGCAAGTACAGTTCATATTTGAATGATGCTCTTGAGGTTACCACAACAACACTGTGAACTGAACAAAGCAGAGTCAATCCCATCATGTCTTTTGTACTGGAGTCCCAGTCACCACTCAGGATTTATGACTAGAATGTGGCATTTAAGCATAACCCTGCACTGGGAGTGATGTAAAATCAGCCTGCCCCGTGGGAGCAGCAGGAGGCGTTTTGCTTTGCATCCTGTTCCTACACCCCTTGTGGGGTGCAGCTTATTCCTCCCTGTGCTCCTTGATACAGTGCAGAGGTGGAGCAGAGTCATGGCGTTACCTCCGGGGAGTTCAGAGTCTGTAATTCTGCCTGATCCTTGAGTGGGCCATGCAGGGCGTGAGGGAGGAAATCTCCTCACGCTCCCATGCAATATGCAGTTGTATAAGAGCTAAGCCCTTAATGAACCAAATGAGACTATTGGTACGCAAGCTTGAAAATCTCTCTGCTGGCCCTGAAAGAGAAAATCACTGAAAAGAAAAAAAAACCGATAGTACTGTTTTTTCTGATACAGACACTATGACCTCAACTGTTAGGGACATTAACAAAGGGGGAATGATGGGGGCTGGCCATTGCATTGACAATAACAAGATTGCAAAGCTGGAATTCTACCATTTGAGAGAAGAAAGTATTTCCATGGTAACTGCAAATACATTATTCAATGAGAGAGGGAGAGAAATGAGGTTTCTTAAAGGGGGCGATTCCCATGAGAATTGTTGAGTCTGTCTCCTAAACGGAAGTACACCTTAAACATGGGGAAGCAGGAATAACGTCTGTATGGAACACAGTAAAAGTGTTGATTGGTGTGTGTTTAAATATTTTTTCTGTCTAAACTTTGACATTGAAAACCCTATATCTGGAGCATGTAAACATGAGCTAGACTAGACTGTTTAGGTCTTTTTGTCACCCACTAAAAGTTCCTGATGTAAGAAAACAATGATTATTTTTCAGTTTGTGTCTTTTAATGTATTTGTGGAGATATCGTTCACACGAGTTCTCTCCAATAGCCTTCATGGCAGCTGATTGTGTTCTATTCTACTGGCATCTAGTTTCTTATGCCAGGCCTGTAATCATGTTATTGGAGCACTGCCCATAGAAGAATTAAGGAACTTGGCTGGCCCCTGTCCATCAGATCTCCATTTCTCTCCCAAACAGGAGGAAAAACTGCATATGGATGTTGTTGCTCTTATGAAGTGCTGTGTGCTTTTATTTCAAGGGGGCAGGTCAAACACATGCCCCTTGCAGCTGGAGTAGAAAAGAGTGAGGATTTGCAGTAGTCCATGAATTCACCAGATTTGGACTGGCCCCCTGAGGAACCTCCATCTCCTGCACAGATAAGCTTTCCCCCAGCACTGTGCCATTCTGGTAGGTTCTCAGCTGGAGAACCAGAGGACAAGTAACTAGGTGTATTAAGCGGGGTAAATATGAGTATTTGAATAGTCCAATACATCACAACAACAACAACAACAACTCACATTCGTTGTAGTCTCCTGAATTCCAAAGGATCACAAAACAATTAGGAGTTGTACAGGCCATCAGCACAAGCAGCGTTTCGCCGCTCTTCACTCCTCCCCACCCCCACAGCTTCTGGAGAAATTGTAGGGCCTCCTCATCAGTCCCTCCATAGACTCCCCATAGTAGCTGAGGGGAGAAGATGCACACAGCTGAAGTCCTCCCCTCTGCAGCCATGGGGAGTGAAGATGGTAATTGCCAATGTTCCTCACATGACTGAGAGCTGCAGTTATACCATGCACAGTCATGCAAGGTGCAACATGTGGGAAACACTGATACTCTCAGCTTCACCCTCCACACCTATGGGCTCCTGAAGTGCCCATCTTCTTTTGGTCATTAGCATTCACAAGATGCTTCATAGAACACAGGTCCCAGGTAGAGATATGATTGAAAGGAGGAATCAGGGTGGGTCTCTTCCTCGCTCGCCGGTGCTGTGCGGGGGTGCCAGTGAGACCCATCCTCACTCCCTGGGGCTGTGGGAAACTTGGTCGCCCCTCTTTATTTTACACCTCTGCTGGGGCAGCAGTCTGAACTCTTTTCTCCTCCTTGTGATTCCTTTGCATTGGAATGAAGGCTGGGAAGGTGCAACCCTTACTGCTGACCAGGTAAGTGAGAAATGCTGAATTTACTTATGCAGCCACTCATCACTATAATTAGAGGGAAATGTCACAATAAATGGAATGTATCTTCAGTTGAAGTGAATGAAGGTCCCTTTAATTACAATGAAGCAATTTGGGACTTTCTTTCCGTTTCTCCTCTCTCACTTCGCTGTGCAGGTTCATTGTAAAGACATTCCTGTTAAAACAACTCTGTGCACAGGCAACTTTGTTCTTTTTTATGGTCACAGGTGACTCTTTTAGTCTGGTAGATAAGTCATTGACTGAAGGATAATAAAATACCATCTCTTCCGCTTCATCTGCAAAGAGTTTTACCTTAATAGACTATAGGGGTGCTGGATGTCTGTTCAGTTTTTGCTACCCCATTTCCCTTTGCCCCCCAGTTTGTATTTCAAGGCTATATAACCTGGAGATAAGATCTCCGAACTGTAAACTGAGGCAGCACTGTATTGTGGAATCTGTAGAGAGACAGACTGGAATAATAGGTTGAATGCTTAGATGCCTCCAACTGGAAAAAAATAAAGATGAGGGCGAGCTGAATCCACAAGTGCATTTGGTGTGCCTTAGGAGGAAAGTGATGAAAATACTGATAGCTAGTCCACATTTATGCTCCCACTATTGCTAATTCTGAGGGAATGCATGGGGTTAGTGAGACTAGAAATAGGCTAGCCTTCTGTCCAGGGCCCCTGGATGGGCATTCAAGGGACCTACGTTCAATTTCCACTTCTTCTACAGGTCTGCTGGGTGACCTTGGGCAACTAATTCCCCCCTCGTGCCTCAGTTTCCTCATCTATAAAATGGGATCATGATTTGACCTCCTATATAAGAGCTAGTGCAATTGTGGGAATTCTTCCTAAAATAGCCCAGGTCAAACCAGTCATATGTTGATCCAGTACAGCTGGAGGTTCCATTCATTTGAAAGGACATTCCACTTCGTTTTCCACAATGCTTTTTGTGACAATAAAAATAGCAGACCATGCACAGTCTGATACCTGAGTGACTATCAATACATATAAGATAGGAACATTGTACCAAAGATAAAGAAACAACATTACATAGTGGGCCAAATTCAGCCCTTGCATCAAGGGGCACAAGTCTATTGACTTCAGCTGAATTCCTTTTGCTTACTTGCACTATGAGTGAATTTGACCCAGTGTCAATATTTTACCTTTCATTTTAGTGTATATTTAGTAAACTGACTGTGTCAGGAACCTAGATTTTTGTTACCTAGCAACATTGTGTGAGGGGTTATAACCAATGTCACGAATACTAAAAAAAAAAAAAAAAAGAGGAAAAGAGAGAGTTGTAAAGTGAGTTTTAAAGATGAAAATTCAGTGCCATAGCTGGTGAAAATTAGTGGAGCTACAACAATTTACACTGCTGGAGATCAGTCTTTACATGCTGTGATAGATATTTCAATACAGGGCATCTTTCCTCTGACCAGCCAGCACAGGGTTACCATCATTCCAATCTACTAGTTCAAACCTCAGGTTTTGCCTCTGTTGCAATACATCCGTCTCTTTGGCCTGCAAACAGAACTCATCCTGCTTGTCAGATCCCCAAACTCTGTCCCAGATGACTCTGTGCTAAGCTTCACTGCCTTGCACCATCTGCCAACTTGCCCATTGCATTAAGTAGAGTGAGATGCACTCACCCCTTGTGTTCAGCTGTAAGCTCACACAGGTATTTGGAAGGGTCCAGGTCCTTCACATATCATTATCCCCATTTTCCAGGCAGAAACACCGAGGCATGGAGACTTTAAGTGAGCTTCTTGGGCCAGTAGGAGTGGGTGCACTGTGTTTTAGTGGAGTATGCATGAGAATGGGAGACAGGAGACCTGGCTGCTAACTCTGGTTCTGTAATGACTTAACCTATCTAGGCATCAGTTTTCTCATCTGTAAAATGGGGATAATGATATTTGCCTTCTTTGTAGGAGCATGAGCTAATAGCCAGGGATGCAGCCCCATATGCGGAGTGTCCCTAGCCTCTGATTCTCAGAAGCTGGGAGTGGACGAGAGGCAATCACTGAGTGATTGCCTATTCTGTTCATTCCCTCTGAAGTGCCTGGCACTGGCCACTGACAGAATTCAGGATTTTGAGCTAGCAGACCATTGGTCTGACCTGGTATGGCCGTTCTTATGAGTGTTACAAGACCTAACTACATAATCCTTGTAATATGCTATGTCTCTGTGCTCTTTCCTCCTCCTATTTAGCCTGGGAATGGGCACCACCAACGTAACGATTGTCCACAGAATTCATAGGAAGACGTCAAATAGCAAAAGCAAAACAATTTGTGACAAATATTTTGACCAGCTCTAGCGGCCATTCAAAGCACCTTAGAAACCACTGGCAGCAGGCAGTGTGCAACACAACCACACAGATTATGAGACAAAAGAAAGTGCTAATGTGGCCTTTTAAAAGATCATTCATCCCTTATTCCCATCAAACACCCATGACATTAGTCCTAGCTTGTCATCTTCCTACTGTTTTATTTTTTACCGAATATAGTAACATAGGGGGTGTGTGCGTGCCTGCATATATTATTTAGTGAAGTCAATTAAAAAGATGATGAGAAGGATGACAATGAGATAGAGGGTCTTCTAAATGCCTTTTACAGACTGTTCAGTGTTCATGCATAAAAAGGTGCAGAGCCAAGAAACGACAACATTCACGCTTTATTCCTTCTTCCACATCTACTGTGCTCACTCATCAAGCACTTCCTGAAAGCAGCATTCTCTACATCTCTATACACAATCATACTATACCCCACCCCCCTCCACCATCGGGAAGCTATTCATCATAACACACACCACAGTTATCACTAACAATTCATATACCTGGAGACTGTTACTGCCTGAGCTGTCCCCTGCTGCTTTCTCCCAGGAGCATGTATAACTATATTATGCAGCTTCCTCTGTGCCTGATCCGTAAAGGATGTGAGGCTATTATGAGGTTGTGTGTAGGGGTCTATTACAGGAGTGGGGGGTGAGGTTCTGTGGCCTGCAATGAGCAGGAGGTCAGACTAGACGAGCATGATGATCCCTTCTGACTTTAAAATCTATGAGCCCAGCTAGAAAGCCTAGTGCACGCTCCAGTCTTGTGCTTTCAGCTCTAGAAGCTGCTGGTTCAAGCCTCAGGCCATGTCTACATCTAAAATTTTGCAGCGCTGGTTGTTACAGCTGTATTAGTACAGCTGTATAGGGCCAGCGCTGCAGAGTGGCCACACTTACAGCAACCAGCGCTGCAAGTGGTGTTAGATGTGGCCACACTGCAGCGCTGTTGGGCGGCTTCAAGGGGTTTTGGGGAAGGCGAGAGCAAACCGGGGAAGGAGACCAGCTTCGCCGCGGTTTGCTCTCGCGTTCCGCGAACCACCCTGCAAACCGCAGGGAAGGAGACCTGCTTGTTCGGGGAACGCGAGAGCAAACCGCGGCGAAGCTGGTCTCCTTCCCAGGTTTGCTCTCGCGTTCCACGAACCACCCTGCAAACCGCAGGGAAGGAGACCTGCTTGTTCGGGGAACGCGAGAGCAAACCGCGGCGAAGCTGGTCTCCTTCCCCGGTTTGCTCTTGCGTTCCGCGAACCACCCTGCAAACCGCAGGGAAGGAGACCTGCTTGCTCGGGGGTTCGGCGAACGCGAGAGCAAACCGGGAAAGGAGACCAGCTTCGCCGCGGTTTGCTCTCGCGTTCCCCGAACAAGCAGGTCTCCTTCCCTGCGGTTTGCAGGGTGGTTCGCGGAACGCGAGAGCAAACCGCGGCGAAGCTGGTCTCCTTCCCCGGTTTGCTCTCGCGTTCGCCGAACCCCCGAGCAAGCAGGTCTCCTTCCCTGCGGTTTGCAGGGTGGTTCGCGGAACGCGAGAGCAAACCGCGGCGAAGCTGGTCTCCTTCCCCGGTTTGCTCTCGCCTTCCCGGAACCACCCAGCAAACCTCAGGGAAGGAGACCTGCTTGCTCGGGGTTCGGGGAACGCGAGAGCAAGCCGGGGAAGGAGACCAGCTTGATTACCAGAGGCTTCCTCAGGTATGCTGGGATACCTGCTTATTCCACGGAGGTCAAGAAAAGCGCTGGTAAGTGACTATACTTGATTACCAGCGCTGGATCACCAGCGCTGGATCCTCTACACCCGAGACAAAACGGGAGTACGGCCAGCGCTGCAAACAGGGAGTTGCAGCGCTGGTGGTGCCCTGCAGATGTGTACACCTCCTAAGTTGCAGCGCTGTAACTCCCTCACCAGCGCTGCAACTTTCTGATGTAGACAAGCCCTCAGTCTTGGCCATCACACATACACAGGAGCAGAGCAGAGTAACTTCTTCCTGAGAGATTTCAAGACCTGCTCTTCCTAGAGGATGCTTAGAGTCAGTCATTTCTGTAACTTGAACCCTTGTTGGAAGTGGAAGAAGAAATTCTTTGATTCTTCTGCTGCATAATCTCCCTTCGGTACATCTGTAAGAAATGACAATTATCATCTCCCTGTCAGACTGGCATATAAGCCTACTTCTACCATATATGTAGTACTGGGAAACTTCTGATTTATTTTTATAAAGGAATGTGTGTGACCATAGGTGTTGATTCTGTGGGTGCTCCAGCCCTCGAACACCCTCGGAAAAAAATTAGTGGTTGCTTAGCGTCCACTGGCAGCCCTGCCGATCAACTCTTCCCCCTCCCTCCCAGCGCCTACCGCCCAACATGATCAGTTGTTCCAGGGCATGCAGGAGGCACCAGGGAGGACGGGGAGGAGCAGAGATGGGAGTGCGCTCAGGGGAGAGGGGAGTACTGGGTGGGAAGAAACAGGGTGGAGGTGGAGCAGGGGCAGGAAGAGGCACGGTGGGGGCTTGGAAGAAGGGAGTGGGGTAGGGATGAGGGTGGGAAGAGGCGGGCGGGGATGGCAGCTTGAGGGAAGGGTCAGATGGAGGTGGGGCCTAGGGCAGAGTGGGGGTTGAGCACCCTTGGGGTCTAGAGGAAGCCAGCGCCTGTGTGTGTGACTCAGTTTCCCTTTTTATCTTGTATGGTTAACCACTGGGTGTGAAAGGGTTAACTTCTTTCTTGAAACAAGATAGACAAGGTAATATCAAAAGATATTGTCTCTCTCATGTACCAATGCCTCTACAACAATATTTAACATGAAAAGATGGGGGTTGCCATATCAACTCTAATGAGACAAATCAATTAAGATGGGCTATTCTCAGCAAGAGAAAAAAAATTTTTGTAGTGATAATCAGATGGCCCATTTCAAACAGTTGACAAGAAGGTGTGAGTAACAATAGGAGGAAAAATTAGCATGGGAAAATAGTTTTTAGTTTGTGTAATGACCCACCCACTCCCAGTCTTTATTAAAATCTAATTTAATAGTGTCCAGTTTGCAAATTAATTCCAGTTCTGCAGTTTCGTGCTGGAATCTGTTTTTGAAGTTTTGTTGTTGTTGTTGAAGAATTGTGATTTTTAGGTCTGTAATCTACTGGCCAGGGAGGTTGAAGTGTTCTCCAACTGGTTTTTGAATGCTATAATCCTTGAGGTCTGATTTGTGGTGATTTACTCTTTGCATAGAGACTGTCTGGTTTGGCCAATGTACATGGCAGAGGGGCATTGCTGGCACATGATGGTATATATCACATTGGTAGATGTGCAGGTGAACGAGCCCCTGATGGTGTGGCTAATGTGATTAGGTCCTATGATGGTGTCCCTTGAATAGATATGTGGACAGAGTTGGCATCTGGCTTTGTTGCAAGGATAGGTGCCCGAGTTAGGTAGTTAGACACCTAAATTAATTTCCAATGAGACTTGACTCCTAAGAGCTTACATCATCTTTGAAAATGGATTTGATTTAGGCTCCTAAATCACATAGGAGCTTTTGAAAATATTACCCCAAGTCAGCTTTTCCCATGTTCTTTAAGATTCTGTGGGTTCAGTGTCATGCTCCTGGTTTGCTGTCACTACAATATAGGGATCTCAGCTCTGATACCAATGTAAATTGATTCTCCCTTACCATCAACCTTATCTGGGTTTAAAATAATTGTTTTTAATGTACAATATCTCTAGTTTCAATTATGATGCTAGGACTGGTCTATTATAAACCCTAATGCATCTTGTCAAGTGTCAATGGCCTTTGGCAGGAAAAGAAAAAGCCATTCTAAAATGAATACATTTAAGTTGAGAGGCACTACTGTAAAGTGTAGCAGTGGCTTTCACACTATGCAGAGCTGCATAACGCTCTCGCAGAATGAGGCAAGTATTGATTAGCTTTCTACAATACTCTAGTTTATCTAAACTGCTGTTAGTGTATTTGGCACTTAGGCCATGTCTACATCTAAAATTTTGCAGCGCTGGTTGTTACAGCTGTATTAGTACAGCTGTATAGGGCCAGCGCTGCAGAGTGGCCACACTTACAGCAACCAGCGCTGCAAGTGGTGTTAGATGTGGCCACACTGCAGCGCTGTTGGGCGGCTTCAAGGGGGGTTCGGGGAACGCGAGAGCAAACCGGGAAAGGAGACCAGCTTCGCCGTGGTTTGCTCTCGCGTTCCCCGAACCACCCTGCAAACCGCAGGGAAGGAGACCTGCTTGCTCAGGGGTTCGGGGAACGAGAGAGCAAACCGGGGAAGGAGACCAGCTTCGCCGCGGTTTGCTCTCGCGTTCCCCGAACCCCCCTGCAAACCTCAGGGAAGGAGACCTGCTTGCTCGGGGTTCGGGGAACGCGAGAGCAAACCGGGGAAGGAGACCAGCTTGATTACCAGAGGCTTCCTCAGGTATGCTGGGATACCTGCTTATTCCACGGAGGTCAAGAAAAGCGCTGGTAAGTGTCTATACTTGATTACCAGCGCTGGATCACCAGCGCTGGATCCTCTACACCCGAGACAAAACGGGAGTACGGCCAGCGCTGCAAACAGGGAGTTGCAGCGCTGGTGGTGCCCTGCAGATGTGTACACCTCCTAAGTTGCAGCGCTGTAACTCCCTCACCAGCGCTGCAACTTTCTGATGTAGACAAGCCCTTAGTTACAAGAGTCTGTTAGAGAAACTTCAAACTATCTGGAGAGATCAAACCTGAATAGAACTGGGGTGTAACAGCAAGAAATGTTTAATCTGATACACATATATTCAGGGCTCAAACTTTGAGGGGTGGGATGAGAAAGTGTCTCTAAATTATTTTCTGATACCCTGAACCCTGGCCAGCTAAATGCCAAAGTGGCCCTGGCATGAACTTAGAATGTACGACTTCATGACAACTGAAAGGTGGGAGGGACCCAGAGCTTGGGCGCCAGCCTTAGCCCAGAAGTCTACACAGCATTGAAACAGCCCCACAATCAGAGCCCTGTGAGCCCGAGTTGGCTGGCTTGGGCCAGCTGTGGGGTTCTCTTTGCTGTGACACTTCATATTTCACACACAGTCAAATTTCAGCTGTTGTCAATCAGTATTGATAGACCTAGGCTGATTTACCCCAACCTAAGATCTGGCCCACCGTTTTTACTACCAATGAATATTTTTTTCAAATCAATCCAAGTTCAAGTTCAAGTACTGCTTGGGAACCTGCCAACCAACCCTTTTCTAGGGTGCTTAATAAATGAGTAAGGCAATCTCCACAGTGGAGATGAGAGCTTCACTTTTCCAGAAACAATTTCAGTGTATCTCTAATAATTCTTCACTAGAACTGATGATGCTGTACACTTTTAAAAGGATCCATTTTCTAGAAAGACCAGGCCACTTTGTGGTCTGATTCAAGATCCGTCTTTCATAGCTGTCTGGCAGGCTTGTAAGCTGTATACTCTACACAGGGCAATGTAGCATCCAGGAATTGAGTAGTATCCCTTTAAATAATTTGTGAGTCCTCTGGGAGGCCTCCCTGCCGTCTATGTTTCTGAAGCCACCAGATCCATTCCAGAGCATCAGTGTGCATATATAGCTAGGCCTTGCACGTTCTGTATGATTATTAAACACGGTTATTTGAACCCCACTGTGCCTATTAGGTTTGTTCTGTAAAGAGCAAGGGACACAACAGGTTGCAGCTCAGCTTGCAAAGTTCAGATCCGGATCCAACTATCACCAGGTGCAGATGGGAGCAGGTGTCTCATCTGCTGTTCCAGTTCCTGCCCATCTCTAGTTATAACATTTAATAAAATGCTTGAAGCACAAGTAGCGGCTGCACAGTTTTGTTTGTTTGTTTTACAAAGCTGAGATTTGAGAGTCTACCAGACCCTCAGACTATGGGGCTGGAATATGAACCATTTCCTTGATCTTTTCCTAACCTCGTAAAACCATTTATTGGAGTAGTCTTCTTGCAACATTCCCATTAAAATGCTATTACAAAACATTGCACGCCCACTTGAGCAATCACTGCACAGCCTTGTGCATCACTGATTTTAAATTATCTAAGGCTGTGGTTCTCACTCAGGGGTATGCGTGCCCCTGGGGTTACGCAGAGGTCTTCCAAGGAGTACATCAACTCACCTAGATATTTGCCTAGTTTTACAACAGGCTACATAAAAAGCACTAGCGAAGTCAGTTTAAACTAAAATTTCATACAGACAATGACTTGTTTAAACTGCTCTATATACTATACTCTGAAATGTAAGTACAATATTTAATTTCCAAATTATTTATTTTATAATTATATGGTGAAAATGAGAAAGTAAGCAACTTTTCAGTAATACTTGTATTTTCATGTCTGATTTTGTAAGCAAGTAGTTTTTAAATGAGGTGAAACTTTGGGGTACACAAGACAAATCAGAGCCACTGACCTATGGTACTAGGCTTTAAAGAAAAACTGTAGTATGATGGAAAGTCTGTGCTAGCTACTAGATCCAATCCATACAAGTCCAAATCACTCATAAACAGTTTTTTAAAATATAAAATATACTAAATAATGATTAACAGCCAGAAACGAAGCTACCAGCTTCTCAGGTGCCTGACAATGGCAGCTGCCATTTTTGTGAAGTATTCCCTTACCTTATCTTTGAAGTAACGTTACTGGGCTGTCAGATTCACATTCATTGAACTTTTCAATTTTGGGTGGTGAACCACCCATGTAAGACTGGACCATAATGAGAGTGGTGTAGTTTAATCTCTGGCGAGACTCTGGATGCTGAGGAGATATAGCACCAATTCAGGGAATTGCATAAACAGGAAACAATCTCATTTTATTAAATGATGCAAAAGTCATGGAGCTTATCAAGTAACCAGCATAGCCTGATATTTTTAAACAAGGGAATTTCTTGGTAAGACAATCTCATTTTAGCACAAGTAACTTAACATTCACATTGGTCATTTTGTAGCTTTTTGCATTACTAGAACAGGGAATGGGAGCTTCACATTAGGTTAAAATTCAACCACTTGCAAAGGGCCAACAGAAGAACAATCAGGCAGGAAGGAGAATACAGAGATGGTCAAAGTGCTCCTTCAAACTTGGGCCTAGCCTATGCCTAAGCTAAAAGTTGCTTAAGTTTTCAAAATTAGATTTAAGTGGTCTTAAGAAGTGCATATAGACCTTGAATTGGCCCTCTGCAGAGGAATGGATTCCCCCATTTGGAAATGAATCACTTGTCATAGTGTCATATGTTGCTGATGGCCTGTTATACCTAATCAAGTTAGGAGCATCTCTACCTGCCTTTCGACAGCTACTTAAGGGCACTTGATGGCTAGAAATCTTGCCATGAGAGGATACAGAGGAAACTGGTTATCCAACATTGAAGTCAATGGGTGTGCATTAGTGTCACTGAGATAAGAATCTGGCCATTGTCTCTGGATATTTATCTTGGGTTCTCTCATTAACCCATTTAAGAAACACTTTAGACTATCAAAGAGTTTGAGAAAGGGCCTCACTGATGGCATGGAGTTAAATGGAAAATCATATGAGATGCTGTACCTAGGTTTCTAAATGAAGACCAAGAACTTTAATGCTATTTTAACATCTCTTTCATATTTAGTAATGCTTAGTTTTTAGTAATGCTTATTTTTTTTAAAATTGTAATGCTGTCCTCAGGGAGCCCAAAGCCATAAGCCACTGTGTTACTACTTTGCCTCAGCAAGAATGAGCAGTCCTGGAGGTTAGACTATGTGACAGCTCCCTGCCACACCAGTCTGCCTGCCTTACTAATAAACTCCTTGAGACTCTTCCAGTCTAAACCTTGCCTTCCAGGTAACACCCAGTGAACCCCAATTCCCTGGAGGTGTCTTTCTGCAGTGTCCAGTCCCTCTCACTGGAGATACACAGAAACTAAACAATTCCCTGGCTCCAGAGACAGAATGCAGACCAGCTTGCTGGTTCAGCTGGGGAAGCACACCTTATTTTAACTACAGCAGTACTTAGATGGTTATTAGTAAAACTAAGAATATGTTTATTAATAAAGAGCAGAGATTTAAGTGATACTAAGTATAAGAAGCAGTTTTCAGGTATCTAAAAGGGTGTCATCAGGAAGAGGGAGAAAACTTGTTCACCTTAGCCTCCAATGATAGAACAAGAAGCAATGGGCTTAAACTGCAGCAAGGGAGATTTAGGTTGGACATTAGGAAAAAGTTCCTGACTGTCAGGGTAGTTAAACACTGGAATAGATTGCCTAGGGAAGTTGTGGAATCTCCATCTCTGGAGATATTTAAGAGTAGGTTAGATAAATGTCTATTAGGGATGGTCTAGACAGTATTTGGTCCTGCCATGAGGGCAGGGGACTGGACTCGATGACCTCTCGAGGTCCCTTCCAGTCCTAGAGTCTATGAGTCTATGAGTCTATGAGAAAAAGACAGGTAGGGCTACAAACAAAACAAAAATATCAGACTTAAAACTTAATTCTAGCAAGCTACATCTTTGTCTAAAACAGAGTCTCACTTACATTAAGCTGTCAGCAAGTCCAGTCCTTCAGGTAGGAGGATCCACCGTTCACAGAATCAGAAGGTGTTGTTCCCTTTGTCCCCAAAGTGATGGGAAACTAAAGGGTTCTCTTTCTTCCCTTTTATAGTCCAGAAAAATCTTTGAAATGTATGCTCTGAGAAGTAATCCTGACAAAGTTCCTCGGCCCTGCTGCAAATTCTTCAGGGTGCGGATACCAAGCCCCTTCTTTATCCAAATTTCTTTTTTGATTGTCTTAATCACTTTGTTTACCTTATATGTAGCTTTACTTTCATTTAAATAAAGCCAGGCACATTAGTAACTCCACATTCTTTTATGTAGAGCAGTTTTATTTATCCACTGCCTCTAAAACAAACATATTTCCAGCACACACACATAACTCTCTATATACAACCCATACATACATCAAACAATGATATTGATGATTAGCATGCCACCTGTATTTATATGATACCTCAAAAGACACTGTTTGGCTAAATATTCTGACAAGAGTGTATTGATTGTGCTTTTTGCTGATTTGGCATAAAGAAGCACTTTGGGTCATAAAAATCTTCTAAACTATTTTGTCAAGACATTTTTAACAGCCTCCTTTGATAATTACATTACATTAAACCACTATAATGATATGTAAAGTCCACTAGTTTGGACATTTTTGCAGTAGAAGTGTGCTAGTACTATATAGATGAGTTTCTAATCTCCTGTGTCTCTGAGACAGACTTGCCTTGTTGGCTGCAGAGAAATGCATTTTCAACTCTATTTTTGTAATAACAGGTTTGTTGCCTTCCACTGGTTAATTATTTTAATTACACGTGACTATTTTCCACTGTTATCTTCTGTTTACCTATTGAGTGTCCAACTGCTGCAATGTAGAGCCAACCAAAATGTCATTTGGGCCCCAATCCTGAACCCTATGGGCCTTAGAATTCACAGTTGAGTGCCAAGTGGCATGAAAGATAATAATGAAATAGCACTGTCCTGTGATACTGTAACAGATGGCATCATACTGAGATTATCCAATCTTAATTATCCACATTTAGTTTGTGAGCTGAATGAATAGTGGATGGTGTAGCTTCGATATGATGCACTGAATATAGTAATAAAATAGTAAAGACTCTTTACATTTATAAAACAAATACAACATCCAATTGCCAGAATCTGCACTTCTGAGAATGCCTACAAATTGCTTATCAGTGACACACAGCACCCTGGTTCACAAGATCGTCTGACAGAGCAAGTTCTTATACCTTAATTATAATATTTAACTCTGCAAAGTATTTGGAAATAGTTTGTGTGAAAGGCTCTAGACAAAATACAGCTTAAACACCAAGCAAGTTGAAAGGAGACCTTTTAAGAGGTGATGCTTAGAACTCTCTGGGGAAGGAAAGCTTTGAGTCATAACAATGGCAGTGTCTTGGGGAAAAGTTACAATGCTCTGAAGGGAATTCTCTACCAGCCAATCTGTAGAATGCTGCCTCAATACAGCTTGTCCAAAATATTCGAGATGAATTCTCCAGCTTGAAAACACAGGACATGTGTCTTGGGACGAGCGCCAGCAGAGAGGGAATTTCAATGGACAAGAATGCAGACATGTAAGCAAATTCATGGTAAAGCCTCAGACCCATTGCTAAGTCTATATTACTGATATAAATCAACAGGCTTCTGACACAATCCCACATGACATTCTCATAAGCAAACTAAGGAAATATGGTCTAGTTGAAATCACTAAAAGTAGTCTAGCTACAGTCCAAGTTAGAGTGGAGTAGAAGGCAAATTCAAAGCACTGATGACCTAAGCATGCCCACTGATTTCAATGGAATTGAATGAACTGAATTGAAATCAACTATGCAAGCAGTGAATTTGGTCCAGTCTGTTTCCTCAGGGACATAGGTTTCCAGACATAATGCCACTAACAGATGATCTCCTTTTATGAAATGAAGGGGTTTCATATTTAACCAGTACCTATTAGCCAAGAGAATCCCAGCTCACATTACATAGGTTACAAATAGCAACCCTGATAATCAGCTATGGCATCTCGGGAGGGGAATGCACAGCTGGCCTTTGTGATCCCTTGATCCTAGGCCCATCCTATGCAGGGCTGATCCCCTGGCATTGCTCCAGCAGCCATCAGAATCCGAGGTGGCACTCAGAGATCAGCAGGTTTTAGGAAAGTCCCTGTCACATACTTTCCCCTTGGACATGCTCTGTACCTTACCCTGGCAGCAGGAGCTTCAGCAGATCCCGCTATGACCTGATCCTTTTTTTTATCTCAAATCTGCTTAACCTTGGTCAGGAGAAGCTTGAGATGCAAGACTGCAGTCTCCAGTGCCAGTCTGGATTACCATGGTATTTCTCATGGAAAAATGTGTACAGACTCTGCACATGGACTTCCTATTGGATTATAACCTCTGGAATTGATTCTGAAAGAACTTTTGCAACTCAGCAGCTCACCATCTCTACTATGAAACTCACCTAAGAACTTTATTCATATCTGTATGTACAATACTCTTTTTCTTTTTTAATAAATCTTAATAGGTTAATAAGAATTGGCTGTAAGTGTGTATTTGGGTAAAGTCTGAAACATTCATTGACCTGGGGTAATGTGTCCAATCTTTTGGGATTGGTAGAACTTTATCTATGGTGAATAAGAGTAATCCTCACCATATTGGACTTGGTGGAACTGTCTGGGTGGAAGCGTAAGGCTGGACTGCTTTAAGGGGACTGTGGTTTTGGTTTCTTGGTAACCAGTAAGGCAGCAGTCCTCAAATTGTGGATTGGGACCCCAAAGTGGGTTACGATGCCATTTTAATGGGTTTGCCAGGGCTGATATTAGACTTGCTGGGGCCTTGGGCTGAATCCTGAGCCCACTGCCTGGGGTTCAGGCTTCAGTTTCAGCCCTGGGGTGGTTGGGCTCAGGTTACCCCCCACCACCACCTGTGGCTGAAGCTTTTGGGCTTCAGCTTTGGCCCCTTTGCCTGGGACAGAAGGGCTCAGGCTTTGGTTTTGGCCCTCCACCCGGGGCGGTGTGGCTCAGGCTGGCTCAGGCTTCAGTCCCCCCTCCTGGGGTTGTGCAGTAATTTTTGTTGTCACAAGCGGGTTGTGGTGCAGTGAAACTTGAGAACTGCTGCAGTAAGGTATTGTGTCTATATATATATATATATATATATATATATATATATATATGGAGCTATACCAATCTCCTAGAGCTGGAAGGGACCCTGAAAGGTCATCAAGTCCAGCCCCCTGCCTTCACTACTGGGACCAAGTATGGATTTTGCCCCAGATTCCTAAGTAGCCCCCTCAAGGAGGGAAGTCACAACACTGGGTTTAGCAGACTCATAGACTCATAGACTCATAGACTCATAGGTCAGAAGGGACCAATCTGATCATCTAGTCTGACCTCCTGCACAAGGCAGGCCACAGAACCCCACCCATCCAATTTTATAACAACCCCTATCCCAGGACCGAGTTATTGAAATCCTCAAAAATGGTTTGAAGACCTCAAGCTGCAGAGACACCACCAGCAAGCGACCCGTGCCCCACGCTGCAGGGGAAGGCGAAAAACCTCCAGGGCACCTGCCAATCCGCCCTGGAGGAAAATTCCTTCCCGACCCCAAATATGGCGATCAGCTAAACCCTGAGCATGTGGGCAAGAGTCACCAGCTAGCACCCAAGAAGGAATTCTCGCAGCAACTCAGTACCCATCGCATGCAACATCTCCCCGCAGACCATTGAGCAGACCTGTCTGGTGGTAATTCAAGATCAATTGCCCAAATTAACGATCCTATCATAACATCCCCTCCATATACTTATCAAGCTTTGTCTTAAAGCCAGGAAAGTCTTTTGCCCCTACTACTTCCCTCGGAAGGCTATTCCAGAACTTCACTCCCCTAATGGTCAGAAACCTTCGTCTAATTTCAAGTCTAAACTTCCTAATATCCAGTTTATACCCATTCGTCCTCGTGGCTACATTAGTACTAAACTTAAATAATTCCTCTCCCTCCCTAACGTTAACCCCCTTGATATATTTATATAGGGCGAGCATATCCCCCCTCAGCCTTCTTTTGGCCAGCAGACCAGTGCTCTAGCCACTGAGCTCTCCCTCCCCTCTGTAGAAGCTGTTTTGTTGCTGGCTTGGTGAATCTAATTATTAGACTAACCACCAGCTGGGGACTCATCTGCCCCATTCTTTGCAGTTTGCCTTGATTGAGCAATCAGTGTGGGCCCTCCAGGCAACAATGGTCAGAACAGCAAAAAGGTGGCACGGCTTTGCTTGAAGATGGTTATAACTCTGAAAGGCACCGAGTCTACATAAAGGCAAAGGCTCTTACTGTAAAGAAGGAAATATCTATTTTTAATTCTAGACACAATGCTTTTTCTGCTTGTTAAAAAATTCTGACCACAAACATTCTTTATGCATCTGTTAGCCAGTGCCGTTTCCCCTGTCTCTTGTCTGATGGCTGCAATGTATTGATGGGCAGTAGCTTTCAAGAGCCAAATTGTTGTATACAATGCCAGATCAGTTCTATTGCATCATTATATTGTAAATGATGTGTTAGGCCACATTGTTTGTGGTGGAATGACACAGCATGACTAAATTACAAATGATCGCTCCTTGGTAGGAATTTAAAGCAACATACATTATTGCCAGCTGGAGGAACTACTATTGACTCATATAGCTATTTTCACAGTGGGAAAACAAAAACAAAATAGCATGAAATAATAGGAGCGAATGCATGTAGCCTCCATCAACTGGCAAGGACCACCTGGTTTCTTGCATTCGGATGACTGGTAACCATTCATTTACATTTCTATTTTTGACAATGTAGATGTGTTCTGTGTCGTGTAGGATAGGGGATATTTATGCACTGGTTCCTTTTTATAACTCAAAAAACATTTTTCACAAATGAGCTGAAATGGACCAGATTCTACATATCACACAGAAGGGAAGAGTAAAAAGAAAACTCATTGTGATGTCATAACTTGAAGCACAGATTACTGCCGACAAACTGTTTGAAGTACAAACCAACTAGGGAAAAGAAGCCCACCAGAATTACACTCATTTGTGTCTGCAATTCCTGGCATAACCTTTGCTCCCCCAGTGGATTTTATGCTAGCATATAAGAGAAGGGAAAACTGCTGTTGGATGGATCAAGATGCCAGTGTTAACAACAGAAGATTCCAAAGCTAGGAAACTTTTAAAGATGTAGAATGAATCAGAGGCAGTGATTATCAGCTCAGGAGCGTGTGTGTTTGTGGTGGGGATGATCATATGAGCTAGTGGAGGTAAGTATAGTTTTCAACAGGTTACTGTGATTTGACCAAAGGAAAACCAATTCAGGCCTCAATCCTTTAAAGAGAGTGATGCTGACAGATTCCTGTGGAGACCCATTGACCCACATGGTTCTTTTTGCAGGATCAAGGCCTAATTCACTGGCAAAAAGAAGTGCTTTCAGGCAGAAGCCACAGTAAGCCATGTGAACTCCTTTAATGTAACATGAGGCTTCTGTCTCCAAGGAAAAGAGTAAAACTTTGCAGTACGTGTGCAATTTCCTGTCACTTGGTTAATCTATGCAGGACATTTTAATTCACTGGTTACTCAGTTTGGTGACCTTCAGGAAAGACGGCAAGACCCATGTTTCCCTAGGGAGTGGGAGGGATGTTCAGAGGCTGAGGGATGCTGGGATAGGAAATGTTAGGGATAGTAGGAGTAGGATGTCCAGTGGTGTGCACACATACGCAAGCTGTGGGTGTACTTTGTTCTGGGTATAGAGGAGGGACCATTTGTGACTTTTGGACCCAGTTAATTTTACTTGGTTTGATTTGTACAGTGCCCAAAGCATTGACCAAGTCTTTTATAGATGTAAGCAAATGCACATATGCCTTCTAGTGCAGTCTCATTAATCTCCCTCTTTCAAAGCATCCCTCTGTTAAAGAATCATTGCAGAGAGATAGGAAAACAAGCCTTGATCCCGCAATTGGGTTTTTGCAGGTAGACCCTTGTGCCCATGGGGCACTCCATTGAAATCGATGGCTCAGCAGCGTGTGTGCTTCCACAGATCCAAGGGAATCCCTTGGACCCATATCTGAGTTGCTGTCAGTTAGCTCCAGAAAAACTGTTAAAGGACCACAACTTTTCCTCAGATGTGCTTTGTTTGTAGCTCCCACAGAGTTCAGTGGGAGTTATGTGCTGCTCTGACTACTGAATCTGTCCCTTAGGTAGGAATATCTTAAGTACTCTTGTCACGTGAGCATATGGTGTCTAATTAAAAGCTCAGGAATATGTTACCAGAAAATAAGATTCACTGTGATCTACATTTTAAGGCTATGTAGAAACCTCTTTTCATAACCACGTGATCTAAATATTGTAATACAGCATGACTGATGAATAGTTCTGTTTTAATGTCAGTCATGCAAGGTCGTGTTATTAGAATACATTACAAAAAAACGATTTAGAAGCCGAAAGAATGTTGCTGCTATGTACCTAGATGAGATGAATTTTTTAACGAAAAGTATTATTCAGAAAAATCGAAATGCTGGCTAATGTATTATTCTTCCCTTCTCTGTCTGTAAACTTAGAACCGCATCAACAAGTACTTAAGCACAATACAGAATAGCAAAGTGTAGATCTAGTTGTATGGGTATTGGGAACAAAGTTACATTTTCTATTATATCTAAAAAGCTACTTTAAGAAAGAAACACATTGGTAGAACTATAAGAAGGGTCCTTGTATTTTGTGGCCCTTTGTGCTCTGTTGTGAGGGAGTTAAAGTTGGGAGAACAACTGTTACAATATTAAACATGTCTTGACATTAAGTTTAGATTTGCTGAACAAATATCCTCATCAGACAAAGAAGATTCCAAGTTGTATGGCAAAAACAGGGATGTGTAGCTCAGGTGTTTGCTTGAAATGTGCTAAAAGAACAGAAATTTTTATCCTAATTGTTGCCTGAAACTATGGGGCATTGGGAAAAGGTTAAAGGGAAAATATGGTTGTAAGGAGAAGGGATCATCCTGTCCACCAAGAAACCTTTTTGTGGTATGATCTGAACATTGTCATGGGTTATAAAAACAACAGCATTTTCTGGGAGGTTCTTCAGTACCCAGGTGTGTGTTGTCCTGGACCAGTAAAGCCAGGCTTGGTCTATGCTTTAAACTTATACCAGGGGTTGGTCAGGGGTGGGGAAAAAACCCACTCATACTTCACAGCGACATAGCTATGCAGACAGAATCCCCAGTGCAGTAGAGTACTTTGGGCAGCTTAGCTAATGTCATTCGGAGAGGTAGTGTTCCTACACTGGCAGAAAAACAGTAGGTGTACACTGTGTCTACACTAGGGGTACACTGTGTCTACACTCGGGGGCTATACCGGCACAGCTATGTTGACATCGCTGTACCAGCCTATGCTCAGTAGTGTAGAAATAGTCCCTGTCTCACACATACAATGGTACAGTATTGATGCAATGTTATGAGGAGTTCTCCATCAGCGCACTCTAACATCACACTTCCAGGAATACGGAGTTCTTCAGTTACAATATGGTGGCCTCAAAGGGACGGACCTTTAGAGGGATGGCCATACTAAAAGTAAGGTGAGCAAAGCACACATGGTACAAATGCATATTCAATATCCTGCAAAATAGACCATTCTGTTCAAGAGGAAAGGAAGGTGATTGTGAGGAGGTTTGGGCTCCTACTGGATCTTTCTAATTAATAATGTTCTAAAATAGCCATATTGGCTATAATTTTGTTCCTATTTGAAGTAATGGGAGGAAGGACCAACATGTGCCAGGTAGTTTTATGGTATGTTTCTATACAGTATTCTAGTAATCAGATCTTTGATATTTTTTTAATGAAAAAATGTTGGACTTAAATACAAAAGTTAAAAAATGGCATCTCCAGAAACATAATCCTTCCTAATGCAATACTTGTTCTGTACTCACAGGAAAGAATGCTGCCAACTGAATCACCAGCACACACCCTACAGCTCTTATGGGCTCCTTGCAAGAGAGCAGTTGGCCTGGCCGTTGAATAGTTTGCTGTCCTTGGGCAAGCTGAAACCTTAAAGAGTTCAGGCATTCTCACAGGCAAACCAGCTTTGTTGCTTCCCTTTCCTGGTGGGACAGAGAAGATCACGATCTTTGCCAGGGTGAACTAATGGTCAGATCAAGGGAATGGGATGTTTCTCATTCCAGTTCACAAGAGATGAGGCTTAGCAGAGCAGTGTGGTGAAGTCTGCATTCATTCATCCCTAGACAATAGAGTCTCTATGGCAAACAGTTGCTAAGTGAACCAAAACATTCTCTGAGAACATGCTGAGTTCACCTCAGTGCATGTTAGCTGAAGACAGTTTCTAATTTAATGTTGTTTATGTAGAACCCTGCTTTTCTTCATTATGTAGCTCATTGGAAAACATTCAAATTAATGTACTGAATCAAGGGGATGGGGAGGAAATCAAGTTCTTAATAATTTATGTATTAAATCAAGGGGTCGTCACTTGCACTTCAATGAGGACATCACTTGAACTCAAATGTGGTGCTGTTTGAGTTTCCCCATTTTCTTTGCCTTAATTATCCATCTTTAATTCATGAACTGGTTCTATTAAAATTGCTGAATTTCTTCAATTATTATGTCAAATTCAGTAGACTCTCTCATTTTAATGAGCATGATCCAGATTGCCTGCTTTTAAAACATTTTAAAATCATATTTAAGCTAAACACTTTCAATGCAGCATTTCCAATTAGCCAAAAGTTACAATCAAAGATCTAAAACAAATACCTGTACTGACTCATCACAACATGAGGATGACACAGTGTAAAGCAAGGCCAACTATAGTTGATGCCAGGGTTTATTCATGGGCTGTACAAGCTACAATAGCTGAAGAAATCAGAATACAAATCATCAAGCATGTAATGAGTAGGATCCACAGATTCAAGGACCAGAAAGGACTATTAGATCAGTGGCCCTCAACCTTTCAAGACTATTGCAACCCTTTCAGGAGTCTGATTTGTCTTGCGTACTCCCCAGGTTCACTTCACTTAAAAAAGCTTACAAAATCAAGTATAAAAATACAAAACTGTCACATCACATTATTACTGAAAAATTGCTGACTTGCTTATTTTTACAATATAATTATAAAATCAATTACCAGTAATTGGAATATAAATATTGTACTTATATTTCAATGTATAGTATATAGAGCAGTATAAACAGGTCATTGTATGACTTCACTAGCGCTTTTTCTGTAGCCTGTTGTAAATCTAGGCAAATATCTAGGTTAGTTGATGTACTCGCTGAAAGACCACCACCTACCCCCAGGGGTACACGTACCCCTGGTTAAGACCACTGTGTTAGATCATCTAATCTGACCACCTGTATAACACAGGCCATAAAACATCCCAGAAATAATTCCTAGAGCATCTCTTTTAGAAAAACATCCAGTCTTCATTTAAAAATTGTCAGTGATTGAGCATCCTCCATGACCTACGGTAAGTTGTTCCAGTGGTTAATCACTCCCACTATTAAAAATTCATGCTGTGTTTCCAGGCTGAATTTTTCTAGATTCAACTTCTAGCCTTTGGATGATGTTATACCTTTCTCTGCTAGACTGAAGAAACCACTGTTAAATATTTGTTTCCCATGCAGATACTTGTAGACTTAATTAAATCACCTCTTAACCTTCTCTTTGTTAAGCTAAATAGTTGAGCTCTTTGAATCTGTCACTAGAAGACATGCTTTGTAATGCTTTAATCATTCCCATGGCTCTTTTCTGAACCCTCTCCAATTTATCAACATCCTTCTTGAATTATGGGCACCAGAAATGAACACTGTATTCCAACAGCGGGTCACAACAGTGCCAAATACAAAGGTAAAATAACCTCCCTACTCCTACTCAAGATTCCCCTGTTTATGCATCCCAGGCTCACATATAATTTGCATGGCTAAGAACAGTAGTTTTTCTCACTGAGAAGAGTCAAAGTTAGAATATTAAAATACATTACTTTAATTATTGTATCAAGGTCCTGGGCAACACCTGTTTGGGGAAGGATAAAAAAAATCAAGTCAGAGACAGCTGAATGACATCAACATCAATGGGCAAGAGAAATATAATTGGGTCTACCTGTGACTTACCCAAAGGGTAAAGTAGTCCAACTCTGTTAATTTCTTTATTGAGGAAAAATTAAGAGATTTACATTTTGAAATGTAGTTTCTGCTGAAGTTACAGCTCCATACCATACTTCCTCTTTCAGGATTTGAGCCTGCTCCCATGCAATCAATGGGGGAGCTTTCCCATTGCTGCGAATGGTGCGTGATCAAGCCTTTAGTTTCTCCCACACTGGTTGCCACCATTGCAGTTCCTTTCCTGTTTTACATTGTGAACTCCTGGACTGGACCTATAACAGAATATTCATGCATGTTTGACAACAGGTGCTGTTCCTTGTTATATGCAGCTGTCCCACTGGCATGCAGGGATGTAAAGTTTGCAGATATTCTGAAAGCAAGATAAAAAAAGGGGAAAAAAATTACTACAGGAAAAAAAAACAGAAATCTTGGGGAAAATTGAAGTATCTGCAGTAGTTACTGAGTTATCAAAACTAAACTTTATATATTTCTTTAAGAAAGAGAATTGTATTATGGATAATTTAGTTAGCACCTAAAGTACTGCATGGTATATTTATGAAATAAAAAAGTATAAATTCTTTAGTTATTATTCAAATAATGACAAGTAAATCTAGTTATACGGATGGATCTGCAAGTGCACACTAAGGTACTTGTGTATTTTTTTGCCTTTTGAAAAATAGGAAAAAATATAAGATGTTGAAAATAGAAAACATCAATATTGTTGTAAACAAAAAAGAAGATGCTATCCTTTGGGATATCAGAAATAGTATGTATATAAAATCATAGCTGGTGTGGAGAAAATAAATAAGGAAGTGTTATTTACTCCTTCTCATAACGTGAGAACTAGGGGTCACCAAATGAAATTAATAGGCAGCAGGTTTAAAACGAACAAAAAGAAGTATTTTTTCACACAGTGCACAGTGAACCTGTAGAATGGTTTGGTAGAGGATATTGTGAAGGCCAAGACTATAACAGAGTTCAAAAAAGAACTAGATAAGTTCCTAGAGGATAGGTCTATCAATAGCTGTTAGCCAGGATGAGCAGGGATGGTGTCCCTAGCCTCTGTTTGCCAGAAGCTGGGAATGGGCGATGGGATGTATCACTTGATGATTACCTGTTCTGTTCATTCCCTCTGGGGCACCTGGCATTGGCCACTGTCAGAAGACAGAATATTGGGCTAGATGGACCTTTGGTCTGATCCAGTATGGCCGTTCTTATGTTCTTATGTAAATAGACCTGACCTGATATTAACATGCAGATACAGAAGAAACTCATATTTCTAGAGAAAAAGCTCCAAAGATGAGTGTTCTCATTATGTAGTTAGCAGAGCACAATATTAAGGACCAACAATAAATCTGAGCATATATCCAAACTTTATAGTAACAACAACCAGACTCTTTAATGGTGCATTATCATCATATATACAGCAAGTGTAACAGTTATAGACAAAACTAGCCTTCTCATAAATGAGTATAATATAATTTAAAGTTACTAATGTATTCTTGGAAATGCTAGCATAGCTCAAGGTTTTCCTTCCTCTTTTACTATTCATTCTGAGAGCAAATATTTCATATGACAATTTCTTTACAAATTTTCCCCAAATTTCCAATTTATCCATACTGGCCTTGTGAAAAAAAATGAGGGGGGAGAAAGGCCATTTTTTTCCTGGAAATTTGTGGGTTTTTTTCCAGATACTCTTATCGCTATTGGACAGGCTCAGCTAAGGGCCTGTCTACATGGAAGGCGTAATCCTTAGCTTTTTGATGCAGATCAGGTAACACACAATATGCAAGCTGCACAAGTAGTGTGTGCCTGGGACAGTGTGCCCTCTTTTAATGTACATCATTGTATACACATGGCAGTGGCTTATTGTGTACTGAGGGCATGGAGTTCTCACAGGATATGCCATGCTCCTTTGCTTATCTGCTGAGCAGTGTGCATTCTGGGATTTTAACGAAGTGTGGTTGATTTCTGTTGGGATTCAAGGTTGACAACACTTTGTTAAAATGAGTTTTCTCTTCTTGTTTGCCACTGCCACAGCAACTTGACAACTGAATTCAACACCAATTTGGGGACAGAGCAAGAGAAGCCAGCTAACTCTACCACAGCTAAAAATTTTAGTGCAGAAAACAGTCACAATGCTTTGAAGTAAGTTTTATGACCAAATTGGCAAAAAATGGGACTTATAGTTCACACCAATGCAGCTCCACCAGTGGAAGCTGTAGTGCAGACAGGACACTGGCATTTTCCTTAGCATGTCATCCAAACCTGGCTCTACCATTGATGTTGTATAACCTTGTGCAAAACACCTCTGTGCCTCAATTTCCCCATCAGTTAAAAGGCAGATAATATTGTTACCCACCTTAATAAACCACCATGGGATGTATGGATGAACATCACTAGATAAGTACTGTTCAGAATTTTTACCCTTCAACCTTTGTTTTAATATAAATGTACTTGTTTCTTTGACTTGAGAGGCTAGTCAGAGTCTGTCTCTGGAGATGGTTATTAGCATTCCATGTGACAATCTCAAAATGCACCACTGCAGAAAGTTAGTTTACATGTCTGGTAGATACTACAGGTACTAAGGCTTACTTCATAACAAGATTCCTCCTTTTCAAATGGCAGCTTTGACTTTAACTTTGATTTTATAGACTACGCACATCCACCAGTCCCTCTAAGTTTCTATCCTTAATGTTTTCTTCTACTTCATTTCCAAATAGTACTAATGGAACTAATATTTCCAAAACCTAATGAGCCACTGTGTTTGATATTTTATTTGCAAGGAAATTTATTCAATCAGCATCGGAGTGATGTGCCTATTTTCAGTTTGGCTTTGTGCCAAGTGGCTAATATCTAGTATTGGCAGACTGGTAACCCAGAAAAGCATTCTGACTTATTTAGTTGAATAAGATTCTAAAGTAGACAAAGCCAGCGGGAAGAGTTCTGAAAAAGACATGGAGATAATTAGTTTTGCAAAGAAGAATGATGATTATCTGCATATGTCCTAGCCAGAAGAAGACTAGAGACTATAGAATAAATAGTTGCTGGGGGCATGGATCAGCATTCAGGTTACACTCTCTGTCAGTACCTAACCCAAGCCAGGGAAGCTAATGACCCAACCAGTGGACCAAATTCAGTGATGAATTCTGGTCATGTGCCACCTGAGGCACATGCATCTGACGAAGTGGGTATTCACCCAAGAAAGCTCATGCTCCAAAACGTCTGTTAGTCTATAAGGTGCCACAGGACTCTTTGCTGCTGTTACAGATCCAGACTAACACGGCTACCCCCTGATACTTAACACCTGAGGCATGTTGCTCATATTGTAAGAAGAATGCTTGCTAAATTGAGACTCTCATTTCACATATCCACACTGAGCCCTCATGGTGAGCAACACAAATTGGTTTACAACTATTGAGAAGCAGATTTTTTAACTTCGACACCCTCCACATCTGACATTTGCTTATCTATTTCCCCCACTGCTGTTATTTCCATATACAGCTTTACGATATAAGGTAAGAGCTCTTTCGTCTGATATTAGTTAATACTGTGACCTGTTCATTGGCAGGCTAGCACAAGCAGACCTGATCCCCAGAATAATGACAGAATAATGATCATCAGTTGGCAAGAGCACATGGGACAAATGCCCAGTTATGCCAAAAAAGTGGGGCGTGCCCCCTAGGGAGGTGCAGAGGAATATTTGGGAGGGGGTGAACAGAATGCTGGGCAGCAGGGCTTGGGTTATCAGTCCCAGCCCCGGGTGGCTCAGGCCAGCCTCGCACAATGTCCCATTTTCTCTTAGGGAAATATGGTCACCCTAACTTTCAGTAAGTGTAGTTAGTAGTTAATATATGTTTTTATTTTTTCACAAAATGTAAACCCTAAAGATTCTCTGTAAAAATGCAAATTCTGTGTTTTTCCATGGCAATGGATTTCTAGGATCTCTGATAATCACAGAGTTCCACAAAAGTTAATTAATTAGGGCTATAGCTGTCCTATGGAAGTTCAGCCTTAGCACCTCACCTTGCTGATTGCATGGAACCAAATGGTAGCACTCTCTGCCCTGTGCTGATTGCTGCACAGGGGTTGCTGGCATAGTACATATACTTGCAGTTCTCCTCACCCTCCCTTGCATGTCAGAGTCACCAGTCCTGCTCTCCTTGGATGGAGAGCTGCTGTGAGATGGAAGATGATAAACCAAGAATGTTCAATGCTGCCATTACACAATTTTAACCTGTGGTCTCTAGCACGAAACCTTCCAACATGACCAGCCCTACTTAACAGCTGGCCCTTAGGCATATAAGCACAGGCAGAAATTCTCATGCAGAATCAAGAAAACCAGGGAGCCTCTGTGCCTTTTTTACTGGCACAGGCTTTGTGCGAATGCATAGAATTCCATAGAGAGTGCTGTGCCCATTGATTGAGTCCCACAATCCCCATGAGGTATTGCAGACATCACTGAAGCTGTCTCCCACCCGCAAACTCAAGCGGCACCATACAATTAAGTTTTCCTCCCATGGGCAAATGAGAATTAGAAGTTGTAATGATGAGAAAGGATGGAAGCGCAGAATGGATCTGGGTAGATTAGTGCGGGGAAGAGGAACGGGAGGTTTTGCTGGTGGAGAATTATGCATTGGTTGGGGGCTGGGCGATAAGCTGCAGGAAGGATTAGTTTGGAGGCAAGCAGTCTGTTTTGGGAAGTAAATGGCACCATGTTGGAGTAAAGAGCGGGAGTACAGTAGGCACACACTAGAAGAGTGCTAAAGTCAAGGGGAAAGGTGAAGACCATGAATAACTCCTCAACTACAATCACTATAATACTTCACAATATTAAAAAGACGTTATACTTACAAATAGCATCTCTGAATGCCTAGCAGCACTTCATCTATGTGTGAAGAGTTGAAACAACAAGAACAACAACAACAAGAGGGCATGTAGGTTTCTATGCTGCTATTAGTATAACAAAGCTAAGAAAATATTGTAAACTGGGAAAAAAATGATTTCAAGGCTGGACGTTGTGCCTTTAAGTATAAACAGAATTTCCTATTTTATAGTAGCATCATTATCTGATTTCTTTCTTCCTGTCTTTTACACATATTGCTTCATCTGAAATTAAGTTCTCTGATTGTCCCAGTGGGTGTCTGAGGCAATATTTGTAGTAATTATGCTACTTTGAAGGAAACCTATGAAAATTATTCGATGCCATTATATATCTCTTCACAACCATCCAAATACCATTAACAAAGAAACAAAAGTGCATTGCATTCAGAACATCAGTATAAATATCAAATTTCCCCCTGCAAGCACAGTCAAACAATTAGCAGGAATCTCCTGACTAAACAAATACATTTTGCACGTCTTGGTCAAAATAGGGCTTGGTGGTATGGAATGCAAGAGACGGGTATGCGTGCCATTGAATGAGAAAATAGCCATCTTTAATGGTACAACCTACTCTACTACAAAGAACATTTTAGAATTATTTTGACAGCCACTCCAGAGAAGAGAAGTACTACTGCATGTAAAAACATAACTAAAAATAAGTGTTCCTAGTGGTAAGAGCTTTGAAATTGCTTCTGGAAAGTGAAAGACCATATGAGACTTGCATAGCTGCACCACCCAACTCTGATATTTTATTTTATTTTATTTTATTTCTCCACTGAATGTGTTGAGATTAGTCTCGGCATCGAATTGAAGATGCACCAATGTGCTTCTGGCAACCCCCAGATAGTCATCTTCTATCTCTTATTGAAAGGGACTCTTTATGGGGTCTGACCTGACCTAAAGCACAGACTGTTGAATGTACTAAACTGGGGATGTTGTTTCCCCATAATTAGATCGATTTGATTAAATTGGATAAAATGAGAGAGTTCTGTCTGTCTTTTTGGTCTGTGTTTGTACAGCTCCTAGCTCAATGGGGTCCTAGTCTATAACTAGGATTTCTAGGTGCTAAGGTAATATCAATAATAAAGCTTCGAAATTCAACTCTGGCCCTGGATCAGAGTTTTTCTAAAGATCAGAGGTGTTTGGATCCAGGGTATTGCTTGGGTCCATTTCTATAACATTACATAATAGACGTATATTGGACTGTAATATAATCTCACTGAGGTCAGTTAGAGACCAGGATGAAAACCTAGCCCCACTGAAGTTAATAGGAGTTTTAACATTTGATTTGTTTCAATGAAGATAATAAGTGGTATTAGTGGTAATAATAGCCACTGGAATTACTTCCAACTCCTAGAAGCTGTGAGCATCATCATCACCAACAAAGGTATAACTTCCTGTGACCCTCACCTTGAGCACCAAAACCACCCTGTCTTTATTTCAGTGTTTAAGAGACTTGGGCTATGTCCACACTACACGGCACAGCTGCAGTGCTATAAGGTCTCCCATGTAGACACTCTGTGGTGGGGAGAGAGCTCTCCTGCCAACATAATTAAACCACCCCAAGGCTACGTCGTCAGGAAAGTGTCTCCCGCCGACATAGTGCTGTCCACACCAGTACTTTTGTCAGTGAAACTTATGTCGTCAGGTGGCTATTTTTTACACCCTGACCGACAAAAGTTTTACCAACAAAAGTGGTAATGTAGACAAAGCTTCAGTATTACAGCAGTGTCAGAAGGTTCAAACTTATTTGACATAGTTGCACAAATAAAGCTACCTGAATAGGTTGGTTTGGTAGATAATCAAGCACAGAATTAGAGGACATGGTTCTATTTCCAAATTTTCTTTGAAGCAAGAGGTATCGCAGAATTTTAGGGAGGCTGAATTTTTCTATTCTATTTTATGTGACAGGCCCATAGACACATGGATGAAACTTAAAAAAAAAAATTCAGCAGAAGCAGAGAGAGGAATCAAAACTGACGGACAAATGGCATCCAGAAGTATCAATGTTTGTATGTCAGGTGGGAAAGGCAGAGCTTTTATACAAGTAACCAGCAGCCAATTGAGACAATTAATCATTATATTTCACACATAACAAACAAGATAAAAATGAAAAAAAAAACCCTAACATTAAATATGTTCAATTTTTTTGAATTTTCAGCTTTTGGAACTGATAAGTTTTGGTTTTTAATAGGGCTGTCAATTAATTGTAGTTAACTCAAGCGATTAACACAAAACAAATTAACTAGATTTAAAAAATAGTCATGATTAATTGCAGTTTTAATCACACTGTTAAACGATAATAGAATACCAATTTAAATGTATTATAAATATTTTTGGATGTTTTTCTACATTTTCAAATATATTAATTTCAATCACAACACAGAATACAAAGTGTACAGTATTCGCTTTATATTACTATTTTTATTACAAATATTTGCATTGTAAAAAAGATAAACAAAAGAAATAGTATTTTTCAATTAACCTCATACAAGTACTGTAGTACAGTCTCTTTACCGTGAAAGTGCAACTTACAAATGTAAAATTAATTTGTTTATATAATTTCACTCAAAACCAAAACAATGTAAAATGTTAGATTCTATAAGTCAAGGATGAAAGGGCATACAAATGTTTACCATATATGGAATGTAAATACCTTGCAATGCTGGCTTCAACAGTGCCATGCAAACACTTGTTCTCACTTTCAGGTGATATTGTAAATAAGAAGCAAGCAGCATTATCTCCATAAATGTAAACAAACTTGTTTAGCTTAGAAATTGACTGAACAAGAAGTAAGACTCAGTGAGCTATTCTGCCTCTGCTGCTGTCTCCCAGGTTTCCACCTCTTCAGAATGATGACACCTTCTGAGACATTTATGGGGAGGTTTTATTCATCTTAGGCCTGGTCTACACTAGTCTGTTATTTCAAAATTAGCCGAGTTAATTCATAAAAAAAATGATTCGTCCATACGACCAAACCATTTTTTTCAATTTAAAGGGCTCTTTAATCCAATTTCTGCACTCCAGCTCGGCAAGTGGAGTAGCACTTAAATCGAAATAGCAATCCTGGGTTTAAAGGTATTGTGGATGCAATTTGACATTATTGGCCTCTGGGAGCTATCCCAGAATGCTCCCTTGTGACCACTCTGGACAACACTCTCAACTCCGATGCACTAGCCAGGTGAGCAGGAAAAGCCTCGGGAACTTTTGAATTTCATTTCCTGTTTGGTCACCAGCAGCATAGTCCACCATCACAGGTGACCATGCAGAGTCCACCATCACAAGCGATTACGCAGTCCTGGATTCACCCGAGCTACAGCACGGTCTGAATGGGAGGTACTGGATCTCATCGTATGTTAGGGAGACGAGTCTGTTATGGCAGAACTATGTTCCGAAAAAAGGAACACAAATACATATGCTAAAGTCTCCAGGGCCATGATGGAAAGAGGCTACTCCAGGGACACAGAGCAGTGTCGTACAAAAATCAAGGAGCTCAGGTAAGCATACCAAAAAGCCAAGGAGGCTAATGGGCACTCTGGGTCACAGCTCCATACATTCCACTACTACCGTGAGCTGCATGCAATTATGAGGGGTGACGTCACCACTACCTCACCACTGTCCATGGACACCTGAAAGGAGGGAGTTACACGGAGCGAGGAGGAAGAGTCATTGGAGGACAAAGAGAAGGAGGAGGAGGAGGAGGACAGTACACAGGTGGCAAGTGGGGAATCTGTTTTCCCTCCTAGTCAGGAACTATTCTCAACGCTGGAGCCAATAGCCTCCCCCACTCCCAAGGTGGGCTCCCGGACCATGACCCTGGAGAAGGTACTTCTGGTGAGTGAGAGCCTGATCGGAGCCACGCGGTAAGGGGCAGGGGGAAACCCAGCTGCGCTGGGCTGTTTGCGTTTAATTTAAAGGGCTCATCCCTCCTCAGAGTCTCATCGGAGCCACATGGTAGGTGCAGGGGCGCAGGGGGATGTTGTGTGAAACTATCATCCCAGAAAGCCCACAGGCTCTCTTTTTATATGGCAAACCCACCAGGCATTGCTTGCTATGGGAAAGGGAACCCAGCAGTTTGAAAGCATTGAAATGAATGTAGAAGAAGCAGAACCCCGCGTGTCTCTAGACTACCTACAAGCTGAATTCTGTTGCCGGGCCATGTATGATGGCTTACTCACACCAAAGTGAAATGTATCTTTTAAAATACTACCCTCCCCTTTTCTCCTCCCGCAGGTGCAAATGTTCCAATGCGGCCTCTATCTATCTACTCCGTCCCAGAGGCTGGTCCAGATTACAAGACGGAAAAAATGAACTCGGGACGACATGTTCACTGAGCTCATGCAGTCCTCCCGCACTGATAGGGTCCAGCTGAATGAGTGGAGGCAAACAATTGTGGAGTCCCGTAAAGCATTACAGGAACTCGAAGAGAGGAGGGACGCACGTGATGAGAGCAGGCAGGACGCTATGGTCAAGCTCACGGGGAAGCAAACTGACATGCTCCGCTGTATGGTGGATCTAATGTGGGAAAGGCAGCACGATCACAGACTGCCGCTGCAGCCCCTGTATAACCACCCCCCCTCCTCCCCAAGTTCCATAGCCTCCTCACCCAGACGCCCAAGAACATGAGGGGGAGGCTACGGAGACCCACACACACAACCCCAGAGGATTGTCCAAGCAGCAGAAAGCATATGTTAACTTTTGATTTGGTTTCTGGATTTGTCCTTCCCTCCTCCTCCACCCCCCTAACCCAATATCCACCCCCTTCACTGGTCTACCTTCTAATTTCTCTCAATGTGTTGTGCAACAAATAATAAAGAACAGTTTTTAAACAATTTTGACTTTATTTCCTTTCAAATATATAGGGGCAGGTAACTTCAAGAGAAACAAACACAACTGTCTCACCGTACTCTGGCCAGTCATGAAACTGGCTTTCAAAGCTTCTCTGATGCACAGCGTGCCCTGCTGTGCTCTTCTAATCGCCCTGTTGTCTGGCTGTGTGAAATTGGCCACTAGACAAGTTGCCTCAACCTCCCACCCTGCCATAAACATCTCCCCTTTACTCTCACAGATATTGTGGAGCACACAACAAGCAGCAATTACAATTGGAATATTGGTTGTGCTGAGATCTAAGCGAGTCAGTAAACTGCACCAGTGCACTTTCAAATGTTCAAAAGTACATTCTACCACCATTCTGCACTTGTTCAGCCTATTGTTAAACAGCTCCTTACTACTGGCCAGGATGCCTGTGTATGGCTTCATGAGCCATGGCGATAAGGGGTAGGCTGGGTCCCCAAGGATAACTATAGGCATTTCAACATCCCCAACAGTAATTTTCAGGTCTGGGAAGTAAGTCCCTTCCTGCAGCTGTTCAAACAGACCAGAGTTCCTGAAGATGCGAGTGTCATGCACCTTTCCCAGCCATCCCACATTGATGTCGGTGAAACGTCCCTTGTGATCCACCAGTGCTTGCAGCACCATGGAAAAGTATCCCTTGCAATTTATGTACTGGCCGCCCCTGGTGTGCCGGGGCCAAGATGGGGGTATGCGTTCTGTCTATCACCCCGCCGCAGTTAGGGAACCCCAGCGCATTAAAGCCATCCACAATGGTCTGCACATTTCCCAAAGTCACTACCCTTGATAGCAGCTGGTTAATAATTGTGTTAGCAACTTGCAGCACAGCAGCCCCTACAGTAGATTTGCCCATTCCAGACTGATTCCCGAGTGACCAGTAGCTATTGGGTGTTGCAAGCTTCCATAGTGCTATGGTCACTCGCTTCTCAACTGTGAGGGCTGCTCTCATTTTGGTGTCTTTGCACGTCAGGGCACAGGGACAGCAAAGTTCCATGAAAGTGGCCCTACGCATACGAAAGTTTTGGAGCCACTGCGAATCCTCCCAGACCTGCAACACTATGCGGTCCCACCAGTCTGTGCTTGTTTCCCGGGACCAGAATCGGCATTCCATGGCATGAACCTGTCCCAATACCACCATGATCTCCCAATCACCACATTCCGTGCTTCTAGGAAGGTCTGTGTCCATGTCTTCATCAGTATAGTAATCGCACTGTTGTCGCTTCCTTGCCCAGTTTTGCAGTTTTACATACTGCAGGATAATGTGTGAGGTATTTACAATGGGCAAAACTGCAGCGGAGATCTGAGCAGGCTCCATGATTGCCGCGCTATGGCGCCTGCACGGGTAATCCTGGAAAGAGGGTGCGAAACGTAGGAGAGCTGTTCGGTTCAAGATGGCTGATAAAAGGTGGTAAATGGTTGTCTTCTGTAGCTTTCACGGAGTTGGAAAGCTCGTTAGAGCTGCAAGAGCAGGAGAGCAGAGTTTGTGGCGGAAGCATGAGCAGAGTTTGTGGTGGAAGCTGTGCGGCTCAGTTCACAATGGCTGAAAAATGGCAGGGAATTGTTGCCTTCCGTAGCTTCCCCGGGAGCCCAGGACAGACAACATGGAAAAATTAGCGAACGATGCAAGAGCAGGATTGCAGAGTTTGCCGGGAAGCTGTGCTGCTTGGTTCACGGTAGCCGAAAAAAGGTGGGAAATGGTTAAATAAAAGAGTAGATAGAAAGATGAGAGGACATGCGAGGTGGATTCATAGTACCAGGAGACAGGCGGTGTACCATACTGCACTGTCTGCTGGCAGTATGGCGTCTGTCGTAGCTTTCACGGAGGGAGGAGCAAGTAACAGCGCACACCCAGAAACATCCACGAGAATATTTTTGCCCCATCATGCACTGGGAGCTTAACCCACAACTCCAGTGGGCGGCGGGAACTGTGGGATAGCTTCCCACAGTGCACCACTCCGACATTAGATGCTAGCCTCGGTACTGTGGATGCACTCCGCCGAATTCATGTGCTTTAGTGGGGACACACAACACCAAATGTATAAAATCGCTTCAGAAAATTTGAATAGAATAAGTTCGAATTAATTTTGTATTGTAGACGTACCCTAAGACTGAGCAAGGACTTAGGGATTTGGCCCACAGTGACTTGTCTGCAATTAGGGCACTAGGGATATCAAGTCTAGATGAACCTACTGTAAGGTGAGCACACAACTGGTTGGAAAACCAAACTCAGAGTAGTTATCAATGGTTCACAGTCAAGCTGGAAGAGCATACTGTCCTGGGTCTAGTTCTATTCAATATCTTCTTCAATGATTTGGATAGTGCCATAGTAGAGAGTACACTTCTAAAGTCTGTGGATGATACTAAGCTGGGAGGGGCTGCAAGCACTTTGAAGGATAAGTTTAGTGTAGTAAGAGGAGGCCCTGAGATATAAACCTTGGTATCAGAAGTCTAGTATGAGGTCTAAGGCCTGAACTAAGATTTTGCTAACATAAAGCAAAGTTAAGCTGTGAGCCAGAGGCAGGCCCTGCTCACAGAAGCTGGCAAGATGGGCTGATGCTGCAAAAAGAGACATACCTAAAAGGTACTGGACACCAGATATCAGAATATTCGCATACTGGTACATTCCACACAGATAACAAGGAACAAGCTGACCCAGCCCAATTACAGGACCAAAAGGGTAATATAATGGATAGAGTTGTTTTGTTTGAAACAACATATACAAGGTGAGAGGTGGCACCTTACTACGTAGTGGGGTTGTACCTTGCTACGTAGAGGGGTTGCACCTCAATATGTCAGGAGTGATGTGTAACTTGTTTGTACCTGTGGATAAGAATGCATCCCTGGGGCAGTGTCTTTGTTCAGCCTAGGGGGCAGTGGAAAATCCCGCCACTGACTGAGCTGAGTCTATTGCCAGAGGACACATATTTGTAGTATGTCCTGTAGAGTAAAGTCTAGAGGAAACTAATACTGTGCTTCGTTTGACAATAAACCTGGCCAACCTGCCTTCTTACCTTACTAGAGTCTGTGGTCTTTGGGGGTTCTCTTGGGGTCTGCTGTGTCAGCTATATGTGCAGAGCTGGGACAGCACACAGAGGGAACACGCACGCAGCCAATTGATATCAACATTGAACAGAGCAAAGCACCACATCGGTAGCATCTGACAACACTGGTGACCCCGACGTGATTGTCAGATGGAGTCCAGATGAAGTCCAGAGAAGAGCAACAAAAATGGTTAAAGATCTAGAAAACATGACCTATGAGGAAAGATTGAAAACATTGGGTTTATTTAGTCTGGAGAAAAGATGACTGAGGGGGGGACATGATAACAGTCTGCAAGGACGAGAAAGGTTGTTCTAAAGAGAAGGATGATAAATTGTTCTGTTTATCCCCTGATAACAGGACAAGAAGTAATGGACTTAAATTGCAGCAAGGGAGATTTACATCAGACATTAGGAAAAACTTCCTAACTGTCAGGGTGGCTAAGTGCTGGAACAAATTGCCTAGGGAGGTTGTGGAATCTCCCTCACTATAGACTTTTAAGAACAGGTTAGACAATCAACTGTCAGGGATGGTCTAGATAATACTTAGTCCTGCCTCAGTGTGGGACACCAGACTAGATGAACTATCAAGTCCCTTCCGGTCCTAAATTTCTATAGTTCTATTAAAAAACTTAGCTCTGAGTTTGAAATTATTTGAATTCACTGTACGGTAGCTCATTGCCTAATGTTTTAAAATAATAACATATAGTTCATTATCAAAGCACAAACAGAATAGCTTTTAGCTTCTAAGGGCATGGTTACACTTGCAGACGCAGAGCACTTTGAGTTAAACCAGCTTTCGTAGAATGCAGTAGGGAAAGCGCTGCAACCTGTCCACACTGACAGCTGCACGCGCACTGGCATGGCCACATTAGCAGCTCTTGCAATGGCCACAGAGAGCAGTGCATTGTGATAGCTATCCCAGCATGCAAGTGGCTGCAACGTGCTTTTCAAATGGGGGGGGGTGGAGTGTGACAGGGAGTGTATTGTGTGTATGTGGGGGGAGACAGAGTGGGTTTTTGGGGGGCTGACAGCATGTCAGCATGCTGTCTTGTAAGTTCAGACAGCAACAGACCCCCCTCCCCACCCTGCCTCTCTCTCTCACACACAGCATTCCACAGTAATGGTTGCTTTGTCTCGGAGTGGATAAGCATGCCAGCTGTCAGAAACGGAGCTTTCAAAGGGCATATCAGCATGCCTGCAGTGATTCCAAAACAATTACAAGAATGGCCACTTGACTTAAGGGGATTATGGGATATTTCCAGAGGCTGATCAGAGCGCAGTAAGGCAACACCTCGTTCACACTGATGCCCGGGCATTTCAGCCAATGCGCACCAAGTGTTAATCTTCTCACCAAGGTAGAGTACCAGGAGCGCTCTCGCCCTGGAGTCAGAGTGCTCTACATGCCTTGCCAGTGTGGACTAGTAGTGAGCTAGGGTGCCCAGGGCTGCTTTAACGCTCTCTAACTCACAACTATAGACAAGCCTTAAGTTGCCCCAGTCAAACATAGTAGTATTCCCAGTACAACACTATGCTGGGATCACAACCTGGCCATGAATATGTTTCCATTTCAAACCACTGACGGTCTACTTTTTTTTCTGATTAGTTTTACTTGGGCCTTGTTAATCAAAAAACACTGAAAAATATGGTCAACCTTCTAGGATCATGCCATATGGCTATTGTTTTCAATGGTACCTCTAAATGAATAAGCATTCCATTCAGTTGCTTACCCTTAAAATGATTTCTGGCTTCATATATACTAAATAAAACTTTCAGAGCTTGTCTAATACACACAACATGCTCTCATGAAACATGCAATTATGTGAGTGGTTGGTACTGTTCAGAATTCATTTGTTTTCAGGCTGCTACTAAAAAAAAGCTTTAATGGTTGGTCAAAATATTATCTACCAAAATGATCATTTAAA
The DNA here is from genome assembly GCF_025201925.1 of Gopherus flavomarginatus. Classification (NCBI taxonomy): domain Eukaryota; kingdom Metazoa; phylum Chordata; order Testudines; family Testudinidae; genus Gopherus; species Gopherus flavomarginatus. The sequence goes on along the minus strand of NC_066618.1, from coordinate 254,412,424 downwards.
CTGAGACTCTCCTTGCATTTTCTGTAGTACACAAAACTGCACTATGAAGGAAGAATAAAAATTAATATTTATGTTAGAGCTAAAACTACAGAAAATATCTTACTGGAGTCACAGCGACGATAAAAAAACTGTTCTCTATATTTAACAAGGGTTGGACAGGAAGTAATGAGCTTAATCTGCAGCAAGGGAAATTTAGGTTAGCAATTAGGAAAGACTTTCTGACTATAAAAATAGTTAAGCCTTGGAATAGGTTACCAAGGGAGGTTGTGGAATGCTTGTCACTGGAGGTTTTTAAGAATAGGTAAGACAAACACCTGTCAGAGATGGTCTCAATATATATGAGCCTTCCTCAGTGTGTGGGAGATGGATTAGTTGACTTCTTGATGTTTCCTTCCAACCCTATATTTCTATGATAAATAATTTCTGAGTTCTATTCTTGCTTCTTCCACTAACTTGCTATGTTGTCTTGGGCAAATCACTTCTGTGTCTTCTCTTCCCCATCCACAAAATGAAAAAACAACAATACTTACATCCCTATCTCATAAGGAGGTTCTGAAATTTTATTTTTCACTGAATGTTTGTACAGTGCTTTGAAAATGTCAAGAGCTGCATAAAACTGCTATGAAATATGCTGTAGTAAATGCACACAGCTTTGATTTCAGCATCTTCTGTTATATTGGTTCTATATTTTATTAACAATTTTTATGTAAGGGGACAATAGATTAGTATATAATACACTAGATGATGATTTGCATTTGGAGACATATTATAAATTGATCTTTCCCAGCACAAGAGAACCAAAAGGTATTTAGAAAATGTTCTTACAATAAAAATTACTACTAATCAGTAGCAGGTGGAGCCAGGGGGAGGAAGGATAGGGGACCTAGCACCTCCGCAATGGAAATATTGCAGGAACTCCACTCCCGTGTAAACTTTCCCTCACTCAGGGGATGGAGTAGAGGGCCAACACAAAAGTGGGACCTAGGGGGCCTGGGAACTGCTAAGAACCCCTGGGACCCTCCTTCCCAGCCTGGAGCCAACTGCTTCCCCTTTCCTCCCACCAAGTCTCAATAATTCTCCTCCTATCTCTCCATCCTTCCATTTAGGGAGCTTCTGCACCTTCCCCCCACCCCTGCCAGCTACTAAAATTTTCGTAAATATTCTTTTAAAATAATTCAAAAGATGGCTGCATGTAGTGGGGGCCCTCACACCTTGAGTGCACCCTGGTGGCCCAGTGGAGCACTACCATTATGTCTGTCTCAATTTCCATTAGTGGGCTTCCAGACCAATAAGGCTTCTGTACATCGAATAGTGTTCCTTCAGGGGCCTCCTTTATTAACCTAAAGGTGGAACATTATACAAATAGGCCTCCACCCCACCATATGTAGCTGGAGGGGGGTGTGGAAGAAGCTGAGTAAACCTTAGTCCATCAACACCACTTACGTCTAGGTCCCTTACCAGCCAGGCCATCTTGGTCTGAAACTCCCTTCGGGAGCCTGGGCCTCATGTCATCAGCTGAGGAGAGTCTCTCCCATTGGATTAAGGTCCCCCCAGAAGTCAAACCATAGCAACACTTCCTTGGAGCAGTGTATAATTCCTCTGATCTGGGGTTTATGGACAAGGTTTCAGTGAGATTTGGTATTCATAGCTGCTCCCTTTCAGAGCTTCTCCCACCTAGGAGCATTCTTCCTTAGTTTCCTTTCCTGGTAAGCCCACCCACTAAGTGCTTCCTGAGAAGCCCTCCCCTTTGGATCTCTTGCTTTTTGTTTTCTGGGGGCTGTTCCTCTATCCAGGAGCCTCTGTTCTCTAGCCTCCCCCTTGGGAATTGCTTCTTTTTATCATGCTCAAGTGCTTCCCTGAGTAAGTAACTCAGTGAGTTAATTTGTTCCAGATGAACCTGAGTTGCCTCAGTCATTCCTTCTTGTGGAGTTTGGCAGAGGTAGGCTGAGCCTCTCACCCCTTCAGAGGGCCAGCTACCCTCTGGCACTGTGTTATCTTTTCAAAATGTATGTCAAGTCTAAATCAACACATTCCATAACTGGCAGGAGACCATATGTGAGGGACAACTGGGCAAGAATTAAAACTACTATGAAATAAAATTGTAGAATTATGATAGGTAATTGTGAATTATCAATGCAGTAGAAAGTCAATAATAAAACAGGATTATTTGTAACAGATCTTTAATCTTTGGAATTCCCTGATGTCTTGGTCAGAATATCCTTGCACTAGTGGAAGAAGAAACAGGTATAATGGAGAGAACATAAATGTTTTTTATGAAAACTTAACTCCATCATATTCTCCATCATGTCAAGGGACATCCAAACATGGAGAATATCAGATTTAGGAGTTTGTCTGTATCTGGCAGCAGCTTTATCTTAAGAAAGGTCAAGTGACTATGTTGTTCATATCAGAGTAGAAAGATAAGATTCTAGTAAGGACTAGATTCAACAAAGCAATTGACTTCAATAGTGCTATTCACATGCTTACATTCAGACTTGCTGCTTAAGCATCTTTCTGAAATGAGATCTATAAATCAAGGAAAAGCCGAATGATATAGGGACTTTACATCTAACTGTTCATTCATATATTTATTCTGAATAATCAAATTATGTTTTAATACTATGGAAACATAGACCTTGCTCTACTGAAATAAACAAATGGCCCAGTAAAGCATCATGTCTTTGACAGTGACCGATATCAGAAGTTTCACTGGAAAACAAAACAATACTGTTCCTTGCCAGTTGTGTAATAGTCTCCTGCATTGTCAAAAATGTTGCTTGGAATCAGCTTTTGTGCTGAAGCAAGAAGATTCATGGCTTCTATATTCAGAGTACAGTGGTAGCACCCTATAACAGTGCACCAGACTGACTTGAGGTAAAAAGTACAAAATAACTAATCAACTCAAATGAAGAATAGCTGCAGGAATATATTGTATTAGCAATTTGGATGCTAAGATGCAAAAAATTTGTTTAAATTTTCAGAAAGTGCTTTTCATAAGAAAAAGTTTTGATTAAATTAAAATTTTCTTTCCCTCCATCCAGGTTACCTAATGAGAGGAATTTTATCATGAAAAGATTTGCAAATTCTAAGTACTGTATACTGAACACTTTAGACATCAATTTTTTCTTTTCTGATAGCTGTTTTTATAAACTAGCATAGTATTATTTAATTGCTGTTTAAGTTTACTTCTTTGTGTATTGCACTTCATTACCCAAGGCTAATTTTAATGATCATATTTTTAATACTGAGTCAGACACTAATTTGCATTTTGATTGTCTATTGTGATATTGTGAGCTGTAAATTATTTTCATTATTTCCTCTGCAATAATATAACCTGGTAATTCAGGCAGTTTTTCCACTGCAGGGTCTTTTATTCAGAAATGTAATTGCATTATCATTTACACTTACAATAAGAATGTTCAAAATCTTAAATGTTTAGTTGATTGCGCCTTGTCTTCATTAGAAAATTCATAGTTTCAAGCTGCATTGTATGAATCTGGAAATTAACATGGTGAGAAACATGTTCAGGTACTCTCTGCACTCTCCTTATCTCCATCACAAGGGAATTTTTAAAAAATACATTAATTTCAGAAGCTCTGGGGTTTAGATGCACCATTTGTCATAAAGTAGATGAGTGATTCAAGGCTTTAGCAACAATGCGAATAGATTTGTGGGCCCTTATCCCACAAGCAGGCAGTAAACTGGCAGGCACCTGGGCTGCAGGACTGAAGGAGTCTGTCATCGATGATATGGCACGAAGGGTGTGTTGTGGGACCAGCCCATGCCTCTCTTGAACTGCCTGATGGGAGAATCATATCTTTTAATGTCTTGATTATTCATTTTGGGGAGAATGACCTTGGGATTTGCACTGAAGTGAGTTTGCAAATCAGAATTTAGTGGATGTGTGTTGGATGGCTCAGTTGTGGCCATGCACAAAAGTGATTTGGCCTGAAATGCTTCAAAGATGGGTATGACAGAGAGCTCTCAAGCCTGATCATGTGGACTGGGCCTCAGGGCCGCCCAGAGGGGGGCGCAAGTGGGGAAATTTGCCCCAGGCCCCGGGCTCTGCAGGGGCCCCCACGAGCATGGCTCAGTTTCCCTCCCCAGCCCCGTCTCCCGGACCTCAGCTCATCCAGCAGCGTCCTGGACAGCTGCAGTGTGGCTCCGGTGGGGCCCGACCCCTGCCTCGCTCAGAGCCGCGTGGTGAGGGAGTGGGGCTGCGAGCTCCAGGCTGAGCACAGGGAGCTGAGCTCAGCATGGAGCTCCCAGCCCCTGACCACGTGGCTCTGAGCGGGGAGGGGCTCAGGCCCTGCCCCCTGACCACGTGGCTCTGAGCGGGGCAGAGCTCAGGCCCCGCCAGAGCCACGCTGCAGATGTCAAGTGAAGCTCCTGGATGCGCTGAGGCTCTGGGTGAGAGGGGAGCCAGGGGTTAGGGGCCAGGGCTGGGGGATTGGCTAAGGGGCAGCGAGTCCTGGGGACAGGAAGGGGGCAGAGGTTGGGGTGGCGGTCAGGGGACAAGGAATGAGAGAGTTGGATTGTGGGTGTTCCAGGAGTCTGCCAGGACTCAGCGGGGGGGGGGGGGGAGGCGTGAATAGGGGTTAGGGCAGTCCGGGGACAGGGAGCTGGGGTGGGGTTCTAGGGTGGTAGTGGAGGGTCTCTGAGGGACGGTGAGGGGGCAAGGAGCAGGATGGGTCGGGAATTCTGAGGGAGGCGGGCAGTCGGGGGGCAGGAAGTGGGTGGGGGTCGGATAGGGGGCAGGGCTAGGCTGTGTGGGAGGCATAGCCTTCCCTACCCTAAAACTCATTCAGCAGTTTGAGGCTTGCAGAAGAGCCAAGTTGTTAGCTTTTCCATTAGGGCTACCGTCCCTTTCACTTCTCCAATGCCAAATTATAGTCTATATTTAATTTCAGTGCCATAGGGAGATTCATGACAGCGGAGGGTAGCTTCACTCAAAATTAGCCACTGGGGGAGGGATCACATGAGAAGAGCAATATCCTACACCACCTACCTCCTTCCCAACCCTACAAGGGAGACACCCTCCCCCACTACATTTCCTAAGGCTCCAGAGGGGTTAATTCAGTGGTTCTCAAACTTTTGTACTAGTGATCCCTTTCACATAGCAAACCTGTGAGTGTGACCCCCCCCCCTTATAAATTAAAAACACTTTTTTATATATTTAACACTATTATAAATGCTGGAGGCAAAACGGGGTTTGAGGTGGAGGCTCACAGCTCGTGGCCCCCAGTAATAACCTTGTGACCCCCTGAGGGGTCCCGACCCCCAGTTTGAGAACTCCTGGGATAATTTAATTTTAACATCCTATGTCCATTCACATGCATGTGCTATTTTGAGCATTTCAGTTTTCACAACATAGGCTCATCCCAGATTTGGAACAAGCTCAAATGCTCAGTTCATGGAGTATGTACATAAGCTATACTAAAGACAAACCCACAGTAACTGTCTCCAGTTTGTGAGGGATCCCATGGAGCCAGTCTTTAGGAAACAGATAAATGCAAGGAGGTTAAGTCCATTAGTGGCTATTAGCCACGATGAGTAAGGAATGATGTCCCTAGCCTCTGTTTGTCAGAGGGTGGAAATGGATGGCAGGAGAGAGATCACTTGATCATTACCTGTTAGGTTTACTCCCTCTGGGGCACTTGGCATTGGCCATTGTCAGTAGACAGGATACTGGGCTGGATGGACCTTTGGTTTGACCCAGTATGGCTGTTCTTACATTCTAACCTAAATGAACCCAAAGTTATGGAGACAGATATGAGTCAAGGAAGCCAGCAGAGTATCAGAAACCTGGAAAAATCTCTGACTGGATGGGCTCAGGCGTTTGGTCACAAGCTGAGGTGGTTCAAAAAGTTTTGGATTTTTTTTTAAGCAGAATTTTTTTTATTGTTTCTTTAAACAGTCAAACACAGCAAGCAGCAGATATTTGGCCACACATTTCTGAAACCCCAAACCATATTCAGGTTATGGCAGACTAATTTCAGCTTTTCAATTTAAAAAAAAACCACAACAAATTTTGAAGGAAAGCAGACATTGTCCGTGATTTTTTAATGCATTTTAAAAACCCCTAGTTTTCGATCCAGAAACAGTTTTGATGGGACATATTTGTCCAACCCTTTTAATGAGCTTTAGTGCCTTTTAGCACTAGCTGATGCTGAGAACCAGTGAAACCTTGTAAAGAAGTTTTCTCAAAACTGGATTTGTGCCGAGATGCAGAAGGTTTATTTTTCCCAGGGCCGCCCATGGTGGGGGAGGAGCAAGTGGGGCAATTTGCACCGGGCCCCGCACGGGCCCCCACGAGAATATAGTATTGTAATTTTTTTTTATGGAAGGGGCCCCCGAAATCGCTTTGCCCCAGGCCCCCTGAATCCTCTGGGCAGCCCTGCTGGGCCTGCAGGAGCGTTAACCAGGAGGTCTCCAGAATTTTGTGGCATGTAGTGATCACGCACATGGAAATCAGGTCTGCAGCCGTGAGGCCACTTATTGAGCATCCCCTCAGAGCCAGAGGTCACCTGACAGGCACTCTGCCCCAGTTAGCTCCCTCTTGCAGGACCCTGAAATTCTCCGGACAGTCTCGTTGTGGCTCACAGTACCTCTTTCGTGGGCTGGTTTAATATCAAGTAAAGTTCATACAGTCCTCAGAGTCCTTAATCACAAAATAATCCAAAAGGAGCAATGACATTCCTCTCATTGTTCCAGGACAGGACTGCACATTTTGGAACACATGCTTCTGGAGAAATCTGGGGCTGAGGTGAATGTGGCATCACATTATCAGTTGTTAACCAAGGCTGATGGGGAACAGTGGATGTCTGTGGTATTGCAGGCAGGCTCCTAGATCCAAAGCATTGGACCAAGGCTGCCCAATAAAGAGACATAAATGGCATGCTTGTTGCTGACTGTGGGCATCACAGGCAGAGAGCTACAGCAGCAAAGCTTGTTTCCAGGGCAGCATACCAGTTTTTTATCTTTATGGGCAGTGGGTTGGGAGCAGGCGTGGAGCAGCAAGTAAGCAACAAGTAAGCAGCAGCCAGCTTCCTCCCAGTGAAGCAGCCATTTCCTTCTCCCTGCTGTCCTCTCTGGCTGGATTCCTTCTGCACCCTCCATATGCATATTTTCAAGGAATTCCTTGTGTGCACGGATATGCTTCAGCCTAGCCACCACCTCCTGCAGCTCTCCCTCTTCAAACGTAGCTCCAGTTCTTCAGCCACATCCAAAGCTCATTCTCACCAGTCCCCAGCCCTTTCTGGTTGGAGCTTAGCCCTCTGGCCTTGCTTCCTTCTACTCTTTGGGTATGTGTACACTACCAAATTAGGTTGATTTAATAGAGGTCAATTTTTTAGAAATCGATTTGATACAGTCGATTGTGTGTGTCCCCCCTAAGCGCATTAAGTCAGTGGTATGCGTCCACAATACCAAGGTTAGCGTTGACTTTCGGAGCGTTGCACTGTGGTAGCTATCCCACAGTTGCTGCAGTCTCTGCCGCTCACTGGAATTCTGGGTTGAGCTCCTAATGCCTGATGGGACAAAAACATTGTCGTGGGTGGTTCTGGGTATATGTCGTTAGGGGCCCCCTCCCTCAATGAAAGTGTTAGACCTGAATAAAGATATAGCAGACAAAACCAGGTATGCCAACCTGACCAAAGTCAGGCTAACAGAGGTTTGTGGGTAATCCCTGAGTGGAAAAGAACTGAGAAGCAGCATGTCTCACGAAGCGCTGGGAAAAAGTGAGATAAGGGAGGGGCTGCATTCCTGGTACAGTACCAACTGTGCTGTGTTAGGAACAGTTCCTTTGAAGAACTGATAAGAAATCCCAGCCTCCCTGTTTTCACTCCTTGGTTCAGTTCTCTGTCTGTTTTAACTCCCCTACATTCCTAACTTCTGGTGCTTGCTAAGATATTGTTAATCACCTAACGCTGTAAAACATGTATACTGAAAGTGTCTAGTTTCTAGTTGTTAGAAGAAGGGAGTGGGTTCTCCAGTGACTAATTTATGATGCGACGGAACTGTCTATACAGGCTTATATTAAGATGTAAAGAGCAGGCTGGTTCTCTCTCGAGACGAGCTGCTCTCTATTGATGCGTGCACTTGTCAATAAAGAGCTTTTGATCGGACTTCACTGGTGTTGCCTGTCTCTCTTGCGGTCAGACAATGAACTTTGCCGTCTGGGTTAGAGTCCCCGACAAAAGCAATGGAAAAAATCATTTCTCGCCTTTTTTCCTGGGTTCCCTGTGCAGATGACACACCACAACAATCATGGACCCTGCTCAACTCACTGTCACCGTATGTCTCCTGGGCGCTGCTGGCAGACGTGGTACTGCAGTGCTACACAGCAGCATCCCCTTGCCTTGCCTTGCAGATGGCAGACAGTACAATATCACTGCTAGCTGTAGTTGTCATCCCATGGGTGCTCCTGGCCAACCTCGGTTAGGTTGGTCGGGGGCGCCTGGGCAGACCTGGGTGAGGCGGGGGCACCTGGACAAAAATGGGAATGACTCCAGGTCATTCTCTTCTTTAAGTTTCGTCTAATGGAGATTCAGTCCTACCTGGAATATCATGCCAGCTGGAGGCTTCTGCCTCAGGCTGCTCTCTCTGTTGGCAGCACTGTGCCGTCACACCTACCCCAGCCTACCCCTTGCTCCCATGGCTCATAAAGCCTGAATAGTAGTAAGGAGCAGTTCAGCTATACACTGAGCAAGTGCATAATGGTGGTAGAATGTGCCTTTGGATGTTTAAAAGCTAACTGGCACAGTTTACTGACTCAGTTAGACCTCAGCAAAACCAATATTCCCATCGTTATTACTGCTTGCTGTGTGCTCCACAATCTCTGTGAGAGTAAGGGGGAGACATTTATGGCGGGGTGGGAGGTTCAGGCAAATCACCTGGCCGCTGATTACGCACAGTCAGACACCAGGGTGGTTAGAAGAGCACAGCAGGGTGCACTGTACATCAGAGATGCTTTGCAAATCAGTTTCATGACTGGCCAGGCTAAGGTGCGAAAGTTCTGTTTGTTTCTCCTTGATGAAAACCCGCCCCCTTGGTTCACTCTACTTCCCTGTAAGCCAACCGCCCTCTCCTCCCCTCTTTGATCTCCACTTGCAGAGGCAATCAAGTCATAGTCCCAATGTTCTCCAGCCCCAGGGCAAGCCACCTTGTTACAATAGCCTTGAACTTTGTGAAGAAAATGATCTATTTATTAAACAAAGGGTCAATACATGGTGGGGAGAATTCAGAGACAGCATTGATCAGAAACAGATACCAGGCAATGGAGTGAGGGTGCAGCCAAGCTATTTTCTGGTGCCTCCATGACTGGTATCAGTGCAGATGAGAGGCTCAAAGGGACCATCTCCCAGAGGCAAAGATGAGTAAGAACTCAGGAAATGGCTGGTGAACTCTAGCCCAGCATTTCTCAAATGTGGCCATCGTGGCCGTATGCGACCACCAGTGACTTTTCTTACAGCCACAGACTCCTTGGCTGTTGTCTGAAGAAAGAAGTGGCCCCTGCCCCGCCCCATCCCTGGTGCTTCTGGATGAACAGCCTTGGTATTGGTTGCTGGGGCTCCCAGCAAGGGTTGGGCAACTGATTTGTTCCCCACCTTCCTAGGGAGAGTGGGGCTCAAGATTTGGGCTTCAGCCGAGAGGTGGCAGAGGAGGCAGGCTCTGCCCACAAGGCTTCAAGCTTTAGCCCCAAGCTCCAGCCATGGGGCTTCAGGCTTCTGCCCCCATGCTGCCTTCCCTGGCCAACCCTCCCCCCACCCTGCATTGCCCTGGCCCCTGCTTCCTCCCCTGATCCACCATTCAGGGCTTAATTTGTCACCAGACTTCCTGGGGCTGAGTAAGTCTGCTGTGAAAAGTGATATTTGTATGTTGGTTAATATCACTTTTCACAACAGACTTACTAGCTAGTAATAAATAAATTACAATGATTTGGATCTGTCTATATGTGCATATTTATTTATTTTTCCTAAAGCTAATTAAGTGTTTTAGGAAAAAATGTGAGCGCGGCCACCAGCAAGAGTTGGTGGCTGCACTGTGAGGCCACCAAATAATTTGTTCTGAGAACCCTTGCTCTAGCCTGTAGGAAGGGGGAAGGGATAACTCAGTGGTTTGAGCATTGGTATACTAATCCTACAGTTGTGAGTTCAATCCTTGAAGGGGCCATTTAGGGATCTGGGACAAAAATATGTCTGGGGATTGGTCCTACTTTGAGCAGAGGGTTGGATTAGATTCCCTCCTGAGGTCCCTTCCAACCCTGGTATTCTATGAAGAAGGAACCATTCATGTACTTTTAATTCCCCTTATGGGGTGAGAGCAAGAGGACTTAGCAGTGGGCTGAATCCTAAGCATTAGGCTGTAGGAGACCAACCCTTAATATTGTGTATATGGCATGAGGTCATTTAACACTGCACTGGACATAATAAAATGCCTGCTACTTTGGGAGTGGAAGGCTACTTGTGGAGTAAATTCAGTGTGAGTAAGATATCAGAATCTGCCCCTAAATAAAATAGTTATTTCTAGTTGGAAACTATCTAGGCAGGATGACTTACCCAGGAGACAGATGCTCTTGGCCAAATCATCCCTGTTCATCCTCACAGGGACTGGGGGGCTGTTCTGTCAAGAGTCTAGCACAATGCTACTCCAATTTCTATTGAGGCCTCTCGGCAGTTTTGTAGTACAAATAAAAATCATAGGCTGAAAGTTTTGAAGAGGTGGGAAACCTGGAACCTTTTGGAGTATAAAAGTGTAAGAAATAAGTAGTAATAAGTCATTTCTTTTGTGTGTAACTCTCCTGCTTCATTTCAGAAAAATCATGGATATTTCTACACAAAGTAACAAAACCTACTGGTGCCTGAGACCCTATGCCATATCAACCATATGTTTCTCCAGCCCCAACTCCACCCCCACACTATTTGCATGATGGCAAAAATGGGTACGTTAAACTAAAACCAGTGAAGTTCAGATGTTAAGGTCTGACAAATCCACCCAAGGAAAGCCATGCAGAGTTAAGGGTGGAATGTCCCCTTTAATTCAGTGTGCTGTATGATGATGATCTGGCTGACATATCACATTTGCTGCAGAATCTGGGGGTGAGATTTCTCTGATTTTTAATTCCCCATCTTTCATTTCCCTTGCCAACTTTTGTGGCTTAATATGACTATATAATGAACATGAGGAAATTTTCAAGCTCTCTTGGGATGCCGACATCTATTCGTGATTAAGCAGATTTAAACTGTTTACTGATGTGCCATCTGTAGATAACCAAAAACCCTGCACTACCTCCATATGTGTAACCAATTCAGATGCATTTTAAACCAAAGCACTGATAGAAGGGATAAAATATGGAGGGAAAATGTTTCTGATAGGATAAATGAGAGACTGACTAAGATAATTCTGAATAGAAAATGCACTATATGAAACTTAACTGAACCAGTTTCAGCTTCAAGCACCTGTAACTACAGGGGGTCTTTGTTCTTGTGAAATAGTTGATTGTTTACAGGTTACTTCTGACCTTGTGAAAATAGCATTTTCACTGCTGATACTCCCCACAAATACCTTTCCCTTCCTCTCCCCATGGTCAAAGTTGACTGATGCTCTGACATCATTCCTGAACTTCTAGGAGCACCTGCTGGTCTGCAAGCTCTTGACTGAAGGGGCTATTTGAAGAGACACTGTGGGATACTGACAGGTAAAATGTCTCCATCCTTGTCTATGGCTGCTATAAATCGTGAATAAAGGTGTCAATAAGTGACAGCATGCGCGTATGCCTCATGATACAACGACATTAACAACTGGGCAGGGGGAAGAATTCTTTGAATAAAATGTCAGCGAAGCCTGATGTGGAGTGGGAGATTTTTTATTTTATTTTATTTCTTTCAGTAAAGACAGAAAAAGACACCAGGGAGGAGATTAGGAAGGTCTGGCAGTACCAATGAGACAACACATTTAAAAGGCACATGTAGAAGGTTTGAGACACTGAGTTATGTGGCTTAAAACAGGATTGAAATTTAAAACAGAAAAAAATACTTTAAATTAATTAGAGCTCACAAATGACTCTTTATTTCCTCCCACTCCCCCCGAAAACAGCAAGGGTGTTTACCGCTTCTAAAGTGATATAGGACACATTCCTGAGGTTAAGAGACCTTAAATATACTTCCTGGCATACGTGCGCAAGAATGTGACAAACAAGATGCCGGTGTTCAAGAACAAATTGGAAACATTCAAAGCTCTTAGTCAAAATGTGGGGTGTAACTGCTGCCTCCAGCCACTGTGTCCCACATGTACTGTGTTACCATTGCCTAGCTTCAGTATAAAGGAAAAATTCTGCCCTGATAAGTTTGAAATACATTGGTGGGGAAGCAGAGCAATAGCTGCTAAGTAAACTGTCTCTGGGCCATCCTGCCTGCACACAGAGTCATATAATCCTAGAAACGTAGGGCAGGAAGGGACCATGAGAAGTTATCAAGTCCAGCCCCCTGTGTTGAGGCAGGACCAAATAAACCTAGACCATCCCTGACAGACGTTTGTCCAACCTGTTTTTAATACCTTTCATGCTGAGGTACAACCACGGCCTCCCCTGGAAGCCTATTCCAGAGTTAAACTACTCTTATAGTTAGAAAGCTTTCCTAATAGCTAACCTAAATCTCTCTTGCTGCAGATTAACCCCATTAATTCTTGCTCTACCTTCAGTGGACACGGAGAATAATTGATCACCATCCTCTCTATACACCATGGGAGGCCTCGGTGAACATGCTCAGCAAGGCTCCTTTTTGCTGCTCCAAAAAGGAGCATCTAGGCATCCCTGTGTAGCTTGCTGCTGACAGCAGGCGAGCTGACCTCAGAACCATGATAGCTGAACACAACTTTCTGTGGCTAGGGAGTTCCACTAGGCCTCTTAGCAGGGCCCTCCACATCCTCTCTAGTGCAGGGTTCTACCTCTGTAGCCTGCTCTTCATGTGTGTGGTTCAGCTAGTGGGCCTTTTCCTGTGGGCCTGATCCTGCAAAGACTTAGTCATATAGTAATAGAGCTGGGCAGGATTTTTTGTGTGAAACCTTCTTTTGCCAAAAAATGCAGATTCAAGTTGACAAACAATTGCAACTTCAGGTAGCTTTGCACAAATTGTTTCACTCAGAAGAAAAGGCGGGGGAAGGTCTAAATGGTATGTTTGGGCATTGCCAAAATGAAATTTTTCAACTTTTTGTTTTGGAAAAACATCCCATTTCAGAATTTCCCTCAATTTTTTTACTTAAAAAGAAATAAAATGTTTTAAAAAACCCTCAAAACTGAAATGAAACATTTTGTTTCAGGTTGACTGAAGTGCTTGGGGTTGACAATTTTGAGATATTTCATTTCTGGTGACACAAAACCAAATTTTTTTTCAATTTTTTGGACATGCACTTTACCTGAATATTCAGTTATTCACACAGCCCTTTGGAAAGGTTAGTCTTTATGTTTTGAAGCCACTACCTAGAATTAGTGTATATATATGGGGGCTGATTTTTACTTTTCTTAGACTATCTACATAAAGTTGTGTTAATACAATTGTTGCAATTTGTCAGCTTTGAAATTGGTATTTATTATTTTTAAAAATGGATCTAAAATTAGTCATTGTAAATATGATCCCAGGTTACAATATAAGGATTCCTTCCCCAACCTATAGTTTTGAGCCCCCCATCTGGTAACATTTTAAAATATATTTTTCATTTCAGTTGGATAATGCACGTGGCTAATAAGTAAACTCTTGAAAGTACATGCCAAGGTGGGCTTTGATCTCACAAGGTGCTCAATGCCCCCAGCTTTCATTTAAGACTTTTCTACTGAAAATCCCTACTCATGGGATTACTCACACAAATAAGGGTTTGTGGGATTATGACCCTAGTCAACGGAAGTTGGGGACACTTAGTACCTTGTGGAATTAGACCCCAAGAACCCACAGTAATCATCACCAAGAGTCAACACTTCATATTAGTTCCTGGTTTTAGAAGAAAAATGTAAGGCTAAAAACTCAGGGTTTTGGCTTGGAATTCAGGCTTTTGGGAGATTTCTCTACTCCTTAGGACTGCACCAGAAATCTCATGACTTTTGCAGTAGTATTGCTGTGGATACCTCACATACCCTGGCTGCAGACACTACAAATGTGAAAGCAATAGTGAACATAAGGAGATGGGTCCTGTCCAGGCAGCTGACAAAGCCTGCCTGAGTCCTACCTTTGCTCAGAATCACTAATGTATTAGTAAGGGGTAGATTACTTTCCATTTTTTCTTAAAATTGATTAATGTGGTGTCATATCTACAGAGGTAGTCTGATAAATCCAAGAGAGTATGGAGATGCCAGCCAATAATTGAATTTCTAACTCTTCAATTTACTGTGGTGGAAATATGTGATCAATGTGCTGCTGATGTTGTTATTGTTTAAAATTTATATTATATTATATTATATTATAGCACTTAGAGGCCTCAAACTTGTCTGGGCTCCGTTATGCTAGGCACTGTACAAAGACATAATAAATGACTAAATATCTGCAGTGATACTATCTTTGCTACCTGAAACATATACCAGCAGTGTTGCTCATTTTCCCTGAGCCTATTTTCTGCCATTAGTTATTAATGAATTATATTAATTATATTTACGTACTTAGGAATGCCAAGGGAGAGCAGCTGGAAAATTATCCTCTAATTGATTCTGGGGTGCCAATTATGACTCTGTGCTCGGCAAAGTTCTTGGCAGCATCTCCTTCACTGACTTAAACACAAAGACTAATTGGATTTTAATAAGTAATCATGCTTCAAGGAACAGGAATTTTTAGCAGTGTTGTGTCAACTGATTCACTAGAAATACATAGAAGGCTCTACACTTATGACAAAAAATTACTTCTCCCCCAACCCTGTTTTATTCGTCATGCAAACATAATAAATTACACTTAATAGTCCAGAACAATTGACAATATTACAGCATGTGTACTCCTTTTTTCCGTTGCTCTATCTTCAGATAGGCTTATGATGAAAACATTGTAAATAAGCCTGGGCAAAATTTTTCCATCTAAACTGTTTTAAAATAGAAAACAGAGTTTTCAGCTAAACATATTTAAAAAAAAAATACATGAAGCCCAAAATATTTTAATCTCCATACCTTGCTGCAGTGCCTCATGGAAGTTTTAGTTTGGTGTCTTCATGTCCCCATTCTCCTCTATGGGAAAAGTTCTCTTGCAGGACTACAGCTCCTGTGAGACCCCACAATCAGAGACTCCAACAATGCAGCCGCCTCCCTCTCACAATGGACTGAGACTGTGATGCATCATGGGAGATGTAGTGTGATCAGGAAGTCTGGCATATACAGAAAACTAGAAGCATGAACTGCAACTCCCATGAGGCTCCTTGGCAAGATTTTTTAAACAAAATTTTTTGTTTTTTAGGCAAAAAAAAATTGACATTTGATTTTTTGGCCAAAGTCAAACGTTTTCATTGAAATGTTTTCAGCAGAAGCACATTTTCCAACCAGCTCAAGTTGTTAATAAAAGGGCCAAGTCAATATATTTGTTATTTCAAAGTCCTGGGAATATGGGTTTTTAAAAATAATATAGGAAAAAGTATCTTGGGCAGGGATTAAAGGAGTTGGGAAAAGGGTACATTTCAGATACATTTCCGTGAGACAGCATGATCAGATAAAACACTTGTCACCAACAAATGCACAGTTCTTGCAGCGTAGTCTACTATGTAGCATATTTTGCCTCAACTGGAAACTCACAGCTCCTGGTGCTGATATGCTTAGTAGGCATTAGTATATCATCTTTGTAGGTGCAGTCTTTAAAAAATGCAATTTATATCATCAAGATCTCTAGGGAGACAAACTATACCCAGTGCCTTCATAACTGATTGAGAGATGCTCTAACCTGTTCATGAACATCTGTACACAGCTATTTTTTAACATTATGCAACTGAATACAGCTTATGAGGCATAATAATAATAACAATTAATAATTAAAACATAACACTTATGTAGTGTGTTACATTTTCAAAGTGGTGCACAGCACTAATCATCATTAACTAATCCTTAGCAGATATTGCCTAATTAAACATGAAATGAAACTGACAGAAATGCATCTTTCTCAGAACGATAAGTTGAGAGCCTGATCCTGCAATATACAAAGGATCCTCTGAGAGAGTGCCCTCTCCTTCCAAAGAAGCACTGGGTCCAAGGAAGCACTCAGGGTGGCATCCACGAAAGTACTTAGGTGCCTAAACCCCAATCCTAGGTGCCTAAGTCCCAGTTTTGACTGCACTGAGATCCATAAAACTCTCATTGAACTCTGTAGGTCCATAAACTCATTCAGCACCTAAGTTTTTTGGTTAAAACTTCCCTAGACACTTCATATGTTCTAGCCTATGGGCATGCCACTGCTACTTCCCTTAGGTGTCCGGCAACCCTTTAGGCATCCCACCTAAGCCTCAGAGCAATTCATGAACCAGGAGAAGACAGGTGTTTGGCCTCTAAAGTCATGTATGGGTCCTGATCTGATAGACATGCTCACCTACCTAACTCAGCTTAGTGGATTGCAGTGTTATTCCTGGATTTTCTAGGCCTTAAAATGGTCAGCATTGGAACAGCACCAAGATCTCCTTCATGAATCCCCTTCCCAGGTATCTCACAAGTCTGGGCTCTTGCCCCCCCCCAAAGATTTCACAGGATCTGTGACAATTTACATTAACTAATGATGTGCCCCATAGATTTTCTTTTCTTAATGGGTTTTGTTTAAATATAAAATATGAACTGCTATGTACATGATTTCTTCCTAGCTATTCTTCCCTTTGTTATCTTTACATGTCGAAATGACAATTACACCAACCTTGCTTCCTCAGCAGAGAAATCAACAGAACAAGTAAGCACTGGGTATGGCTCACCTGTCCAAACAATGTCTATAATCATCTGATCAGTTTCCTGGGGCACATATTGGATTTAAGCTTTGAGCCTTTCCAGCATCTATTTTGATATATGGGTTCAGTGCTGTGGGCTCTTTTGCGCATTGCTTATCAAAGTGAATGGGAGCAGTGTGCGCGGAAGAACTGGGTGAGAAGTTATTATATCACATACTCCATCATTCCTTCTGCTTTTTACCCAAACTCAAGAAACTGTGTCTGCATAGTCTAAAACTGCTCTACTGAAACAGCCTTTCCCTGTTAAATAGTTTGTATTGTATTGCAAGCGATCAGCAATAAAATGGTTTAAGGGAACATTGGTATTTGCCTCAGGTATGTTGTGTTGCCTTGTTTGTTCAACTGTCCCCATGTTTTAATGCTCAAACCATTCTCTGGGAGTCTCAAAGGGAGTTTCAAAGGAAGAGGGTTTGGCAGCCTGCAGGACATTTGTATCCCCTACATTAATCTTGGACTCCTGATCCACTTGGACAGTAAAACTACCTGGTCTGTGCTGACCCATGGAGGGGGAGTGACTATGTTTTGCAACTCCCTGAAAAAATCTGGCAACCTACAATATTTTTCTATGGCAAACAACAGTATAACTAATGCAGAGCAACATTTTTGGGAAATGTGGATGAGAGGAGGCGGAAATGAAGAGTATATTCACTGGGTGGGTTTACTTAAAGGCCCAATCCTGAGATGCAGTCCATGAAAATTACTCCCATTGACTCCAGTGGAAGCTACACACAGGTAAATAATCATCTGGGAAGTCAGGCATTAACACTATGGAGTCATTTCTAACTTGGTTCCGTATACTTGATGAACATCGGTCAATGTGATGAAATCATAAATGCTTCAAGTGAACTCCTCTTTGTTGTGTCCCCTCAGCAAATGAAATTTAAAAAAAAACATTCTGGTCATGTTTATATTCAAGCTTGAGCACTGATCTTGCAGCTACAGTAACAGGACACCATGGATTACACAAGTGGTGGGATTTTTATCCTTTAGCAGACATTGTATTGATGGGATGAAAAAGTGAAAAGAAGGTCAACCATGGGGATGCCCTCCAAATTAGCAGGATGAGAACTGAAATCCTGCAAAATGTAATTAATGATTGTGCTGCCAAATTAGAACTGTGCATGAGTCATCGAGCAAAGCACATCAGTGATGCTTGGCTGGACTCAACTGCATGCAGTTTAACAAGCACCTCTCAGCAAACACATGCTTATTTTAACTTCCACCATCAAGATGACCCATAGAAAGTTACCACAAGAGAGAACATGGGATTCATTAGGGATGCAAACCAATGTGGCACCCTCAAGCCTTCACACACTTTTAGAACCAAGTTCTGAATGAATCTATGTCTACAGTGCTGTGTAAGCCTAGGGTTAGTGGGACTCCAGTCAGCTGATCCTGGGTTAGAGAACTCAGAGTTTGAGTAGCTACATTGACTGTTAACACTACGTTAAGGATGTTCTAACCCAGGCTTGGACCTGGGGTTCTGGAACCCACACTGCAGCATGCAGACCCAAGTCAATCCAACAATATGCAAGATTCCCTAGTGCACTCCCAAAAGGTGACCACTCTAGCCCTTTGACCATGGTGCACTATGGGAAAACTTGACTGTTCATCTCACATGCTACAGAAAGTTTGAACACCTGCCAACACATCCTGCTGAGCCACCATTTTGGTCTGTGCATGCCCAGCTACCAGAGTGAGCAACATGGAGGAGGTGCCTTTTGAAGAACTTCTTCTCCTGCTTGCACTTTCACTCCTGTGCCAGGAAGCAGGCAGAGCTTCTGAGGGATGCTGGCAGTGATTTCAGCAGTGTTTTCTGACCCACCAAAGGCACCTGACAACGCTTGTGATGCTGTAACCGATGCCTGCTTTGTGTAGCGCTTTGTCCCCCTCTAGTGGCAGCTATACAAGCTAGAGATTGATGAGCCTGTTATAGCCTTGGCTAAGAGAAATGTGACTTTTAGCTCAGGCACTCGATGCTCATCCATTGCACTCCAGAAGTCCCAGGTTTGACCCCAGCCAGCACTGACTGAGGTCTGTCGGCATTACAGTGGAGCATGAGGAGGACACACGCATGGCAGACTCGAATTGGCTGATGTTGCTTATGACACTGGATACAGTTGCTGATATCCCCTACATAGACCAGCCCTCTAGAGCAGGGCCACAAGCACAGACTGGTAGGACCGCATTGTCATGCAGATCTGGGATGACTCATGAAGAAAGCTAGATTTCTGGAGGTTTGTGAGCATCTTGCCCCAACTCTCAATATAAAGACACATGCATGAGAGAGGCTAGCCTGGTCCAGAAGTGGGTTACTTTAACTGTCTGGAAGCGAGCTCTCTCAGACTGCTGAAGGTCTGTTGCCAACCAATTTGGTGTTGGAAAGTCAATTGTAGGGTAAGCGGTGATGGGGGTTTCTGAGGCAATCAGGCATGTGGTTTACCCTAACATGGTGGGCATAAAAGACATTCATGAAATAATTGATGGCTTTGAGAGAAATGGGTTTCCACACTGCACTGGGATCATTGATGGGCCTCATGTACTCATAGTTTGCTCTCCTCAAGGAGCACATGAGTACATAAACCACAATGGCTACTACTACTCTATTGTTATGCAGGTTTTTGTGGCCCAAAGAATGCAATTTATGAATGTCTTCCTGGGTTGCACTGGAAAAGTTCACGATGCCAGAGTCAATTGTAGGGTAAGCGGTGATGGGGGTTTCTGAGGCAATCAGGCATGTGGTTTACCCTAACATGGCGGGCATAAAAGACATTCATGAAATAATTGATGGCTTTGAGGGAAATGGGTTTCCACACTGCACTGGGATCATTGATGGGCTTCATGTACTCATAGTTTGCTCTCCTCAAGGAGCACATGAGTACATAAACCACAATGGCTACTACTACTCTATTGTTATGCAGGCTTTTGTGGCCCAAAGAATGCAATTTATGAATGTCTTCCTGGGTTGCACTGGAAAAGTTCACGATGCCAGAGTTTTTCACCGATTGGGAGTCTACATTAATGGACAGGCTGGGACACTATTCCCACCAAATGACATCAGTGGAGTTATTGTTCCCACTGTTATTCTGGGGGTGGCCCTGTACCACCTTTTCCCTTGGCTTATGAAATGGTACCCTGATCTCGAAGGCCCTGGTAAATGACATTTAATTACACTCTTAGCAGGTGTAGAATGATTGTTGAATGTGCTTTTTGCAGATTGAAATCCCATTAGCGATGTTTACAGACCCATTTGCATTGCAGTGTCACATTACTGTGGCTTGCAGTGTTCTTTACAATCTTTGTGAAGCCAGAGGTGAGCCAATCCCCTAAATGGACCTACACCAGGGCCACTGAATCACTCAGCCAGAAAGAGCATCCACCACAGCTGGAGCTGGATTCACCCAGGCAGGAGAAATTAGGGACTCTTTATGCTCCTAAGAGGGGGAATAGCACTTTTTGTGCTTGTCGGGTGGGAGGGATGGGACTTTTTGCTTGTGATGGATTTCAGTGCTTGGGGAGGGGAAGGAGATTGATTGCCATGCAATGTACTTATGAATGACATGACCACTTATCAAATGGGATGTTGGGAGCGGGAGGTGTGAGCATGGAGTCACAGTATGGATTGATGTAAGGAAGTGATTGAAGTATGGACTGATGTAGATAACTGTATTGAGGAACGCTGTTTGCATACTAACTCCTAATTGTCCCTGATCATGTGTTTACCTTTATTTTAAATACATGTTGTATGATGTGATGTAGTGACGGCACTAAACTCTCTTGATAAAATAAAAAGCTGTATTTATAAACAAGTACAACATTCACCTGTTGCCACATAAGTCAACTGCCATTACCACATTAACACACGAGTAACAACAGAACCTACAAACAAACAAACAGACAAACTAACGAACAAACAGTGCATTAACAAGTGCAAACTGTGAAACCATGTACAAGATGGAACCCCTCTACTGTTTCATGTCTCCTGGCCCCGTGGATTTGGATGATTTTCTAATTTTCTAGTCATCTTAATTATTGCTTTTGAAATGGCACATCTGTAGCCAGATGGGATGGGATGTTCCAACTCTGCACTGGGCCACTGGGGGTGGACCAATCATTGTGGGCCCAGGCGGCCATGCCCCCTTTCTCCTGCTGCACATGTTCCAGGTAGAGAAGCTAGATAAAAGGAGGCAGCCCCGCTCAGTCAGGGTGGGCGATGGAGGAGGAGGGAAGTACCTTGAGGGTTCCTGCGACTCGCCTGGCGGTAGAGCCTGAAGACCCAAACTACGCTCCAGGTGACTCACCAACTGCAGAGACTACCTGGGAAGCCAAATCACTACCACTGTGGAAGCTGCTGCCTGTTCTACATCTCAGCCAAGAGGGTACTAAGGCCTATAGACTGTTTGTTTGCTTTGCTGGGGCCATGGACTGATAGATATTTTTCTCTGCCCAGAGGGCTAATTTCCCCCAGGGCAACTGCCTGCCTCAGCCAGGAGGCTGCAGGCCACAGACTGTTTGTTTGCTTTGCCCTGCCCAGAGGCTGCAGCCTGCTTGCTGCTTTGCCCTCCCAGGGGACTAATTCCCAGAGTGTTGCCGCCTGCTCCAGCCTGGAGACTGCAGGGCTCTAGACCGGTTGTTCGTTTTGCCCCAGACAAGAGGCCACAGGGCTACCGACTATTTGTTTTGCCTGCCCAGAGACTACGGACTATATGTCTAAGTGACTGTTAGGGGGTTGGGACCCACTTGGCCGAAATCACCTGCTTAATGAGGGGATCCCAATGATGGGGTGATGAGGTGCATCAATGCCACACTGGGCCGACAGGGGCACCCTAGCTCGACACAGGGCCCCTGTCAAACCAGGTTTTCTCTGCTATGCCTAACTCCTCTGCTCCACCACATGAGTGTACTCTGATGGAGGGGACCAGGGGGAGTGTTGTCCCCCCAAACTACAAGCCTTGGGCAGGTGTGGAATTTACCACCTCCACATGCAGCCCATTGGCCTGACTGGAACTGCCGTCTCCCAGATATAGAAGTAAAACTACACCTATGCCTTAGTAGTGCAAAGGGCCTCAGCTGCTCAGCTGAGAATCCACTTGGTGGGACAACTCTTAGCTAGCATGAAGAGGTAGGGAAGGGCAGCCACCCACCCATAGAGGATGTCATGGGAGGGAGGGAGCATGAGGGGGGTGGGGTGGAGTACATCTGAGTTCCATGAATACTCAACTGGTGTATGTTCCTTTAAGACACATTGGAGTCAAAGCAGCTGTGGTACCAGAATCAAGATGCCAGAACTGGCTCCCTGATGACACTCCAATCCTCAAGTCCCCCATCCACTAACCCCCCACCCTATCAGATGTCTGCACAGAAGAGAATCTAGTCCTGAGTGGTTTAGAACATGCATCTGCAACAAACTGTCCTTTGCTCTCTTATAGGAATATGTTTTTTACAATTTCTATTTTTAAAAGAAAAATATTTCAAACACATCTCAAATATTAGTGAATCCTAGTTGGCCAAATGCCCTACCCATTCACATTCAAATAAACTCCTAAAGACTCACTTATTTCACAATTCCCATAAGAAATTTGTTAATAACTTTTCTTTTTAAAATGACTCCCTCTGCTGGATTTTCTATTGTACCTTCTCTTATCTGGGTCAGTCTGCTAGGGTCTGTTCCAATGCCACTGAAGTTGAACAGGAATCTTTTCATTGTCTTCAGATGAAGTGCCAGCCTCTTGGGTTCAGAATCAACAGGACACATGAGACATATTTAATTAGGACAGGGGATCCCCTTTTGCTTAACTCAAATAATCTTGCAAACACTGTACTTCTAACATGCAAAGGAAGAGAGAAAATGATGTTGTTCTTAAACAGAAGAGAAGGGACTAGAGCTGAGTGAATAGTGGGAAAAGTTTTTCACAAACATTCATTCAGATTTGAAAATGAATTTGAGTTTGACCACAACGATTTTCTGTAGTGTTAGTTGTGACTTCCTAGAACCTCTGTGTAGACTGGACCACAAGGGAGCTGCATGAATGTCCTAGGCTAGCCACTTAGATAGAAATAGAGATTATTCAGTTACTCACCCTGGCTTCCTGAACTGCTGTGCATTCTACAGCGACCATAACAGGTCTGTTTTACAAACCTAGTGTTTCCCTGCTGTAAAGCTACCAGCAACC
Source organism: Gopherus flavomarginatus (assembly GCF_025201925.1). NCBI lineage: Eukaryota > Metazoa > Chordata > Testudines > Testudinidae > Gopherus > Gopherus flavomarginatus. The sequence goes on along the minus strand of NC_066618.1, from coordinate 254,389,310 downwards.
CACATTTGCAATCACAAAAGGAGAAATGTCTGAGGGTCACCACTTTTCCTTTTGTGGTGTTGTTTAGAATTTAATGCAGCTGTTGTTTATACCACTGTGGAAGAAGATGGAGAAATTTTACAAAGCCTCAGAAGAAATGGAAAACACAGTACTAAAAAGAAAGCATGAAGAACGGACAAGTGTGACATGACTTCACAAGAAAATACCCAAAAAACAGAGGTTAAAAAGTATTCAGTACTGTACCTAGATGAGGGGAGACATGCAAACAAGAATACATGATCAGTAATCGTTTGTAGAGAAAAGAGGAATAAAAAGGTTTAATGAGTTAATGCTCGCTAAAGGAGTTGGGAATAATGAGAAGGGCTTTTGCAAATAAATCAGGGAATCAGACTAAAGAAAAAGTAAGCCCATTAATACACAAGATAAGGCATGACATCAATGCTGACTCAAAAATGACCAAGATACTGGTTTTTAAAAATGAGCAATTTAAACAATTATGAAGTGATGGAGACCTTGTAACAGCTATTGATAAAATGTAAATAATAAAGTGAAATAAAATGAAAATAAATCTAGCTGCTGACTCTAGTATATTAAGATAAAAAATCAACACAACTGTAGAATAATGGAACTATGAGCAATAAGCAGCATGGGATTATAAAGGATATCAGATAAACATGATGATTGCTTTTAATAGTACTGCAAAATTAGTAGATGATGGGACTGTAGTAGAGGAAATCAATTTTAGTCAGACATTTGATAGAGAGGCTCATGAACTCTTACTCAAAATTAATTGAAATCAGCTTGGATATGACAACTATAAAACTGACTGAAGGACAAACAACACATATTGGCACACATAACAGCAATATATCTAGCTAGTGGGAGTTGTCTAATGGGATACCATTACTATTATGTCCCATCTTATTTAACATCTTCATTAGCAATCCGGAAAAGGGGTAAACACACCACATTAATGAATATTTGATTAACACAGCTTGATTAAAAGAGCTAAATATTCAATTGTCTTCAGGTTCTTATACCAAAGCCTATCACTGTGGTATCGGAGTGCCTTCAAGATGTATGAATCACTGTGGTGAGCATCTGTCACACGTGGTTCCGTTTCCATTGCTCTTCTGATGGGGATATGGTAGATTGCTTAAGCAATGCCTAGGGAAGACACAATAGCAATATACAAGTTTTTGGCCTGAATCTCCCTTTAGAGTGAAAAAGGTGCACAAAGAAATAATATGCTTCAAAAAGTACTCCAAAACAAGACACTATCAACTGAACTCTATACACTCATCAAATCCACATGGGTCTGCAAAGTGAACAGAAATACCAGTGGGCATGTTTTCAGTGACAATGAATGTCTCACACAAGGATGAGGCTGTGTTCATCTGTGTGGTAAACACATTCATTTTTGGCTCCTGGAGACTCACCAGACAGCTGATTACCCATAAACATAGCAACCAACTCAGGTGTGCAGAATCTCTATTATGCCTAGGACAAAGGTAGTGACAGCTGATAGTATCAGCAGAAGCAGGTGCAGGAAGACAGACAGTATGTGTGTGTAATACCAGTGGATAATGAGAATGCAGTCCCAAAATTCAGGCAATATAAGTATAGTTGATGTAAAGCCGAGGTGTATGAAATGGAATGATCAGCTGACTCAGATGTGTGCACAAACATTGTTGCTGTGGACCATGTCTAATTGTGCTGAACACACAGCATTAATTTTGCTGTCTCCACAAAAGCTCTTCAGGTCTGGAATAAATGTTCTTATTGACATGCATTATTGGGAATTCACCGTATGGTCCCACGCCACCAAGAACTTCAGTTCGACAATAAAATGAATAGGGAGCACATATATACTAAATACTTTACCGCCTTAGAAATAAATTAGAAAAATAAAATGAATGAATCTGTAATGGACACTCAGTTACACACACCTGAGCACAAAATGGCACCTTATGCCCATATGCATCTGCCTGTCAGCCACAGGTTTTAAGACAGCATTCATCACCAGGGAATTTGTATTTCTTGCATATTGTCAGTATACCCTTACTATACAGAGGACAGGCATATCATAACTGACTTGTATTCACATACCTAGAACCTCTTCCCCAAAGACTGATAACTCTACACTAGCACCAACATCTGTTGTGGTCTTGTGGAAGAGAAAATACTCACATTACAAGTGCTGTATACAGCTTTGACTTTCTCCCTAGTTTTAACTGCTTTTGGAGGGGAGTGCCCCAAGGGAAGGGTTTGGTCCTGGTCACTCCTGCTTTCTGAAAAACTACACTCATGTTTTCTACAGTACATTGGAAAAGTGAGCAATCCAGGTGGTGAACCATGTTATTGCCTGGGCTACACTGGGGATGCAGCTAGGATGACCAGACGTTCCGATAAAATCGGGACCATCCCAATATTTTCTTCATCTCATCTGGTCACCCTAGATGCAGCCATTGCAGACCAGGCCAAGCAGACTAGGTAGAAGCACTACAAGATGCAATTTGCTTATGGCTGCTTGAAACCAGGCCAACCTGCACTGATGCAAATTACCGTTTATAGCAGCTGTGCATATCCTCACTAAAGGTTTGTACTGCCACAGTTACATTTCTGGGCAGCCACAAATGGCTGCAACTGAGACAAATCCTCAGCACAGACATATTCTTAGTGCCTTGCTCAAAGTGAAGTTGTGTCTTGGTGTCACTTGCACTCTCCCTGAGAGGGCTGGGTGTAACTTAGGGTGATCAGAGAGCAAATGTGAAAAATAAGGACAGGGGGCAGGGGTAATAGGAGACTATATAAGAAAGAGATTCCAAAATCAGGACTGTCCCTATAAAATCAGGACATCTGGTCACCCTAGTGTAACTAGTACCCTTTTTGTCAAATAGGCACCTTGGGTTGAGAAATTGGGCCTCAAGGAGAGAGAGAAATAGCTGATACCACAAAAGATTATACATTGGCTGCATTCTGAACAACCAAGAGAGTAGGATTCGTCCTTGAACTCAGGTCAAGCATGCTAATACAAATATCAGATAATTTGTCCTGCCTTTGTATGCTCCCTACCTAAACCTAGAGGAATTTTCAGCTCATCATTCAAACAGACAAGCTTTTTGCTAATAACTCTCTAAAACTTTGTACTAGAAAAGACTGGACTTATATATATCATGTACAAATATGAACAGAGGAACATAGGATAAATACTAGAAGTTAAATTAGGCTTTATTTTCATGGTGCGCAGGGGCGGCTCCAGGCCTCAGCATGCCAAGCACGTGCTTGGGGCGGCAAGCTGCGGGGAGTGCTCTGCCGGCGCCGCGAGGGCGGCAGGCAGGCTGCCTTTGGCAGCTTTGGAGGACTCCCTGGTCCTCCAAAGCTGCGGGACCAGCGGACCCTCTGCAGGCAAGCCGCTGAAGGCAGCCTGCCTGCCATGCTTGGGGCGGCAAAATGCCTAGAGCCGCCCCTGATGGTGTGATACTTAAATGTGATAGCTGCAATAACATTTGTGTGCACAATCATCAGATTCATGTTCTATCTTCACTAATTAGCCACAAGGGTGTGCACTAGTTGAATTTTCTATTTCCCCAAGAGCTTGTTCTCTACATATGCACACACTGTTTTTATTAGCAGTGCACACACCTTGTGAGACTTGGATTGCTTTATTCTGCATTATTCTTATAGGTTTTCAATTAGTAGAACTAATTGTTCTGAAACTAGACTAGTGGCTTCTTAGTTTTTATATTTAAGAAGATGGTTGGTTTGTTTTTTTAACAGGTAAAACTAAATATTCACGACTGGAGCTGAGAATGTCCTTTATCTGGCATTTATTGTCCTTGTTTAAAAGGGAAACAAACCATTCTTCTTCACTGAACTTGAAGGACACATGAGCAGCCAAAGCTGGTTTTCTGACATGCAAACCTCTAACAGCTATCTGATCTTTTAATCTGTTACATATGCTGCATCTAATCTCTTCACATAGCACAATGCGTAATTGTAAGAGATATCATAACCCCTACTGTATATACATTCAGGGGCATCTCTTTAGCCGGGGATGCCAAAACTGAATGACAAAAATGTAAGCAATGAAGTCTCTCAATTGGTGGTGGATTTTCCATGTATTGTACAATATTCTATTCTGACCACCCATGCTTAGGCTCCAGGACAACGGAAACCAGCTCTCTTTTTTCTTCATTCATTCTTTTAATCACTTAAAATGGTTGCCCATTCTACGCAAATCTCTGTTTAACCCTCTCAAGCCAAATATTATCAACTGTGATTAGCAGAACATCAGGCAAATGTTAATTTGCATGTTACTTAATCAGCCCATTGTGCATCATCATCGGTGATCTCTCCATTCAAGGATAATCTCTGTCACAGATTTACATGTGGGTCCTGAGATGACTCAGGAGTCCAATCCTGGACCACAGATCTGCCTGCAGTAGGTACAGACATTTCCTAGCAGGCCAGCTGCCTGCTGGGAAAAAATTCTTTCATTTTCCTTCCTTGTCAGTCACTTTTCAGCTTTGAGGGCAAGGTGCTTCTTCTCAAAGTGGGCCACTGCCTGATGGAGAATGTGGTGCCATTGGGGTTGATTGGTGGCTTACTCCTCCCAGCTTGTGATGTCTACATCAGTTTTCTTGAGATACGCTTTCAATGTGTCTTTGTAGCATTTCCTCTGACCACCATGGGATCTCTGGCCATGGGTGAGCTGAGAGTAGAGGGAGGCTTGAGTCTGGAATCCGCACACAATGTCCAGCCCAGCAGAGTTGGTGCATGAGGATCAATGCTGGTGACATTGACTTCAGCAAGGATGCTGACATTAGTGCAGTGATCTTCCCACTTCATGCAAAAGGTCTTCAGAAGGCATCATTGGTGGTACCTCTCCAGTCTTTTGAGGTGCTGTCGATAGGTCACCCAGGTTTCGCATCCATAAAGGAGTTTAGGAATAAAACTGTCTTATAGTCCTGGATCTTGGTGTCTTGCTGTAGGTCATAGTCTGTGAAAATACATTGGAGCAATTTCCCAAAGGAAGCACTTGCACGCTGGATCTTGTACAGGATCTTACTGTTGATTTTTGCATTTTGAGAAAGTTGGCTACTGAGACAGCAAAAGTGCTTGACTGTCTTCAAAGTCTATCCTGCTATGGTGATTTGTGGTGGGTCATGTGCAAGGCCTGAAGCAGGCTGATAGAGAACTTTAGTCTTCTCAATATTGTGTGAGAATCTTAGGCTTCGGTAAGCTTGTGCAAAAAACATCCAATGTGGACTGAAGGTCATTCTCAGTGTGCATGAGAATGGCACAGTCATCAGCATACTGAAGATCAGTAATGGACATGAGAAGGAATTTAAACTTTGAGCAGAGACAACAAAAATTAAAAAGTTGCCCATCCATTCTATATTGAATGTGAACTCCACTGGGGAGGCAATCTTTAACGAGGACCAAAATGATTGCTAAATAGATGGGTAACAGGGTTGGGGCAATGCATCCTTGCTTAATCCCAGTTTCGATGATGAAAGGGTCCATCTCAAGGCCATCACAGAGAACTGTGGCAGTCATCTGGTCATGGAGGACCTTAATACATTTTGGAGGTCAGCCAAATCTGGCCAGCACCTTCCATAGGGCTTCGCAATTGATGGAGTCAAAGGCCTTTGTCAAATCAATGAAGGCCATGTACAGGTCCTGATTTTGCTCCCAAAACAGTCATCATTCTATGCATGCCCCTCATGATGTGGTCATCCTTCTGATCTTGAGCTCTAACAGTAACATAGTCAAGAAGGGGCCAATGCCTGGAGCAAGGGTGTCTCCAGCAGGGGTGGCTCTAGGCATTTTGCCGCCCCAAGCACAGCAGGCAGGCTGCCTTCGATGGCTTGCCTGCGGATGGTCCTCTGGTCCCGCGGCTTCGGCGGGGGAGAGGATCCAAGCCTGCGGGAGGTCCTCCGAAACCGCGGGACCAGTGGACGCTCCACAGGCACGCCTGTGGGAGGTCTGCCGAAGCCGAGGGACCAGCGGACCCTCCACAGGCAAGCCACTCAAGGCAGCCTGCCTGCCGCCCTCGCGGCGCCGGCAGAGAGCCCCCGCAGCTTGCCACCCCAAGCACGCGCTTGGCGTGCTGGGGCCTGGAGCCGCCCCGGTCTCCAGGTGGTCTTATACTTCTCACTTCGTCTAAAGAGGGTGTTTGTGATGACCAGGCCATTTGCTCAGGAGAAGGATGCTGTTGGAGTTGGCCTTTCCTACTCCTTCTTTTCCAATAGTGCCATTCCAGAGATCAGACTCCCGCTCGACTCTAGCGTTAAAATCTCTGAGGAAAATGATCTTGTCCTCCTTGGGAATGTTGGTCAAGACTCTGTCAAGATCTGTATAGAATTCTTCAGATATCCTCAACAGCACTGAGCATAGGGACACATGCATTGATAACAGCAGCAGACTGGTTGTTGCTGAGCTTAAGATGAAGAGTCATAAGGCGTTCATTGATTTCTACAAGAAATTCTGTAAGCTGACTGACACTTATTCCTAACTGCAAAATTGACATCTTGAATTTGCCTGTCCTCTGCAGATTTTCCTTTCCAGAAAAAGGTGTAGCCTCCACCTTCTTCTCTCAGTTGACCTTCATCTGGGTATCTTGTCTCACTCAGGGCAGCGATGTTGATGTTATACCTCACAAACTCCTGGTGATGATAGCAGTTCTTCTTTCCGGTCATACATTATCTTTGTTATCCATCAGGATGTCAACATTCCATGTAGCAAAAGTCACTGACTTGTTATAGTTTCAACTGCAGGCAGAGTGATCCCACTGAATGCGATAATCCAGCCAGGAGTGGGTGAGACAGCTGAGGTTTAGGGCACCTTTTCTAGCCCTCCTCACATGTGTGGTGAGCAGAAGGGTCCTAAAAAGGACTGCTCAGTCACAACAGTAGCTGCCTAATTTCACTGCTTCTCAGTCCAGGTGCCAGATGACCCTCTAACTACCACTGTCTATGTGCAGATTTGTGGCTAGGAACTGCCAGATTCATTAATCCTGTCCCTGTCACCACTAGTCCATCACCACAGGGCTTGGAAGGTTGGAAATATGTTATTTCCCAAGGTAGAAGCCTGTGTGTGATTTCTTTTAATGTGGGGAAGCTGGTGCTTGTACACCAGTACATGTGAAGAAATGAATATGATGTCAGAATGGGAAATGAAGAAAATTTTGGGTTTAGAACTTCCTTTTTCTCCAAACCATATTTGGCAGATAGAGTTTCGCTTTAGCTTCAAGAGGGAAGTTGATATTTTAGTTTATCATTGTATGACAATATAAGGAAATTCATGGATTTTTCCCTCCAAATGGTGGGTCAACCCATTCCTTCAAAATAGTTGACTCTGAAAGAAATTCATATATAAGTCAGCATGGTCTAGTGGATAACCCACTAGACTGGTACTCTTGAAACCTATGCTCTAGTCTTGGCTCTGCTGTGTGAGCTTAAGTATGTCACTTCAATTCCCTGTGTGCCTCTGTTTCCCTTTCTACCTGTTGTCTCTCTTGACTGATTTTTGCCCTGATAGATCATCAATTGTAGATGAGTTTCCAGTGTGATGTTGGAGCTAAGAGAGTGAATAGGATCTTTGGATTCATACATAGGGATAGGGAGAATAGTATTACTTCTATACAAGACATTAGTGGAATACTGTGTCCAGCTTTGATGTGCACCCCTCAGAAAGGATGTGTTGAAAAAATGGAAAGCATTCAGAAAAAAGCTACAAAACGATTCGAAGTCTGGAAAGCATTCATGAGAGACTAAAGAGGATCAATTTATTTAGTTTGCCCAAGAGAAGGTTAAGAGGCAACTTGATTTATTGTCTGCAAGTATCTACAGGGTGAAGAGATTTCTGATAACAGCTGACTCTTTAATCTAGCCCAAAAAGGAAGCGTGAGATCCAATGGCTGGAAGCTGAAAATAGATAAATTTTGACTAGAATTAAGGTGTAAAATTTTAAGCGAGAGTACTCAACCTTTGGAATGACTTACATAGGCACATGGTGGATTCTCCATCACTTGAAGTCTTTAAATCAAGACTGGATATCTTTCTAAATGATATGGTATAGTTCAAACAGAAGTCATAGTTTTGAGGTGGAGATTGCTGGATGAAGGTCTCTGGCCTGTGATACACAGGAAGTCAGACTAGATGGTCACAATGGTCCCTTCTGGCCTTAAAATCTATGAATTTATTATTATATGGCAAGCTTTTTGAGGCAGGGACTCTCTCTTACTATATGTTTGTACAACACCCAGCACAATGCAACCCTGATCTCAAGTGGGGCCTCTATGACCACTGATGTCCTGTATATAACAGTAATAACACATTTTTGGTCTCTTAGTAAAAATGTCATTTATTTCAGACTATTTTCTTTTTTGGTACAGAAATTGCTATATAACTTTATAAAACTATGTGAGAAAGCATAGTTTGCCTGTTTATGATAAAAAAGGACAGAAAATGCCAACTTTAAGGTTGCCTGGGCAACCTTAACTCTGTCCCCTAGCACATGTGCATTATGATAGCCTTCAATTACATGATCCCATACTGGAACCATTTGAGAAATATTTCATAGAACTTTTTCTACAGCCTTAGATGTACATATGTTTTAATTTTCTACTTAACACTATTTTAATTTTCAGTGGGGTTATAGCTGAATATGAGAGAGACAAGGTAGAATGGTCCAGTAAACCTTTGGTGACTTTGACTTTTTATACAGTGTTTTCGTCCATCTATGGTATGTATGCAGGATGGTGTAAGAACCCTATGGTAGGCAGATGTAGGGTAATCTGATCCCAACATTAGGTGTTATCATGAGCTCTAATATTTAGAGATTGATTTAAGCCCTGAACCTTGAAGTTTAATAGCCCTTCCACAACATTTTGTTATCATTAATAACTCTGGATACCTTTGAATTCCATATAAAATCTCTTTTTGAATACTAAATTAGTGCCTTCAGTAACTTCCTGTGGCAGTGTGTTCCAGAAAAAAATTAATTACACATTGCACGAATGTATTTCCTTTTTTGGGTTTGAATGTCTCCCTTTTAATTTCATAGAACTTTTCCTTGCTCTTCCATTGTGACACAGGGAGGAAAGAAGTTCCTGATCGCTCTTTGCTGTGATATTTTTCAGTTTATATACTTTTATCATGTCCCCTCTGAGTCATCTGCTTTCCAAGGTAAACAATGTATACATTTGTGCAGTGAAAGCTAGTGGGGAATGTATAGGTGTCAGAGAGGGCATATTTGTAAGCTGGTGGGGTAGCACAGCCTAGCTTTAGTATTGCATATATAACAACACACTAAACTCAGGCTATTGGAGACTGACTATTGCATTGGATAGCCAGAGACGGCAGACATACCAGGGACTACTGAATTCAGAGATAAAACATTCTAAGGTATGTGAATCATGGTACGTCAGAGCAACATATAGCCACTGTGAACAGCAATGTCAATAACAATGTGTGTTCCTCCAAGATAGGTTCTAATTTTGATAGATTATCAGCAGGAGCAGCTTCATGCACACACACACATGCACACCCCTCCATTATTAACAGCTTTACTTTACATATGTCTTTCTCTTCCAGCGCAGGTCAAAATTCCCAAGTATCAGTTGAGAAGTGTTCTGCCCTATTGTATCGAAATGCCAGAAATCAGAGTGCAGTGTTTGAAATAGTCAAATCCTCTATGCAATAAGATCAAGATTTGACTTAGCAAATATAGAACTGCTTGAATGCCCATGTATTCCCTGCACTGCAAGAGTGCTGTGTGCTGCTTTGCTCTGGGTTGAGTGCTTTCTTAAAATGGAGAAATTATAGGCAATTATCAGACCCTGGTATTGGTGATGGCTATAGGATAGCAGTGCTCCTACTGAGTGCTAATGGAGATTTTCTGCTACCTCAAGTCTTGATAGAAATGTTGCTGGTAATTTTAGCATCTGAATTGCATTTGTTTTATATGAAACACTCTCCAGCTTGCCCATTCAAGGGTAGAATTTTCTTTCTTGCATAAGCAGGATTGTGTTCATATTATGCAATTATTGGGCACACCTTCGTTATCTGGAGGACATCTGTCTTGGAAATATTAATTGATTTACTCTATAATGATGAGGTGTAACAGTCAATGACACCATGGGGGTTGTCTGACAAATGGAGTGTCACAGAATGTGTGCGCTCATATGTGGGACTAATCTAACCTAAAAAAGCAAAGCCACGTTGGGGAGAAAGAGGAGCACCACACAACTGGCAGTGGTGCGAGATCCTATGCCTTTCTTAAGGCATGTAGTGTAATGGGTGTTTGGTGGCGGGGGAAGGAAAGATGAGTGCAGTAAGCAGTTGGACTTGCTACACCTCTCATAAAGCATAGCCTGCACCCCATCCGCTATTCTCCTGCTAGTACTAGTAATGCATGAGAGGGAAGCCATGGCCCCCAGCCCAGGCTTGCTGATCTGGAATCCTCAGTGCTACAGACGAGTACTAGCCACCATAACCTTGTATTTCCTCGTCCCCAGAACCTGCAGCCAAATGATGGCTGCCTCCCTGACAGAGCCCTACAAAGCCAAAGGGGCTCTCTGCAGCCACTCTAGCTTTTAGCACAGCTATGTTGGGACAGTCATAATTTGGCTTTAAATGAGTCATCTGAATATGCAGTGGTCAGATTTAAAACTAAGATCCTTATTAAAGAGGTTAGAGCTATAAGGGAAATCAGACCTATGCCAACTTTCTATTTGCAGAAAACTGAACACTCTTGCCCTGCCTTCTACATCGCCCCCATGCTGCTCTCTTCTCTGAGGTCCCACTTACTCTAACTACCCTCCCTTCATCTCTCACTCTCCCCCACCCTCCCTCACTTGCTCATTTTCACCATGCTGGGGCAGAGGGTTGGGGCATGACGGCTTCAGCTGGGGGAGGCTCTGGGGTGGGGCCAGGGATGATCTGTTTGGGGTGCAGAAGGGGGCTCCAGGCTGGGGCTAAGGGGTTCAGAGTGTGGGAGGAGCTCCTGGCTGGGGGTTGGAGTGTGGGAGGAGGTGACGGTGTGGAAGAGCTGGGGCAGGGGGTTGGGGCATGGGAGGGGGTGTGGGGTGCAGGCTCCAGGAGGGAGTTTGGGTGTGGGAGGGGGTTCCAAGCTGGGACAAGGGATTGGGGCATGGGAGGAGGTTTGGGGTGCAGGCTCCGGGGTGCAGCCATGGTTCCCAGCCAATGGGAGCTGCGGAGCCACCGATCAGGGCAGGGGCAGTCAGGGGTGGCTCTAGACATTTCACCGCCCCAAGCATGGCGGCATGCCGGGGGGAGGCTCTGCCGGTCGCCGGTCCCACGGCTCTGGTGGACCTCCCGCAGGCATGCCTACGGAGGGTCCGCTGGTCCCGCGGCTCCACCTAAGCCGCGGGACCAGCAAACCCTACGCAGGCATGCCGCCGAAGACAGCCTGCCTGCCGCCCTCCCGGCGACCGGCAGAGCGCCCCCCCGTGGCATACTGCCCCAAGCAGCGCTTGGCGTGCTGGGGCCTGGAGCCGCCTCTGGGGGCAGTGCACAGAGCCCCAAAGGCCACCTCTATACTTAGAAGCCGGAAGGCGATGCTGACAGCTTCCCAGGAGCTGCCTGAAGCCAGGCAGCTAGGGAGCTTGCTTTGGCCCACTGCAACACTGACCAGACTTTTAACGGTCCGGTCAGCAGTGCTGACTAGAGCCACCAGGGTTCCTTTGGTCAAAAATAGGACACCTGGCAACCCTACCTACTACGTGTGTAAGGGTATGTCTACATTACAGAATTACTACGATTTTACAGAAGTCAATTTTGGGGAACAGATTGTATAAAATTGAGTGCATGTGTCCACACTAAGCATATTAATTTGGTGGTGTGTGTCCATAGTACTGTGGCAAGTGTCGACATTCCAAGCAGTGCACTGCAGGTAGCTATCCCACAGTTTCTGCAGTCCCCACTGCCCACTGGAATTCTGGGTTGAGCTCCCAATGCCTGATGAGGCCAAAAATTTGTCACAGGTGGTTATGGGTAAATGTCGTCAGTCAACCCTCCCTCCGTGAAAGCAACGGAAGACAATCATTTTGTGCCCTTTTCCATGGATTGCCCGAGCAGATACCATAGCGCGGCAAGCCTGGAGCCTGTTCAGCTCACCGCAGCAGTTATGAGCGTTGTAAACACCTCGCTCATTATCGTGCAGTTTATGCAGAACCAGAAGCTGAAAAACCAGGAGAGGAGGCGACAGCATCGCGGTGACAAGAGTGATGAGGACATAGACACAGATGTCTCTCAAAGTACGGGCCCCGGCAATGTGGACATCATGATGTTAATGGGGCAGGTTCATGCCAAGGAAAGCCGATTCTGGGCCTAGGAAACAAGCAAGGACTGGTGGGACCGCATAGTGCTGCAGGTCTGGGATGATTCCCAGTGGCTCTGAAACTTTCGCATGCATAAGGGCACTTTCATGGAACTTTGTCACTTGCTTTCCTCTGCCCTGCACAGCAAGAATACCAAGGTGAGAGCAGCTCTCACAGTTGAGAAGCGAGTGGCAATAGCCCTCTGGAAGCTTGCAATGCCAGACAGCTAATGGTCAGTCAGGAATCAATTTGGAGTGGGTAAATCTACTGTGGGGTTTGCTGTCATGCAAGTAGCCAACGCAATCACTGAGCTGCTGCTATCAAAGGTAGTGACTCTGGGAAATGTGCAGGTCATAATAGATGACTTTGCTGCAATGGGATTCCCTACTGTAGTGGGGCGATAGATGGAACCCCTGTCCCTATCTTGGGACCGGACCACCAAGGCAGCCAGTACATAAACCGCAAGGGGTACTTTTCAAGGTGCTGCAAGCACTGGTGGATCACAAGGGACGTTTCACCAACATCAACATGAGATGGCGGGGAAAGGTTCGTGACACTCGAGTCTTCAGAAACTCTGGTCTGTTTAAATGGCTGCAGGAAGGGATTTACTTCCCAGACCAGAAAATTACTCTTAGGGATGTTGAAATGCCTATAGTTATCCTTGGGGACCCAGTCTACCCCTTAATGCCATGGCTCATGAAGCCGTACACAGGCACCTTGGACAGTAGTAAAGAGCCGTTCAACTACAGGCTGAGCAAGTGCAGAATGGTAGTAGAATGTGCATTTGGACGTTTAAAGGGTCACTGGTGCAGTTTACTAACTCGCTCAGACCCCATCTTCGGAGTCCATGGACAGGGGTAGGGAAGTGGTGGCGGCCCCTTCTAGAATTTCCTGCAGCTCAGCGTAGAAGCGGCATGTCTGCGGCTCTGTCCCGGAGTGTCTGTTTGATTCTTTGGTTTTCTGACACGCTTGTCTCAGCTCTTTAAGTTTCACGCGGCACTGTGTTGAATCCCTGTTGTGGCCTCTGTCCATCATGGCCTTGGAAATTTTTTCAAATGTTTTGGCATTTCTTCTTTTGGAACATAGTTCTGCTAGCACGGATTCATCTCCCCATACAGCGATCAGATCCAGTATCTCCCGTACAGTCCATTCTGGAGCTCTTTTTCGATTCTGGGATTGCATGGTCACCTGTGCTGATGAGCTCTGCATGGTCGCCTGTGCTGATCAGCTCTCCACGCTGGGCAAACAGTAAATGAAATTCAAAAGTTTGCGGGGCTTTTCCTGTCTACCTGGCCAGTGCATCCGAGTTCAGATTGCTGTCCGGTGTGGTCACAATGGAGCACTCTGGGATAGCTCCCGGAGGCCAATACCATCGAATTGCGTCCACACTAACCCTAATTCGAACTGGCAATGTCGAGTTCAGCGCTACTCCCCTCATCGGGGAGGAGTACAGAAATTGATTTTAAGAGCCCTTTATGTTGACAAAAATGGCTTCATTGTGTGGACAGGTGCAGGGTTAATTCAATTTAACGCTGCTAAATTCGACCTAAACTCGTAGTGTAGACCAGGCCTAAGAGACACAGATTTTCAGAACCAAGGTCTCCTTGCCATTCTCAACCTCTCAACAGCCCTTGGGAATTTTTGGCTGATGGTTTCATTGTTTGCCCTGCTCCATTGTTGCTCTTGTGCTAAAGGCCGAAATGGTTTTATTAAGCAGCCACCTCCTCCCACTCCCTTCCCTGATGGTTACACTTCCAAACACAACACATCAATACTATCACAAGAAAACCAAGCTTTAAAGCACTTTAATTGTGAAGTGTTTATTCAAAGAGCTCAATGGAGTGTTAAGTTTGTGTTTAAAAAGAGGCTTATGAAACCTGGCCAGTGAATAGGCTTTTACCAAGCCCGCTGAGAATCATTTAATTTCATGTGCCAGTTCTTATACTAGGAACTTCCCCATCTCTTCTTACACACCCGGCCCCACAGATAAAATTATCCTGTTTGCAGAAGGGCAAGTGACAGACCAACAAGGCATAAAAAAATATTACCTCCATCTACAACCCCATTTTAGATAAACCAAGGGGTTTTCTTTTAAATAAATCCCTTTGGACTCTTGGCCTGAGTGAACTCTCTGATCTGGTTTCTCCATGCAACCACATTAGCTGAGATCATTTGATGATGACCACACATTGGATGACCACTGTATCAGCCATTTAGCTCTACCTCCTGTCTGGAAGTTACCTTGAGACATCTGGGTGCAACAATCTGATCTAGTGCTTATATCTGAAATCCTAACAGGCTTATTTCTTTAACAAGTAGAAAACTGTAATGTTCCTGGCAGCTGGTTACTGCTGACTCTGCCTGTCTCCTCTTATCCCATGCCTATATTTTCGATGCCAAAGAAGGTTACTATTCTAACAACAGCTCCATTTGTACATGCACAAAATTGTGTGTGCATATATACCTACTAGCATTTTGCAGGTGCAAACACCTGTGCTCATGATGAAAACCAGACTTCACGGAAATGCTGGAATTTGCATCCACAGCATCTTTTGCACGCAGACATTCACAAGTTCATGCATTATGCTTGCATGCAGGCAGATGTCAACCAACTTAGAGTGTTGGCTCAGTTGTCAGACTTTTAAAGTGCATGTAATGTGTTTCCTCAGTAAACTGGGTGTGATTTTGCACCCATATAAGTGGACAGCCTCTCAAAGGCCCTCAGACTATTAAGGAATGTTTTTTGGCATAAGCAACACTTGGTCCCTTTTCAGATTGCTGTATGATTCTGCTGTCTGCAGAGGCTGGATCACTGCAATTATACTGGTTTGAACCAGTGGTGCAAGTAAGCCAGTACAGTCAGACACGTCGTACCATTAAGACATTTATTGCTGGTACGCCGTACCAGAAAGACACATTTTCAGAACCTCAGGGCTCTCCCGGGAACCGCAGCAGTGAAAGGAGCAGAACGTGGGGCTGCCGCTCCCCCATGCTGGCAGCTCCTCCAGCATGGATGTACTGCCCCCAACCCCAGACCCAGCCCTGTCCTCTGGTCTGGCGAGGCTGTACAGACACCAGACAGGAGATGCAGCTGCATGGAAGGGCTGGGGGAGGGGTTGGGGGCAGTACAGCCGTGCCGGAGGAGCTGCCAACACGGGGTGCTGGCTCCTGGGAGTGATGACCCCATGTTCTGCTCCTTTTGCTGCTGCCGGGAGAGCCCTGCAGTTCAGCAGAAACCAATTTCTATCCTCGAATATCTGCATCCATGGGTATAGATTTGTATCCGCGCAGGGATCTAGTCACGGAACACTGGGGGGTGGGGGCGAAGGCAGTACCATACCGGTAAGAGTTAAAATCTACGGGCACCACTGCTTTGAACCCTTTTTACTAGAACACATTGCTCTTTTCCCTGTTCTGGGGCCATTTTCCAACAATGTGATTCAGCCTCCTACTGCAGAGATAAGCAAAGTAATTTGGATAAAATAAGTACCCAGGTGAGTCTTTATCAACATCTTGAATCCAAGATTTTTTTATTTTGAGTATTTGTTTTTTATTTGAACGTACTAAATGATATTTATGTTTCATTTTTGCAACCTGATTGTCTCCAGAAGTAGAAATACAGCAAGAGACTGTTCAGGTAGTATTTCTAGTCTGACTAGATGCAGGATGTGTAGGAGATCATCAAGGCCTGATATCGGACTTAATTCCAAGTGCAGATAAGGCCTATGATCCACATTGCTGCAGTTTATATATTTTTTCAGTGAATAGGCAGGAGGAAGGTTTGCTTGGCTCATGGCTCTCTTTTCATTTATCTTTTGCTTTGTTCACTTGTCCAAGTCAAACCGTTTTGCCCTGGAGCTGCCTGGGATCCATTGTCACAGACTAAAGGAGGCAGCTTCTCCTTTATGCTAACTTCTTCCTTTGACCTCTCTGGGGAATTTTTTTTTTCTATAGCTTAGCTTAACAAAACTGGGGGAAAATGATGTGATGGCTGGCTTGTAATTGAAATCTAGCTTGACTGAGTTCACACTGCAGTCTCTAGAGTAAAAAAGACTCTCAATCTTTTCATCCCAGTTCCCCCACTCCACAAGATTTCATTATGTAAGTCATAAACTAAATAGAAGAAATATGCATTATCTGTAATTGAATATGCAATAATATTATGCTATATCAGCACTTGAATGTGATTTGAAAAGGGTAATTAAATTACAGTAAATGTCTTCAATCAATCACTCAATACAAATGTATGTTTGAAAAAATCCCCCAAACAAGTAGATTAACCCATAGACTGCACTTGTAATGATCCTTTGTACTTAGAGGGCTGTTGCTCCTGCTAGTAGGTCAGGCAAGAATAAAGGGGAGAAAAAGCGCTGATGGTTTAGGCCTGGTCTACACTAGAAAATTAGGTTAGTTTAACTACGTTGGTCAGAATGTGAAAAATCCACACCCCTGAGCAGCGAAGTTAAAGTGACCTAAGAGCCAGTGTAGACAGTGTTCGGCTGATGGAAGAATTCTTCTATCGCCTCTCCGGAAGATGGATTACCTACACCAGTGGGAGAATCCCTCCCATCGGCAAAGGCAGTATCTACACTGAAGCAGGGCTGGTGCAAGGATGTTTTGCACCCTAGGCAAAACTTCCACCTTGCACCTCCCCCCCGGACCCCCGTCCGTGGCAACCCTTCCCCGCCCTGAGGGGCCCCCTCATGGCAGCTCCCCCTCTGCCCTGAGACTCCCCCCCCGCAGCAGCTCTTCACCCCCCACCCTCTGCCCTGAGGCACCCCCCCCGCCCCAGCTCACCCCTGACCCGCCTCCTCCCCGAGCACACTGTCGCTGCTTCACTTCTCCCACCTCCCAGGCTTGCGGCGCCAATCAGCAAGCCTGGGAGGTGAGAGAAGTGAAGCAGCCACGGCGTGCTCAGGGAGGAGGCGGGGCAGGGGTGAGCTGAGGCAGGGAGTTCCCCTGTGTGCCACCCCCCCTTACTTGCTGCAGGCAGCCCTCCCCGAGCTCCCCTACCCCAGCTCCCTTTGCCTAAATACCAGTGGCGACCTGGGCAGCCGAATATCCAGCCGCCACGGTCACTGCCGAAGAAAATGGTGACCCCCCAGATCCTAGTGCCCTAGGCAACCACCTAGGTCGCCTAAATGGTTGCACTGGCCCTGCACTGAAGCGCTACTGAGACACAGCTGCAGAGGTGCCACTGTAGCATTTCAAGTGTAGACAAGCCCTTGGATTCATAGATTTCAAGGCCAGAAGGAACAATTTATGATCATCTAGTCTGACCTCCTGCATATTGCAGCCCAAGAACCCCCCTCAGTAGTGGGTAGGGCTTTGTGAATTCTTCAAGAATAAACACCCCCCCAAATGAAATAAAGCAGGGTCAGCCCTGGCAGACAGTCAGAGATTGATTGTTACAGATGGATGAGATAACGGACAAGGTAGCCGGAGGGTGGGGGAGGAGGGAAGGATAAGGTCACATTACTTATTGTAGCCACAAAAATCAAATTGAATGACAGCCTTCAGTTGCTTGGGCCATCCTTTGCAGTGGAGTGGCTGGGTACCCGGAGCCTCTCCCGCATTCTTGGGCATCTGGGTGAGGAGACTATGGAACATAGGGAGGAGGGCAGGCAGTTATACAGCGGATGCAGTGGGGGTCTGTGTTCTTGTTGGCTTTTCTGCAGCTCCAACAGATGCTTCATCATGTCTGTTTGCTCCCCCATTAGCCTCAGTATCGCATCCTCCCTCTGCTCTTCGCGCTCACTTAATTCTTTTTCTGGCCTCTGACACCGAATGCCTCCATGCATTAAGCTGTGCCCTATCAGTGTGGGAGGACTGCATGAGCTCAGAAAACATGCCATTGCGAGTGTGTTTTTTTCGTCTTCTAATCTGCGATAACCCCAGGGATGGAGGTGATGGGGGCGGGGGCGTAGAAACCTTCTACACTCTACGATTCCGAGGGGACTGCAAGGTTACCTGTACTGCTGAGTTCGCCAGGCTAAACAAACAGGAAATGAAATTCAAAAGTTCCCGGGGCTTTTCCTATGTATCTGGCTAGTGCATCAGAGTTCAAAGTGCTGTCCAGAGCAGTCACAATGGAGCACTCTGGGATAGCTCCTAGAGGCCAATACCGTCTATTTGCATCCGCACTACCCAAAATTCGACCCAGCAAAGTCGATTTTAGCACTACTCCCTCGCCGGGGAAGAGAACAGAAGTCAATTTTAAGAGCCCTTTAGGTCGATGGAATGGGGTTGGTTGTGTGGACCATTCATGACTCCCTCAGGAAACTGATGGGCAGGATCCCCTGGGAGAATAACACGAGGGGGAAAGGAGTCTAAAGTTAGGCTCCTAATCCCATATTTAGTTAGGGTCCTAAATAGGGGCCTGATTTTAAAAGTGCTGAGCATCCTGGTGCTGGGAGCTAAAGACCTGGAGAGGGAGGATGATCTTATAGTTCATAGACTTTAAGGCCACAAGGAACAATTCTGATGATCTAATCTGAACTCCTGCATAACACACGCCATAGAATTTCACCAAGTGATTCCTGCATCAAGCCTATAATTACTGGTTAGGCTACAGTAGAAAGACAACCAATCTTGGTTTAAAGAAAGAATCCACCACACCCCTAGATAAGTTGTTCCATTGGTTAATTACCCTCACTTAAAAATTCTAGTCTGAATTAGCCTACCTTCAGCTTGGATCTTGTTTTGCCTTCGTCTGCTAGATTGGAGAGCTGTCTTCTTTCAAAAATCTTTTCCCCATGTAGGTGCTTACAGACCATAATGAAGTCACTTCTATATCTTTTCTTTGAGAAGGACACTGCAGATCTTGGTTCAATCCCTGGCTCTGCCACAGACTTTTCCTACGTGACCTTGGTCAAGTCACTTGATCTGTTTCTGCCTCTATTTCTCACCTATGAAGTGGGGATAATACTACTTCATTTTTTCCTATCCTTTGTCTTATTTATGTAGACTGTAAGCTCTTCAGGGCAGCGGACTCTCTTTTATTACATATTTGTACAGTGCTAGCACAATGGACCCCTGATTTTGGTTATGACCGATACATATTACCATAACAAACATTAATAATAATAATTTGCACTATTTCAGATTGCTTGCATTCTTTTATTAAAGAAAAGAAAAAGTAGCTGCAACCAGATCATAGCTATTGCACTGACTCACAACTTTTTGCCCCTTCACAAAGTACAAATGTCATGTCCTACAGATGGATCAGGTTGGGCACATACACAGGCGTTCTCAGTCTTTTCAAACTGTCAATGATCGTCATACTTCTGGGGATGAATTGCTTCTAGATGAGGTCTAAATAAAGATGCCTGGATTTCAATCTTACCATGACATACACATTTACTTCAGATATTGCACTCAGCCTTGGACATACATTGATCTTAAAATAAAGATGTTTTCGTTTGCTGAGTTTCTAGGGCAGTTGTCATCACCGAGTTCAGGTGGGCTTTCAAATATACCTTTAAGTCAGTTTTCCTTTTAAAATTATGTATTAATCAAAGCTCATGGACAATATTTAAAAACAGCAAACTGAGATCAGGGTAACTCAGTGACATGGATTGTTACTGGACTACTGTTCCCATGAAAAATGCATGACTTAAGTCCTTCTTAGTTCTGCACCAAATATTTGTGATATCAAAAAATATTCCCTGTCCCCAGTCAGGATGAAAAGTCAAAGTTTTGAAAATAACACAAAAATATTGAATTTGTATCATTCAAGGCATTTTGTTTAGATTTCCAGTCTAAGTTTACTAAATGTTCAAAATAAAGTAATTTTGACTCCCAAATCCCAAACTTTCCAGTTTGCCTGTTTTGAAACTTTTTTCTTCTAAAAAACTTTTGAGTCTGGAGATTCATCATAACTGAATGGTAGCTTCTCAAACAGTTTCAACCAATCAGCATTTTTCAGTGCAAAACAGTTGAAAATTCCCCGAACAGCTCTAGCTGCTATACAACCTCTAGGTGGCACTACATATCAGCATGGTTTCTGGGCTCATCCATTTTTTGTTTTCCACAAAGGTTTGTGTCATCCATTCTGATTAGACGGAGAATTTTCAATGTATCAGATGTTGATGTTGCTATTTGAGGATGTTGCCACCATTGACTGCAAAGGCAAATGCTCACCTGTATAACAAGACTATCCTGCAAGTGAAAGAACAATAAAGTCTTCAGGGCATGGAATATCTCAGAGATGTATTATGGGAAATCAGAGTCTACGCTTACAAGGTCAACATGTTTTATAAAGTAGGGGCTTAGGTACATGTATACAATATATGCCCAGTCACCTGCACATGCATGCTAAACTCTATCCGTTGCATTTATAAATAGGTAACGCTGCCTGCAAATAAATATTTCTGAACACAATTAAACTATAGAGATTCACCTTTATTTCAAGTGATACAGACCTTTGTTTTTAACACCAAAGGCCTAGGTTTTCTCCATGTGAGCAGAGATCCACGATGTGGGTATATATTATACCCTGGTCAGACTGATTCTTCTGCTGTCTTTCATAGTCAGAAATGAACAAATAGTGAATAATCTTCCAATCTGTCTTGTATCTGTTTGTGAATGGTCATGGAGTTAACTTACAATAATGAATAAATCCCAGCAAATTGTAAGTACTTGCCATTTTTGGTCTATGAACAGTTTATTGACAGTATTTGATACCTGAAATTTAATTCTGATGGACACAGTGGTCACATGGTATTGTTCATGTTCTCTGACTGGACAGCCATAATTCTTAAAATCCACTTTTCATTGTGAATATCTCCATTTAGGAGTTCAAAATTCTCTTTCCACAAATATTCTCTATTTCCATGTGAAGTTTTCTGTTTCTAAAATTATTTCAGTTGGTAAACTGCTTTATTAGACTATTCACCAGAAGCAAATGCAAAATATGCACAATCACGGAAAGGAAATTCAAATTTTTAAGAGCAAACACTCAGGGGGGGAAAATAGGTATTTTCCAGTTTTTCTCATAATATTTGCTACACCTTTTTCAAGACTAATTCTGGGGTCTCTATTTATTAGTGCTCTGTATGGATATGTTTACACTGCAAAAGTGGTGTGTTCTTAACTTGGGTTAGCTAATCCACATTAGCTAATTTAACAGCAGTAGAGACAAAGCAACTCAGCTTTTCACTCAGGTTAGCAGCTCAAATTAAAACCTATAGGGGAGCCTGGGGCTGAACTTAAGTTCCTAACTCACTTTGCCATGTCTTCACTGCTATTTTAGCCCTAGTTTGTTAACCCAATTTAAAAATACACCTTTTTTTGTGGTGTAAACAGAATTTGCATGCGCATGAGTTTGGATGCTTGGGGCATGGAGATTTCTCTTGCCTGTTCTCCAGAGGCTCACACACTGTTATGTGCTTGTAAGGTGTGACAGATTGGTATAATGTCTGTACATGTCTGTATCCAGTTGTGACCTTCAACTGATATTGGAATCACCATTTTCATGTCCTACATTTTGAGTATGTAACTGTCACTGCCTACAGATGTCACAGACACCTGACACCTCCCTGAAAGGCTAACACGAAAGTCAACAGCTGTGATTATCTTCCAGTCAAAGGGGTCCACCCTTAGAACAGTGGTTTTGCTACAGAGAGTGTCCAGACTGAAAGAAACTGGTTTTCTCAGTTTGGACAACAAGGAGGCTAACCCTCCAAAAGGTGTTCTGAAGATGATCAGAGGGGCAAAAACCTTATCTAAAGGCAGGATCCACTCCAGGCTCTTTCTCCACAGCTGGCTATCCCTAGACAACAGAAGGACTGCAGTAGGTAGAGGGCAGGAGGGGCCTGACACAAGGACTAGGCCTAAGGACTCGCAGAAGTGCATAGACTTGTGGGGAGAGCATATCAGCTATTGTTGTTTTGCCTAAAGATCTGTAACTCGTGGATACTTTAAGGATAGAAGTCACTGTGGATAAGAAACTCCTGTGCAAAGCCTGCATGCTGTACATTAACCGCCACGGAGTCCCTGCAGAATCAAAGCCCAAAGTGCCCACTGAGATGAAACTCTTGGGGAGAGCATGCAAAAAACAATGGAGAGCCATGGAGGTCTTAGCATGGGTTTGGGGGCATAGGGTAGTTGGAATGAGGCATTCTGGAAGTGTGCCAGATAGTTGGGGTGACCACGGGAATACACCTCAGAGGCCTAAAGCTAAAAACAGTGTCTGGACTCTGCCCAGACTCAGCTAATTTGGATTCATGGGGGATCCAAAGGTTGAGTCAAGTTACAACATGCTGGTGAGAAGCTACAAAGGAGACTCAGCCTGGGCTGTAACATGAAGTGTAAAGGAAAACAAGCTGCACCTTAAAAACTGGTAATAGAAAGCCAAAGATGTGTAATTTTTTAAAGGGATCACTCTGATTTGCTTCATCAACATATCTCAGACCATGGCTATGCTTTCTTATGGCTGGTGCTCCACAGGCTGCCTCTGATCGGTTTTGCATTATGGTCCACAGAATACCTAAATCCTGCTACTGAGCACATGCCAACAAGAAATTACTGCAGTCTGAGATCCACAGGAACTTTTAGGGAGCACTACTGCCACTGTGCATTTATCTAAAATGCATGGGGTCACACTCAAGTACTAGCAGCAAAGAATCCTGTGGCACCTTATAGCACGCATCTGACGAAGTGGGTATTCACCCACAAAAGCTCATGCTCCAAAATGTCTGTTAGTCTATAAGGTGCGACAGGATTCTTTGCTGCTTTTACAGATCCAGACTAACACGGCTACCCCTCTGATACTTGACTCAAGTACTAGGCTGGGATTCGAACCCTATCCTAACTCTGTCCTTTCACATGTCTATTTTGGCCTTTGAGCATTTGTGCAGAAGACGGAAGTAATCTAAGGTCAATATGATGTGGCAAGAAATGCACCCTGTAGGGTACTCTGAGCAGCTTAACAATGCCCAGCACCTCTAATCCAGCATGCATGTGGCTCAGTTCTCTGCAGAGACATGTCTTGATTGATCACGCTCTGATATAACAATCCCTAGTACATTCAAAACACTTGGAAAACTCTTACTCTGATAAAGAAGTGACGCACAGGACTATTGAAGAGACTGGTTCTTGTTTCCTACTCTGAGTCACATGACATGAGTCAGGCTTATAAAGAGTCATAGCCCTGTCACAGGGCAGAGTTCAGTAAACACTAGCTCCAGTGGCTACTGTGACACTGTCATGAAGTATGTTTAGATTTTGTTTTCAGCTGTTTGTGTGTGCATGGATTAGGTTCACCTAATTTGTGCAGGCACACCCGATATTTGTGAGCATACGTTTGGGCATGTGCAAAAATGTCCTACTGCCTCAAAATCTATTCTTACTTTTGGAAGTAGGTTCAGGACTTTTTAGCTATCTGACATCCACTGACTTTAATTAGAGACATGCTGTTAATGCCTCACACTGAACTTTGGAAAAGTTAGGGGGAAATGGCCATTCAAGAATACATATGCTGACATTTTTCAAAGATACAGTTCTTTTAGGAAGTGGCAGCTCTTGTTCCATACCTTGTGCAGATGCAGCCATGTGAGGATATCTATGACAGATCTCACAATTTTTTTAATCTCATTTAATCTTCTTATTTTGGTTTAGTCCGGTACCTAATATAGACTTGTAACACTTGGATATGGGCTATAGTTTTTAGGTAATCTTCTTCAGCGGCGGACTGAAAGCCAAAGGATTATAGGGCTTAGTAAATAAGGCAGCAGCCTTTCACCTGTCAGATAGATTGCTGCTTCAGTTCAACCAAGCCCTGTGCCATGACTTTGCTTTTAAGTTGTAAGTTTGTAAAGGGAAATCATGCCTCACCAATCTACTAGAATTATTTGAGAGGGTCAACAAACATTTGGACAAAGGTGATTCAGTGGCTATAGCGTACTTAGACTTTCAGAAAGCCTTGGACAAAATCCTTCAAGTCACAGGATAAAAGGGAAGGTCCTCTCATGGATCAGTAACTGGCTAAAAGACAGAAAGCAAAGGGTAAGAATAAATGGCCAGTTTTCAGAATGGAGAGAGGTAAATAGTGTCCCCCACGGATTGGTACTGGGACCAGTGCTTTTCAACATACTCATAAATGATCTGGAAAAAGGGATAAACAATGAAGTGGCAAAATTTGCAAATGATACAAAATTAGTCAAGATAGTTAAGTCCAAAGCAGACTGCAAAGAGTTACAAAGGGATCTCACAAAACTGGGCAACAAAATGACAGATGAAATTCAACATTGATAAATGCAAAGCAGTGCACATTGGAAAACAAAATCCCAACTATACATACAAAATGATGGGGTCTAAATTAGCTGTTACCACTGAAGAACAATGTTGGAGTCACTGTGGAGAGTTTCCTGAAAATCTCCGCTCACTGTGCAGTGGCAGTCAGAAAGTGAACAGAATACTAGGAGCCATTAGGAAAGGGATAGATAATAGGACATAAAGTATCATGATGTCACTGTACAAATCCATGGTATGCCCATACCTTGAATACTGCTTGCAGTTCTGGTCACCACATCTCAAAAAGATCTATCAGATTGGAAAAGGTACAAAGAAGGGCAAAAAAAAAATTATTAAGGGTATGAAACTGCTTCCGTATGAGAAGAGATTAAAAAGACTGGGACTTTTCAGCTTGGAAAAGGTATGAGTAAGGGAGGGTATGATAGAAGTCCATAAAATCATGAGAAAGTGAATAGGGGAGTGTTATTTACCCCTTCACATACCACAAGAACCAGGGATCACCCAATGAAATTAATAGGCAGCAAGTTTAAAACAAATGTAAGTAAGTACTTCAGGTTTAAAACAAATGTAAGTACTTCTTCACACAGCACAGTCAACCTGTGGAACTTGTTGTAGGGTGACCAGATGAGAGGAGGAAAATATTGTGGGGGGCGGGTCGCCGGTGGAGGGAAAAAGAAAAGAAAAGAAAAGAGTGCTGCCGACCAAAGATTGGTTGGGATGCGGGACAAAAATGCCTACATATCGGGACGGTCTGGTCACCCTAACTTGTTGCCAGGGGGCCCAAAACTACAACAGGGTTCAAACAAGAACTAGATAAGTTCCTAGAGGGTAGGTTCAACAATGGTTATTAGCCCAGATGGTCAGGGACACAACCCCATGCTCTGGGTTTCCTTAGCCTCTGAATGCCAGAAGCTGGGAGTGGGCGACAGAGAGTGGATCACTCAATGACTATATGTTTTGTTCATTCCCTCTGGAGCATGTGGCATTGGCCACTGTGGGAAGATAGGACACTGGGCTAGATAGACCATTGGTCTGACACAGATAGCTCAGTGATTTGAGCATTTGTCTGCTAAACCTAGGGCTGTGAGTTCAATCCTTGAGGGGGCCATTTGGGGATTGGCCCTGCTTTAAGCAGGGGGTTGGATTAGATGATCTCCTGAGGTCCTTTCTAACCCTCTTAATCTATGATTTTATGTTATGTTATTGTTCCTAGGCAGACAGCAGTCCATCTCACTAAAAGCCACAGCACTGCATATTGTGTAAAACAAGAGCAAGGACTCTGCAGATCGAGAACTTGGAAATCAAATAGCAACCTAAAATAACCACTAACCTGCTTCTCCCCTCTTCCATACCAAAAGCCATTGTCTGCCACAGAGATATATAAAGCAGGATTGTAGGGCGTGGTTGGAGGGGGAGGATAGATCTAGCATAGATGGCAACACTGCATTTTACTGGGACCGCACTTGCAGTGTATATGATCTTTTTTTTAAAAAAATGGTCATTTGTTGCACTGTGTTGAGTCTTCTGATTACAAGACACTAATTGAAATTTGAAAAAGATGCAAGAGACAAAGTGGATGAGGTAATTTTTTTTTGCGGGGGGCAACTTGTGTTGGTGAGAGAAACAAGCTTTCGAGCCACACAGAGCTCTTTTTCGGGTCTGGAAAAGGTACTCCCAGGGTCAGAGCTAAAGACAAGGTGTTAGCACATATTGTAAGGGACCATTTAAGGTACAGTGGCCCATAAACATCTCTGCAGTCATGGGAGAAAAAGGGGGATTCATGGGTTACAGATTTTTGTAATAAGTCAGAAATCCAGTGTCTCTGTTCAGTCCATGACTTTTGGTGTTTATCAGAATAATGAATTTAAGCTCATAGGCTTGTCTTTTGAAAACGTTGTGCAGGTTTCCTTTGCAGATGAGGACTGATAGGTTAGATATAGAGTGATTGCTTGGGGAAAAGTGTTCAACCACATGTGATAGGGTGTTTTTGTCTTTTATCGTTTGCCTGTGTGAGCTCATTTAGGAGCGTAGTGAAAAAGAGTAGTTGATTAAAACACTGACACCATATAATTAATTAAACTCATTCATGTAACTCTTTCAGTATGTTTTTATTTTACCTACTTGTTTTGGTCCAATATCCAACAACAAAATGTTTGCAGAGAAACATAATAAATGCCACTCTGGACCAGACTAGGGGTCCATCTTTTCTGGTTTCCTGTCTCCGATAGTGGCCATTACCAGATGCAAAAATCCTCATAATATACAGTTATGGCATAACCTGCCCATATGGGAAGATTTTTCCTTTCCCAGGCAGTTGTAGTTAGCTAATGCCCTGAAGCATATGAGTTTATACCACTTGTAAATATTTATCTCACCTAATGCAACTGCAAACGTTCTTATTTATTCATATAAAAGTCTAATGTATTTTATCTTTGCTAACAGGGCTTCACCTAGGGTGATCAGGTGTCCCGATTTTATAGGGACAGTCCCAATTTTTGGGTCTTTTTCTTATATAGGCTCCTATTACACCCCACCCCTGTCCTGATTTTTCAGATTTGCTGTCTGGTCACCCTAGCTTCACCAGGCCACAAGTCCCAACTTCATGACTGTCCTGAAACTGAATCATCATGGACACTCTGCTATCTTTCGTTCCATATTTCACTTTCAGTGTTAACTCCCTGACAGTTAATGAATATATGACCAAGTAGACAATCAAGATTCTGCCTAGACCTGTGCAAACCCCCTATGTTTTGCTTTGTGAGAGTTTTGATGGGACACTAACAAACTCATTTTACATGGTTTTGCAACCCCTTCCTTTTGCTTAGCCGTTCGTGGTTGTATGAATTCGATATAAAATTGAAACAAAACTGGCAAGTTCCATTTGTAAAGATTATGTTTAACAATGAATCACTAGTGACAAACTCAATGGTTTGGAGCAAATCTTTCATCTAATTCCCTCTGTTGATTGTCTCCAATTCAGAGCCAGACAAAAGACTGGGCAAATTATTCACAAAAACCTCATCCATTTTTCACAGTGGGCACAAAATCCCAAAGAATTTCACCCAGTTTGGGAACTGCATATCCAACCCCAATTCCCAAAAGCAACATGCCGGTAAATGAACATGCCTAACTTATTGCAGCTTACTTACACTTGAGCTCTGATGAGAATCTGCAGTGCTCAGTCCCTCGCCAAATGTATAGATCTTGATTACTGTTGCCAATAACCCACCCATAGTGCCTATGACTGACTGGTGCATTTCCTACCCTGCATGTACTACAAAGGATATATACCTAGTGTATCTGAGGCCCTTTTAAGTAACACAGCCTTTGGTCAGAAGATTTAAATAAAAATCATTAGCACCTCTTTTTAAAGAAAGAAGGCTAAAATGACTATAGAGTCAGCTGAGTTTATAAGAAGAAACAATAGTGATCATTAAGGACAAAAAAAGAATGCCCTAATCTGGAGCTGTGAGGGAGGTGCTGTTTAAGGACAGTGAGTGGAGTGGACCTGTGGATCATTTAGTACTCAATAGTCCACAAGAGACTTTACAGAGTCAAAATACAGCACTGGATGGAATTCGATCTTTACACACTCTCTGCATGACTTCCTCACCACAGACACACAACCAAAGAGAAGGTTTCTTGACAGCTTTTGCAGCGAGTCCCTGGAGAACTCTTGATAGTTAGTGGAATCATTGACAGGATTCAAAAATAAAAAGACAGGGAAAGATATTCATCCAGAACTGATGGAGAAAGTAATAACGATACTACAACAATAATGCTTAGCATATATACAATGCTGTTCAAAAACAAGGCATGTTGCATGCTGTAGCTAACCAGTCTTCTCTACAACCCTGCTAGGTAGATAGGTATTATTATTGCCATTTCGCCAACGGGTAAACAGAGACAGAGAGACATTTTTGATTTATTATTTTGAGAACCCAAAAGCTCAGTAGGCACTTGGCAGAAAACAAGTGAAGAGGTAGTAATGCAATGAACAGTTATTAGCCCTCTGCAGGTAAAACCCACGTAGGGGAAGATCTGAGCTTGGCTTCATAACATTTATGATGGAAGTTCTTCCCTCAGATACAGAATGAGAAACTGAGTCTTTGTGAGCTGCTATTCTCTCTAGATCAGTGGTTCTCAAAGCCAGTCCGCTGCTTGTTCAGGGAAAGCCCCTGCGGGGCCGGGCCGGTTTGTTTACCTGCTGCATCTGCAGGTTCAGCTGATCATGGCTCCCACTGGCCGCAGTTCACCACTCTAGGCCAATGGTGGCTGTGGGAAGCATCGGCCAACACATCCCTCGGCCTGCGCTGCTTCCCACAGACCCCATTGGCCTGGAGCAGCAAACCACAACCAATGGGAGCTGCGATTGGCTGAACCTGTGGATGTGGCAGGTAAACAAACTGGCCCGGCCCAGCAGGGACTTTCCCTGAACAAGCAGTGGACCGGCTTTGACAACCACTCATCTAGGTCCTGATTTTTATTTATCACACATTGAGCTTCTTTGCATAAAGAAATACATGAACACAAAATAAAGAGCAAACCTGCATTATGTCCTCCCTTTCCCTCTTCTAATTATTAAACAGTGTTATGGGCAACATAAGAAACAAATTTATTGCAAGTGACACAAAACCTGTGCTACATCCACTTCAGTCTTCCTTACTGGTTCATTTAGATTCAGCCTGAGCAAGGACTGCAGGTCTGCCTGGCCCTTGCATAGGCCAGACAAGGTGTGTATGGAAAGGAAAAAGAAGGAAAGGATCCTCCTCCTCCACAGTATGTGTCCAAAGCCAGACTGGGCATATTGTGATAGAGGATCTATCACTTCAGTCAATGCTTAACATAGCAGAGAACTCCAACCCCACTGTCACAAGCCTCTCTTCCTTTCTTATCCTGGTCAAGGAGACCTAGTGCCACAAGCCAGCTCTCAGCATTCTACTTCCCCAGCAGACACATCCTAGTGATCCACACAGCACGTAGTCTCATGAAATGTGGGTCTAAGTAGGGGGAAAGATGAGAAGTGAAATGGAAATAAGGAGCTATTAAACTTAAAATGCAGGAGGAGCATGGATCTAGACACCCATCTTTCCAAAGCAGTGCTAGAAGTCATCCTAAAACTATTTCATATATACAATCTGAGGATCCCTCACTGGCTGCCCTGCCCACCTGCCCTCTTGCAGGCCTCCTAAATTGCACACAAGGAATCTCTTCTTCTGGCCACTGTAGGGGCGCTGCAGCTGGGCAAAGTGCCTGCACAGAAGACTTTAGGTGGGAGGGATAGCTCAGTGGTTTGAGCATTGGCCTGCTACACCCAGGGTTGTGAGCTCAATCCTTGAGGGGGGCATTTAGGGATCTGGGGCAAAAATCTGTCTGGGGACTAACCCTAGTTTGAGCAGGGCGTTGGACTAGATGACCTCCTGAGGTCCATTCCAACCCTGATATTCTATGATTCATTTCCTCCTGCAAACCTCCCCATGCTTTCCACTGATCTCCAGAGCACCTGCTCCAGCTTCAATGTGACAACCTCCGGGTATACTGGATAGAACTCTGCTCCTGAGCACCATAGCTGGGGAAAGTACATTCCCTGAAGAATACAGATGAGCCTCAGCACAGACTCCTGAT
Organism: Gopherus flavomarginatus; assembly: GCF_025201925.1. Classification (NCBI taxonomy): domain Eukaryota; kingdom Metazoa; phylum Chordata; order Testudines; family Testudinidae; genus Gopherus; species Gopherus flavomarginatus. Next base: position 254,359,081 of record NC_066618.1, on the reverse strand, counting down.
CCTGTAGGCCTCCCTTTCTGCCCCAAACTGCCTTCTGCTCCCCAGATCAATGCCCAAGTTCACCTACCAGGTCTGCACTCTGGATACAAACTTCACTATGGCTAGACTATATTAGCTCCAAATAAAGTGCAAGGAAATAAAGTTCCACCACATTGTTTCTTATGTATTTCATTGTGGGACACATATGCATTAGCAGCAAACAATGCTAAAGCATCATTCTTTATTATTGCTTTTGCTTAAAAAAATTGCCCTTCATACTTACCAATATAATGTTGACTTTGGATTTAGCTTGTTGTTAACTTCTGTCAACATTTAGAAACAAACTCTTTTTTAAATATCTGTAATTCTAAACCAGCTTGTTTGATTTAATTCAATTATTCAACCACTCCCCTCCCCCCGCAAATAAAACTCCCCAAACCCTCCTTCATAGTCGGAAAACATACAGACCTTTACTTCAAAAGCTGAAATCAACTTTATAATAATGGAATCTTGGTTGCAGCATCAACTATGGAAAGACCACTAGTCTTTCCAGAATGGGCTTTGGTGCAAACGTTATTCAGGGTTTATAATACGCTGTTCCCTTTTTGTTTAAATCTGTGTGGATGCATGTTTCACAGCTCCATGTTTGTGTGATTAGATGAAAATCAAGGGATTAAGGTTCAGGTGGATGGCATGTGTGTTGGATCATGTCACCTGAGCATTTTCAGGAATTCAAACCTTAAAAACCTGTGCAGTTTGAGAGATTGCCTCACCTTTCTTCTTCCAAAACAAGGTGCAGATTTGCAATGGAATAGAATTTGCAAGCTCTGTTTCATTTTCTAAATGTTCATTATTTAAAGCTATACTTATCCTGGGGAATATATGCAGAAACACTGATTTTTAAAGAGATCTTGGCAAAGTTAATATTTTGGCCTTCATTATCAATTATTTTACCAGGGAATCATTATCACTAGAGGTTTGTATCAGAAACATTTCATATTTAAATGATCTTATACACTATAAATTTGTGCATATGTATATAATGTACATACATGCAAAATCCTAATATATATATATATATATATATATATATATATATATATATATATATATATATATATATTTCGATTAGCAGGCTTACAAAATTCTGTCTGTCCACTCACCTAGGGGCAATTTTTTGATACATGTGTAAAATATTAATTTTCTTTAATACATCCCCTCTTTATGGAAAGAGTGAGAGATTGTGTGCCTGACTTGGTAGTTTACTGGTCACTATTTTGCATCATATAGGTGACTATTTATGCACTCATATTTTAGATATATAAAACCTGGAGATATGTATCTATAACAATCATACTTGTATATTAATGACACTACTGTCTCCCATATGTAAATAGCAGAATTTGAGTTTTACATTACGAAACTACTGCCAGCTAGGATTGCTTCACTGGTTACATAATTCTATAATCACTGCAGAAATACCAACTGTACGGCCTCACCTACAGTGGAGCTTTGCCTGTTTCATCTGGTAATCTGGAAACACACTGTAGATAGGATTTACAGTGATAGGTCACTTAGGGATCTCTTGATTTACCTTCCCTCGGAGACTAATCAGTCCAGAAGCAACAGTGCCCTCCCCCTTCTTGTCTACAGCCAGGGGCTGCTCTAGGTATTTTGAAGCCCCAAGCACGGCAGGCGGGCTGCCTTCAGTGGCATGCCTGTGGGAGGTCCACCGAAGCCACGGGAGCAGCGGATCCTCCGCAGGCATGCTGCTGAAGGCAACCTCCCTGCCACCCTTGCGGCGACTGACAGAGCACCTCCCGTGGCTTGCTGCCCCAGGCACGCGCTTGGCATGCTGGTGCCTGGAGCCGCCCCTGTCTACAGTACCTCTGTTTAGAACACTTTGCTTGTGATATATGCTGACTCCCAGTATTCTGTTTCTGGAATACAGTAAGTGCCAAAATATCTTCCTTTATAGATAACTTGTCTGCCCCAGCATGGCATTCAGCATCCAGTCTGGGAGTTTTTAAAATCAAAGATCTTAACTATGTCCTATGGACTTGGTCCTGAGAAGTATTGAGCATTTCAAAATCAATGGAAGATCACCACCCTGCAGGGCAGAAATTCATAAAGTGCTTTGGGAGCTTTTGGGACAAAACTCTTGCAGCTGAGCACATGGTAGGAGACATTCAGTACCTGGCAGGACTGAGTCCTTTATATAGGGATCATCACTTCACGTATCACAAAATGCAGTCTGTTCTGCTAGGGAAGAGAGGGAAGGGGAGAAATCAGTGCCAGGGACCTGCACACTGTCCTGACCACAATGCAGAGCAGGCCAGCCACATGAGGAAGCATATGCTGCCCCTAACTAGGGGACATTTCAGTAGGCTGCTCTCGTTGCATGCCCAGAAGCTCCTAGCCTTCCCCGGTTTCAGGCCATGGCTAAAAGCCATAGCAGAGCCCCATATATTTGCATTAGCATATGCTTATACAAGACTATACTGTATAAACTTACCAGTGTGCCATTTATTTAAGAGGGCAGCAATGCAGCTCTTTTAAACATGGGAAACAAACAAAATGTTTGTATAGTGGATGGAAAACAATGGACAATAATAGTGTTCAGAAAGTAAGCACTCAGCATGGCAGCAATATTTACATAGCCAATGTATTTACAGTAGCACAGATACAAAGTTAAGAGAGAAGCCCCAACCAACCCCCACAGCTGAACTTCCCCAGACTTTGAAATGCAGATTAAGAGCTGCGTTTTGCAGCTTGGGCCCATTAGAATTCCTGTGAGAGCAGCCAACAAATGTACATCGCACTATGACTTCCATGGGAGCCTGCCTGAGTAGGGGTGAAAATCAACCAAGGGCCTTAAGATTCAGCCCACTGGCTACAAAAACAAATACTCACTACAGAAAGATGGCTCATGAGAATAAAATAATGACAAGAAACGGAAAGATCAACAGTCTGGGTTAAGTTGACAGCTGAGCCACTGGATGAAAGATGGAGCAAGTGGAATGAAGAGATCCAAAATAAATCACTGAAATGACTTCTGGGACACAGTTTGCAGTTAAGTTTTTCAAAGCAATTAAGAGTTTGATTTACAAGCTGGAATATTGTCACTTATATTCTTGAAACAATCATCCGTGATGGAACAGAAAAGTAAATTGATTATGATCCATATTGATTGTGGCTGGAAAACATCAAATGTGAATATTCAGAATACCTGAAGAGAATGCTTTTATGTTGCTTGTTTTTCACTAAAGCACGATCGTGTAAAGAGTCTTAAAAAGGCCAGTAAAGATGACACTTGATAAATGGCCTACAGTCCTATTTTCAAAAAAGAGTTTAGGGTTGCAAGATTGCTTAGTACTGGAGCTCTGAGAAAGGCAGAACTGTCAGCCAGAGAATATTTCCTGAGGAAAGATGGTTTGAGGTAGAAGGAGATAGAAATGGTGGCTGTTTGAATACAATGATCTGGTATCAACATATTCAAAATATTGATGCACTGGGGTTGAAATGTTGCCATTTTCCAGAAGGAACTGTCTCCACCAGCAATTTGTCAGCATGCACTTCCTATCCACAGGACATTTAAACATTTCTTCAGCTTACTAGCCTCCTATATAGGGTGACTAGATGTCCTGATTTTATAGGGACAGTCCTGATTTTTGGGTCTTTTTCTTATATAGGCTCCTATTACTGCCTACTCCTGTCCTGATTTTTCAGATTTGCTCTCTGGTCACCCTACCCCTATATCATACAAAATATATCACCTTGCACCTGGAATAGTTGAACAAGTAGACCCATCTTAGACCCAGACCGTGACATAATTACCAACATTGAGTAATACCTTATTCCACACTTAGCTCTATTGACTCCAATGGTATACGTGTAATGTAAGGTACCATTTCAGCATGGGTAAGGATATCACGGCTGCAACTGGTAAAGTAGGTCATCCCCAGTCTGATTTTCTGCTTCTCGTGTACCAATATGATGGGAATGCTACCACATTGTGGCAGCTTACACTTTTTTACCAAGCACAATGCTGGTTCCCATGACAGTGACCTTTCCTCCAAGTAGATAAGTCATTACCAGGCCCAGTGGTGTCCCCATCATATGTACAGGGAATATCTGCTTACACAGATCATATCTTATCTACTATTTAAAAGCTTTTAAAAAACTACATACACTCAATGTATATCCAACTCTGAATGTGCAATCAGTCTTGCTGTGAGACAAAAGAACCACTTCTTTCCTCAGTTTCCATACTTCTTATTATAAATCGCAATGAGAGCCCTGTAAAGTTTGCAGAGCTCTTCACAAAACAGAGTAATACACCTTCCTTGCCCCCAAAGAGCTTACATTCTAAGATAGAGAAAAGAGACCAACTTTAAGGAATAACTCAGCAAGGGAGGTTGAGGCAATTTTTGCTGATATAAAAAACAGAGGAAGGACTGCTGGATGAAGTGGGTTTTAAGGAGGGATTCAAATGGGGAGGAGGTGGTACTTGGGGGAGTAGGGAGATAACATGATTAGAGAGACAAAACTGAGACCGTGAGAAGGACAAGAAGGCAGCAGTAAAGGTGAAAGGACTGAGAGCAGGTTGGGGAGCAAGAGAAGGGATGGGGGAAATGGGAGCAGACATGTAGCTGAGGGCTATGCAGTGGAAGGCTTTGCAGATTCAGAAACTGGAATTTAATGTGATGAGACAGGGAGCTAATGAAAGCATTCAGGGAGGGTAGATCTACACTGCACACTCCTTATGGCCACATGTAGAGTCCATATGCTGCATGCCCCTACCACAGTATAAATAGCAATGTAGATGGTGAGGCACTGCTTAGGTGAGTAGAGGAAAGATACACCTGCACCCTGTGGATATGTATCCTACATAGCTCTACATACCCAAGCAGTGCCTTCTCCATCTCCATTGCTATGTTTAGCATTGTAGTGTCCCACTGCCTCCCCAATGCCAGAGTCTTTCCCTGCCATAGAGAAAACCCTGGCAGTGTGGAGGCAGCAGGGCAAGGCTCTGGCAATGGGAGGCAGTGGAGAAAGACTCCACTGGGACTCAGGTGCTGGAGCCTTTCACCGCTTCAGGGAAAGGCTCTGGCAGCAGGGAAGCAGTGGGAAAAGGCTCCTTGCTCCCAAAGTCTTCCCCCTGCCTACCCATGACAGAGCCTTCCATTGCGGCATGCACTATACATACCCTACGTGCTGCCAGCAGTGGTGTGCAGAGTAGATGTAGTATGCTGTGCGGGATAGGTGGGGCAATGTGGTGAGAGGAAGAGGACTTTAGCAGTCATACTTCCAGAAGGGGAGAGGTGAGAGGCCAGACAGGAGGTTACTGTTGTCAATGCCAGAGACAACCTTGGTGCAGAGAAAAGCAATGATTTATTTATTTCCTAAGTTATTGCTGAAGAGCCTCATGAAAACTCTTTGTTTTAAAAGAAGATTGGTTAGGAGGTGCACGAAGGGAGTTCCAGGCAGAAGGGGAAGTAGAGAATCAAGCTTGGAAATGAGACTGGGAAGCTATGAAAGGGTAGAACACAAACGGTGATAGGAGAAGTAGAAAGAAATGAAAGAAGAGATGTAGGCAGGTGTGAATTGGTGCAGAGGCTTAAAAGGTGAAGACATCAAGTCTGATCTTGATACGGAAGGTGAGAGGATGCCTGTAGAGAGATGTGAAGGGAAGGTAATATGGCCAGTGGAGATAGAGAGGAAGATGATCCTAGTAGTGTTTTGTAGAGTCTGGAGTGAAGTTACATTCACTTGGAAGGACAGTAGAAAGCTCATGAGTTACACTCAACTGGAAGAATGGTGGCTATAGTATTGGACCTCAAGGGCACATTGAAGGGATGGAGCAGAAGCAGGAAGAAATGGGGCATCTATAGAGGTTCATGGATGAACAAGGACACATCACATTTTTTACAACACTGTATATCTTTGGGTTCCTATATTACATCACTTTCAAAGACATAACTCACAGTGACATCAACATGAGCATTGCCTATGCAAGGAGTCTGATGCAGTGGCCTTCTAGAGAATCTTCCATCTGACCATTTATTCCAGATGGTTAGCATTGCCCAGCAACATTGCAGAACAGTTTAAGACAGAAAGTGAGGGAGAATGTTTTATCCAACTCAGACTGCAGGTGGAATTTTGTATGAAGAATATAATTTCCTAAACTGAAATTTGGTCAGGACCCTTCAGTTAACATCCTTCTTTCAGAAAAGAAAAGAAAAAGAAGCCAGGGGCATTTCAACAACAGTTAGCCAGAACCTGTTTTATGGCTCATCTGTTTGACAGCATCCCCATTAGCACACCACATCCCTAGAACTATGACTGATAATTGGCTTAATAGTGAGTCAGGACCTGACCTTGAGAAGCGTTGAGCATTTGATTTTAAGTGTAAATTCTCAGCACCTTTCAGGATTAGGCATCACTGATCTCACTTCCTACACCACGTAGGTTTTCTGTGGAGGTCTCCCATTCTGTTATTAACCAAGTATGCTTGGAAGAATTGACAGCATCCTAGAGTGAACACTGCAGAGCTGACAATAGAATGTGGGTTGCTGAAGTGGCCTACAGGAAAGCTGTTCCAAATGCAGCAGTAACAGAGGAGAAGGCTCTTGCCCCAAGAGTAGTAGACTGTAAGAAAGAAAGGAATTCTGGTGCTAGATGAACAGAGGGATTGAGGGTGCAACTAGATTGATGAACCATTTGTGAGGTAGGCTAGCTCGAGACCATGGTAGAGTTGAAAAACAAGAAAGGCAGTTCTGAACAGCAGTGGATGTGGTCTCTTGTTTAAGGAACATGAAAAGTCGTCTCATGCAGTTCACAAGTGAAGGCAGAAGAGTTATCTTTTAGGCAGTAATTACAGTATTCCAGCCTGTAATTGTGCTTTGATCTGTTTATGAGTGGTTCTGTGATCAAATTAAATGCCACCACTAAGTCAAAATACAGTACGTATGTGATAGCAGTTGAATATATGCAGGCACCTCTTTTGTATCTGGCTCACACTACACCGTTCTATTGGATAAAACTAAAGTAAAATGTCTGAAAGCATCTAAGAGTGCTCTTAAACAATATACACCTCTACCCCAATATAACGCTGTCCTTGGGAGCCAAAAAATCTTACTGCATTACAGGTGAAACTGCGTTATATCAAATTTGCTTTGATCCACCGGAGTGCTCAGCTCCCCACCCCCCAGTGCTGCTTTACCACGTTATATCCGAATTAGTGTTATATCAGGTCGCATTATATCGGGGTAGAGGTGTACATGTATATAACCCTAAATATATGTTTACCGGAAAGGCTAGACTTCAGAGTAGACAATATTAACATTCACATACGCGTGATTGGTTGGTGGGTTTTGAGTCACTGTTAAAAATCAGGCAAGCTAAGGATATGAGCCATAATTTTGATATTTCCAGTACTCTGACAGTTGTACTGTAAATATTGGGCCTGATCCTGAGAGTTGCCAAATACCAGCAACCCACTGAGAGCTACAAGGATCACATAATTAATGTTATCTAAAGCAGAGGAGTCTCTGTCACTAAGGTTTCATTTTATTATCTTCTAGAACACTATCCACCTTGACTGAAAAAGGCAGGCCTTAAATAGTACCCAAGAAACTCATTTTATAACTAATACAGACACCCAGCAAGAATGGAAAGTTCACCTTCCCAGCAGTAGAGCTGAACTGCTGTGTAAATTAATGTGCTAACAATCCCGGGGTGTCAAAAAAACAAAACAAAATACAAAAAAACACTTGAGGGGGCAGCTGGGCTAAGAACAAGTCAGGTGATGTAACAATTTCCTAAATTGCCTTCCACTGCAGTTTAGTGGCCAGGAGAGTTGGCAAATAGAGCCAGCTGTGGAAATCCTCACTGCTGAGGGTACTGGTGTAATACAGCAAGAAGGCTTCCATCCACACCCCTTTTCCCCTCTGCAAAGCCCTGGATATCACAGTCCTTTCCCTTGGAATACACTGGGCTGAATTTTTTGTCTGACACAGTTTTCCTGTTTTTATGGCCAGGTCAATCATCTTCTCTGATTGGTTTCCCTCTAGCAGAGTAAGGCAAGATACCATTGTGCTTTGCCTGTCAATATATAAATATGGGTATTCTTAGGCACGTGGAAGCTCTCCAGACTGAAAGGAAACCTAAATGGTCTATACTGATCACAGCCTCTGATCACAGTTCCACAGCTTGTTTACCTCTGTTGCCTACAGGAGGCACCTCAGCCTAATTGAGGCAATTGTCTCTAGAATTTCTGGACCAGTTAAATCTAGAAAAGAGTGTGGAGAAGGAAGAGGACAAAGATATTTCTCCATCTACAGTAGGATCAGCCAAGTGACCTGAGATAGGCCCATGCTTATTATCTCAATTGGTCACTTTTTTCCATATATCCAGCAAGCTACCATAGGCCTTGGTAGCAGAGGGCAACCAGGGGCAAGGTAGGGGCCAGAGTTACCAGAGATCCCATGGTCTCTGCTAGAGTGCTGGAGGATTGTTTTTTTTTATGGTTTCCTTTTAGAAAAGGAGATGTTTAGAGAGAAGAATGTGGTATCTGCTGTGAATCCCAAAAATTCTAATCTGAAAAATTGGGTTAAAAGGATTATTACGTATTTACCTGGAATTTCAGAAATATGAGGTGTTAACTAGGATAGAAGATTTGGGAGTTTTTCTGCATTCAAAACGTTGTGTAGGCCAATGACGATTTCACATCCAAGGATCTTAGGAACTAATGCCAATCACTATTACCCTCTATGAGAAATTGATGTATTTGTTTTAATTCTAAATGCTTTGGGATACTGAGAAATGCTTTGCTCAGATCTAATTTTGCTTGAGAGTTTCCTTTGAATACTACAAGTCCATCCATGAAGAATGGCTGGGTGGCCATAAAATTGTTAATAGTTACAGATGTCTGTGAAAAAAACATGGTAATATCTGTATTATTTTTTCATAAATGATGAGTATCTCTGGCTATCTGATTACTACCATGCTGTCTGCTACATGGGTGCAAAGAGTTAACTCAGTTCTGGTTGGTTTTATACATCTGCAAGAAGGCAGACAATTGTTTTAGATAGTCCCCAATCACTGATACTTAAACTATACAGGTGTCAATTCATTTGAAGGTTTTCCCATCACAGACTGATCAATAACTGGCTGAATACTCTGGAGTGGTAGGGGTGGGGACAAGGGTAATCCAAGCGGGCAAAATAAAGCAAAGGACTTGGAGGGGGAAGGGGTTAAAGTCTCAGCCCTGAAGCTGGGAGGGAAACAGAAGGGAACAAGTGACTTCCGAGAATTCACTGATCCTCCACTCTCAGAAGCTTTCATACCTGGGATAAGCTGAGCCTACCTAATTCTTGAGAGGAAAGCTAAAGTTTTAGGCTAGAGAATATGCATTTAGGCAGTTGTTGTTTTAACTCTTTCCTCTCTTTTATGTTCCTGTGGATAAATAAATAATACTTTGTTTTGAAGAAACAGTTCTGTGTCACTGCACATACCTGCTGGTCACAGCTCCTGAAGGAAGACTATGGCAAGGGCCAAACCCAGTTGGATCTACTGAGAAAATACAGTTGGATCTGCTGAGGAAACACAGTTGATAAATAGAAGTGCTGTAGTCTGGGGACCTAGTCGGTGGATAGAAGAATTGTGGGATTCCACCCTGAGAGAAGTGAAAGTGCAGGGCCTGCCTCTTGGAAAGGTGCCTAGAGAGAGACTGACTGAGGAGGCAAAGGCACAGCTCGGCCAGAACCATGGTAATGTAAACCAAGGCATTTACCCACAGAGAACTGAGGACAATGAGAGCTAAATTTCAGCCACCCCGAAATTTCAACATCTAAGAAGAGCTGGGCAGGAAATAGTTCTCCCTCCCATAAAAGTTTTCAAGATTTAAAAAAATATTCATGTCCAAACTGAGACAAAAAGTAGCTCTCAAAAAATTTTGCAACCTCCCTCCCCCCCCTCAAAAATATTGGTTTGGGGCAATCAAAATTTAAATAATTTGGAAAGTTGTTTTATTTCAGTTTCAACAATTATTTTTTTACTCTAATTAGCTTCTGTTTCAAAATGAAAAGCAGTTTTGAACTGGAAAATCAGAAATTTTCATTTTGATAATAGCAAAATGGCACATTTTGACAATTTCAATTTTTTTTCAAAAATATTTTGAGTTGAGAAATTTATTGAAAACTACTCTTTCCCATGAAAGATTTTGATTTTGACAAATGGGTATTTTTTTTGATCAAAAAAAAATCATTAAGAAATTCCTGACCAGCTCTACATCTAAGGGCTTGTGCATTCTGGGATAAATTGCAGTCCTAGGGTTATGACAGTTCTGTGCTGAAGTGTTTATTTCATGCACAAAATGTCTAACACCTCATACAAAAATAAAATATACCTTAAAACCGCACCAAGTATATTACACCATAAATAAGTCCCTCTGCTAGGGAAACAGGCTCTCAATTATCCCTCACCAGATAAAATCCCAACAAGGAAAAATGCTTCTGTGCCTCTCTTAACAATATCCCTCCTAGCTCTCCCTCTTCCTGAGCTGCCAAAGCAAGGCTTTTATAATAGCATGCAGAGCCCAAGCAGCCAAGAGGTGAACTAATCCCTCCTATAACCCTACCCCAGTTAGGCCCCATAAGATCCCTTATAAAATGAATACACAAAAAGGTTGTTGTGAAGAAGGTAGAGTTGCTACACACAACATTCCTGACACAAATGTACAAAAGCAAAGAGATAAAAAATTAATCCATCTCACAGTGCATGCCTGCTACTTCTCCACCCACATGTATGCACCTTACTATTACCACAACTAGTGCGTGCCACAGACCAACCTCTACAATCTTTACTCTGCCTCCTCTTTCCTCCTTCTGCAACCCCCGCTTTAAAAGCCATTTTCCCAAAGACTAGTAACTATATCTGTTTAAGGATACTTGCTCATGTTAAGAGAGAATAACCTGGTGAAATGCTGTGCGCTGAAGAGTAGTAAAAAGGAGTAATGGAAGGCTGGCATTTCTAGGGCATGGAATTAAGGTTGCAGTGTGTGGTGTATGGTTGTTGTGGTAGTAGTAAGGTGTGTCCTTGTGGGTGAAAATACCATTAGATGGCTTAACTTTTCATTTCCTTGGTTCTGTGAGTGTGTGTCAGGTATATTATGCTTGTAGTACCCCTAACCATTTCCCATCAAAGTTTCTGTATATTTATCTCATACATTGTTTTAAGGCTTAACTAGAGAGGTGCAAGTTGTTCAGAGGGGGATGGACTCATGGAGCGGGTAGAAGTGCAGTTACGCATGAACCTTCGTGTTTTAGCATTTGCACATTACTCCTGAGGGAATTCTGCACCAAAAAACAAAACTTCTTCACACAATATTTTAAAATTCTGCAAAATTCTGCATATTTTATTTGTCAGTAAATAAACATGGAGGCTCCAGCATGGCAGTGGGAAGCACAGGCCACTGGCTGCACAGAGGTGGGAGATCATCTGCTGGAGAGGGGTGTATGACTGCTTTAGCAACTTCCCTGTGCTTCCCCCATCAGAAAATCATTTTTCTGAGGGGAAGCGACAAAAATCTGTAGGGGTCGGGGCCATGAATTCCTGTGGTGCAGAATTCCCCAAGAGTAGCACACGAGCCCTTCTCTATTGCAGATAAAATCTGACAGAAAGCATAGCTCTAATAGAGAAAGATTTATGTGCCCCTGGCCCCAATCAACCAATCAGGCTTGTGTGCACCAAGCCCCAGTCAGCAAACCTGCCATTATTCAGGTTTGTGTTCACTGGGCATAAAACGTTCAGCTATAATGTGAAAAATGGCTAAAAATAATCTACATTCAACACTGTTTTTAAAAACATATTACACTGGATCTAGTCAGGATCCACCTCTCTGCCAAGTTCAGTGCAGATAATGCTGATAAGAGATATCAGTCAACAATGAAAGGTAATATCACCAAGGAAAAGCTTTAGCCAAAACCCAAAATCAAATTTCCAATTAAAAATGTAAGAGAAAGGAACCAAGAAATACATAGAAAATTCAAAGGGCATAAAACTAACCCTTTGTGAAATTTCACACTGAGTGGCCACCTACTTTTAGAGAAAACAGGAATTTATGCCCCATTTTAAGCCCAATGTAGAATACAACCTTAAGTATAGAGTCACTACAAGCATCTCCGTAATAAATGTGGAGTCCCTGCTCATTCAGGTCCACTGGGTGACTACTCCACCACAGCTTGTGAATGAAGGGCTCCAACTGCTTCCTTTGCTAGGCCCTGAGAAATATCTGTGTATATTGGGTTTCCTACAATTGAGTACAGTAGCTCAGCCTGAGTACAGTACTAGGACACGGTTTGGAAAAAAAGCAGGTTGAATCCTTCTGCTAGTATGCAGTCACTGTACATGCTTTTAATGATTTGAACTTCTTTGCCTACTCAACATAACTGAAAAATGACATTCATTTGTGTGTGAAAAATAGCTCTGTACACCTTATTTGAGTTTAGGGCTGGACCACGGTTGGGCCTGAGCAAGTGCACAAAGCTCCCTTCCGTGCTACACGTACATAAAGGGCTGCCACAATCTCAATCCATGAACTACCTGGGCCCAGTTCTTCTCCATCAATAAAAGTTACTCATGTCTTGCTGGAGGAGATACCAGCCTGTGAGTGCAAGGACTGTCAATGCCACCACCAACACCAGACATTTCAAGGAGTGCTGGGCAGAGTGCAGGGTAAGGGTATGTCTCTGTCCCCTTCTGTTCACAAGCAAAGATGGCAAGTGGAGGGGGGGAGGAAGAGGGCAATGCAGATGCATGCAGACACTGCTTCTGAGCATGGTCCCTCCCAGCACCCTTGGAGTCATTCCACAGGCTATGGATAACATTTTCAAAAGTGCCTAAATGATTAGGAGCCTCAGTCTCATTGAAAGTCAATGGATTTAGGCTCTTACATCATTAGATGCTTTTGAAAATGTTAACTCATATGCTTTTGGGGAATGGAGCTAGTTTGCTTTGCCTCCAACCCTACCTCCAGTGCAAATATGCCTTGTAAAACCAGGTGCAGCCATTTTAGGGCTAGACAATAGATTGTAAGTGAAAAATAAAGTGTAATCCTGTGATGTCCATTCGCCTGACTGGAATGTATGACAACAGGGCAATGACAAAAAAAGAGGACCACTTTTAATATTAACATTTATCTGAAAATAACCTAGGTCAGCTTCTTACAAGCAAGGGGTCCTGTGACTATGTCAGTCAATTGCTCTCTCCCATTTTGATTTTTTTTAACCTGCGTATTTCATGAAAAAAGAACTACAATTACATTTGGTGATTATCTTGGGGAACATCTTCACAGATATATATAATGCACCTAATTCCAAATCAGGAGATTAATTCTCCTCTTGATACCTAGGGGATGGAATTTATGCACCTAACTCTTCATAACATTAATTGCTCTGTTGCAAGTTGCAACGTAAATCCTCTGTGTATAGAAAAGAAAATAGATTTCTCACCGTCTTCAAATCAGATGCACACAAGATTAACTATAGACAGGGAAAAACTCTCTCTCAGCCACACAGGGCTAGATTGTACCAGCTAGGCATAGCTCAGAGAAAGGGACAGTGGAGAACTATACTGTCCCAAAGGGAGCACCATCAGTCATTCTGCTTCTGTGAATCATCTCAACATCTAGAACTCCCCAGCATGCCAGGAGAATATACCCACCACTGCACCAGCATGCAACGAGGATGCAACCCACTCCTCACTACATGCCAGCCTCCTTTGGGAGCCAGTGCAGGGAGTTATAGGTGAAGACCTACTTCTCTTTGGGACCATGTTTTCCTGGGGGATTAGAAAAAGGTCAGGTGTGGTCCTTTGAGCCCAGGGAGTGCCATTTCTGACTAGACTTTATGTGGGCCTCAAAAAGCTGAGAGAAGATTCCTTATCTGGTGCACCTTCCCTCACTGCACATCTGCATAAGGAGCAGGCAGAATCTGGACCATAGAGATTCATTTCTTATTTAAGTATCAGAGGGGTAGCCGTGTGATGGTCACATTAACACCACCCTATATCGAAAACCTACCGACCGCTATGCCTACTTTCATGCCTCCAGCTTCCATCCCGGACACATCACACGATCCATTGTCTACAGCCAAGCACTGAGGTACAACCGCATCTGCTCTAACCCCTCAGACAGAGACCAACACCTACAAAATCTCCACCAAGCATTCTCAAAACTACAATACCCGCACGAGGAAATAAGGAAACAGATCAACAGAGCCAGACGTGTACCCAGAAGCCTCCTACTGCAAGACAAACCCAAGAAAGAAACCAACAGGACTCCACTGGCCATCACATACAGCCCCCAGCTAAAACCCCTCCAACACATCATCAAGGATCTACAACCCATCCTGGACAATGATCCCACACTTTCACAGGCCTTGGGTGGCAGGCCAATCCTTGCCCACAGACAACCTGCCAACCTGAAACATATTCTCACCAGTAACTGCACACCGCACCATAATAACTCTAGCTCAGGAACCAATCCATGCAACAAACCTCGATGCCAACTCTGCCCACATATCTACACCAGCGACACCATCACAGGACCTAACCAGATCAGCCACACCATCACTGGTTCATTCACCTGCACATCCACCAATGTAATATACGCCATCATATGCCAGCAATGCCCCTCTGCTATGTACATCGGCCAAACTGGACAGTCTCTACGGAAAAGGATAAATGGACACAAATCAGACATTAGGAATGGCAAAATACAAAAACCTGTAGGAGAGCACTTCAACTTCCCTGGCCACACTATAGCAGACCTTAAGGTAGCCATCCTGCAGCAAAAAAACTTCAGGACCAGACTTCAAAGAGAAACTGCTGAGCTTCAGTTCATCTGCAAATTTGACACCATCAGCTCAGGATTGAACAAAGACTGTGAATGGCTTGCCAACTACAGAACCAGTTTCTCTTCTCTTGGTTTTCACACCTCAACTGCTAGAACAGGGCCTCATCCTCTCTGATTGAACTGACCTCGTTATCTCTAGCTTGCTTGCTAGCATATATATACCTGCCCCTGGATATTTCCACCACATGCATCTGAAGAAGTGGGTATTCACCCACGAAAGCTCATGCTCCAAAACGTCTGTTAGTCTATAAGGTGCCACAGGATTCTTTGCTGCTTTTACATTTCTTATTTATGGGTTGTTGTTTTTTGTTTCATTTTGTTTTTTTAACAGCTGTCTTAAAAGGGGTTGATAAAGCAGACAGCCCCTGATACAGCAAAATCAAAACAGTAGAGGAGATGGAAATGAGTGAATCAGGCACATTCCACCTATTCTGTGTTAGAAGTTTTAGTCAATTTCTCTACATACACCAGTTAAACAAAGGGAGAATCAGGGAGACAGAGAGATCTATTTGTTTTTCACTTTGCAACAATGTTGCTGAAGCTCATCTTAGAAATAAAGTGATCAGCTATATCACTGAATGGCATGTACAGATTTTTTTTAAAACAGAAAATGAGTAGAGATTTTTTGAGAGAGAGAGAGAGAGAGAGAGAAATAAGGAATCCATGAAAAGTTTTGAGACAAGTCAAGATTTGCTGCTATGTATAGGAAAGGATAGCAAGGCAATTAAAGAGTTTGTTAAAAATAGCCTTCCCTTGGTACAGTAGAAGCAGCTTTTATTAGGACACATTGTTACATTCTGTAACCTTACAAAGAAACAACATTATCAAATAAAATGACCTGGTTTACTTTAACATCAGCTAAATCTGTACCATCCACATGACACGTTTAGGAATCAACCACACTGTGTACTGTGGAGTAGTTTGTGGGTAATTATGCAATCTGATGCAGTTGGAAGCCAGGGAACTGTATCCTTACCCAAGACAGAATTACAATGTTGTTATCTGTTTTTTTTAGAACAAAATGATCAAATAAATATTTCTAATCTTACTCTGGAGACTAGAACAAATGCTGTGGGAGGCAAGTATACTATCTGATGTCAAATCTTTCAGATTATGGAATAATGCTGAGTGTAAAGAATTTTTTTTAAACAAGGCCTGTTCACTATTAACAATTATTTGAAATATCAAACAGACAAATTTTTCCAATTCAACATTCATCCACTTCGGGGAGAGCCAGTGTAATAATGATAAATATATGATAAATGAATGGCAACTGCATGCAGGCTCTGGAGTTCACATCATTTTTGTAGTAAGAGGTCAGGAAAACTACCAAGGGGGCAATCTCTTGCAGCAACCTCAGAACTGTGGCTACGAATTCTTTTCACAGGTAGCTGCAAAGTTCCTGAAACTTCTCAGTTAAGGGACAGGATTTTTAAAGGCACGAATGACAGTCCAGATTCCAACTCCTATGGACTTTCAATGGGAGTTAGGAGACTGTCATTTTGTGCCATTGAAAATCTCCCCCTAAACTATTATGGCCAAATTCTTCTTTGCCCTATACATCTCACTGAAATCAACATGAAACTTACTAGCACATCCCATGATAGGATCTGCACTTTATGTGGAACTGCTCTTGCCCTTGCTGTCTGCCTCTACTGATCTTCCAGGGGAATGTGAGCTAGTGGTACCCCATCCATTTCGACTGGAATCTTATTAGGAGTTCTAGTGATTTTGGTCAGAGAAGAGCGTCTTACCTTTCAGCCAGGAGAAGCATAATAAGAATGGGCACTATTTATAGGAGAACGGAGACACATAGCTGCAATAAAAGGAAAAGAGAAATCTAAGTGTGTGACTCTCACTTTCCCATGCCTAAAGGCAAGAAAACAGTAAGGCCTGGTGTACACTACACGTTTAAACAGAATTTAGCAGCGTTAAACCGATTTAACCCTGCACCTGTCCACACAACGAGGCCCTTTATATCGCTATAAATGGCTCTTTAAACCGGTTTCTGTACTCCTCCCCGACGAGAGTAGCACTGAAATCGGTATTGCCATGTTGGACTAGGGTTAGTGTGGCTGCAAATTGATGGTACTGGCCTCCAGGCGGTATCCCACAGTGCACCATTGTGACCGCTCTGGAAAGCAATATGAACTTGGATGCACTGGCCAGGTAGACAGGAAAAGCCCCGTGAACTTTTGAATTGCATTTCCTGTTTGCCCAGCGTGGAGCTCTGAGCAGCACGGGTGGCGATGCAGTCCCAAATCCATAAAGAGCTCCAGCATGGACCGTACGGGAGATACTAGATCTGATCACTGTATGGGGAGACAAATCTGTTCTATCAGAACTCCGTTCCAGAAGACGAAATGCCAAAGCATTTCAAAAAAATCTCCAGGCTATGATACAGAGTCCACAGCACAGTGTTGTGTGACAAGTGTAACGGAAAGCCAAAGAATCAAATGGACGCTCATGGAGGGTGGGAGCGGGGGACTGAGGACTCCAGCTATCCCACAGTTCCCGCAGTCTCTGAAAAGTATTTGCATTCTTGGCTGAGCTCCCAATGCCTGCAGGGTCAAACACATTGTCCAGGGTGGTTCAGGGTATAGCTCATCAATTTACCCTCCACCCCCCATGAAAGAAAAGGGAAAAAAATTGTTTCTTGACTTTTTTCCAACATCACCCTATATCTACTGCATGCTGCTGGTAGATGCGGTGCTGCAGCACTGAACAGCAGCATCCTCTCCCCTCCCCTCCCCTCCCCGGTGGCAGACGGTACAGTACAAAAGGACTGATAGCTGTCCTCGTCATCATCCTATGAGTGCTCCTGGCTGGCCTCAGGTGAGGTCGGCCGGGGGCGCCTGGGTAAAAATAGGAATGACTCCCGGTCATTCCCGGCAGATGGTACAGAATGGCTGGTAACCGTCCTCATCATAGCAACTGGGGGCTGAGCCCCATCAGCCCCCCTCTTTCATGTATAAAGAAAAGATTCTGTGCTGCCTGGACTGCCATAGCAGCGGGATGCTGGGCTCCTCTCCCCTCCACTGTTTAATGTCCTGCCTGGATTATCATAGCAGCTGGAGGCTGCCTCCCCGTCATTTTATCTCACTAAAAAGTCAGTGTTTCTTATTCCTGCATTCTTTATTACTTCATCACACAAATGGGGGGACACTGCCATGGTAGCCCAGGAGGGTTGGGGGAGGAGGGAAGCAATGGGTGGGGTTGTTGCAGAGGCACCCCCTAGAATGGCATGTAGCTCATCATTTTTGCGGGATCTGCCACGGAGTGGCTGTGCTCTCTGGTTCTCTGATACACTGGCTCTCTAGTACACTTGCCCCATACTCTAGGCAGGACTGACTCTATTTTTAGATAAAACATGAAGGAGGGAATGACCTGGGGAGTCATTCCCATTTTTGTTTTTGCGCCCCCGGCCAACCTCAGGGAAGGCCAGCCAGGAGCACTTATGACAGCAGCAGATGGTACAGAATGACTGATAACCATCTCTGCTATCTTGCAAAGGCAAATGAATGCTGCTGTGTAGCGCTGCAGTACCGCCTCTGTCAGTGGCATCCAGTACACATACGGTGACAGTGACAAAAGGCAAAACAGGCTCCATGGTTGCCATGCTATGGCGTCTGCCAGGGCAATCCAGGGAAAAAGGGCACGAAATGATTGTCTGCTGTTGCTTTCACGGAGGAAGTAATGAGTGACGACATTTACCCAGAATCACCCGCGACACTGTTTTTGCACTATCATGCATTGGGATCTCAACCCAGAATTCCAATGGGCGGTGGAGACTGCGGGAACTATGGGATAGCTACCCACAGTGCAACGCTCCAGAAATCGATGCTAGCCTCGGTACATGGATGCACACCACCGAATTATTGTGCTTTGTGTGGCCGCGTGCACTCGACTTTATACAATCTGTTTTACAAAACCAGTTTATGTAAAATTGGAATAATCCTGTAGTGTAGATGTACCCTAAGTCACTAAAGCTTAGAACTCACTTGATGTAGTATATTATAATGCAAACATACTCAAATACAGCCAGCCTCTGACCAGCCTTTCTTGGAAGTGTATATGGAGGGAGGTGGGATATAAGGAGTTCCCCCACTATTTCATACAGCCCTGCACAGGATGGCTAGCCAGAATCCCACTGGGAAGTGCAGCCCCTATCACTCATACAGGCAACTGTTGTTTGAGAGGTTGTGGGGAAGGAAGGGGTCGTGGCCTCTGTTCCTTTCACACTAACCACCAGAGTTGACTGTGCTTGGAATGCAGAGTGTACTACTTCCCCTTAACGGCAGCAGAGCTACCACTCTGTGTGCACGCTCAAGGAGTTCACAGGAGGAATTCTGGCTGATTCCAAATATAGAAGTCAGAGAGTTCACATGCATTCTGAGATACAGCAGTCAGAGAGTTCATGTACTTTTACAGATTTTTGTCACAATAAACCTCTGACTCATACAGGTGTTTCTGTATTCTGTGGAATCTGGCACAACTTCATGGTGCTGTAAAATATATATAAAAAAATCCAACTTCACGTCATCAAGGGAACCAACAGCTAGGAGCTGCTTTTCCTGATACTGTAGAGTATTTCATATTGCCCACATCTAAAATATCATATTCAGAAATAAATTCTATCCCACAATCAGAAAAATGTAATTACTTGATATACATGCACACAAACACTCTGGGTTTACAGACTCTTGAAAAAGAGCCATGCTGAAATTATGAATACCTGGAATTACAGGGCCAGGCTGCTTTTGCACCATTCCAACAATACAGAGCAGCTGCCTAGCTAGCTTAACCATTCTCCTCTGGAGGATTTCCCTTATGTAAGGAGAGTCCCCGGGTGGTATAGTGCCAGCAGAATGGTTCCACATTACAAGCTGTGCTGAGCACTGATGGGCCAACTGCCAGCATCTGGCTCATTATGGGTACCTGTGAACTGTTTACTTCAATCTCCTTTGACAAACTGTCATTTCTAGTCCATTGTGTCTTTTTATCAGGTTTTCTGGGAATATCAACATGTAACTTGTTCTGCAGCCTCCTCCCTGCAGCAGGAGACATGTGGGCCATTCTGTTGCACGTCAGATTGCTTGGTAGTTCTTGAAGAAACCTGATAAATTATTTCCTTCTGGATCAGCAGTTTGCAAACTGTCTTTCAAACTCAATTACAGTGGTTTCTTCCCCCAATGGCCTGAGGATAATAAATGGAAGAATGTCTGTACTTAATATTTCTCTCCTTCAGAAAGCCTTCATATTTCTTGGATGGGAACTGCGGTCTGTTGTCAGACTGTGTCTCATCCATTTTCTTCACAAGTGAAAATTAACAAGGACTGTTATGAACATAACCTGAGATTTTAACTCTCAGGGCCTAAGTCACCACTGTCCTGACACCAGTGCAAAATGACTGCAAAACGGGTGAAAAATAACACTCTGTTTATCCAGTAACATTTTACACCCTCATTGCATGGGAGCAAATGGCTATGCAGAGAAGTCATGAATCAGGCACAAGTCTGGCCATGTATTTGCTGAAGCTACCAATTAATACACTAATGGCTGCTAATCACAACTGCCATATTAGGATCACACAAATCCACAACCCCTGTCATTAGCTGGTGTTCTCCCATCCCACCAGTGAGTGTGGTTCCAACACACACAAACTAATGGAAAAACCACAGAATTCTTCCTTTTCCTGGGTTTAATCTTCTCCATATCAAAGTTCTCCCCTTTCCAAGGTACAGCAATGCAAACCATTATCTACTTGGGTTTTCCACCACCACCAGCCATACTCTTGTTCATCCTGTTTTCTTTTAGGGACAACTAGGTCCTGTAATTTAAACAGCTCTGGCTATATTGCTGTGCCAGCTACTTAACCCTGCTGGTCTAATTCTCTGATCTACAGACCTGGCAAGAAACTTAGGTCATGGACTTTGGTCCTACCTGGGCAACCATGGGGGTCCTGGCATCAGGATAGGCAGTGTCCCATCAGTGAAAAAATCCTCCACTGCTGTAGGAGCTGTGGCTACAACACCTCCTATGCCATCTTCTTTTCAGGAACCCCACCCTCCCACCACCATCATGTAAGAAATATACCTGAGAAAAAGGGTACATAGCTAGGTTGTCCTTGCCCCCTGACTATCCCCAGCTGCAGAATGGCCTGTCAACAGTTGGTTTAGTTTAGCTGGCTTTAATACAGCTTTAATTTGCACTACAAGACCAGCCTGACAGTTGAGGATTGGGGGACTGAACAGGAGAAAGCCACCTTTGTCCATGCCTCTCCAGTCTTACACCAAACACTGCTTATCTGGACCGTAGAATCTGGGCCAATGTCTTTGCCCTAAAGTGCACCAGTAGAATCCAGTGGGGTTACCTGTGTGAGGAAATACCTTCTCATGTAAGTAAGGAATTGCAGCATCAGTCGTTGAATTATATGATAATGATAAAGGAGTCAGTGCAGGTCTGTGTACGTACACACACACACACACACACACACACACACACACACACACACACACACACACACACACACACACACAGAGTTTAATGGCATAGTCCAAATAGTTTCCAAAATCTTTTTTGCAGATCTGAGAGCCATCAATTATCTTTGATTTAATGATTGTCTGTCACTGCCATAACAGTATGTTATGCCTGTAATTGACTATGTTGCCATTAATTATTGAAATGCTAGATTATCTCCATTTAGTTAACAGGAGACGACGCTTTTCTGGTTTGTATTAAGGATGAGTTGAGCACTATGAGACCTTTACAGACTTACTCATATTCTCTTTACAAAGAGAAACGGATGTTTCAACTTTGGTATGTATCAGTTGCACACCATGCACCGAATACTTCTGCATATACTTCACCAATGCAACTAATTCTATTTTTATCAATCATGAATACAAAACACAGTCCTCTGTTTTGGTTTGTAGAGGACAAATTACTTAGGGTCTAATATGTGTATTTGTGTTAACATTTTTCCAAAACGTTTTTAAACACCTAAGGGAACCAATTTTGGGGCTAAAACAACATAGGAGCCAATCTTCTCATGGTATTTAGTTCATGTATCATGGAAATATAATGAGAACACTAGTTCCTGTGTTTTTTGCACTCATAAATGACTCTCTAAGACCTTATAAATGCCTGGTAAGAAGCAAATATGAATACCAAGCTTTACCAGAATGCTGTTGCTCCTGTGAACTAGAATGCACAGCCCTATCTTTTGTGATGATTTGATCCAAGAGTGAATTCAAGCGAGTCAGACCCACTAGGGGCAAAAATAGCTTTGTTTAAATTGTATTTTCATATATTGCATCATATTTCTGCCACTTATAATTTACCGTGAACAGAGAGGCTTTAATAAGTACCCTGCGTCTGCATAAACTTAAATAGTATGGAACTCCAATGACTAAAAATTCATTCATTTACAGAAACTAATCACAACTGTTGAACAAACCATTTTCCACAGAGCTGAAGAAAAATCCAGTGAAAGGTTTTAAAGCCACACACTAGCCTCACCCAACCAGCTTTTTGGAAATCCTCCCATTTATTATTAAACAAAATGAAAATGTATGGACGCCTCAAAAAGGGGACAATTCCTGTTTGCCTTTCTTAAAGGACTAATCCACTGAAGCTATTGTGCGTAATTTTTCTCCCACTTCCACCAGTGCAATTCCATTCTTTTCATGGAGTTACTTCATGGAGTGAAAGAAGAATCACATAGGTTAGTTCCAATTCAGAGGTGATGTGCAAAGTGGTTTAAATTAGACTCCTTACATTAACATAGATTCCTCTAGATTGACTTCCTTGAGCTGGTCAACATTTTTTCACAAAACATTTTTCCAATAAAATTTTAAAATTGTAATGGCAAATTTTCATTTTGGTCACAATTTTCCAGTTTTGTTTGTTGACAACCAGAAATCATAATGCAACAATTTATCATAAACATTGTCATTTTTTCATTCAAATATGGGTTGTTTTTTTGGGGGGGGCATTCTTGGTAAAAATTTAAGGGTTTGTTTTTTGAAAATTAAGCTTTGTTTTTAACTGAAAAATGCTTTCAGAAGCAAACAGTGTTTCAGTTTTTCATTTAATGTTTTCATTAGAAAATATCCACAATCAGTTTATAAAAAGCAGAAAAGTGATTGAAAGCATCCTGCAAAAAATAATTGGCATTTTAGACCACTTACAATAATGTACTAATGTGTATGTGAGTGAGATAGAGAGTCTAGATTGTATAACACTCACTGAGGGTATTGGAAGAAGATGTACATTTCACCAACTTGGGCCTGCCCTGGACTTAGACTCCCTTCTGAATATGGAGCAATGGAATTTCTTTTATAAGGAAAAAGAGCACAGTCTGAGCCAAAATAAATTACTGCCAAGTATCGGAGGGGCAGCTGTGGTAGTCTGTATCCACAAAAACAACAAGGAGTCCGGTGGCACCTTAAAGATTAACAGTTCTATTTGGGCACAAGGGTGTGTGAGTAAAAGCCCCACTTCTTCAGATGACTTCTGTTATTTATAGAAGTCAGCAGAATAATTTCAGATCAGCAAACCTAGCAGTAATGGCTGACTGCATTACTCAACTAAATTCCTATCGTCCCATTTTACTTTTTGAAAGCCATGGAATACAGTTACATTGACTCATTGTTAGCACTTCTTCTCTTCAGAATCTGTTTAATAATGGCAATCTTTCAGGTACCCATATTTCAAAGGGGTTTGTTTGTAGCCTTGTCTACTTATAATAGTGAGTTGTTCTGAGGTAAAAGTAAACGTGAAAAATAAAGAGAGCATTGTAGATTTTTCTTAAGTAAATCAATAGTAAGAGTGGCAGAAAGGTAAATATTAGTTAAGGGACCTTTTTGGCAATAAAGCAAGCGTTTGCTTGATCAGATACATATATTAACTACAAACAATGGGAATGAAATGGTAAGGTTGCACAGTTTAATGAGAAAATGTCATGCAAAAAGAAAACGAAGAAATCAGCATTTTATTAAATGCATTTTACTTTGGAAAAGAGTAATACATTGTATTATACTGCACCTTTTATCAGAAAATAGAAAGTAATACACCTGTGTCGCCTGGCTGACATAACACTGCTGTTGATACTTCACATTTCTGACTTTG
Organism: Gopherus flavomarginatus; assembly: GCF_025201925.1. Lineage (NCBI taxonomy): Eukaryota > Metazoa > Chordata > Testudines > Testudinidae > Gopherus > Gopherus flavomarginatus. Next base: position 254,335,053 of record NC_066618.1, on the reverse strand, counting down.
TGTCTTTAACCTTGTGACTTTAACACTGCACCAATCCCATTTTTGCATGTAGTTGCATGCCTAACTCATTTGCATATTTGCAGAATTGAGGCCAGGCATAACATGATAGATTTTTGAAAAGTGCTTTGATGTTGTTCCCTCTCCACTCTTAGCTTTCTTTTGACTGTAAGGGTGGAATGATGGCCAGGTAGAAGTCAGTGAGTGGGGCACGGTTGCTATTGACTTCAACAGAGTCAGGATTTCACCCTCAGATCAAGGCAGAGACTATGTCTTCCTAGAAGTTTGTACAGAACTTCAGCTATTTGCGGTACAAAATGTAAGCAGTTATAATAGAGACAGGAAAGGGGAAAGAGTTCCTTACCTGAAGTCTGGCTATTACTGGATAGGCACCAATAGATTTATTTAAAAAATGTTAAGATATAAATAAACTAAGTATTTCACATTGGATATTTTTGGTGAGCATTTTTCAATGTTATAGACGTTTTCCTCCTTCATTCCCCCAGTCTAAGAGGCACAGCAATGACCTTCTCTGTGGAATAGCCAAAAAAAGCTGTACAATGCTCCCTCTGGTCCTGGATCCCTAATTATGTTGCTCTGTCGATCAGCCAGTGGAGGGTATCATGTCATTCAAAAGCAATGCAAGCTCAGCAAAACTGAGCTTGGGACCCAAAACTGTACCCTCATATGGTGACAGTGCATTATTCTGCCATCAGGACATGAGGCCAGCCTTTACGTGCCATACAAGTCAGTGTTATTTACCCAGGAGAGACATTCACCACAGCAACCAATGCATCAATTTATATGCACCTAAAATGTATTATTCTATGTTTAGTTCTTGGAATCAACATAATCCACATTTTTATTTAAGAAAAAAAATTGAAACCCAAGGAACAGCAAGTGGTCTCTTTAAAAAAATTACTACATTGTTCTAAATCCATGGAAGAACATTTGTTGTGTTCTAGTTTCTCTGGCTCATTAAGCCTAGAAATCTGATAACAGTCTTAACACCACAGGATAATGTTAAATTTTAAATAGGAACAAAATAAAGCATGCACAGGAATATATTAACCTGTTATGTCCCCAAAATAAATACACATACTTGCACTGAATGGGCATTTGCAAAAGATATTGGGGAGATGTATAGGGCACAAACAGACTAATACAGAAACATATGGACATGGCCCGAATGTTGATAATGGATAAGAAAGACTCTCATCCATTGTATATACAAAATAACCACCATCATCAGAACCAGTTTGCTTTCTGACATTGTTGTTCGCATTTTCAGGCTGAGAGGCAGAGACTATAGCTGCAAGTAATGTTAGAGGGCTTCGAAAACCACAAATTCACGTGCCAGTGCCCTGGGCATCATACATAGAGACAAGCAATGGAATGATTCTTTATTAAAAACAAACAACAACAGAAGCAGTCACAGGATGCTATTTCCAACCATACTCATATGGCTGCAGCAAAGTGAGGTGCCCCCATCTCCTAAGGTAAGTTCTGATGGGCATCAATGACACTGCTTCACCAAATGCCTACCTCCTTTTCCTAGGTTGCCAGCATTTTTGTTTTGACTGCAAATCCATATTGGAAGAACAAAGCTATGAATGCCTAGCAGGATGCTGATAAACAACATGGTAGTATACTGAGCCCTAAATATAATGAAAGACATGAACTAGAACACAGTCCTACAATTCTAAAAATATATGGGGCTAGGTAGTAGCTTTAACCCTAGCCCTGAGCAGGGAAGATCATAGGAAGAGAGGCAGTGTCTCAGACACCTAGGGCTTAATTTAGTTTATACACTAAAACCCCTAAATTGCATCCAGAACCAAATAGGAAGTTAGTACAGCTAGCAAAGGGCTTTTGTATTGTGTACCCTCCAGCTAACACAACTCAAGAGGTGAGCATTTGCATGCTATATGAACAGTTGTTTCCCAGCAGTCACAAAGGCATGGGCCATAGGATCTGAAAGAAAAGGTCATACGTGCATAGCTAAATACAGATAGAAAGAGGCACTCTTGACCATCAGTGCCACTTGGGATTTCAGAAGAAGTAAAGTCATCCCAAACTGAGAACCACTCTGGTAGGAAGTGGACAAACACTTGAGTACTGGGGGTGCAGAAACCATCACCTCAAGATCCTTCCTCACTCAACTACAATAACCTCCATGCTGTCCAGACTAAGCATTAGCCATCTGGCTCTCATCCAAACCCCAGTTTCAGCTAGGCACTGAAAAAGCAAAGATATCTCATTATTTGGACTTCATGAAATTGAAATCTAGAGCTGAGTGCCACCTTACACTAATGGAACTGCAGTCCAAATCCCTTCACAATTTCCACACACACATAAGGAGCAGGAGAAGGTAGCAAAACTGAGCTTCCTGGAACCATGCTTCAGAGATCATGTAGCAGAGATGAGCAATTACTCAAAACTGCCCCCATGCAACCTCTGCATGCAGCAAGGAAAGAACAAAGCTGCTGCTGAATGATATGATCCCTCCCAGGGTCTATAGATGAGTTAATAAAACCTAGTAGTTGATGCTATATAAGGTTGCTGGCAGATACAAAAGAATTAGCATGCACACCACACTATTTTCCTTTGCTAGGAAGAGGCTATCATGCAATGAGACTAATGCAGTTATTTGCTATGCTATACTCAGGGGAGTTGGCTGGGGTAAGGATACCTAAGGATTTCAGATGGCATCTTGTCACAAACTTCTCAATAATCTTCCCTGGAAAAGGGAAAGTTGCATTCCAGAAAGAGGAAGAGGCTGGAGCTTCCCCCAAACCTGGAAGATTCCTACCATACTGAGGGAGTATGCATGGCGGGATGACCCTGCAAATCAGATCATCACAATAAGAGGCCATTGGCATGAGAAGGAGTGGGTCTAGGGGAGCTGGTAGGCTTTGTGGAGGTCTAGTTTAGCTGTTGTTTTGGTTTTCAAGGAGGGAAGAAGTTAGGGACTAATGGGTTTGAACAAAACATTTCATTTTGTTTTGAGGGTTTCTTTAACCTGCTGTAAAATGTGAAATGAAAAGGCATTTCAAATTAAAAAATCAAAACGTTTCATTTAGAAAATATTGAGTGGTCAACTCTGGCCTCTGATAGGCCTGTGATGCCATTCTTGTTTGCCCACTTGTTGAATGTTCAAATAAGCATGACAGGGGATGGATCACTTGCTGATTACCTGTTCTTTTCATCAGGGCTGGCTTTAGGATACGCGGGGCCTGATTTGAAAGAGCTGCCGCTGAAATGTTGCCAAAGACAGCAACAGCGATTGAGCTGCTGCCGAAGATAGCGGCGGCAATTTGGCGGTAGCTCAATCAGTTGCTGCTGTTTCTAGTGGCACTTCAGTGAAGGGTGCGGAGCCCCTCTTCCAGACGCTGCAGGGCCCTCTTAGGTGCAGGGCCTGATTGTTGGGAATCAGTGGAATCACCCTAAAGCCAGCCCTGTAGTTCATTCCCTCTGAAAAACCTGGCACTGGCCACTGTCGGTAGACAGGATACTGTTAGATGGACCTTTGGTCTGACCCAGTATGGCCGCTCTTACGTTCAAGCACCTGCTTGCTTCTGTTGCCCTCACGTTTGGGACAAACTCCTTATAAACATCCACAAACTGAACTCATTATCCTCTTTCAAATCCCTCCTTAACACTCTCCTTTGCAGTGATGCCCACAAAAAACTTGACAGCGGTTAGGCTGCTGCTGTGTTGAGACTACTGCCAATCATGCCAACCAGTATTGTCTCATTGTTTCCTTCCATTCCCTTATCTGTATCCATCTGTCGTCTCTTGTCTTATACTTAAATTGCCAGCTCTTTGAGGCAAGGAATGCCTTTTTGCTCTGTGTTTGTACAGTCCCTAACACAATGGGTCCTGGTCCACAGCTGGGTCTTTTAGGTACTATGATAATACAAGCAATGCATCATAATATTAAGTTTTAATTTTTACAAACAAAAAATGTGTTTTTTCCCCCAACCAAAGAAATTCAACCCAAATTCATGAAATTCCTCAGTCAACCCAAATCTGCATTTTTTTGGAGGAAAAGATTTTGGCCAAAAAATTGTGCCCAGCTCTTTTAGATGACTGTTGGAAATCAAGAGTGCAGTCACAAGATAGACCTTGGTGAGGAATGGGAGCTGCTGAGGTTTCCCATCTTAGAAAATTAGGAGGCTATGCACCCAGTCTTCTGAATACTTATCAGATCAAACTTCTGACTCTTAGAAAGCTCAGGATGTTTTAAGGTGTACCAGGGGACTGGCTCAGCATGGAGCAGCCCAGGGTCAAGAACTGCAATGGGCACCTTTACACCCTTCCTTAGCTGCGGCAAGTGCTCCTTGGCCATAGTTGAGAAAATCTGTTAAAGCCCTTTATAGAAAGACAAGTTTGCTGTACTCTATAAACTGGGGACAGTGGGGAGAGAAAAGGACATAAGTAACTTCTTAAAGTCCTGTTCCCCCAGTCAGCATGTGGCAGACTTTCCTAGGGGCTACTGTCTTTCTCAGGTTACTGTGGCAAGGGAACCAATCAGCTGCTACTTGATATCCTGACAAAGAATGCAAATAAAATCACCAGCCATGGAGGGGAGCATATGTCAGTTACCGGCAGCTCCAAAAGGCAGTAGGCCACCTTGAGGAACAATGCTTTACAGAGCTCCCAACAGAGAGGCCTGGCTCCCCACCACTCCTAGTTCTGAGCTCTGCCTTAAAGGCACAATAAAGGCCCTAAACTAGACAGTTCCAACAAGAAACCAAGCATGAAGCTACAGCGGGGATGAATTTGGCTCGACATAACTTGACTGAACTGTGCAGATGGGCAATGGGTGAATATTAATGTCAAACGCACTAAGAAGGCTGCCTCAGAAAACTTTCTTTGGTATCACAGGACACCCATAGCACACGCAGTACTTTCCCAAGTGTTTCACTTGGTCTTAAAATGATGACTGACAGGGCTTGAGGTTGAAGATCTATGTGAATATCAAACACAAGGCTTTACCCCAGGTTTCTTGAATGTTTTGTCATAGGCCTGGTCTACACTACGCGTTTATACCGAATTTAGCAGCATTAAACCGATTTAACTCTGCACCCGTTCACATAACGAAGCCCTTTATATCGATATAAAGGGCTCTTAAAATTGATTTCTGTACTCCTTCCCGACAAGGGGAGTAGCACTGAAATCGGTATTGCCATGTCAGATTAGGGTTAGTGTGGCCACAATTCGATGGTATTGGCCTCTGGGTGGTATCCCACAGTGCACCATTGTGACTGCTTTGGAAAGCAATTTGAACTCGGATGCATTGGCCAGGTAGACAGGAAAAGCCCCGTGAACTTTTGAATTTCATTTCCTGCTTGCCTAGCATGGAGCGCTGAGCAGCACAGGTGGCCACGCAGTCCCAAATCCAAAAAGAGCTCCAGCATGGACCGTATGGGAGATACTGGATCTGATCGCTGTATGGGGAGACAAATATGTTCTATCAGAGCCCCATTCCAGAAGATGAAATGCCAAAGCATTTGAAAAAATCTCCAGGCTATGATAGACAGAGGCAACAGCAGAGACTCAACACAGTGCTGTGTGACAACCGTAACAGAAAGCCAAAGAATCAAATGGACACTCATGGAGCGAGGAGGGGGGACTGAGGACTCTAGCTATCCCACAGTGCCCGCACTCTCCGAAAAACATTTGCATTCTTGGCTGAGCTCCCAATGCCTGAAGGGTCAAAAACATTGTCGGCAGTGGTTCAGGGAATATGTCGTCAATTTACCTCCCTCCTCCCTCCCAAGGGAAAAAATCATTTATCACCTCTTTTCAATGTCAACGTATGTCTACTGGATGCTTCTGGTAGATGGGGTGCTGCAGAGCTAAACAGCAGCATCCTCTCCCTTTCCCTCCCCGGTGGCAGACAGTACGATGCAAAATGACTGATAGCCGTCCTCATCATCATCCTGTGAGTGCTCCTGGCTGGCCTCAGTGAGGTTGGCCGGGGGCGCCTAGGCAAAAATGGAAATGACTCCAAGTCATTTCTTTCTTTAAGCTTTGTGTTCTGGAGATTCAGTCCTAGCAGATGGTGCAATAGGGATGGTAACAATCCTCATCATAGCAGCTGGAGACTGAGCTCCTCTCCACCACCCCCCTTTCATGTCTAATGGAGATTCTGGACTATCATAGCAGCAGAAGGCTGTGCTCCTCTCCCCCCCACCCTTTAATGAGTAATGGGGATGTCCTGTCTGGAATATCTTAGCAGCTGGAGGCTGCCTCCCCTCATTTTATCTCACTGAAAAGTCAGTGTTTCTTATTCCTGCATTCTTTATTACTTCATCACACAAATAGGGGGATAACTGCCACAGTAGCCCAGGAGGGGTGGGGGAGGAGGGAAGCAACAGGTGGGGTTGTTGCAGGGGCACGCCCTAGAATGGCATGCAGCTCATCATTTCTGTGGGATATCTGGGGCTCTGACCTGGAGTAGCTGTGCTCTCTGGTTCTCTAGTAGACTTGCCCCATATTCTAGGCAGAACTGACTCTATTTTTAAACAAAACATAAAGAAGGGAATGACCTGGGAAGTCATTTCCATTTTTGTCCATGCACCCCCGGCTGACCTCAGCGAGGCCAGCCAGGAGCACCCATGACAGCAGCAGATGGTACAATATGACTGGTAAACATCATCGCCAATTTCCAAAGCAGCAGACCGTGCAATAGGGCTGATAACCATCTCTGCTATCTTGCAAAGGCAAATGAATGCTGCCGTGTAGCACTGCAGTACTGCGTCTGTCAGCAGCATCCAGTACACATACAGTGACAGTGACAAAAGGCTAAACGGGCTCCATGGTTACCATGCTATGGCGTCTGCCAGGGCAATCCAGAGAAAAAGGGCACGAAATGATTGTCTGCCGTTGCTTTCACGGAGGAAGGATTGAGTGACGACATTTACCCAGAATCACCCGCGACACTAATTTTGCTCCATCATGCATTGTGATCTCAACCCAGAATTCCAATGGGCGGGGGAGACTGCGGGAACTACGGGATAGCTACCCACAATGCAATGCTCTGGAAATCGATGCTAGCATTAGTACATGGACGCACACCGCCGAATTAATGTGCTTAGTGTGGCCGCGTGCACTCAACTTTATACAATCTGTTTTACAAAACCGGTCTATGTAAAATCGGAATAATTCTGTAGTGTAGACATACCCATAGAGAGCACTGGAAAATACTTGATCACTAGTGACCTAAGTCTTGAGGCCACTAACAGGGGTTACGCAGGATGTAAACAGTTGGTAAAAACATTTCTTGCACAATTCTGAGTCAGCCCTTTTTTAAATATTGCATATACTATCTACTGATTCAGTTGTTATGCCTGCCCCTCATCAGACTAATCTCTCGAATTCCACAAGACTGAATTGGATTGATGGTGATGGGGCAGAAGAGAATCCTTGCATTTACTTATTAACAACACAGATCCACAGGATCCTGCAGCACCTTTTGGGAAATTTTACTGAGGTTACTGCTATTGCCCCCACTCTGCCATTGACCATTTGACCTCACTTGATCCCCAAAATACAAAGAATCATTCCTTGATGATGGCCCACATGCTGTATTGATCACAAAATCAAAGGTAGAGACACTTTGAGAAGGTGAAATTACATACAGGCAATTCAGCAGATTTAATGCTTGTCTTTGTGCTTTCTTCATTGAAGTAACCAGTTGTGCCTGCAAGAACTTTGCCACTGGGGGAACCAGTTCTGCACTATTCAGTTTCTGGGCACAAAGACCGAGCTGATTGAAGAGGATGCACTAGTATTATTCTTTGCAGAACAATTTACTATATAGCTGCCTTTTAAAGAGGAGGAAAACAAATTTTCATAAGAGTTCTTGGGTTTCCAATTGATAAAGAATCAAGAAATCCCTTTCTTGGGGAGAGGGATAGCTCAGGGGTTTGAGCATTGGCCTACTAAACCCAGCGTTGTGAGTTCAATCCCTGAGGGGGCCATTAAGGGAACTGGGGTAAAAATCTGGGGATTGGTCCTGCTTGGAGCAGGGGGTTGGACTAGATGACCTCCTGAGGTCCCTTCCAACCCTAATAGTCTATGATTCTCATGCCTGGGTAGAAGCCAGGATGAATAACTGAAGAAGCAGTAATTACTGAATACTACCAAACTGAGATCTTCTGGAATTATTTATCTCAGGTGACTTTGTTATGGGGTTTGAAGTGCAATACAGACCAGTCAAGGATTGTGTCGCCATTTGCCCTGTAACCCTGGGTATCTCACAATGCTTTGCTGCTGTAGCTCCAAACGTTGGATGTTATGCCTACAAGCATGCAGGTCACACCCTCTGTGTGTGCTAGATAACCCTGGTTCAGCAGCTCTGGCCCCAACAGCCTGTCCACATCCCCACTTATGCAGCAAGGTGACCCCAACACACTCCCAGTTCTGAATTTTCCCAAATTCATGTGTACTGTAATGTCTAGCCGTTTCCTAGACAGTTCAGAGAAATGATAAGGTCCATTTTTCTCTAAAGGAAAAAAAAGGCATAAAATAATTTATTAATACCTTTCCCTTTAAACACAGCACTGAATTGGTTTTGTTAAAAATAAAACAAATTTATTAACAATAGGATATTGGTTAAACGATGCCACATAAGAGGCATAATGTTAGAAAGCGCTATGAGTAAAACCAAAGCAAACACACACATCTAGAAGTCAAAAGCTTAGTCTAGCAAGGTACTATCTTTTCTAATCAGGTTTCTCACTGATATTCAGTTTCCAGAGACATTGATCCCCCTTTAATTGAAGGACCCATCTTTCTTAGCTTGCAAGAGCTCTGTGCTCTTGTCTCCAGCGGCGGATTACCGCACGGGCTGAGGGGACCTCAGCCAATTTGGGGACCCTGCAGGTGTGCTGGAACTCTGACCCAACCCCCTGCTCCTCCTCTCCACCTCAGGGGCCCCTGCCACCCTCGCCCTCCTCTTCCCCCCTGAGGCCCCACCCCTGGCCTGGCCAGAAGACAGAGCCAGTGGTAAGGTGACCATACTCCTGGCCTCCGCACAGAGTTGGCCTGAGCGTCCTCCCCCTCTCCCCCCTGTGTGATGCAGAGCTGGCCCAAGCCTCTCTGGCCTCCCTATGCAGGGCTGGCCTGAGCCACTCACCCAAGCCCCCCTCCTTCCCTGTGCAGAGTTGGCCTGAGCCCCACTGTTAACGTCCCCTCCCCCCCCACACACACACCCCTTTTTGGCACAACTGGTCATTTGTCCTGTTTGCTTTTGCCAACTGGTGCCAAAAAAGTCAGAATATCTGGGGCTGAGGCTAAATTCCAACATCCCAGATCTCATATTTTGCTGTACATGAATAGTTCAAGTTCTCTTCTAAATCTAGGGCCTGCAGGTGAAATCCTGGGCCCATTGAATTCAATGAGGGTTTTGTCGTTAAACTTCAATTTGGCCAGTATTCACTCTGTAATTTTTGAGTGGGTTCTAGCAAAGTGAGTCTTCCCATCCCTAGAGTTAACCCTTACAGTCTTTGATGCTGTCCCATGTTTTTGCTGATACTAGTATAAAATATATTTTTACTTACATTATATATGAATGATCAGAGTTTTGTTATTTTATATTAGATACCTATGCCAACAATTACTCCAGAAACTTCCCCCGCTCTAGTCTTATTCTAGCATTTTACAGACCTCTCCCAAATCTCTGGCTGAATCTGGCTCTATGTTTTCTCTCACAAAAAATGCCTATAAATTTTAAGGAAAATTGGGACTCACGTGTTACACCTTACATGAAAGACAGCACCCCCCATAGCACTGCACCGCATAACTGGCAAAGGCAATGGCTTGATACTGGCTCAAGTCAAAAGTGTCACCTATTGAATCATCAACACCACTCTCTGTGCCTCCATGGATTTTACTTGGAGAGCTTCTAGCTTAGTCCTACCACGCTAGACTCTGCGCTACGGGTAAAAGCAGATGAAGTCACACTTGAGGAGATACAGTGGGCACATTTCAGCATTTCTTTCTCCACTAAGCCTGATGAAAGCTGTAATGATCTGCCAATCGTTAACTCAGCAGGAATCCTGCCTGTAACCTTTACAATCTTCACTGATGAAGTGAGCCCAAATCTGCTGTCAGAAATCAAAGCCGGGGGATGATCCATAGAATATACGAAATAATATATTGTAACAGAAATAGGCCAGTAAGAGCAAAACTCAGTAGCTGCAATAAAATTGGCTTTACGGTGTTGAGGGAGGGAACCAGACTCATCTTGATTGATTTTTGTGGGTGGGAAGGGAGAGGAACTAAGGGAAGTTCATTCATCTTTATACAGTTTATTTGGTGATAAAATGAGAAGTCAATCAAATACTTAATATGTTGACCCAGAGAGTTGTAGCTAACAGATCAAGTGCTTTCACATTAGATTCAAACATTCAGGAAACAACTGAAACAGCCAGCATAAGACCAGTATTTCTGGCTAGACCTGAGGGGCAGGGGAAGCAGTGCTGGCAGACAGCTTCTTTCCCTCCTTGAGTACCTGGCAAAAGAACACAGGGGGAATAAAATCCAGGGGAAAGCAGATAGAACGAATGCATCAACTAGGACTTTTCATATTAAGGGGGCATAGCCAATCAGGCTGAAGGCATGTGCAAGGGAACATATCCCTGCTAGCATTTACCATCAAGCCCCAGGGAACCTGTGTTACTTTTTAAGACAGCAGTAAGTGCTGCTGCTGAGTGCACACATCCTCAGGGAGCAATCGGGGAGCATGCCAGTGATGTCCTTTAACCACAAGACAAATCCTTCCTCCAGTAGTCCAGCCTGCATTTCAGCACAGTATAGAGTTAGGGGTCCTTGGTAAATTCTGATTCAGGAGCAAGTTTGGATTTTGAACATCACTTAGATTTGATGGTGGTCAAAGCCAGTCTTTGGGTCCTGCAAAACCCGTGCCAGTTGGCCCCTTTAGTTTTCAGGAGGAAACAACAGCAGTAAAAGAGCCCCCTGTGCTGCTGATACAGATGGAGAACAAAGATAAATGTGGCATGTACAATAGCGGCATAGTGCCTCAGCTGTAAGAGTCTTCTGTCAGTTTTACCTATAGATCCTTGAAGTTTGGTAGCCCAATTCCTTCTACACCCCCACCTATCCCATAGTACAAGGCAAGGATAAGGAGTAGCTCTTCAAAAGCCACCTATCTATTTGGAGTAACTTCTCTCTTTCTATGCAGGTTGGAGTGTAAGGTCCCTGGTGAAGGTTAAAGGCAGTTAAATATCCAGAATCTCCTGCCAAGAGGATCTGGTAAGACCCCAGCATAGAGCAAGCTTTGCATACATTGAGGCTCTTACAAATTCCATTGATTAATACATCAATTGACGCAGTAAGGACTCTCCTGCTAGAATAGTTTTACTTATCACTCTCCGATCACAGCAGATCTGGATTTGGCCTGATCCCATTCATGCTGCTGCTGTACTGCAAATCAATTGTGGAGCATCTAAGAACCACATTTTCATTCCTGGGGGACACGTAAAATCATGCCGTGGGCTCCAAGGGATCATTGGGGCCCTGAACTTTATAGTGTGGTCTAGACCTCATGAGACCAGGCTTTCTTGTGGTATTTAGGTACTGCTGCTATCAGTCCTGTCTGGAACATACACAGAGGCACCAGAAAATGAAGACAATATGAAGTGGGTAGGAATATAAAATACATTTTCCAAACTCTATTAAAGACTCAACTCAAATTTTGGGTGAAGGCTTCAGCTGGTACTAATCTTATCCCAAGTGTTTTGCCATACCTTACTTTTAACTTTTACTGGGCCTAAACCAGAGACATGCTGACTATTTGAAAACCCCATTGGTTTCTATAGCACCTGCAAGTGGCCAGCACTTCTTCAGTCAGGTCCGTATTGTGCAAGATTGAAAGCAAACAAAAGTTTGGAGGGATTTTTTTTTTTAAAGAAGTGCTGATTTTTCCTTTTTGTATTCCCACTCTTTTTATTTAGTGTCTGTTTGGAAAGATAATCTTATTTCTTTTAGTCATGTCAATGACTCACTTTTTGTGGAAGAATAGCAATTTTGTGCCATTTTACACAGCTGGTGTCAGCTTTAGCTTAATAAGTCAGGAAGCACAAAAATAGAGAGATTCAAGGCCCAGAATGAATGACAGATAGCAATGGATGACTCCCCCACCTCCCCAGGAATGCAGCTCTTTCGTATTATGCAATTATATACTAATGTGATTCAAACAAGAGTTGCATGTGAAGTAAAGGAATGAACTTTTGACTGGTTTCAGAAAAAAACATCTTCATTGCTGAGTTTTGATTATGTTGCTGTTAGATTGGAAAAAGCACTGAGGCAGGGATTTGGACTTTCTGTTTGTCCTGGGAAGCGTCTAGCACACTTCTGAGAGCTGTATAAATAACAAGTGCTAACTGTGAGAGCAGGTCTGCACTTAAAACACTGCACTGGCACAGCTACACCACTGTAGTGCTTTAATGAAGACACTTTATGCTGACAGGAGAGAGCCCTCCCGCCCATACTTAATCCACCTCCCTGAGAAGAGGTAGCTATGTTGACGGGAGAAGCTCTCCCTCCAACATAGTGCTGCCTACACTGGGGGTTAGGTCACTAGAACTATGTCACTCAGAGGTGTGGATTTTTACACCCCTGAGCAATGTAGTTATACCGATGTAAGTCTGGAGTGTAGACCAGACCTCAGTTTCTTGTGAGAGGCAGTTTTGTCTGCTAGTGAATTGAAAAGCCCTGGACTGGCAGTGAACTGGTAATTGGATTCCCATCAGTGTGGGTTAGTCCAATCTGAACAGGATCACTGCTAAGGTAATTCAGTCTCTGGGGCTCATTCAGTCTTTGGTCTGTCTGCTGAAACTGCCAACAAAGAAACCAGTTGTGACATTGGGTATTTTTATGGTGAGGACACCTTTCCATTAAGAAATGGACTGAGATCACCAACTCACGTCATTCTGGCTGCTGGGTAGCTATTAGAATGTAAAGATTTTTGGCCTTGGGTCAGATTTGATTCACTGACTTGAAAGTGAAAAGATCCATGTCCCATTACCTAGCCTCTCCGTCTGCATGAAAAGCAGGTTCATTTTATATGAGAAAAATTACTTTTGGCTTTACAAAAGCTCCCCTTGTGAATTACTGCAGTGGAAGAAAGGTTTGAAGGTCAGGGTAAAATGTGGTAAAAATAATTAATCAAAATTGTTTTAAAATTGCTATATTTTCCATAGCCCTTACATTTCTATTTGTCTCTTAAAACTGAAAGGAAGATGAACTGATATTCCTATTTAGTCTTTTTTCACACTAGGGAGTGAATCAGAGTAGAGATGGGAGGTGGATATGGGGACTGTGATAAAATAGAGGGGAAATGCGAAGTTAAGAGAGCAAAAGGAAAAGAAAGAACCACTTCTATCTCTTGCTACATGACCCCTTAAGAATATTTGGATTTAACACACTGGATAAATTCTATTCTAATCCATTCTAAATAGGTTCTTATACTGCATTCATCACCATAGTATCTGAATCAATAAGGCCATCAGCCAATTTTATTCGTAAGCCATGCTGCCTAGAATTGCATGGCTAGAACCCTATCGCAAGCAGGCTTTGCCATATATCTCCATGGGTGCAGATCCCCCTCTACCTGCAGAACCCTTGATTTATGAGTTGTGTGGCTGTTTTGTGCCATGGACAATTACTCCCAGAGACTTAGAGATGTTAGGCTACATCTTCACTACCCGCCGTATCGGCGGGTAGCAATCGATTTCTCAGGGATCGATATATCGCATCTCATCTAGACGCGATATATCGATCCCCGAACGAGCTCCTGTCGACTCCGGAATTCCACCAACACGAACGGCGGTAGCGGAGTCAACAGGGGGAGCCGCGGATGTTGATCCCATGCAGTGAGAACTGTAGGTAACTCAATCTAAGATACTTCAACTTCAGCTACGCTATTCACGTAGCTGAAGTTGCTATCTTAGATCGATTTCCCCCCTAGTGTAAACCAGCCCTGAGACTGTCACTTGTGATGTCAGACTGTCAGCTTGAGTCTCCTATAATGACTTAAGTTTGAAGAAGGGGAGGAAATTTCTGCTTTCCCTCTGTATTTTAACTCTCAAACAAAATAATACCAAGCTTCATGCCATCCATTTACTCCTCCATTGGGAAATTAGTCACCGGCACACCTTAGAAAGCGAGGCCCATGGAGTCAGACTCTGAATAGGTGCTTTAAAGATGCTAATAGATTAACAAACAGCAGCAGTCCATATGAGGTAAATAGGCATTTCCTCTGCATTCCTACTTAGGAGAAGAAAACGTTACCACACTAGGACGATCCCCTTAATTTATGCATAGGTGAAGCTATTTGGCCAGAATCAGAGATTTTCTTATGATAATGAAAAAAAATAGGTGACAAAAAAGAAAAGAGCCATTAATTTACTGGGAAGGGAAACTAGATAGCTGTGGCCACTGGCCAGCACAGCCTCCTGCATTACATGATCTTCCATAGCAGTGTCTTTAGCCTGCCCTTCCTGCCTTCCGCTATACCTGAGATGTCTTTAACCTAACCTTTCTGTGTCACACTATACCTGCAGTGCCTTTCTCTTATCTGTAAATACTGCAGCTGGGGTATTGTTACTGAAAAAAGAGAGCAGGAGGGGAAACAAACACATCAGTTTCCTAAACATAAACCTTGAAAACTTCCTCAATAGCGTAGTCTGTAACTTTCTGTTCAGAAGGTGAGATGGAAGTCAGCCATAGCTGTGAAGATTAAAAGGAATCAGGGACTTATCTTCCGTAACAGCTGTTGGCTTCCCAAAATCTTACTGCTAGAAGGGGAAATAAATAACAGCATCCAGCTGCCCTATCGCTTTGTGCTGGTTTATTTCCAGAATCTAACAATTATTTTACACAGAGTGAGTGTGCAGGATAGGTGGAAGATTACAGTATTTCACTGACAAATCCCTTAATAAGTTACTGCATTCCCCTCTGTCTTGGCTCATTTTGCACCTTGCCCTAGTCACACACACTTCCGCTGTGGAACAAACTCTTAAAAGCTGGGAACAAATGAGAGTTTAAGGTCCTGAGTTTCCATTTACCATACTATAAAACAAGATGGTATTATCAGGCTAACAGCATGGTGAAGGGGCATGGGACATTAAATATAGATTCAGTTAGCTCAATCAGAGAGATAACATGAAATTATCTACTTCTAGGAAAAAGTTTCATTTATGTTAGTGTATTGATTCAACTCTGATTCTATGATTCCAAACTGCAGAGTTTAACTCAAGTGTCAACACTAAATACAATAGCAATGTCTTAAAAAAGAATCAAACAATTTCTTTTATTGAGTCATACACTGCTGTTCATACAGAAGATCATAAACAAAACTCTCAACACAAAATCAAACAAGCCAATATTTCCAGTTTCCATCCACCTCCGCCCTTTCTATCCTTTCCTTCGGCGAGCAGAGCAGCATACAACCATCTCATCATCCTTTTTAAACATCCTGCACATTTTACCCTGTCAAACACCAGGCCGCTCAGTTTCCAAAAGTTTCATGCACCTCAGCAATTTCAGTGCTTGAGATCTGAACATGAATGTGGGAGAAAGGCTATTTTGCAATACAGCCATCAGCTTTCAAACACTTATAAAGATCTTACATGACTCTGCAGATTTTCAGTGTGAATTTCTAGATGAGGCAAAATTTCTTTAAGATATATTTTAAAATGTAACAGCTTTATGGGACAAACCCTGAGGTGTTTATTTGGGAATTGTATCTGAATAAGGACTAAGTAGAAAACAAGGCTCAGACCCTATTCCAGGGATCTGTACACTATAAGGATTTCACTCCAGGCCCAGTTCCCCCTTCCAGGCACAACTGTTCCACTGGGACTCTGCTCAGAAAAGAACTGGAGAGTTTGGCGATGGGGTGAGAGGTGGAAAGGGCAGAGTGAGGGTCTGGTCATGCTCCATAGCACCATCTAGAGGTAGTCCAATGCTAATAATAAGAAGAATTCTTTTTGTATTATATTACCCTGGAATCCAAGTCAAGGATCAGGCCCCATTTTGCTAAATACTGTGCGGTTAACAAGAAGACAGCCCCTGCCACAGACAGCTCACAATGTCCATGTCAGACAGGTTGATAAATCTGAAAATGGGTGGGAGTGAGTTGCAAGGTTAATGTTATGCTAAAAGAAACAAAGTTTAGCAGAACAGCAGAAGTCACAACTCTCCAGGTGCCTAACCAAGGCCAGGTGTCACAGTTACAGGACTGTCTTCACCTCTGCCGCTGGTACCCCTTCATCTCTCCTGTGGTGGAACCGCAATTCCCCGCTCTTAAACCAGCTTTGGGCTACAGTATCCGGTGTATCAACCACGCTTACACAGCAAGTCTGACTGAGTTCAGGTATCTGTAGTTCTTCATTTCAGGAGTCTGTGACCAGTGGTATCCAGTGACAGAACAACCTTCTTCAAACCAAAGTACTGTTTATGTTCATTGTAGGAACAAAGCATTAGAGAAAAAGAACTTTAACCCTCAGCTATTCTACTACCTGAATGTCTCTTACCTAAATTCTTATCAACCCCTGTTGGCAGCCTAGGCAGGCCTAACTTCTTCAGGCAACCCAGCAGATGCTGGTGTCAGTCTGCTCCCCTCAAACAACTCCCGCCTCTTGAGAGAGTGCTCTTTTTCAAACTGCTATCTTCCTTTTGCTCTCCTGTGTTCCTGGGCTTTTTCCTGTTCTGGCACTCGCCCTTAATAACCCTGCAGTGTTTGTGAAGAAGTGGCTTATCCTGAGTCATTCTTTCCCTTCCTGGTTGGTTTTCCTTACAGCCCCCTATTAAACTAAACCAATATAGTAATATGGTAAACAACTCAATAGCCAGGTCAACATATAGTATTCATAAGTTATTACAGAGACATTCCAGTTCCATCATATCAGGCAGGAGTGATTTGTAAGCATCTTGACAACAGAATGAAAGTTAATGCTGGCTGAAGCAGTATTAACTATCCCAAGGTCCGTTATCTGACTGCTGTTGAGCAGCCTTAGGGCAATCCAGCTATGTTGTGTTGACAGAAGGCTGGGAGGTGGCGAAGAGGGTCATGGACTAGAACAAAAATCAGAAATATCATTGGCAGCTGGCTCCTGCCTTGACATACTTGAGGTCCTTTCCCTGGAGATCCACAGGTGGGGAGATCTCACTCCTATGTGACATCTATAGGACTTTGAATTCCTCTCCTGTTAGTGACTATCTCTGTGTGAAGGAACAATCTGAGGCTGAGCAAGGAAGGACTTCAGGATTAGCTCCTTATCCTTTCTGTTCTTATGCCCCTCTACACTCCCGCCCACATAAGCAGAGGACCAGGAATCATGGAGGTTAAGTCCATTAATGGCTATCAGCCAGGATGGGTAAGGAATGGTGTCCCTAGCCTCTGTTTGTCAGAGGGTGGAGATGGATGGCAGGAGAGAGATCACTTGATCATTACCTGTTAGGTTCACTCCCTCTGGAGCACCTGGCATTGGCCACTGTCAGTAGACAGGATACTGGGCTAGATGGACCTTTGTCTGACCCAGTATGGCCGTTCTTATGTTTTGTTTAAACAGCTTTTGCCTTCATGTTCACTATGCTCTTCTTTTCTATGTGCTAGGGAATGTACTTATGGACATATGGAAGCAGAGATTGTGGCAAGGATACCAGGTGCTCTTTCATGCAATAGTTGTGTATCTCACTGCTAATGTAATCCTGCTAACATTATTATATAGTCAACAGTAAATGTTAGGTACTCACTAAGAACATTTCTGCATTGACAGATATTTGATATAGAAATCATATTTCCCTCACTTCTAAAGCTCTCTTGCTATGATTGATCTATAAAATATATTTCTATTAACATGCCACCTTTTAAATAATACTTTGCCTCCCAGCCCCAATGTCTACTGTAAATTCTCCAGAGCTGGAGATACAGTATATCTTGATGTTACAAGATACTCCTCACATTTTAAGTGCCAGATTGGCAGAGCAGGAGACAGATATCTTGCGTTTATTAACAGAAGAAGGTTAGCCTCAAGGCAGACTTCCCTTAAACAGACCAGCCAATTTCCCTCAACCCTGGTTTAAATGGACCATCTCATAGCTGACAGGGACAGTTAGCTTTCATATCTCTGTTGAGGCTTTCAACAACCAGGCCAATGAATGCCAGGTGGGGAAGTGGATTTTGTGATGTAGAGTTCTCTGCTCATAAGGAACTGAACAGAGACCAGAAATTTATTTCCAATAGGTCAAAAAAATAGCCATCATTTGTTGTCAGACATCACCAGTATGGTGCTCTGGTCTGTTCAATGTTGATATATGTGTATGTTCCCTCTGTGAACAGCTCCGGCTCTGCGGATTACCGACAAATTAGACCCCGAGAGAACCCCCAATGACCACATACTCCGATAAGCTACAAAGGCACCTGGCCAGGTTTATTGCCAAATGAATCACAGCCTCTAGCTCCCCAAATCAGATGTCTACAGTTCTGCTAGTACATATGTGCTCCCTGACAATGGACACAGCTCAGTCAGTGGTGGGACACTCCACTGCCCCCTAAGCTGGACAGAGACACTGCCCCAGGGATGCATTCTTATACACAGGTACAAACAAGTTACACATCATTCCTGACATATTGAGGTGCAACTCCTCCACATAGCAAGGTGCTGCCTCTCACCTTGTACATGTTGGTTTGAACAAAACAATTCTATCCATCATATTACCCTTTTTCCCCTGTCTTTAGGATGAGTCAGCCTGTTCCTTGTTATGTGTGTGGAATGTGCAAGTATTGGAGTGTTCTGGTATCTCTAGTGTCCAGTACCTTTTAGGTATGTATATTTTTGCAACATTAGTCCTTTCCTTGCCAGATTCTGTGAGCAGAGCCTGCCTCTGGCTCACGGCTTAGCTTTTCTTTATGTTAGCAAAGTCTTGACCATACTTTAGTTCAAGCCTTAGGCCTCATACCGGGTCTCTGACACAAGGGTTTATGTTTCAAGGCCTCATCTTCCCACATCGTTTTATACCATTTTTTTAAATCATTACTGCCAAGGGTTGGGTCTGGACCAGTTACCTAGAGATGAGAGGTTCTGCATACAAGAAGGTACAACTTTTAGCAGAGAGACACATTTATGTGGTTGGTGCCTCCTACCATTGATCTCTATTCTTTTTCATATTTTTGAAATTTTCTCATACCAGGATGTTGATATACAAGAACTATTTCCAGTTCTTATTGAAAAAATGCACCAACTAGTGCAAAGACAACTGTTGAACTTTCCACTGGAGTAACTGTTGTTTCAGATCTTTCTCTGTAATCAGATTGCTGATGTATTTACTGCTTAGACACTCTCCCCTGCCCTGCTGCTAATTATCATACAACACAGCACTGAAACCTATGGAGGTGTTTATGTCTCCAAAAGCTCATAAAAAAGAACTGTAAAAGTATTCCTGCTGACTGTGCGGCAGGGACTCTAGAAAATAATTAGCTCTAATAGCACTGTCCAGACACTTTATACTTCCAAGTTAAAGAACAAATGACCTAACTGCAGAGATGCACAGGTGCCTGAGATAAGGAAATAGTATTGTTTACCAAGGCTTTTTTCCAGTGTCTCATGCACTCAGCAAAAGCACTTTGACACATACTAATAATTTGTTGTAGAATTTTCTCTTTTGGGCCAAGTGTTGTGGTTATAGTCGTTTTGATTCTAGTAGTTAGTTATTACTTTCCTGCCACCTCTCCTGCCTTTTGGGGTCTCGTGCCTATTAAACTCCCCATTACTTGGAGTCATTAAATCAAAATTGGATGTCTCTTTATAAAATAAATTGCTTTACTTCAGCTTCAGGTTAGTGGTTGTGATCAATGCATCACTGAGTGACATTCCATGTTCTCCAGGAGATCAGCCTAGAAGCCCTAGATGATCATAATGGTTCCTTCTTGTCTTAAAATCTAGGAAACTATTCTAACATTGTCACAGGTGCTTTACTTACAGTGTGTAGGGGAAAACCATTCCCTTTGAATGGTGCTTCTATAGATGGATGGCCATTAATTAAAAATTGCTGCAGAATCGATTAACTAATGATTCAGGCCATGCAACTGTTGTGTGAAGTTATGTACCACTGAAGAAATAAAATGTATTTAATGGCTTAAATTGCACAAAATAAGTTTACAGTATTTCCAGGTTACCATTGGATGGGTTTCAATACATAATCTTAGAAGTATTTGACTAGCATTTTGTTCACAAATATTCTCCCCACAATGAACTGCCCTATTCATATAAGGGAGGGGGAAATTTTTTGCTCTTCCCATCACCTCCAGGGCTTCCATTAGGGTGGGATTCAAAAAGGGAACTGAGATGCCTAACAGACATTTTAAGTGCCTATGTCCAACACTGAGGCACCACTGACATTCACAAAACCACTGCTCAGCCTAACCCTGTAGGTGCCTAGGTTTCCATCATTGAAGTTCCCCTTGGTGCCTAAATTTCAGTGGATGAGCACACATATAGCTGTTTAAGTCCTGACACCCCTCAGCAACTCTCCACCTTACTTATGCCCAAACCTTAGTGGTATTCGCAAATGAGACATTCCCCACCTAGCTTGCCTTCAGGGACCAGTCAAATAGATGCATTCAGAGCTTGGCTAAACTCACAGAAAATGGCCAGAAGAATAGCCAGTATCCATCCCCTCCCTTCCCCTCTTATAACCTTTAGCCTAACCATTGGAGCATTCACCAGGATGTGGGAAGACACAGATTCTATTCCCCTCTCTGCTTGATACAAGGCAGGGATTTGAATTTAGATCTCCCACATCACATATCAGGAGAATGCCCTAACCACTGGCCTGTGGAGCAGGGCTCCCTCAGTCTATTCTGCTGAAGCTGTTCTACTTTGTATAAATAATTGAATATTAATTGGAGCAGGGCGTATTATAGCCACTGGACTACAGAATCTTTCTCACACACTCACTCTTTCTGGATCAATGACTACTTGCAATAATTGCAAATTTCCCCAGAGATGGTTTTCAGTCATTTCAAAAATATCTGGTTTTGCAGGTAGCACTGAAATTTTCCAATCCAAAGTTATATCCAAACTGCCAAGGTCATTCTGAGGTTGAATTCAGGTGCAGTCCCAAGATGTAGAGAATACGCATCTCCATACATATTTCTACTGGAGCTGCTTGTTTGAAATGTGTTTAATGATCCATGGCCTCAAAAGTATAATTACTACAGAAGTCAACCCAACTGCATACACATGGCATCAGGAATAGAAATCATGAATTTCATCTTCAAAATTCAGTCCTGTAACTGGTGAATTAAAGGAGCAGCTTTGCTAACTCCATGCACATGAACAGGAGTGACACCCACCAGGCAGTGGGTAGCAGTGATAGCATACACACAAACTAGACCATCAGATAAAGATCCCTTAACATTCAAAAGGGGCTTTTGGAAGAAATCTAAAATCCCATAAACATTTTTAAAATGTCTTTAAGCAATCATCTCTCCTACCAACCATCCCAGCCACTTCTGCCTCCAAATTCCAAATCATACAACATTCTTTTGAGTGATCCCTGGAGTCTGGTTTTGTCATGCATCACAGCCACATATTCATAAACAGTGTTCCAACACACAATCCCATGTTCATATTTACCCAAGACTGTGTTTTGTTGCACGTTTAGTCAGCCTCTGAGTCTGCAAGAGGCAGTGTTGCTAGTGTTGCCAAATCACTGCTGAATCTGACCTGTGCACTAAATTCAGACAGTCACAGGACTGAAGATGAGAAAATCAAACGTTTTAGAAAAGAAAACAATCCGCAACTGTTAAGCCGACCTTTCGTTCTCTAGTGCCTCTGTACCTAGCAGATGTAGGCCTTTCTTGTTTGATAATGACATTTGCTTCTGGGAAAAATTGGAAGAACTGCAACCATCCTCTTACAGCTATCTACTAGGATCCCTTCAGAGAGGGAGATTCAAGTGGCTTCATCTCCTCCATTTTTTGCCAAAGATTTAGTTTTCTTCTTACACTGTGGAATAAAGGTGAGTTATGCACGGTTGCTGACAAGTGAGTCTGAACTGTATTTTCTAGCCCCAACCACCTGACATTGGCTAGGGTTATAAAATGTTCATACCACCAGCATATGACAGCAGTCAGTGTCCTTGACTCCAGTAACTACTGTTCTACCACCGCCACATATGGATATCAGATGTAAAGGCCCAGCCAAATCCAACTCACATTTCAGCTTCTGGTATCTAATAATAAAATATCCGATAGATAGAATGATGGACTGATTGATAAGATGACATGCAGTGTAACTGGTAAGGCTTGTAGGGGCTCTCTCCCCACCCTGCTTCCCATCCCGTGCCCCAAACACCATCAAGGAATAATGCACTACACCTTCAGTCTGATGTTTAACTCCTATCTATGGTATCAACACATTTCCCCTATAAAAATAGAACATAATTCTACCAGATTAAATGTTAAATTGTAACAATACTAAAAATACTTCCCAATAACTGAGGAAATTACAAGAGTGTACTGTGTGTAGGCTTCCATCCAGCAATAATATGCTATAGGCCTTGGGCTGCTATCACAAGAGAATGTGTACATATCCCTTTGTAATAACTAGAGTAACTGCTAGGCCAAATATAAAGTCAGATCCTAAAGGAATTATAGAAGGTAATAACTGTGCTAACTAGGCCAATGCCTGCTTGCCAGCCAGCCAGGCACAGGGGCTAGACTAGGAGAAAGAGAGAGAGAAAGTGGGGGGAAGGGGGGCTGAGAGGGAAGAGTTAGATTTTTCCAGCTAGCACAGACAATTCAACTGAAATTCGGCTTCTTTTTCTTTGTGAGAAACTGACAGAAATGGACTTTTGCTGTGCTGTGCTGACCCTCCTGATCACATGAGATAGGCTCAGCCAATCCAGACCGAGCAGCAGTATCATGTTATTTCTATCATCTGACTTGACCTTTATCCCAACAAACCACGCTCATATTCAAAATGCATGTAAACTCTAATTATCTGAATTTCAGCAGATCCCAAATGTAGATTCATCCCCCCTCCCCAAATCCAAAATTCAAATAGAAATTGATTTCATTTATCTGTAACTCAGTTATCCAGATGTTTCAAAGAATTAGAACTTAGCTGCACACTACAAGCAGCCTAGAAATGTTCACAGATATCCAGCTAGAGTGGGGAAGGGAATCTCAAATATGTTCCATGGAGAACTTGCAGCCATAAACAAATTTTCAGTGAACCTTGGCTGGTTCAAGGGTATTGTCAGTTGCTACTCCAGGTCCAAATTTTAGATGGGGCCTTCTAATTTGCTTTAGGTTTGCAGATGCTCCTTAAGTATAGTTGCTGGCATGGTTGTTCAGTGACATCCAGCAGCTGCTGCTGCTTTGGAGCCCCCCAGTGCAAGTCTGGGGGCTTGACTCTGCTCTGACTTACCTGAGCTTTATACTGGTATAACTTCTTTGGTTTGACTGGAGTTACTCTATTTACCCTGGCGTGAGAACAGAATCAGGCCCTGGGTTTCCAGAGCACCTGCATCTTTCATCTCTAGGAGCTATTCCAGTGAGTTAACAGCTGTGAATGACTCATATGATTTCAATAAAAGTACACTTATCTGACTCTACTTTGTTTTTCTTATTTCCTGAGGGAGTGCTCAGGTACCCAAAGGTAGAGCCTCCATGGAACATAGCGGGAACTAGGGTTGAGTGGCTCACACCAGAAATGGACATACGCCACAAAGTTGGTTCCAAATCCTCTTTTTTAAATCTTCAAAATTTGAAAATGTTTAGAACAGGATTTTCATTTGGGCCTCTCTTCACTCTGCAAAGCACACAAAAGCAGAAGGAAAAGACACCGGAGATGCATAGTGTAAATCCTCTGGCCAGAAGCTTCAAAGGGGAAAGAGCTCTCTACTCCTTCAGTTGGGGAAAAGGGAAATGTGCTAGCATGCACAGCTTCATTTGCTTAGGCTACCTATCCACGATTCCTCTAGCAGCATATGGGAAATGATCATATACATGAACCTGTATTTTAGGGAATAGTGGGCTCCCAGAGATGCTCTGGTGAAAGAGCTGTGTCCTTGTGGCAAAGAGCTCATTTCCAAACAGCCAGGACTCTGCAAAAAACATCCCCTCTGCAATGTATCTACTCTAAACTGGATTCTAGCACATTCAGAGTTGCAGGTTCACTGGCACATGTGCATCTCCTGCAATACTACCCTATCTCCAGGCCGTGTTTTGCTTCCCCTCCCATGAAGACCTAGCTGCAAGAGATAGCATAGAAGGCTCCATAGCAAGAGAAGACTCAGACTGAGAACTTTGTTGCAACTACCATGGAGAATTCCATGGCAGGAGATGACATGGAGGACAGCAGCAGAGCTGAGTGGACTCCAGTGAGACCCCGTCTACCCAACATCTTGATAAAGCTGAATCACTGAACTGGGTTAGGTGGTAGCACCTCCTGGCGGGATTAGGCAAGCAGCTCATTTGGGACCTGTAAAGAGGCACCCAGACTGCTGCTAGCTGCAGGAGTGGGGTTTGATGGAGGTATGAAGTTGTGCAGCCAAAGGACTACCACTACTCACTATTGGGTCAGAAGGGAGTTAGGTGGACTCCTGCTAAAATTACTGGAAGGAGGGTATTTTATTATTTCTTTGCATATATATTCTGTTGCTATGTTTTCCCAAGTTATGACTGTGTTCCCTTCCTCCAAATAAAGATTTCTTTGTACACAGTCTCAGAGTGAGAGTGGGGAATTTCTGCCTCTTAAAGGAACTCAGGGAGGATAAATTAGATTTTCTAGGTTTCTGGACAGTGGCTCGAGCTGGTTTAGTTATTAGTCAAAAAGTACCCTAGGTACATTGAACCCGGCTCTTTTTTGCTGCCCTTAATTATGTGGAAGAAGGATTAGAATACTTCTAGCATATCTAACTCAAGTAAGTTTGTATCTGGAACCCCAGTGAGTTTTGATAATTGAGCATTCAAAAATCATCAAAGCCACTAATTGATGCCATTCTGCTGTCAAGCTGCTCCAACCCTTCTCCTCCCTTATTAAACCAACTGCTGTAAATCTAAGACTTGTTGCAGAGATAATAACAACTAAAGACCTGACAATTTTATTTAGCCTTCTAAGGAAAGACATAGTGCCTGGACATGATAAAATGGCCCAATTAGCCTCAGTCCAGCAGCACCTATGTTGATATCTTAAATATAAAATGCAAACATTGGAAGTGCTTTAATAAAGAGCATAGTTCAGCCCCCTTGCACAAATATCCACATTATAAAGATGACAAAAATGGTGATGCATGGACCTGTTTTTAACATCTCTTCTGTCTGGATCCCACTATCATGGAGTACTTTCAGGCAAGCTATCAAAGCAGCAGAAAAAGCATAATTTGAAACTAACCCTTAATCTAGGATAAGTTTCACTTTTGGATATAAATAGCAGCTAACCTCTGCCTAAACTAAATGTTCCTTTTACTTTAAACTAGTTTAATTTAAGCAATAGGAGTGACAGTTATTGTTAATGGGCAGCAGTTGTTCATTAAAGTTATAATGACATTTAGATACCCTGGTGATAGGCACCTCAGAAATGCCATAGATGGATAGATATTCATTAATCGCCCGATTGGCCTGGATGTAAAATTAGCTTGAAAATAAACAGGTTACAGGCTTCTGGGTGTAATGCAGAGGCCTGGAGATAGGGTAGTATTGCAGGAGATGCACATGTGCCAGTGAACCTGCAATTCTGAATGTGCTAGAATCCAGTTTAGAGTAGATACATTGCAGAGGGGATGTTTTTGATCTTTGGGGGAAAGGTGTCCACTTGTACTGGATGAGTAATTAATAGACTTGGGTGAGGCTGCACATTCCATTTTGATAGCTGGGGGAAAACCGCTCTGGAAAGCCTGAAGCAAGTAATAGGATTATCTACACTGGAGCAAGAGGTGTAAAGTCCAGCTTGGGTAGATATAACCTGCCTGGTTTTGATCAAGTTAGTGCTCTAAAAATAGAAAAAACATAGCCATAGTTGTACAGGTGGCATAATGAGTTAGCCACCTGAGTATGCACCTAGGGTTTCCGATGGGATTGTACTCAGGACAGCTAGCCCATCCCACCACCCATGCACTTGCAGCTATGCTGATATTTTTAGCATGCCAGATCAGTCAAAGCTAGCATGTATATGTCTGCCCGAGCTGAAAATTATATCTTACAGCTCCAGTAGACATACTCTGAGAATCTTCCTGAGCAAGAAGAGGATGAGCCCTATATAGTCATGGAATATGTCTAGAAAATGACTACCACTGGTTTCCATATTGGTGAAAATATATATATTCATATTCCCATAAAGTTACAAGTGCACTGAAGAGTGTACATACAAATATTAACACAGTTTATGTATGTCTAAACAACTCTTTATTTTCTTAGGGCTTATCTACACTACAGGTTATGTCAGTATAACTTATGTTGCTCAGGGATGTGAATAAGTCACCCCCCTGAGTGACATAAGTTATACTGACCTAAGCGCTGATATGGACAGCAGTATATTGGCAGGAATGCTTCTCCTGTCAACATAGCTACAGCTCCTCGCAGAGGTGGTTTTATTATGCCGACAGGAGAGCTCTCTCCCATTGGCTTAGAATATCTTCATTAGACATGATACAGCAGCACAGCTGCATGAGTACAGCTGTGCCTCTGTAGTGCTTCTAGTGTAGACTAGCCCTTAGGGTCCAGGCCTTGTCCCACTGAAGCCACTGGGAGGTTTTTTCTCCCAATGATTCAGTAGGGTGAGGGTTCAGCCCATAAATCAAGGATTAATCCAGGAAATGATTACCAAAATAAAAATAAAGTTTTAGTCTTATTATTCTGAATCCTGCATTCAGTCCCTTTGACCATTAATTGCACACTAATTTCTTCCTACAGTCTTTTATCTTGGGCCTCTTCCTCACCTAAAGTGCAGTTCTGCTCTGTAAAATAAGCATGATCAAGCTCCATATTTATTATCTCTCAAAGACTTCCATCCTAACTGCGATCAATTTACAAGTAAAGAGGGTTTTTTTTCCCTCCACTGGCCAGTCTTGAAAACTCAACATGGGCTCTGAGTCAAACTGGGCTCTTCCTTCCTGGCACATAATCAACAGTAATCAAGGTACTCCAGGCCAAATTAGGACCTCAATTACACCTGTGGAACCCCATTGTGTTCTAATTATGACTTCATTGACACCTTTGTAACCCCATTGACAACAGCGGGGTTGCACAGTTGTCACTGACTTTGGAATTTAGAAAGCAATTCTGTTGCTGATACGCTAAAAGGAATAGAATACAGCTCATTCCCTCTTTTGCAAGGTTGGCTATCTAGGGCTAGCAGGAGTAAAAACCAGCAAATATGTATTGGCATTAAAGTCAGCAGCTATGACTCTGAATATAGATAAGTAGAAGATCTGTGAAGTATGAAAATACCATTTCTACACAATAGCTTTTCAGAACAGAACTGTACTTTAATTAACAGCTCTGATTAATCAGAAGGAGCACACATAAGTATTGTTTTCTTTGTGCATCTCTTATTTTTGTGCTCTCTTAAATAAGTACTAACATAGCAGGAAATTTATTAGCAAACTCTAAGTAATGCTTAACTTTGAAACAAATGTACTTGCATGAGAGTGTTTTGATTAATCTGCTCTTCATTAACTGAACACCTTGGCAACTGTGTAGTAAATTATGTGTTGATGGAAACCAGCACAATTATACACAACTGCATTTTTTAGAATCCAGTATTCTGACATTTAATTATCATCAAACATTCATTATTTGTTTACATCAAGTCTAGACCTAAACTTGATAATTGCCAGACATATGTGCAGTTGTGGAAGGACTGGCAATCTGGATATCCATAGGGCTCAATTCCAAGGAAATAATCATTGGCTGGCCACAAAAAGCTCTGGCACGTTTACAAACTGGACAGGGCTGTACACTGTGTGACCTAAGAATTAGAGATGAAGAACATATGGGAATTTTTCCATCCACCAGAGCTGTTGAGGAACAGCTGTAGAGACGTCCAGTACAAATTAAATTCTTCTAGTTTTCCATTTCATTACAAACCCAAAACTGACCACTTTTTCTCAGTTACACATATATTTTATTGAACTTTGGCTGTGTTTCTAGTGGAGCTGAACACTAAACTGGGCCCAATTTTTGTGCTAACCTAGGCCAATTTGTGGGGTATAGTGTAAGGGGAAAAACACCAAGTGAAATTCAGTAGTTTTGCATTATTTGCCTTGGAAAAAAACAACATTTGGTGATTTCTGTATGTACTGCACCAATGCTCTACCATGGTTTAAAGAGCACTGTGCTGCTGGAGATGACATCAATGTTTTGATGTGCTACTTACAGATCCTATGTCACTTCTTAGCCACAATACCTAGGGTAAAACTGGATAATTACATTCTTCTGACCTAACCTCCCTGTGCAGTTTCTACTAGATAGCGTATTCTTCAGTGTAGTGCTGCTGTGTATTGTTAATAAGCTTGTTTGTTTTACAAGGTACAGCTGGTGGCTGCAGTTTAGGCCATGTCTACACCACAGAGTTAAGTTGACTTAAGTTACATAGATCAATGGTTCTCAAAGCCGGTCCGCCGCTTGCTCAGGGAAAGTCCCTGAAGGGTTGGGCCGGTTTGTTTACCTGTTGCATGCACAGGTTTGGCTGATCGCGGTTCCCACTGGCCACGGTTCGCTGCTCCAGGCCAATGGGAGTGGCAGGAAGCGGTGCAGGCCAAGGGATGTACTGGTTGCCCTTCCTGCAGCCCCCATTGGCCTGGAGCAGCAAACTGCGGCCACTGGGAGCCGTGATCAGCCGAACCTGCAGATGCGGCAGGTAAACAAACCGGCTCAGCCCACCAGGGGCTTTCCCTGAGCAAGCGGTGGACCAGCTTTGAGAACCACTGACACAGATGATCATAAACTGCTGTAAGTACACTGCTTGTGCATGTTCACACAATGCTCCTTGTGTCAATGAACTGCATCCACAGTTGGTGCTCTAGCACAGACAGAGAGAGCAGTGCACCATGGGTAGCTATCCCACTGTGCAAACCACCACCTTCTCCTGCTAGGAATTCTGGGAATGGATCGCAGTGCATCATGGGGGCAAAATCACCACCTCATGATGCAGTTTTCTCCATCCCATAATTCCAAGGGCTTATATCTGCATGTTGTGCCATTTTTCAACTGCCCCTGTAAACTCTGTACCCACCATCTTTGCCTGAAAGCATGGATACTGTACTGCTCACCACTCTTGTGACAAGCACTATGAACACAACACGGCTGATCCTGCAGTATTTCATGAGCTGTGAATCTGAACAGGTATCCGTAGGGCCTGCCCTGATGTGTGCCATTGAAAGAAATAATTCAAGATTGACGCTAGCATTCACGGAGCAGCTACACACAATGGACCATCACTACTGAGCTCGGGAAACAAGCACCAAGTGGTGGGATTGGATTGTGATGAAGGTATGGGAAGACGAGCAGTAGCCACCTTCCTTGAACTCTGTGCGGAACTCACCCCTTCCCTGCGCAATAAGGACCCCAAAATGAGAGCTGCCCTAATGGTGAGAAAGCAAGTGGCAATCACTGTGTGGAAGGTAGCAATTCCAGAGTACTACCAATCAGTCACAAATCACTTTGGAGTTGAGGAATCCACTGTGGGGGCTGTGGCGATGCAAGTGTTCAGGGCCATTAATTCCTCCTTCTACGAAGGACTGCAACTCTGAGCCATGTGCAGGAAATCAAGGATGGCTTTGTGGTCATGGGATTCCCTAACTTCAGCAGGGTGACAGATGGCATACATATCCCAATTTTGGCCCCAGACCATCTTGTGATGTAATACATCAACAGAAATGGCTACTTCTCTGTGGTATTGCAGGCCCTGGTGGATCACTGGAGTCATTTCACTGACATACATGCAGGGTGGTCAGGGAAGGTGCATGATGCACACATCTTCAGGAACACTAGCCTGTATAGAAAGCTGCATGCAGGTACTTTCTTTCCAGAACAGAAGATTCCAGCAGATGTGGAAATGCCTAGAGTGATCCTGGGAGATCCAGCCTACCCCATACTCCCCTGGCTCATGAAGTCATACAGTGGAAACCTTGACAGTGCCAAGGAGCACTTCAACAGCAGGCTCAGAATGACCATAGAATGTGCGCTTGGCAGATTAAAGGGTCACTGATGCTGCCTTTTTGGCAGGTTAGATATCAGTGAGGAAAATATTCCCATGGGCATAGCAGCCTCCTGTGCTCTGCATAACATTTGTGAAGCCAAGAGGGAAAAGTTTCCCCAGGGGTGGAGCATTGAGGTGGATAGCCTTGTGGCTGATTTTGAGCTGCCAGACACCAGGGTTATTAAAGGTATTCAATGAGGGCGGCTTTGAAGCAGCATTTTGACAGTGAGCCCCAGTACCAGCAACGTCTTTCTGTAATGAATTGAGCCAGGCATTGTTTACTTGCTACCTTGAATGACCCCTTTATGAATGATTCCTTCCTGAGCATTAACTGTAGTCTTCAAAATGTGCCAATTACCTGTGTATGAATTTCTGTTGCAACCACCCTGAGTAGGTCACAAGTAAAGAATCACTGTCTTTGTAAGCCTAAATTTTTATTAAACAGAAATACACAGATTAACATTTCTCTGAAGTGAGGATCTCACATCTGTGTGTAAATCCAGCTGTTACTATGGAAAGTGTCCCTATGAGTGGAGTGCCAGGGGTACTGTGATGGGCTGGGAACATGAGAGCAATGTGTTTGGGGAATTTGGGGATGGCAAGGAAGGCAGTTCTGCATGGGCTGGAGAAAAATGAGTACTTACTGGATCTCCCCCCTCCTGCTTCAAGTATGCCAAAGCCAGACTGCTGGGACTGACTACATCTCGCCTGAGTCAAAAAGAGTTCCTGGCTTCCCCCGTCACCAGATAAGTCTGTTACCTGTCCCACATTCTCCTCCAACTTGACCTCCTCATCCACTACTTCATCCTCAGGGTTGACTCTGCTGGCTGCTGCCTCCATTCCCCCTGAAGTATCTGCATGGCTCTTGGCAATAGAGAAGGGGTTGCCACCGAGGATGGTGAGCAGCTCCTTGTAGAAGTGGCATGTTTTCAGTGCCGCATCAGAGCAATGGTTGGCCTCCCTAGCCTTCTGGTACGCCTGCCTCAGCTCCTTGGTCTTAGCATGGCACTGCTGTGTGTCCCTTTTGTTCCCCTTCTCATCCATGCCATGAGCAATCTGCTTGTAGGCGTCAAAGTTCCTATAGCTGAATCGGAGCTGTATCTGCACAGCTTTCTCTCCTCACAGATCCAGTAACTCCAGTGTACTCCACACTGGAGCCTATTTTCTGAGGAAAGCCGGCATGGTCAGCTGGGAAGATGCGATGTGAGCTCTCTGATCCGAGCAAACAGGAACTGGAATTTCAAAAATTCCTGGGCCTTTAAAGAGGAAGGGGCAAATGTCTGTGTATCTGGCTGCAGGGCAACAGAGTAGAAACTACTTACCAGAGCAGTCATGATGGGCATTGTGGGACACCTCCTGGAGGCCACTTAGGGTGACATAAGAAAGTGTAATGTCTATACCAACATTGCGTGGCTCAAAAAAAAAAAAAAGCTCTGTGCTACTTGTTGAGGTGGTTTTATTACGTCAGTGTAGCTGGAGAGTTAAATCAGTGGGGGGAGCATTGTAATGTGTACAGCTCTGTTATTTTGTTGATGAAACCTGACTTGTCAACAAAACTGTAGTGTAGACTAGGCCTTAGTGAAAAATGAAAAAATCCCTGTGTATAATTTGTACTTTTTGGTTTCTAAAGTACTTTAAGAAACTTCAGCTAAGAATCCTTATGTAAATATAAGATCAAAGAATTATCACTTGCCATTCATTTCATTTACATTTCAATATGAACTTCCAAAGACTACTGAAAAACTGCTCACAGGTCACACCCAGCCACTGAGCAAAAATTGATCACAATGATTTATCAGTTAATAGCTGATAAAAGAAAATGGATCTCCCACCCAAAGTGGGACTCTTATTTTGCAGTTCTTAAACATCAAACAAGGCAGAGCTAGAGGGTTTGCTGTTGTTTCTTCAATTTCTGTTTCTGCTGTAGCTACAATGAGAGTGGGGTGCTGTCCAGCAAAAGAAACCCAGCAAGAACAAAAAGGAAAAAAAAAATCCAGCCCCACCTGAAACACAGCACAAAAAGCCAAATGTTCAGAGGTAACATGAAAATGTGCAGAAATTTACACAGAGCTGTTAAAAACATAAAAATCAGCATTTGTGTATTTGCAAATGTGAATCAAATAATCATATAAACGAATAGGTAGCTGTGCGAGCAGGGCCGGTGCAACCATTTAGGAGACCTAGGCGGTCGCCTAGGATGCTGGCATTTGGGGGGTGCCATTTTCTTCGGCAGCCACCACGGTGGCCGGACCTTCGTCCGCCCCCGGCATGTAGGTGGAGGGAGCTGGGCAGGGGAGCGCAAGGAGGGCCGCCTGCAGCAAGTAAGGGTGGGAGAGGCGGCATGCAGGGGAACTCCCTGCCCCAGCTCACCCCTGCCCTGCCTCCTCCCCAAGCTCGCCTAAGCTGATTGGCGCCGCAAGCCTGGGAGGCAGGAGAAGTGAAGTGGCCATGGCATGCTCGGGGAGGAGGCGGGGCAGGGGTGAGCTGCTTCACTTCTCCTGTCTCCCAGGCTTGCGGCACCAATCAGCTTAGGCACCACAAGCCTGGGAGGCAGGAGAAGTGAAGCAGTGATGGCGTGCTCAGGGTGCTCCTGCATGGAGCAGGGGTGAGCTGGGGCAGGGGGGTGCCTCAGGGTGGAGGGTGGGGAGCTGCCGCAAAGGGGGTGCCTCAGGGCTTGGGGGGGAAGCTGCTGCAGGGAGGCGCCTCAGGGTGGGAACGCCGGGGGAGGGCACAAGGTGGAAGTTTCACCTAAGGCGCGAAACATCCTTGTACCGGCCCTGTGTGCAAGCAACTAATTTTTACAGATAGGCAGGGGCACTGGAACAATTTGTATAGGGGGGTGGTGAGAGCCATTGAACAAACTGTAAACCTTGTATATGATGGAAACCACTTCAAGCCAGGGAGTGCGGCAACCCCAGCACCCTTAGTTCCAGCACCTCTACATATAGGTATAGTGGCATGGACAAACCAAGTGCTCTCATAGCATTACCCTATGGAAATCTGTCCCAAGAGGCCAATGGTCCCTTTTCTTTCTCCACTGCCACTAACACAACTGCTGTAAAACCAAGACTTGTTACAGAGACAAGAAGAACTAAAGAACCATGCCCTTTATATAATCACTCAGTTAAGGAGAAAGGATTTCTGAGAGTGGTAACTCAAGATGAAAGCCTTTAGAAAACTGAGGGATTTCCCCTTTGCCTGCAAGAATCACTGCAGTTGCTGGCTTACTATCAAATTCAGAATCAAATATTGGCATATAGAGATAGGCTTGAATCAAATGCCTGGATCTGAACATGCCAGATTTTGGAACTAGATCCAGATCCAATCTTTGCCACTTAGGCCATCTCTATCCATGTGCTATACACTGCATGTGTGCAATTCTACTGATTCATCTCTGTTAAATACTATCAAATAATGTATGATCAATCTGCACTTATTTACAATGAGTGAGGATTCAGAAGGGATTTATTAAAGAGAAAGTCCACAGCAACTGCAAGAAAAAAAAGAAAATGTATTAACATTGTCCTCTCATCTCCTTTCCTTCTTAAGTTTCTGTTCAAGGACAGTGGTGTTACAAGCTAAGAAAGAAAACATTCAATATAACCCTAGCCAGTTTGGGATAATTGGTTCAGGTTATAAATAGCCAATCTAGTTGTTTAGTGGCTGTTGCTGCAAACCATTACTCACATGATTAATTCTTACTCAGATGAGTAGCCCCACTGAAGCTGATGGGACTATTGGTGGGCCTGATCCTGCATGCATGCAATTAGAGGGAGCTCTGCCATTGACTTCAGTAGGACCAGAGCTCATGTTCACAAGCATTACTCATGTACGTGACAGTTGCAGGATCAGGCCCATATTCTGTTAGCACTTGATTCTGGAACACTTGAGTCACACAACTAATTTCACTGCCTTTATGAAATTACTTGCATATTGTGACAAAGCTCTGTCCTTGTCTCTGTGGGTCCTGCGTTTCCCGACGGATATCACTAGCCTCAGAGGCTCACTGTGACCTTCCACTTAACCCTTCTCCCTCTAGAAACAAAGGTCAGTCTACTGAGCCATTTTCATCATAAGCCAGCTAGGGAGGTGAGGAGGAGCAACTTATCTTGCACAGTCTCTGTTGTCTCCCAGTCTCAGTGATTAATCAGGGGGGCAAAGGGGAGGGGAAGCCCAGGCCCACCCTCTACTCCAGGATCCAACCCAGGAATCCTAATAGTATCAGCTAAGGTAGCTGACCTTTTAAGAACAGGACATGTACAATTTCCTGGGCTACTTCCCCACAGCAGCCCCTCACTTCTTCAAGCTCCACTTCACTCTTATCTCAGGGCCTCCTTCCTTGTGATTGATATGGTGTGTGCAGCTCAGTCTCGCCAACAGTACAACTTCTTACAGCCCCTGACATGCACACCCATCTAACTAACTGGGAGGCTTTTAACTAGTTTCAGACAGCCCCTGATTGGCTTCAGGTGTCCCAATCAACCTAGCATCCTCCCTGCCTTCTGAAAAGCTCTGAATTGGCCCTAGATGTCTTAACTGACCTGGAGCAGCTGCCATTTACTTATCCTGGTACCAGGGATTTGTTTAATCTGAGGCTAATATATCTATCTCCCACTGCTTTTCTATATCAGAGGGGTAGCCGTGTTAGTCTGGATCTGTAAAAGCAGAAAAGAATCCTGTGGCACCTTATAGACTAACAGACAGGATTCTTAGTCTATAAGGTGCCACAGGATTCTTTGCTGCTTTTGCTTTTCTATAGCTATCTGGCCTTGCCGCATCACAATATATAAGGTATACAGCATAAAGTTTTTCAGATTTGATCTTGTACTATTGAAGCCAATAGGAGCTTTTCCAATGGCTAAAATGGGAGTAGGATCAAACTCTGAATGACTAAGGATTTCAAACAATTTTTAAAGCAATGCAGCTCACCTTCAAATAAGCCTTATTGCAACCTTGTCCACTAAATATGAAACACTTTCACTTTCTTAGCACACAATGCAGTGGGAACAAATCAAGAGATTGACAGTAAAATAAATAAAGCTCTGGCTTTTCCTTATAGTATATTGGTATTGAAGTTTCCCTACTACATTCCTTTTGTATGTATTTAAGAGTTTGATTAATTTTTTTCCACTATATAAACTCACAATATCTCTGGGGATGACATCCAAGTTATGAATTGTAAAGACATACAATAAATGTATTGATTGAATTTATATTACCTAAATATAAAAATAATAAAATAGTATATGTTTTTATGAAATATTGCACATTATATATCTGTATGTGTAAATACAAGATTTATGTAGTATTTCAATAATAATTATTCATATGCGTACATAAGAACAAGGACCATATATATTCTTTTAACCCTTTAACTCATTAACCAGGCAGATTGCTTTTTTTAGATAAAGTCTGAGGGAAAAGTTATACCCAAGGTGAATTTTGAAACAACTCTGTCACTCTGAAACTGATCGCTCAATGATTCTTATCTGCAAATGATGGGATATTTGCTCCATTGAACGTCACAAGGATAAAATCGGTCTAAAGTCTCATGTTAGCTATTAGCAACCACATAAGAGCATTACATCTGAAAACAGGCTTTACTTTATTGACCATAAAAGTAAACAACGTATCTTATCATTCTACTATTTAAGTAGCAAAATACTTTTAGATGCAAGCTTTCAAAGACTTTCCAGCCTATTAAGTATACAATTGTCACAATATGGGCTAGTACTTTACTTAATATAGTTCTCACAACAGACCTTATAAAACCCTGCCATGAGGTCAAGAGATGTTCTGTCCAAGTAACTACTCAGTCAGAGAGCAAGAAATGAGATAACATTTCAAAAGTGCCTAAATGCCCATTTTCAAAAATGACTTAGGCACCTAAATACAGTCAAGGATCTGGGACAAAGTCACTTTTGAAAATGGTGTCTACATCATATCATTAAAGAGCTCTGAAGAGGTCTGATTTGTAAAGCACTTTGATGTGTTGCACTCTAACTGCCCCATGTAGATCCTGCTGGCCTGCTCCAAAAAATAACTAGTTTGTGTTAATGTAGTTCTGTTTGAAACTTGTTTGAAACATGACCATGTTAACATGAACAATGTACCTTTTAGAGCATGCCAGAGAACAGTTAGTGTGCTTTACAAATCACACCCCTCTGATACCTTTTGCCACGCCATGTAAACAAGCCCTTAGATGCTTTTGAAAATTTTATCCACAGTCTTAACTTTATTTTCATACTGGAATCATAGGATCAAATTATCTTTCTTGATCCAGCCCCTTTGACTTCTCTGTGATGCAAAGAGAGAGAAAAAATGATGGCTCTCTCCAGCTGAGGATTCTCTCAGGGTTGGACATTTCCAAGATGTCATTGAGATGGCATACCCAGCTCCTGCAGCATGCCCCTGAAGCCCCTGGCAATGGGAACATAAGCAGGAAAAAAGGCATTGCTGGAGCTCTGTTGCTTCATATCTGTTCTTCGGTGAATACTGGGTGCAACCAAGAACATGGCCAATAGAGCCAGAGAGTTAAAGTCAACACTGGAGTAAACTGGTGCAATTTTACTGGAGTGAATTTGATTTATGTAAATTAGACCTCTTAGGTCATTCAGTTCCATCCATGCTGACATTGTAGGATTATTCTCTACTATATTTCCTACTGCTTTGTGCAGTTTGGTTTCAAATGCATCCAGAAGAGTTAATTCTGTATCTTATGTCAATAATAAACTTTATATAACCTATTGTAAAAGATGATTCATTCTTTCCTCTATTTTAAAGTATCCAAGGTTATTAAGTAAAAAATATGGATCTGGATAGCTTTAAGAGCCACATTTGGAAACACTAAGACCAATTTGTGTATGAGCTTGAGGCTGGACCCAAAATTCATTGAAGTCAAAAGGATTTTTTCCATTGACCTAAATTGGCTTTCATTCAGACTCTCGCTGTGCATGCAACATACATATTGATGCATTTCAAATGAGTAAGCATTTATATACTTGTTTCCATATGAAGGAGGAAATGTGGAATTTGTGGGAAATTGGGTGCCTGCCCCAATTTTGAAGGCACATTTATTTTGGGTACCAGTGTCTCACATTTTGATTCAATGGATCTTGACTCAGCAAATGCCAGGAGACTGAAAGTTATAGTTAATAATACATCCCTGATTCTTGCTCTTTTTATTTTTCACAACATGAGTGAAAGATGGAGAGTCAGCCCTAATTACGAATTTCAGTGCTTTCATTAGGTTAAAATCAGACTTTCTGTAGAAGCAGGGCTTTTATTTTATGTACAGGTATTTATTTTTTGCTACTTGATTAATAGGAAAGGAAAAAAGTATGTAGCCACCCCAAATATAAATTGTACATTCACAAATTCTTATTTAAAGGTGAACTAAAATGCAACAAATAAACAAGACAGCTGTTTAAGATTTCAAATTATTAGCCAACTTGTGTAGATTTAAACAACATAATAATAGTTTAAATTACCAATCAATTTAGTTTGAAGCCCTGGCTCTGATCTCTGGCTGTGGCTGAGGAGGATATGGTATAACTCAGGAGGAGAGGTACCAAGGTAGCCTTAGTGTCCTACCACAGTTCTGGGACTGCAATGCACTAAGCTCCGCCCCCGCCTGCTCCCATCCAGTGCAAGTGAGAGCTCTGAAGACTGCTCTAATGTCTGCCATCTGACAATGGCCTCAACACAACCTCCTTCCCCACAGCCACACCCCAATGCCAGCTGCAGGAAGAGGGGTGGCACAGGAGTCATCACACTGGCTTTACACCCCCACAGGATCTCCTTACCCTGGGGTGATCCCCCAGGGTCAGTTAAGCTGGTGTTAGGGCTGCTTTGTGCCGATGAGGCAGTGGGCACAGCGTAGATGAACATCAGGATAAAAATATTTGGAGTTTGTTTAAGGGAGTGATAACCCTTGAGTTTGGTGAATGGTCAGTGACAAAGTAGTGTGATCTGGTTTCCATCAGATAATGGATTTAATTCTGGAGCACCTGAGGAACAGGAGATGCACAGACCTATATTTTCTATTAAAATTATTGTAAGAAAAAAAATGTTTGGAAACTTTGCATGAAAAAATGTCGGGCTTTGTTGGTTTCGTTGTTTTGAAAAACCATCAAACCAACAACTTCTCAGTTATGTGCAGGTTTTTTTGTTTTCAAACTCTAATAGGGGCATTCATAGCCATACACCAATTACTCAGCATTGGGCCCAACCAATGACAGTGGCACGGGGGTGGCAGGGCCAAAATTGAGCATGTGATGTCATCACCTGATGCATGGGAGCCTCAGCAGTGTTGAGGTTTGCCACCCCCCTATCAGAACTAGGGGGCCTAGGGGCCAAACCTGAGTGTGGAGTGGGGTGGCTAGTCCTTTTCCTCCTCGCTGCTACTGTGAGGCCCTCTCCTGCATCAGGGCTTCTCCAGCCTCGCCCCACTTCCAGCAGTCTGTGTCCCCTCTGCTCTGCCTGCAGGACTTGCTCAATGATAGCCTTGAGCCCTGCTGCAAATACAGGGAGCAGTAGGGAGTGCCCATATAGGAGAGGAGACTGGGAGAGATATGGCGGGGAGCCCTGGGGTATACCATGTGATAGTGTTCTGGGGGTGCTCCCTGACTGATAATGTTCCAATTCTGTTTTTCATCCCTGAAAATATAAGATTCTGAAAGAAACAAAAATGGTCATCAAGAAAAAGATCATTTTAAGTCACCAAGCTCCTGAGAGCATAGGTGAAAGGTGAGGATGTGGAAGTTAGTAATGAAGCCTACAGCATGGATAACCCTACTCTCCTTGAAATCTAGTTGAAAACAATGGGCATTGCAGGAAGTGCAAACCGGGGCAGGATTTAATACACAATATATATTATAAGAGCCAGATTTTCAGATCTTACAGAAACACTTCAGCATTGTCAATAAAATGCACTGAAATAATTGTGCCTGCCTCCATGTCATATCTCCAAGTATTTTTACTCAACAATATATAATACTTGCAAGTGAGAATACAAGTGATCACTTCTTAGCCATTTTGTCTTACAGTTTAAGATGAAAACAATGAACTTTTCACACAAGTCTCTAAAAGAGAAGTACACTGCATCTACAGGGTATGATATACTTGGGAAATTTTAGGTACTTAGACTAACACCTGCAAACTAACATAGAAATCTATATTTAGGCTCTGTTACTTCATGCATGGTTAACCTGGAGGGCATGTCTGGGAGAGCAACTGGTGTTAACCAGTCTGACAGGGTGCTGCCTGCAGCACTACAAACTTGTTAACCTAGCATTTAAAATAGATCTTGCACGCTATCTCAGATTAACCATGGCTAGTTTTATCCTGGATTGTCCACTCTCCTTCCCCTCCACTATTACTGATGTTGGGAAGAATGAGATGCTGCTACAAATGGCTCCGTTTTGATAAAGTCCCTCATTAAGAATTGTATCTAGACAATAGGAAGAGCAATGTATGACTCATATCATCACAGATGGGGTATTTTATACACTGCAAGACGGAGGGATGGGGCTCAATTAAATTAAAGGGACCACAGCCCTAGTTTGCATGAGCATCCAGTTTGGTACTTTCTTTAGTGTAGTTACATATATGCTTCAGAGTCCAGAAGAGGTAGGAACACCAGCTTGTTGTAGCTAAGATCACAGTTTAGGTATGGCATGGATTGAGAGACCGGTTTGTGCTGCTTTCAATGTACAGGGAAATGTCTGCACCTTGCTAGCCTGAAATTATAGCTCGTGCTATAAATGGCCACTAAACATTTTGCATTCCCAGCTAGATGACTGCCTGTTCTGCCTGCAGGACAAAACCAGCCCTTCATGAATTGATACCGAATATCTGTAACTTCCATTGACTTTAATGAGATCTGTGGGTAACTCAGCGCTTCTGAAAAAGTCAGATTGTTTTTATATAGGTTCCTAAGTATAGATTTAGGAGTTTGACTTTAAGCACCTAGGTTTGAAAATTTCAGGCAATATGCATACCCAATAAATGGGTATATTATATCCTCCTAAATTAAATCCTACTAGGGTTGCTAACTCTTGAGGAGCAAAGAATCCTGTGGTACCTTATAGACTAACAGATGTTTTGGAGCATGAGCTTTCGTGCGTGAATACCCACTTCGTCAGATGCATGTAGTGGAAATTTCCAGGGGCAGGTATATATATGCAAGCAAGCTAGAGATAACGAAGTTAGTTCAACCAGGGAGGATGAGGCCCTGTTCTAGCAGTTGAGGTGTGAAAACCAAGGGAGGAGAAACTGGTTTTGTAGTTGGCAAGCCATTCACAGTCTTTGTTTAATCCTGAGCTGATGGTGTCAAATTTGCAGATGAACTGAAGCTCAGCAGTTTCTCTTTGAAGTCT
This sequence comes from Gopherus flavomarginatus, assembly GCF_025201925.1. Classification (NCBI taxonomy): domain Eukaryota; kingdom Metazoa; phylum Chordata; order Testudines; family Testudinidae; genus Gopherus; species Gopherus flavomarginatus. The sequence goes on along the minus strand of NC_066618.1, from coordinate 254,294,429 downwards.
GGTCCTGAAGTTTTTTTGCTGCAGGATGGCCACCTTAAGGTCTGCTATAGTGTGGCCAGGGAGGTTGAAGTATTCTCCTACAGGTTTTTGTATATTGCCATTCCTAATATCTGATTTGTCTCCATTTATCCTTTTCCGTAGAGACTGTCCAGTTTGGCCGATGTACATAGCAGAGGGGCATTGCTGTCATATGATGGCGTATATTACATTGGAGGACGTGCAGGTGAAATTCCACCATGATTTCAACAGCTTCCACCGCACCATCAACCTCAGCCTGGACCAATCTACACGGGAGGTCCACTTCCTAGACACCACGGTGCAAATAAGTGATGGTCACATTAACACCACCCTATACCGAACACCTACCAACCGCTATGCCTACCTTCATGCCTCCAGCTTCCATCCCAGGCACATCACACGATCCATTGTCTATAGCCAAGCACTGAGGTACAACTGCATCTGCTCTAACCCCTCAGACAGAGACCAACACCTACAAAATCTCCACCAAGCATTCTCAAAACTACAATACCCGCACCAGGAAATAAGGAAACAGATCAACAGAGCCAGACATGTACCCAGAAGCCTCCTACTGCAAGACAAACCCAAGAAAGAAACCAACAGGACTCCACCCGCCATCACATACAGTCCCCAGCTAAAACCTCTCCAACGCATCATCAGGGATCTACAAACCATCCTGGACAATGATCCCACACTTTCACAGGCCTTGGGTGGCAGGCCAGTCCTCGCACACAGACATCCTGCCAACCTGAAACATATTCTCACCAATAACTGCACACCGCACCATAGTAACTCTAGCTCAGGAACCAATCCATGCAACAAACCTCGATGCCAACTCTGCCCACACATCTACACCAGCAACACCATCATAGGATCTAACCAGATCAGCCACACCATCACCGGTTCATTCACCTGCACGTCCACCAATGTAATATATGCCATCATATGCCAGCAATGCCCCTCTGCTATGTACATCGGCCAAACTGGACAGTCTCTACGGAAAAGGATCAACATCATAAATCCTCATAGACTTTAGTATCACTGCATCAGTGATCAATAACTGATAATAGATTCTTGAAGACTGAAAGAAATTAGTATTTTAGCTTTCTTGGAATGTAGGCTATAGCTAATTTAATTAGGTAAAATAATTAGCTCATCAAGGACAAGGCTGAAGACGTTTTCTTGATTTTGGGGCCCATCTCTCTCCTTTGAGCAGTCTTTTTTTAACTTATTTATTTCAATTGTACATCAAACCAGGCCATTTGTAGTCCAAATGAACATACAGCCCTAATTTCATAAGCCCCACAATCCTCCTGTTCCTATCCTCAGGCCACAATTTCCTTGTGATGGTGTCCTAGCAATCTTTCCCAAATCTGAACCTTAGAGTCCAGGAATGAGATACTAGCATGAATTTCCCTAAGCTTAATTACCTAATTAGATCTGATAGGCTGCCACCACCCAAAAATATAGTGTTTTGGGGCACTCTGACATCCCCAACCTTCCCTGGGGACCCCAAGAACCCAGATCCCTTGGGTTCTTAAAACAAGGAGAAATAAACCATCCCCTCACCTTCCCCCTCTCAGCACTTCCCTCCCTGGGCTATCCTGAGATACTGATTCTAACCTCTTAAATCACCATACAGAGAAGCATCTCCCTTCCCTTCCACAAAGAAGCAAACAGATTCAAGGAAAACAGAGAGAGAGTTTATCACTCCCTCCTCCCGTCCTGGTAAGTTATCCCAATCCCCTGGGATAAAACAAGGGAAACCAAAAAAAAAATCAATCAGGTTCTCTAAAAAGAAATCTTTTAATAAAAGAAAGGAAAAAGTAAAGAATTATCTCTGTAACTTCAAGATGTAAATATTACAGGGTCTTATAGCTTACAGACACCAGAAAGAGACTTTCCCACCAGTACCAATACAAATCAAAATATTCCCAGCAACTACACATATAAAAGTTAACCAGCCAGATCCACAATTGCAAATAGAGTAAAACAATTAAAAAGCCTAAACCGCCTGATTTTTACCTTCTATTTGAAAAGAAACTTAGAGAGCCTGTAGTAATGTCTGGTCTCTCTCAGACCCTCCGAGAGAAGAACAAAGAACAAAGAACTCATCCAGCTTTGAAAGTATCTTGTCTCCTGATTGGTCCTCTGGTCAGGTGTCCAGTTCCCTGCGTGTAACCTTTTTCAGGTATAAGAGACATTAACCCTTAACACTCTGTTTATGACAGGCCCCTCAAATCGCAGACAGTGGGGAATCTCACTGGCGGCGATTTCTTCCTAGAACTCAAAAATAACCAGATTAATACAACACATGCACCTTTACATATACTACTAAGTATATAACTAACAGACTTCTACATTTTGAGAACACTTTTTAACTACTGGATTCTGGGAAACTTTCACGAGAGAGTGCATCAGCTACTTTGTTAGAAGCTCCTGAAATGTGTTGAATTTCAAAATCAAAATCTTGGAGAGCTAAACTCCATCGAAGAAGTTTTTTGTTGTTCCCTTTGGCAGTATGAAGCCACTTTAGAGCAGCATGGTTGGTCTGTAGCTGGAACCGCCGTCCCCAAACATATGGGCGTAGCTTTTCCAGGGCGTACACAATGGCGTAGCATTCCTTTTCACTGACTGACCAGTGGCTTTCTCTCTAAGGCCATGTCTACATCTAAAGTTTTGCAGCGCTGGTTGTTACAGCTGTATTAGTACAGCTGTATAGGGCCAGCGCTGCAGAGTGGCCACACTTACAGCAACCAGCGCTGCAAGTGGTGTTAGATGTGGCCACACTGCAGCGCTGTTGGGCGGCTTCAAGGGGGGTTCCGGGAACGCGAGAGCAAACCGGGAAAGGAGACCCGCTTCGCCGCGGTTTGCTCTCTCGTTCCCGGAGCCACCCAGCAAACCGCAGGGAAGGAGACCTGCTTGCTCTGGGCTCCGGGAACGAGAGAGCAAACCGGGAAAGGAGACCCGCTTCGCCGCGGTTTGCTCTCTCGTTCCCGGAGCCACCCAGCAAACCGCAGGGAAGGAGACCTGCTTGCTCGGGGCTCCGGGAACGAGAGAGCAAACCGGGAAAGGAGACCCGCTTCGCCGCGGTTTGCTCTCGCGTTCCCGGAGCCACCCAGCAAACCGCAGGGAAGGAGACCTGCTTGCTCTGGGCTCCGGGAACGAGAGAGCAAACCGGGAAAGGAGACCCGCTTCGCCGCGGTTTGCTCTCTCGTTCCCGGAGCCACCCAGCAAACCGCAGGGAAGGAGACCTGCTTGCTCTGGGCTCCGGGAACGAGAGAGCAAACCGGGAAAGGAGACCAGCTTGATTACCAGAGGCTTCCTCCTTCCACGGAGGTCAAGAAAAGCGCTGGTAAGTGTCTACATTGGATTACCAGCGCTGGATCACCAGCGCTGGATCCTCTACACCCGAGACAAAACGGGAGTACGGCCAGCGCTGCAAACAGGGAGTTGCAGCGCTGGTGGTGCCCTGCAGATGTGTACACCTTCAAAGTTGCAGCGCTGTAACTCCCTCACCAGCGCTGCAACTTTCTGATGTAGACAAGCCCTCAGACAGTTTCTTGCTGAGAAACACGACAGGATGGAAGTTGTGACCCGGTCCTTCCTGCATGAGAACTGCTCCTATACCATGTTCAGATGCATCCGTGGTTTCTAGGAATGACTTGTCAAAGTCCGGGGCCATTAGCACAGGGTCAGACATGAGCGTTGCCTTAAGTTGGGTAAAGGCCTTTTGACATTCATCAGTCCACTTAACTGCATTCGGCTGGGTCTTTTTGGTCAGGTCGGTCAGTGGGGCAGCGATTTGGCTATAGTGTGGTACAAATCGCTTGTAGTACCCAACCAAGCCTAAGAAGGATTGGACCTGTTTCTTTGACTTTGGAACAGGCCACTTTTTGATAGCATCCACCTTGGCCTGTAGGGGGGTTTATGGTTCCTCGACCCACCTGGTGTCCCAGGTAAGTCACTCTGTTTTGGCCTATTTGACACTTTTTGGCCTTAACAGTTAGCCCGGCCTGCCTGATGCGCTCAAAGACCTTTTCCAGGTGTTCTAGGTGTTCGGGCCAGGAGTCAGAAAAAATGGGCACATCATCGAGGTAGGCAACTGCATATTCGCTCAGTCCTGCTAGTCGACATCTACCAGCCTCTGGAAGGTGGTGGGTGCATTTCGCAGCCCGAAAGGAAGCACATTAAATTCACACACCCCTGCATGGGTGATGAATGCTGACCTCTCTTTGGCAGGGTCATCTAGCGGTACTTGCCAGTACCCCTTGGTTAAGTCTATTGTAGAGATGAACTGGGCACGTCCCAACTTTTCCAATAGCTCATCGGTGCGTGGCATTGGATAGTTGTCTGGACGAGTTACCGCATTTAGCTTACGGTAGTCCACGCAAAAGCGTATTTCCCCATCTGGTTTGGGCACCAGAACCACTGGAGACACCCATGCACTTGTAGATGGGTGGATTATACCCATCTGTAGCATGTTCTGGATCTCCCGTTCTATAGCAGCTTGGGCATGAGGAGACACCCGGTATGGTGGGGTTCTAATTGGGTGAGCATTACCTGTGTCAATGGAGTGGTATGCCCGTTCAGTCCATCCTGGGGTGGCTGAGAACAATGGGGCGAAGTTAGTGCACAGCTCCTTGATTTGTTGCCACTGCAGATGTTCCAGGGTTGTGGAGAGGTTCACCTCTTCCACGCCACCGTCTTTTTTCCCTTCATAGTAGACACTATCAGGCCACTCAGCGTCTTCTCCTCCCTGGACTGTAAACTGACAAACCTGTAAGTCTCTGGAATAAAAGGGCTTGAGAGAATTAACATGATACACTTTGGGCTTTAGGGAGGAATTGGGAAATTATATGAGGTAGTTAACAGCTCCCAGGTGCTCTTGGACCGTGAATGGCCCTTCCCATGATGCTTCCATCTTATGGGCATGTTGCGCCTTCAAGACCATAACCTGGTCTCCTACCCTGAAGGAACGCTCTCTGGTATGTCTGTCATACCAGGCCTTTTGCTCTTCCTGAGCATCCTTTAGGTTTTCTTTAGCAAGGGCTAAAGAGTGTCAGAGGGTGTTTTGTAGGTTGCTTACAAAGTCCAGAATATTAGTCCCTGGAGAAGGCGTAAACCCCTCCCATTGCTGCTTCATCAACTGTAATGACCCCTTAACCTCCTGACCATACACAAGTTCAAACGGTGAAAACCCTAAACTGGGATGTGGTACAGCCCTGTAGACAAAAAGCAACTGTTGCAACACTAGGTCCCAGTTATTGGAGTGTTCATTGACGAATTTACATATTATGGCCCCCAAAGTTCCATTAAACCTTTCCACCAGGCCATTGGTTTGATGGTGGTACGGGGTGGCAACCAAGTGGTTCACCCCATGAGTTTCCCACAGTTCTTTCATGGTCCCTGCCAGGAAATTTGTCCCCGAATCTGTAAGGATATCGGAGGGCCAACCCACCCTGGCAAAAATGTCTGTTAGGGCCTGGCACACAGCTTTAGCCCTGGTGTTGCCTAGAGCTACTGCTTCCGGCCATCGGGTAGCAAAGTCCATGAAAGTCAGTATGCACTGCTTTCCTCTGGGCGTCTTTCTTGGGAAAGGACCCAGAACATCCACAGCTACTCGCTGAAATGGGACCTCAATTATGGGGAGTGGCTGGAGAGGGGCCTTGATCTGGTCTTGGGATTTTCCCACTCTTTGGCATACCTCACAAGACCGGACATACTTGGCAACGTCCTTGCCCATCCCCTCCCAGTGGAAGGACTTCCCCAACCGGTCCTTGGTTCTGTTCACCCCAGCATGGCCACTGGGATGATCATGGGCTAAGCTTAAGAGCTTTTCCCTGTACTTAGTTGGAACCATCAACTGTTTTTGCGGATGCCAGTCTTCCTGATGTCCACCAGAAAGAGTCTCCTTGTATAAAAGTCCTTGTTCTACAACAAACTGGGATCGATTAGAAGAGCTTAGAGGTGGTGGGGTGCTCCGTGCCGCCGCTCAAGCTTTCTGAAGGCTGTCATCTGCTTCCTGCTCAGTCTGGAACCGTTCCCTTGAAGCTGGAGACACCAGTTCTTCCTTAGACTGTGGACTTGGGCTTGGTCCCTCTGGAAGCGATGTAGGTGATGGGGTTGTTTCCGTTGCTGGTGAACCGCTCTCCGCTGGTGCACCTGTGGGTATTTCAGGCTCTGGCTGAGCCTCTTGGGTGTGGTTGTCTGCTGCTTCTGCCAGTTCAGGCTCACTGGCGCACTCTGGTGTTGGGGTTGAAGATGGATGTGCAAGCACTGTCGTCAGTGCTGGCAATGGTTCTGGTGCTGGCTGCTTTTCCAGTTCCTGGTCTGGGACTGGAAGCACTGTGGCTGTTTCCGTTGTTGGCATGGGATCTGGGTCCACTACCTCTGTCTGGGTCTCTTGTAACACAGACGGGGCCTCAGTGGATGGCTCAGGAACAGGAATGGATCTGGAAGCTTGCCTGGTTTGGCTACGTGTAACCATTCCTACTCTCTTGGCCCGCTTCACCTGGTTGGCCAAATCTTCCCCCAGTAGCATGGGAATGGAATAATTGTCATAGACTGAAAAAGTCCACATTCCTGACCAGCCTTGGTACTGGACAGGCAGTTCAGCTGTAGGCAAGTCTACGGCTTGTGACATGAAGGGGTAAATTGTCACTTGGGCCTTTGGGTTGACGAAGGATTGGTGGATAGCTGACACTTGTGCCCACGTGTCTCTCCACGCAGTAACCTTCTTTCTGCCCACTCTCAAAATTTCTCTTCGCTATTTGAGAGGCATCTGGGCCTGGGGATCTTTTGTGTGATGGTAGTGTAATGAACTGCACTCGGTTGGGGTGCTTTGGGCAGTTGGCCTTTATATGTCCCAGTTCATTACACTTGAAGCATCTTCCCACTGACTGGTCACTGGGTCGAGGTGGGTTACTGGAGACTGGTGAGGTGGAAGAATAGGGCTTCTGTGGCTTTCCTTGGGTTGTAGGTGGGGTCTTTGGCTGCCCTCAGTTGTAGGGTTTATTGTCGGTGTGCCCCCTGGGGTGTTCGCTCCCCTTTACAATAGCTTTTTTCTTTTCTGCCACTTCCATCCATTTGGCTCCAATCTCCCCCGCCTCGATTACCGTTTTGGGTTTCCCATGTAGGATGTACCTCTCTATTTCCTCAGGAATACCATCTAAGAACTGCTCCATTTGTATCAGGAGGTGCAGCTTGTCCAGATTGTTAACCTTTGTCCCTGATATCCAGGCTTCATAATTCTTTGCAATGTGGTAGGCGTGTCGGGGGAATGACACATCTGGTTTCCATTTTTGGTTTCTGAACCGCCGACGGGCATGTTCAGGTGTTATCCCCATTCTGTATCTGGCCTTGGTTTGAAAAAGTTTATAATTGTTCATTTTCTCCTTAGGCATTTCAGCCACCACCTCTGCTAAGGGTCCACTCAGCAGTGGCCTCAATTCTACCATGTACTGGTCTTCAGAGACGCTGTACCCAAGGCAGGCTCTTTCAAAATTTTCTAAGAAGGCCTCAGTGTCATCACCTGCCTTGTAGGTGGGAAATTTCTTGTGCTGTGGAACCATTATTGGCGAAGGGTTGTTAGGATTGGCTGTGTTCTGTTGCCTAGCCTGTTCTAATTCCAGGGCCTGTCGATGGGCCTCCCTCTGGAGTTCTATCTGTCTTCTGTAGGCTGCATCTTCTTCTTCTTGTTTCCTTCTGTGGGTCACCTCTTCTTCTTGTTGTTTTCTTTTGTGGGCTGCCTCTTCCTTGGCTAGTTCTGCATTAATTAGTTCCATCCATCTTATGTTCATTTTCTTTGTCCATGGCTTGTTGCCCTGCTCGTTCCTGTCTCAGGCTTCCCTTGGAACTCATGGCTCCTGTTTTCTTGTGCTGAGGCGCCCTCTGGTGTTTACTGCCTGAAATGCAGGTTCTCTGTTGGCTTCCTGGGGTTGCTTAGCAACAGAGTCCTTTTAACTTCCTAGCCTCTCCCAAAAGAGTTAAAAAGCAAAAGAAACTGTCTTTCATTTACAAATGTGTTCTGGCTGGAGTGTGTTGCTGACCACTTAAGGCTGCTTTGTTTAACAAACGACCATCATTAAACCTTAATAGCCCTCCCTGTGCACAGCTAGACGGAGCAAGGGTAAAAAAAATTCTCTAGCTGCAGTTTAAAAAAATAAACCCTTTCCCTCAGCTTATAACCAGCTAGCAGAGAAGCAAATTAATAATCTTACTGGCTTTTGGATTCTTATCTTTCCCACGTGCTGCACACCATGTCCTAGCAATCTTTCCCAAATCTGAACCTTAGAGTCCAGGAATGAGATACTAGCATGAATTTCCCTAAGCTTAATTACCAAATTAGATCTGATAGGCTGCCACCACCCAAAAATATAGTGTTTTGGGGCACTCTGACATCCCCAACCTTCCCTGGGGACCCCAAGAACCCAGATCCCTTGGGTTCTTAAAACAAGGACAAATAAACCATCCCCTCACCTTCCCCCTCTCAGCACTTCCCTCCCTGGGCTATCCTGAGATACTGATTCTAACCTCTTAAATCACCATACAGAGAAGCATCTCCCTTCCCTTCCACAAAGAGGCAAACAGATTCAAGGAAAACAGAGAGAGAGTTTATCACTCCCTCCTCCCGTCCTGGTAAGTTATCCCAATCCCCTGGGATAAAACAAGGGAAACAAAAAAAAAATCAATCAGGTTCTCTAAAAAGAAATATTTTAATAAAAGAAAGGAAAAAGTAAAGAATTATCTCTGTAACTTCAAGATGTAAATATTACAGGGTCTTATAGCTTACAGACATCAGAAAGAGACTTTCCCACCAGTACCAATACAAATCAAAATATTCCCAGCAACTACACATATAAAAGTTAACCAGCCAGATCCACAATTGCAAATAGAGTAAAACAATTAAAAAGCCTAAACCGCCTGATTTTTACCTTCTATTTGAAAAGAAACTTAGAGAGCCTGTAGTAATGTCTGGTCTCTCTCAGACCCTCCGAGAGAAGAACAAAGAACAAAGAACTCACACAAAAACTTCCCTCCACCCAGCTTTGAAAGTATCTTGTCTCCTGATTGGTCCTCTGGTCAGGTGTCCAGTTCCCTGCATGTAACCCTTTTCAGGTATAAGAGACATTAACCCTTAACACTCCATTTATGACAGATGGAAAATAATTTCTCCACATAAACCTTGCTTACTGATATGGGTGGGACTAAGATCAGAATGGCCTTTGGCACTATGACTGCTCTTCCAGTCAGGAGCTGGAGGCCAGTCCACTGCCCTCAGCCCAGGGAGCAGACAGCTACACTCACAGGCTCCCTGGATGCACTGGTGAGCTGTGTGTTCTATGTAAAAGAGGCAGACAGAACTGGGCAAGTGTCCTCCACTCAACCAAGACTGCCACATCGCTGCCATTCTAAGAAGTGTATTTTCCAGTATCTGCAAAGACATCGCATAAATGATTAACACTGTTACCACTCAATGGGAGAAAGAAAAACAATTTTCCATGAATTAGGGATATTTGAATATCCCAACAAGATCTGTTAAGGAAAAAGGCCATTGACTAAAGACAATCACAAAACATTCAGGACAGTTGCAGCCTTAACTCTTATCCACTATGAAAAAGTCCTTGTCTACACTCTGTATTAAGTGTGAATGGAATCACTCCAATTGCACTCAGGTCACCTGGTGCACTGGGGTCTCATGGTGTCCTATACTAAAGGGCATCTTCAAGATGCAAATCCCAGATCAATTTTAGTTCACAGAAGTAAGTATGATATTACTGCTTATTTCTACTTCCCAAATTCCCTTGTAGGTATGCTGAGGGAGAATCTTCAGTGCTTGGGATTTTCCCTTTAAAAAATTACTACCATGAAAAGAGCATCTGCTAAGTTTGTCATATCAAGAATCCTGTCAGTCCCTCCTACCACATGTGTCCCTTTGAAAGGCTCCTGTCCTTTACTGGATTTTATCTGCTTTGTTTATCAGTTTTAAGATAGGTTGACCTTGAAGCTGTATGGGTGGGCATAGATTCCAGCTGTGGAGTAGGGCTGGGATCAGGGTCTTTGTTCCGGGGTCAGGTGGGATACAAGGAAAGCACAAGTAGGCTCATACATGATGACATTTTGTGACAGTGGCCATTTTTAGTATTCATTAGCTAACTTTATTTTCCAAATTAGATGTATAAGAATACAAAACCTGGCCAAATGGTGCATCAGCAGCATTTTTTAATGCCCTTGCTTTGTTCTCCTTAATTTAAACCTATATAGATCTATTTTTTTAAATAATAAGCACTTGGTTACTTTCCTACACTGCTTCTCCTTGAGAGTGTGTGCAAGGAGGGCACAGTCATCAGCAAATAGGAGCTTTCTTAATAGCTGTTTGAGTAACTTAGTGCATGCCTGAGTTGCTGTAGACTAAATAGACCCCCATCCAATCTAAACCAGATCTGTACACCTCTGTCAAAGTTCTGGAATGTGAACAAGAGCATGGATAGGGTGTCCAGATAGCAAGCGTGAAAAATCGGGACAGGGGGTGGGGAGGTAATAAGAGCCTATATAAGAAAAAGACCCCAAAATCGGGACTATCCCTATAAAATTGGGACATATGGTCACCCTAAGCATGGTTGAAAGGACAATGGCAAAAAGTCATTACACATCCTTGTTTCGTGCCATTGGTGACGGGGAAGGCTTTTCATAAGTCACCACACTCCATCGCCAAGGACATCGTGTCATTGTAAAATGAGTGGATGACAGCAATCATCTTCTCTGGGCAGACAAATTTATAAAAGAGTTTCATTAGGCACTCACATGTGAAAGACTTTGGTCAGGTCAACAAACACTATGTATAGGTCCTTGTTCTGTTCTTGAGCCTTCTTTTGTATTTGTCCAGCTACAAAGTTCACATCCATGGTGCCACAGCAAGCACAAAATCCACACTGTGACTCTGGCTACACCAAGTCCACTAGATGAAAGACAAGCCTGTTGAGGACAACCTGTGCAAGGATCTTCCCCACTAAAGACAGCAGTGAGATTATGCGATGGTTGTCACAGCTAGATATGTTTCGCTTTATTTTGTATAGATGGACTATGAAAGCATCCTTATATTGCTAGGACATGGTACCCTGTTCCCATATACAGTAACTTGCCACTTAACGTCCTCTCGCTTAACTTTGTTTCGATGTTACGTCACTGCTCCATCACAGAACATGCTTGTTTAAAGTTTGCAATGCTCTGTTTGGCTGCGTGCTTTGTCCATGGCTGGCAGCCTTCCTATCAGCTCCCCTATGCGCCACCCCCCCGGCACCTCCCACCTGCTGGCAGACCCCGCACATCAGTGCCTTCCCCCTGCTCCCCTCACCTCCTGCCCGTGGCAATCAGCTGTCTTGCAGGGTTCAGGAGGCTGGGGAAGGAGCGAGGAGGTGCGTACAACGTCCCACCTCCCTCCCCTGCCTCCTGCCCACAGCAATCAGCTGGTTTGCAGCATTCAGGAGGCAGGGGAGGGAGTGGGGAGGCTGCGCGCCAGGTCCTCGCTTCTCCCCTCAGCCTCCAGAATGCCACAAGACAGCTGATTGCCACGGGCAGAGGGTGGGGGGAGCAGGGAGACGGCACTGATCCACAGGGTTCACCGGGAGGCGGGAGGCATTGGGGGGCGCATAGGGGAGCTGATAGGGAGGCTGGCAGCATGTTTGATACCTGTATTAAATTGCTTGTTTAAAATTATTTAAAACTTATACCTGTACTAAATTTCTTGTTTAATATCTATATAATGCCCTTTTGTCTGGCAAAAAAAATTCCCTGGAGCCTAACCCTCCCCACCCCCCACCCCCATTAACATTAATTGTTATGGGGAAATTGGATTTGAGTAACATTGTTTCGCTTAAAGTCGCATTTTTCAGGAACATAACTACAACATTAAGTGAGAAGTTACTGAAGTCTTGAAAAATCTGGTGAGTTTCCTAACCAAGTGGGCACTTCTAAATGTGTACACTTTAGGTGGAATGCCATTGGGGCCTGGAGACTTCCTGTAGATAGCTGTATGATGGCCTTAGTAACCTTGTCTAAAGAAGGATCCACTGACAGCTCCTCCAGGACAGGATTCTGGGCGTGAGTTGATGGCTTAGTTGGATATAGTGGATTGACAGTTTAGGAGACTATCAAAGTGCTCTGCTTTTGAGAATATCATTTTTGTTTGTGAATAGCCGGCTATCATCTGTTGTGAGGAAAGGGGCTGTACCACAGGATTTTGGGCCAGACGTTATACAGAGACCTTTGTAGAAGGGTTTCATGTCATGCTTGTCAGCTACTTCCTGCAGTTCTGCAGCCTTCTGCTCCCACCAGTCATTCTTCATTACTCTTAATTCGGTCTGTAGTTAGTATATGTTTGGCCTGAAGGTACCTGGGCATTCTTTGCTGCTCATTTCTTGTACAAGATGTAGGATTTGTGTGTGTTGAGCATGGTCTCCAGGAGTTGGTCTATCTCAGGGATATTCTAATCAAACCAGTCTTGGTATTTCTGCCTGTCACTGGCTTCTGGTGTTGTCTTTTGAGGGGTTTTGCTGGTCCTGACTGGACCTCCTTAGCTTGCTCTTGGTCAAGGCAGTTCTTGGACCTTCACCTATAATTAAGTCTAGTAGGCTACTTCAGTCTCCTGACTATGTTCATGGAGGCAAACTAGTGCAGGAGTGTCACCCCTTTGCTGTCCCAGGCCTTTCTGCCTCCCTTTCCTTTCTGTACTCTCCCTTTATAGCAAGTCTTGTTTCCTCTATTGGCTGCAGCTGTGGATGTCTGCCTTCATGACTGGCAGCTCTGGCCACTGCCAGGTGGTATAGTCCAGCATATGCCACTGTTTTGACCTAGGATGCATCCATGTTGTCTTATTTTGTTGGCCTGTTGGGAGACTGTGTTGGTGGTAGTGAGATTGAACTGAGCACATTTGGAGAAAAGTAGTTGGCCATTGGAGTTTGACCTTCCAATGCCATGAAGGCCTACCACTCTGCTCCACATGTCAGCGTCAGCTGCCACATGAGCATTAAAGTCTCCAAGGACAATGAGTTTGTCCTGGTGTGGCAGACCTCTGATGACTCTGCTGAGATTCTCATAAAACGCCTTATTGATCTCATCGGTACAAGTCATTGTTGGTGTGTAGCCACTAATAACAGTGGCATATTGGTCTCTGGACAAGTTTATGCAGAGCACCTTAAGTTGGTCATTGAATCCCTTAGTGAGTGAGTCAAGCTTGCAAGCAAACTCACACCATATGGCAAACCCTAACCCTTGACCTTGCCAATCCAGGTCTTCAAGGTGGGACTCATCAGTGAGTCTGGTTTCACTGAGAGCAGCAATGTCTATTTTATACCTATTCACTGTTTTGGCATTAAGGGCTGTTCTACATTCTGGTCTTTGGTGACTGTCAAAAAGAGTTCTGAGATTTCATGACCCAAATGTCAGTCTGTGAATCTGCGTTTTATTTCAACTGCTAAGCTGACAATCAGCCAGAAGTGATAGCCTGACAGTTACAGAAAGGGCAGGCTGTGTTTAAGGTTCCTTTGCAGTCCCCTTTCCCTGGACTAGGGAGAATAGCACTACGCCTAAAAAGGCCTACTCTATCAATTCAGGAGGATAAAACCTCCCTATTTGCCCAGGTCTATGGAGAATAACCATCACCCTAAGGTCTGTCTGTTTGAAACGTTGTGACTAAGGACTGCTGGAAGCATCCTCTGTCTGTCCCTGTCACCGCTTCCTCATTGCCCCAATACTGTTGTAAATTAATTGAGTAAGATGAGCTAAATGAGGTGAATGAGTTGGTTGAACAACCCTGCACTCTGAATGGATTTAAGTGAGAGAGGTTTGTGCAGAGCCTCTCTCACTCTCTTGCCTAATCAGCTGTTGCTGCGCTGGTGAAATAGATGCCACAATCACAGCAGCTGGCATGGGTGTGGGATTTATATTTGGAGTTGTCCTCCTACATGACTTGCCAGTTTGAGCTAAAGAGCCTCATCTGCCCCTCGGTATAATGATTGGCCAGTGACTGTGTATATAATGCAGGGTACCCTGATATGCCATCACAAGAAATGTTTCATCTCTATCCTCATTGTTATCATCCTATTTGTTATAGCTAATGTGTTCTTTCACATCATCTGCCAATGAAGATTTCATGATGATCCTGGCAAGCAGGATGAGGTTTGAGGGTTACTCACATTTTCTAAGGTGTGACTCCAAGACTAGTGGAGGGCAGGAGCTTCTCACTCTTCCCATATAGACCTCTGGATTTCTGCCCACTGCCCACTTAATAAATAGGTAGTAAAGATAAAGATCTTTAGGAGTTTGAAAATCAGGTTTTCGAGGTTAAAGTTGTAAGCTGATAACAAGTTGACCCGCTTGCACTGTAGCATTGTGAAAGCTTAATGCTTAGCTTCTATTTGTTTTACCTTATACTACCTGCATTTTTCCATTCTCTAAGCATTGTAAATGTCATTTCTTTCCATAAGCACATAAGGCTGAGTCCTGATCTTTGCTCACAAAAATTCTAGTTCTGACATCAGTTCTGCACTGCAGCTCTCCATATTTTTAGTGGAAACCTTGTACAGTTTTACAAAGTGTTTATATTATCAGCTGTTGCAGGGAAGATATACGATCATGAACTCCAGATTAGGCAGGTAAAATGGATCAGATTTTCAAATAGTTTGTTTTATAAATGCTTATAAACGTTAAATTTGCAGCTCCCAGGCAGCTACTGCTGCTAGCTGATGATGAAGTCATCCCCGGTAGCTACTTAGGAATAGCTGTCAGTTCTCTGCAAAAGCTATTCAAACTTGCATGATTAGCCACAAGGATCCCCCATGAATAGAACCAGGTTTCTCTGTTCTGAACTGGAACTTAAGTGACACGGAGTCAATCGTTTACATTTTACAGAAAAGTAAACACTTTCAATGGATCATAGACATTAGTGATGGGGGAAATGCCTATTTATTCATCCAGTCTAGCGTCCAAGTTTGGCTTTTTATTTGATTGATGAAAAAATACCCTATTCATTTTTCAGGGGAGGAGGGAGGGGCAGTGGGGAAGTATGTGGTGGAGAAAATGCACAAAAAGCTACAGGAAAATGCTATAGGCAGTATAAATAAATCTCTGAACCCTTAAAGAGCTCATATAATTTGAGGAAAAAATATTATATAGATGAACTACTCTCCTCTTCACACGCACACTTACCAGTCACTAATCTTAAATGAGAGCCATACACATGGAGACTAGACCTTAAAAATAGATGCAGTCTCATCCTGCATCCAGAGAATAATAAATTGGCGCCAGGTAGCCCCACCACATAACATTAAATATAATAAAGCCAATACTGCACTTGCTCCTTTTATATAAGAAAAGAGGGCATTGATCCTGTATGTCCACAGAGAGTCCCACTAAAGTTAGTGAGGCTGTTAAGTTAATGGTCCACATATGCAGATCAGATTGCAAGTTTGGGGTCTTAGTTTGTAAAGTAACCACCCATCCCCAGATACTAAGGTGAAATCTTTGTCCCCACTACTGTCCGTTATGCTGGGTAAAAGGGCCAGAGCAGTATAAATGGGCTCTAAAAGCTCCAGATTTGGCTGTGGGAGATTTCCCCTCAGCTGCTGCCTTAATGTAGGTTTAAGTCTCATTTTCACTGCTTAGAATTACCAGGGACAGGACTTAATGAAGCTAGAACTTTGATTTTACTGGTTACTTCTTTAGGAGCAACTGGCCTTACTGGAGCACTCAGCCAAAGTCTACTGAAGTCAGTGGTAGTCTCTCACTTGAGTTCAGTGGTTTGGGATCAGGCCTTGAATGATTTTAAGAAAGACTTGTGATATGGTGTGTGAGACATTCTGGTATCTTTCCTTATGTGGAAAATGTGTACCTACCTATAATGTCAAGCAAATGCAACAATCAAACACGTAGTAAAAATTGAACATTAGTGTTAGTAATAATTTTATAACCAAATATTAAGAACATACAGGGCCAAATTCCCGTTGATTTCAATGAGAGCGGGAACTGGTCTTTAATAATGGATGTTTATAATTAATTTTAAAGCACAATTAATCCTATTTAAGAACACACCTCAAGAGTCATATGAAACGACCACTCCTAGAATGATTTTGCACAATAAAAACATAATGTTAATTTGTATCAGAGCTTTTTGTGAACATTGAAATAAAAAATTATAAACTTTAGATGTTCTTGTTTGCACTCTCACAGCACAATGCCATCCTGCACAATACTTGTGCTATAAGGATCATGGGGAACATAATTATTGCTCAAGAATATATTCATTATAGCAAAGTTATAGAGTACAAAAGTCTTTTAATAGGTAGTCTCAACCCCTAGTGAATAATGGAAAAACTTGGGTTATCTAATTCCAAATTCTTTTATTACAGTTATAGGTCAAACTCATGTGACTTCAAAGCAATGAAATTACATGACAGGAGACTCAATAAAGTATAACATGGAAAAAACAATAACTAAAAGCAAACAACATTAAAAGGTTCACAGGTTCATCTTCCTACACCGTTGAACTTAAAACTAGCTCAGCAGAATGACATAAATCCAGCTATAATAAAAGTCTCAGTCACAGTGTACTATTACTTAGCAAACTGGATTCCCTGTATTGAGAGAAATCTGTGTGATCAGCTGGACTACTCAATCCTTCAGCCTTTATACAGCAGAAACTCTCATTGATTTTAATAGAATTCAATAGTGGTTTTGATTGAAAGTCTGCAGGATTGGGCTCTCAAGTCTATTTACTTTTTCAGTATAAAATCCCAACAATTGCAATTCAATTCTAAGGTCTATTCTCCATATGTGTGGCTCTCATTTAATTAGTGGCTGGTAAGCGTGCATATCAAGAGGAGAGTAGCTCCTCTGCATAATAATTTCTCCCACAAATTATATGAGCTGTTTAAGAATTAAGAGATTTATTTACATTGCCTGTAGCATTTTCCAGTAGCTTTTTATGCACTTCCTCCTCCACCTTCTTCCCCAGCCACCTGCTGCCCCTCCTTCAAAAATTTAAGAGAGTATTTACTCAGCATAAGGGACTGTAGTGGGAACAAGGATCCCAACTTAGTATTTGGGGATGGGTAATTACTTTACAAATTAAGATCCTAAATATGCAATCTGATCTGCACAGGTGGACCCTTAACCGCCTCACTAACTTTAGTGGAGCTCTCTGTGGGCATAAGTTTATGTCCATGAAGAGCCGATTGCAGGCTCAATGCCCTTTTTCTTATATGAAAGGAGCAAGCGCAGTATTGGCTTTATGGTATTTAAGGTTATGTGGTGGGCCTACCTGACTCCAATTTATTATTCCCAGGATGCAGGCTGAGTCTGCATCTATTTTTTTTCCTACTGGCTCAAGAGATATAGAAGCCTTATCATTTGATTAATGTCTTATTCACCCTTTCGTTAAATAAGTTAAAAGGGTTACCCGTGATCCAGTCATTAATACTTATTTTGAGATTTGGCATAAAGTTAATTGTCTTCTAAAAATAGTCCAGCAATTTCTCCATTATGATCCTTTATGTTAGTTCACGTTTCCAAGATAACTTTAAAGTGTTGTTGTTTGTAAGTGTTGTAAGATGTTAAGAGAGATATTTTATGGAGGAGTTCTAATGCCTTTTTCCATACTGAAAGGTAAGTAGAAAATGCCAGGGATTAACTTTTTCAATTGTTTATTATTTATTTAAATGGTTGTCTTCAGGAAGACAAGATGCCAGCAATCCTGAAACAGGCTGTCGTTAGATTCTAGCTCAAGTAACTGATCATCATTAAGTTTCAATCTTCCTTTTTTAGGGAAGGTAGAAGAAGAGATGGCAATGAAGAAATACCAGTCATACACAGAGACCACAGATTTCTTCTCCCTTCAGAACTGGGTATAGCACAAAGGCATTGGCTGACCCCCGTCCTAGAAATCAAAAAGAATAATTGATTTATGGTGACTTGTTTCTGCTGTCACAGCGTGGGATTTGCCTTTCTGGGGTTCCTGCTAGGACATTCCCATTTGTCAGCTCTCCACTTTGGGACCGTTTTTGCTTACGGTCCATCAAAACCTAAGTTTGGCAAGCTTCTGATCATGCTGCAATGCTTTCTTTCTCTCTCTCTCTCAGTCTGGCTTAACATTATTTTGTTGTTTATTTCTTGTTTTTGTCTGTGAGATATTATAGGTTGGATCAGTATTATATAAAGGTCAGGACATTTTTGAGCCATTTTGATTTCCTCCTGTCTTAATAAACCCTCTAATGAACCTTGGGAAATTAGTTATAGATGCTGCAAAGACATGTAAGACAAAAGTCAAAGTGAACAGTTATCAGAAAACCCATACTCTGAAAATTATTCATCCAAACACTTCTGTGAACATTTATGACTAACAAATATAGTCAGAGAAAATCAGGATCACTTCACAAGCAATTCACTAATCATGGACCATGGCTAAAATAATAAATTTTGAGCCAGATTCTCAGTTGACTTTATTGTAGCTATTCTGACTTACACCAGCTGTGGATCTGGCTCATTATCTACAATGAGAAGCCCAACTAGCTCTAGCTAAAATGAACTACAAAGGCTACAGTTTCTAGTTTGCTATTCAACTGATATTTGTACAACACTTAAAAAGTATAAATGCTAGGGCTCTGATCTAGAGTCCACTGAATTTAGTGGAAAGCTTCCTATTAACTGGATCAGACCCTCTATATACAAGTGTATTATAAGCAAGGCTACGATTTAGTCAGGGAGGTCGTGGAAGTGACAGAATCCATGACTTCCAGTGACCTCCGTGACTTCAGCCCATGGTGGTCAGGAGCTGCAGGGTTCCCCTGCTGCCCATAGGGGCAGAGCTGCGGCATACCTCAGCACCTGTGGTGGCTTGCAGCTCCAGGAGCTGCCAGAGGCAGTGGGGGAACCCCCAAGCTCCTGGTCCCTGGGGGCAACAAGGAACCCCCAAGCTCCTGGCTGCTAGGGGCAGTGGGAGCCTCCAGAGCTGTCAGTGGCAGGGGAACCCCTGAGCTCCTGACCGCCCCTGGCAGTGGGGGAATCCCCAAGCTCCCAGCCACTGTGGGCCCCAGCTCCTGGTGGGCAGCAGGGGCACCTCATAGTTCCCAACCGCCACAGGCAGCGGAGGAACCCACCAGATTCTGTCCAACATGGCTTGTGGAGCTGTGGATGGTGGGGGTACCGTGCAGCTCCTGGCACCACAGGAGGTTGGGGCACCCCACAGCTTCTGGTCCCCCACAGGCAGCAGGGTACGCCGCAGCCCACAGCTGCTGCAGGCAGCTCCTACCCCCTGCACGGCTGACCCAATTCAGGTGGTGTGGGGATCCACAGATCCCCATTTTGTCACGGATATTTTTAGTAAAATTGCCCGTGGCCTGTCCATGACTTTTAATAAAAATATCCATGACAAAATCTTAGGCTTCATTTTTTGGATCTTTTTAAGTTCTTTCTCTTTGTGAATGGAAGTTAATATCTTCTTAGAACTGAGAAGACCACCCTCTGATTTGAGCTTTACGTAAGTAGAATCCAGTTGCACTAATTTGAAAGATGGCTTGGTAATTCATTAAGCATGAAAATGTGGAGCACAGTTAATTACACAAGTGATTATTTTTGCATGTAACTGTCTTCTACGTTTACTTTAATGTGCAAAGGTGCTTTAAATTCAACAATGATGGACCATAAACCTGTTCACCTCTTCATATTATTTTACAGGGACACATAAATGCTTTGTACACAGTACTGATTTTGGAAGTGTTAACATTATGAGAAGACAACATGATTTTTAAAATCCAGAGTATGATGCTTACATATATTTGTGTACATCACTAGAAGGAAGCACTTTAAAAGTACTAGGAAAGGAAGTACTATTTTAAAAGTTCCAGTGAAACTTGTTTTCCAAAGCCCCTGGCCACCCATGATCTATGTGTAATATTTTGTTTGAGGCACTTTCAAAATATAAATAATATTAAAGCACGATCACATTTAAAATCCTTCCCACCCCCATGATTAAGAATGATTATGACTACGAGTCAGTCATGGAGGTCACAGATTCTGTGATTTTGCATGACCTCTGTGACTTCAGCCCCAGGCGGTGAGGCTCTGGCTGTCAGCCCTAAGCGACAGTACTTGAGCTTTCATGATTTATTGTTTACGGCCTGCATCCTGTCCATGACTTTTACTAAAAATACCTGTGCCAAAATCTTAGCCTTAAGGATGATATAGCTCAAGACTATTCTGAGCTGGCCTGCCTCTTCCAGAGTCAGACTTTCAGGTCAGAGATTAATAAGAGACACAGAAGCTGATGTGCCAATTCAAAACAGAGCACAGCAAGTAGCAGACCAATGTAAGATGCAAGTAAGAAGACTGCATAAACTGGTTCAGTACTCAATTTCTACTAGTACATGCAGCTGGAAGATGAAATTCTGTGCTGTACTGGGAAATTCAATATATTTGGCAAGTATAAAAGGTTACTTCATTGATGGAGAGCTGTTTATGTAAAAAATTATGAAAATGCTAATTACATTTTTGTAGCCTTCTAGTGCCCTGTCCTCACTCTAGCACCTCACTGTTTTTTTCAGGTACCGTGTTTGGTCACAGAAATCCTGACAAACAAACTTGACCCACTGCTCTTATCCCTGGCACTACCATTACTGCTCCATGTGCTTGGTCCCGATACTGACACACTCATCAATTTTACATTCTCTTGCTGTCGCTGTTTCTCTGTGGAAACCCTAGTAAGTTTAGATCTGTATTTAAAGACAAGAAAAGAGCAGACTACAAAAGATTCAGGATGATGCCACAGCACAGGTCATTTCTCAATTAATCTGAGCCATCCACAGCTAAAAATGTTCATTGGTGGAAGCCTGATATAACTATGATTTTTTTGTCAAAATATAAGAGCACAACTGCAATGAAATATTGTCAGTGATTTTGTTTGATTAGTATATTGCAAATCTATAATGATCACTATGATTTTAAATTTATTTCAGACATTTTGTACTTATAACAAGATGTTCACCTAAACAAATTAATTACCATATTCCCAGATCCTTCACCTTAACAGTAAGTATTATTTAATGTACACTGCCCACAACATGCTGGGCACTTTAAAGAATACAGACACGTTCCCTGCTCTGAAGGGCTTACATTCTAACAAGGCAGACCTAACAAGAGAAAACTGCACACAGTAAGTGGGGAAAGAGGAGAATGGAAACATATGGGGCACAAATAGAAGGACACATAATAATTTATGTGTTATGCACACATCTTGTTTCATAATACATACAAAATCCCAGCCACCTAATCCATTAAAATCCTGCCCAAGGAAAATTGTCCCTTTAACTCTCATCCTCTGAGATGATCCAGGTCCCTTGACCATCACCCCTGCTCTTATTTTCCACCAACCAACCACCTTCATCCTCACACCACATGACACCCCCAAATATGTAATCCTGAAAGCATCACCCACACTAATACATTACTCCTTACATCTGAGGCTCTCAGGTCTGCAGGCAGTTTGGATCCCCACCTACATCAAGCTGCCTGCTGACCCGAGAGTTGGTAATGTCCTGTCTGCTGATCAGACAGTTGGCAATGTATCTATGGCAGAGTCAGCTCCAGGAGATAGTCAGGAGGATCTTGCCTCATTTGAGGTTAGGGGTGATGGGAGAGGGGTGCTGGGGCCTGGTGCTACATGCAGTGGGCATCCCAGGTGCACAGGACCACAGAATGAAATAACTTGTCCTAATGGGGACAGAAATAGCCTATGGTTACAGTACCAGGTTCCCAGGTGAGGGAAAGAGAGGACCTCAGCTGGACTGCTCTACTCCCTGCCTGCCAACCCACTGATGCAGCAATTCCAGGAGAAATTCTTGCTCCTTGGCTTATAATAGCTATGGGGGTCCTTTCCTTCATTGGTGTCTGGATCTTAAGTGGGAAGGGACTCAGCTGGGAGATCTCCTCCAAGCCTGATGGTATAGTAGCACCAGCTTAGGGTGGAGCATTTTCATACTGTGCCTATTCCAAGCACACACCATGGCATCTGAGCACATCCATGGTTCCAAAGAGTTTTGTCTGAGTCCAAAGACAACCCCTGGTTTGTAGCTCTCTACCTGTGTTACCAGGGGACCTGCCTCCCTTGAAACTTTCCCAAAGGGCATTATTGACTGTTTGTCTTTACAGAGACATTCATGCACATGTACACCACACCTCAAGGTGTGTGTGGGGAGCATGTTCCTACATAAACAGGCCCCGCAATTACCCACAGCTGCCCCAGCTCCAGCAGCAGCGCACATTTAATGAACCTCCTTGGCAAGACCCTCCCCAGCCATATGTGTGTGGTAGCTTCTACTCTGCTGCTGACACAGCTCTGGTCGACAGGGACCATCAGAGAGACACAGATGTGAGTGTGAGGAGAGACCAGGGCTGCCTCAGGGCCCCAGGGGCTCCCTCTGTTAGAGGAGCTGCAGCTTTCCAGCTGGCCCGGGTTGCTCGGGGTGGCCCCAGACGCCGGGTGAGGCAGAGAGAAGGGAGGCAGCTGGGGCTTCCGCCCACTGGCAGCGAGCAAGCCCTGGCAGGGCAGCCTCGCCCCCCGAGAGGAAGAGAGAGGCGGGGAGCGGGGAGGCGGGAAGGAGGGAGGGGGCGGCCAGCAGGGGGCGTGGCCCAGGCGAGCCAGACGCGATAAATAGACAGCGCGGTGCCGGCGAAAAGGTCAGCACCGCGGACAGCAGCGCCTTGCCCCAGTCCCAGCCGCCGCCGCCGCTGCCGCCCTCCAGCCCTCAGCCACACGCGCCATGGCCGCGGTGACTCACCTGCAAGGAGTCGAGATCTCAGCCGCCCAGTTTTTCGAGATCTGGAATCACTACGACTCTGATGGTGACTATATTTCATTGCACTCCCCCCCTTCCCCCTGCAAGTCCCGAGCCGGGGAGGGGGCTCGGGGTCCCCCCTCCCACACATATCCCGGCAGGTTCCGCTGCAGACTTTCCCCCAGGACAAGTCATAACTTTTCCCAGCCCGGAGCTCGAGCCCCTTGCGAAGCAGGCGGCCGGGGTGGGGCTGGGGCTATGCACTAGTGCCCAACCTCCTTAGCCTAGGGCTTGTGCGCCCTTAGCAGGCAACTTTCAGGTTCCCGTAAGTGGATTCAAATTTCAATGCCTCCAGACGCAGCTAGGATGCCGCTGTTTTCTCTTCAGTAACTTTGCATAGACGCCTTTGGAGGGGCGAGGGGGGCCAGGAGCCTGACCCTAATTTAGCAGATCAAACAAGCAAAAAGCCACCGATTTTTTTTCACACAAGGTTTGTAAATGTCATTTCCAGCAGCTGGAAAGGTTGGAAAGATGCAAACCAAAGGGTTCTGGGACACTAACCATAACTCTTCTTGTTGTAGGCAATGGGTACCTGGATGGGAAAGAGCTGCTGAACTTCATCCAGGAGCTTCAGCAGGCACGAAAGAAGGCAGGATTGGTAGGTTCATGTTTCTTCCTGCTTTATTTCATCTTAAAGAAGAATTTCAAATGTTCAGTCCCTTAGCTGGTCAGGCAAAGGCAACGTTTAGAAATTGACACAAGTCAGGTAGGGTACTCAGTCACTTTGGGAAATGTGGGGATAAGAGGTACCTGACAAGATACAAGGTAATATTTAGATTCCACCTTGGTACTAATGCAAATGATTATTCTGGCACTGTTAAAAAGTAAGAATCCAGAAAAATATGGAACTGACGTTATTATATAATAGATTTAAAGCAAGACTTCTCTCTTTGCCTCACTCAATTATCTACCAGTATTTTTAAAGAACTAATTTTTCATGAGCTGGACTCACTTTTAACTCCTTCTTTCATGGGAAGTGTGTAGGGTTATCTGCATTTCTGCCCCTTGGTGGTCAATAAACAGATCTGCAGATCATTCTTAACTATTTATTTGCACTTCATTGGTTTTATGAAAGAGGAAAATCAATACTAAACCTTGATGATCAAAATTGGACAAGAGAACAGAGAAATTACCTGGAGAATATTAAAATGTGGAGAAAGAGAGATGCATAGTGGAGTTTAATTTGTAACAATTATACATCCAGCACTTTCCTAAGCAAGAGAGAAAACTTTTAAAGTAAGATACTATTATTCTTTTAACAGTCTGAAAAAATAAAACCAAATGCCTCTAGATAAAGATATTATTTTCAATACATAGTGACACTTCCTTACTGAATAAATAACCCCTAAAAGAATCAGAAAATAAAATAGACCACTTAACATCACACTAAAATATACAGCACAGTATAATGAAGCCTACTTAAATCCACTGTAAAAGATACTTCTAAAAGCATATAAGATAAAAGTGCACTAACTAGCTGATCTAGGGGGCGAGGGAGGGAAAGGTTATAAATTCATATAGGGCTACTTCAAAATTAAGAAATAAATGTTAGCTTTTGGATAATGAATTATTGTCTTTGTTTGGATCTTCCTGTTAAAGGCTGGAGAACAAATGTGTACCGGTATTTTTATTTGTTTTGTGGAAAATAACATTTTCCTACTAGCTTCATGAGTTAATACGCAGCTGGAAATCTGTCATCTATAATATTACATGTAAAATTACATGCACACTCTAGATTCCTAATCTTTTTTTATAGCTGTCACTGTAGAATTAATATCCAAAAGCATAGGTACATTTGATTTAAAAAGGATACTCAGAGTACTGAAAATTATGTGAGATTGCAGTTACTAGAGGAAAAGGTTGTGTATAATCTTACTTTCTTTCCACAAGGAGAGTGAGGCAAGTAAATTACATTTAAAGAAGGAAGGGGGGGGGGAAGAAAAGCCTATTTTAATTCTCTCATTAGAACTAAATATTTTTAACATATTGAGATGGCAGTAACCATAAGTAAACCCAGTTAAAAGATGATGTTCAAGACTGTATTTAGAACATATTTATTATTATTAATTGTACTTTTAAAAATAGTCCTAATGTAATGCTCAATGGATGAAAGATGCAGAGGTTTTACAACAGGAAAATGTCATTTTAAACTCATCTTCACATTTCTCAGGAGGCAATTTGTGTCATAATAAGTCGTCTTCTACTTAAAAAATTAGAGTGTTCACAAAGTAATGTATAAGATGCTTGTGAGATTATTGTTGTCTCCCACCCACTTTACCATTTATGCCTTTTTAATAGACTCTGCTGCACAGTAGGTTACATTTTGAAAGTGCTTAGGTGTTTAATTAACTTTTCCTTTGTCATTGCTCTGGTACAAATTTTATTTCTGGAATATTCTGCTGAAAAGACCAATCTACACTAACAACACTGAACTTCAGTACTCTCATTGGATCATCTAGAGATTCTTGATATCTTGATCCCTGAAGTCTTTTCTGGATTATGGATACGTGCCATCAGAGGTTTCAAATCTAAGCTGATTCTTGGATTTGGAGTGTCATTTGCCAAACAATCATCTCACTAGTTCACCTATCTTGCCTCACTGGATAACTAATTCAGTGGCTTTGAATTTTTTGCCCTTTTCTGGAAGGGACACAATGAGAAGATAATGGATGTTATAGGTGATTTCTGTGGCTGTGCTGTCCCTTCCCCTCCTCCCTCATAAGCTTCTCTCATCATTTGTATCTGCATTTCAGATAGCTTCTCTTGCTCTGTATCTTTGGACTATTCAATTGTGCATTCTTCATAGCTGGATTATACATCAGTAGTGCTACATGCCTTGTAGAATCTCACTGATTTCAGTCTTTGAACAAGATGGCTTAGCATTGCTCACTGCTCTTCCCAGCTTCTGAACTGTCCTAATTGTTTTGTCGTTACCTAACAACCATGTGATTTTTTTTTAATTAACCAAATGACTATTGTGAAGACCATCCTTTTGCTTTCTGTTACTTCCAAAGAACAGTAGCATGCAATTTGATGTATGTTATTTCTGTATCATGTAATACTGTCAGAAGGTTACATTTTTAGTTTTGTGTTTGAACTATTTTTGGTGACATTTCATATTTTCCTCCACCACATTACAGAATGTGAAATACAAAGTCGATCTTTTACAAATGCTAAAATAAAAAATTCTTTTGCAAAAATAAAATCACAATTTTTAATCCCAAAAATATATGCTCAACCTCTTTCGGCCTACATTATATTTAGTATGTTATCTCTCTTGTTTCACTTTTGCCAGTTGCCAAGAGAGAAAATGTGTGGGGAAGTGGTTACTAAAGGGGTTCCCAGATCTCCTGCTGTCTCACTGGGTGACTTGGGGGAAGTTTTTCATCATCTGTTTCTTGATTTATCCATATGTAAAATGAGAACAATATTTACCTACTTGACAGAGACAGTGTGACTTGATGTTCATAAGTGCAATGAACATGTGCAATGATGTTACTATTGCACCATTCATCCTGATTTCAAATCACTTTACAAAAATTAATGTGTATATAACACCTCTGAGTCAGGTAAATATCTCCATTTTAAAAAGGGGAAAATGAGGTACAGAGTTACTTGTCCATGGTAACAGAGCAGCAAATCTGTGGTGGAACCAAGATTAGAACTGGTTGATTATTTGTCACATAATATATCCAACAAATAAGTTAATTCAAAAGATATTATTCAGTTATAGAACTGTTAAAATTAAAAAAATGTATTAAGTGAATTTTTTTTAGATAAATGACATTCTAATTTTTAGATTGTAATCGGTGATTGTGCCTCTTTGTATGATTGTACAGTACCTTACATATTGTAGGTCCTATTGGAAACAAAAAATAATATCAAAATATTTAATCAGGGCTAATTAGAATGCAGATATCTAGACCTTCAGGCCTGGACCTCAATCACTAAGCAAATATTTCTTCACTTTGAAATCTTTCTGTGAAAGGTGACATTGAAGGACAAAGTATTAATAATCATGTCTTAATTACAACAATTTCAAATTAACTAACCACAACAGATGACACATTGGGCCATGATTTGTTTTGTTATAAACACTTACATGTAATACATTTTAGCAATTTCTAGTAATATAGATTTTGGGCACAATCTAGTGTATTTGACTCAGGCAAAATTCCCAACAATTCCAGTGGGAGTTTCATCTGAGAAAGGACTACAAGACTAGACTCTTCATATTATAGTCTTTCATTTTGATAACTGAGATATTATTTATACTACAGTTCTAGGCCCTGATCCTGCACAATGGATCCATTAACATAGATCCTTGGACTAATAAAGAGTCCAAAAGAAATCAGATGGGCTCCTCAAAGGTGAAGGAGTCTGTACTAGTGGAACTGAGTCAGACTGATCCTTGGTGTGACTCCACTGCCATATCTTAAAGAGAAGCTGTCATTTTGAGACAAGTGTGTTGTGGGAGCAAACATTTATACCAAAAGCACTTTGACATTGACTTTGTGGATTTACCTTGTTGTTCAGGATTGTTTTATATGTTTCAATAAGGGATTACTTTCTCCCAACCCAGCCTCTCCTTACCTTTGTTCTGGCAATGAAGTAACAGTCCTGCTTTTATGACATCATAAACAGTGAGCAATACAAATGGCCGATGCACAAATTCCATTGTATGACTTCATTGTGAGATCTGTTTGGAGACTGGTCAAAGGAGGATAAAATCCCATTCAGATGAAAACATAGAAAAATGTGAAAGGTAAATATTTTGGTGTCCCAATGTGTTCTATAAAAATTTCCCCCACTCTGAAAGAGTTAAGCTTGTCTCAGATTTGTTCATTCAAAAATGAAAACTGCAGAAAAACTGAATAGTAATCAACTGTGAAATTTCATTGCTATTTGATTAAACAAAGGAACAGTAAGACCTACCTTCCAGCAGATTTGTCTTTACATGTGAATGTTCTCATTTTGAAAGGTTAGATATTCAGATCTTTTATTTTAAGGTCAGATTCTGAAACTCAGTCCTATCAAGTAATATCTTACTGCTCAAGTAGTCACTGTCATTGCAACGGGATAATTCAAAGTAAAGCACTACTCAGCATAAGACTGTCAGAATCTAGGCTCTAACTAGGTTTTTATATATTGTCTGGTAGTTACTCGTTGAAATATTTAGCACATTTCTACATATCTTACAAATAATAATTCCATTATTATGAATTTATAGGAATTAACACCTGAAATGAAAGCATTTGTGGACCAGTACGGGAAAAGTACTGATGGAAAAATAGGAATAGTCGAGGTAAGCTAGTTTCTTTATTTCAGGCTCAGTCATTTTTATGTGCACAGAATGCTCTTAGTGTAGTAATATGAAGATAACTTGAACATAATGTATAAATATATGCATTGTCTTGCATTTGCTGTAACACAGACTTCTTTTCTCATCTCAGGACCTTTAGTATCTTTTTCACAGAGGCATTAGTGGAAAACAAAATATTTCTTTCTCTCCCTCAGACATTTCATTAGACTTCATTGAACGTTACAGGCTTAAATCAATAGAAATAAAAGACCATCATTATAGTTTTCCTGTAATGCAACTAAAGTCTGCATCTTTTCAGGAAATTCAAGTTATTAAAAACACTGATGTGCTGGAATATTGTGAACTTTTTTATCCTGAGTTATTCTGGAATTTGATTTTGAACTGGCCCTCAATCCCACAACTCCTGTAGTGGGTGTAAGGTATAATTCAATGTAAACTGGCTAAGAATCTGATTTCCCTCCCTCTCCTCCTTTGTAATAATTGTACATAACGGTTATTATTTCTAATTAATGCATATGGTAAGGACAGAAGGGAAGGCTAAAATCTTGTTGGCATTTTCAGCAATATTTTGACAATCCAGTTAGTGAGAGATTTTGATTACTTGTGAATTCCTTTACTGAACAGAGAAAGCAGAAAACTTTTGCTTGCAAAAGTTAAAAGTCCCTGACACCTGCACTGCCCTGGGTTATATGGTACTCATGCTTTTCCACTGTGTAGACAACTTTCTAAGAAAGAGGGACACTCCTGGACCACATCCCTTCCCAATCCCCACTACTTGGTTTTCAATGTTTAATTCTACATATCAACAGGAAGGTATCCATGGGCTGGTGTACAGTTTGTGAACCACTGTTTTAGGACCAGATTCATGACTCATTGAAGTCAATGGGAGTTCTGCCTTTGAATTCAAAGACATCAGGATTTAACCCTTAGAAAATACAATCATGTTCCCAGTTTGACTATCAGAAAAATATATCTGAACAATTTATAAAGAGCTCCTTGGAAACATGCTATTATTGCAACATTTCTGTTGTGACTGACTTAGTTACAGCTATTTAGAATTGATATACTGAATGGAATGTATAACAATGAATGAGATTTACAATATAAAATATCCTATTACCAGTATATATAAATTATTACCTTGGAGTATATTCTCTTTAGGTGTAATCCCCATATGTAACTTCCACATACTGGCTAAAATATTCATGTCATTTAGTCTAAACGTACATGGATAAGTGAACTGTGACTCAATTTGTTAATTTCTTATTATATTTAAGGTTAAACTGACTAAATTTTGACCAAACTTTTGATTAATAAATCAGACTGAAAATTCTGCAAGTAGGAAAAGTTAGCGTAGGCATCTTTCTTATTCTGATAAATACATTATTAGTGTATGAAATTAAACAGGCCAGTTTAAATACTTTTTTTTAAATAGAAGCATGCCTTTTTTATTTCGAGTACACATGACAGCAGACTGTCACATGAAATGCGCACAGGCACTTCCTGAAGTGGTCTATTGGTTAGACAAGGCAACTGGAGGTTGTATCTCTTGAGTTCTATTTTTGACTGACTCATTATGTGACATTGGCCAAGTCCCATAGGGCCTGATCTTGTAAGGTGCTGAGCACCTACAGCTAGAGTGCTGAGCACCATCAACACTGACTAATGTCAATGGGTTCTGAGTGCATTTAGCAATTAACTGGAGGGCCTCAGCACCCTGGAAGGTTATAAGTAACCTTAATACTACTTAACCTACATCATTGTATCAGTGTGAAGCTGAATTGCTTATAAAGTGTTGTGAGATCTCAGATGAAAGGTGCTGCATGTGCAACTGTTATAATAATCTTACAGATCAGTTAGACTTTGTTTTCCTGACCCTTTAAATTTTCTAATTTAAAATGTTTCCAAAATGAGTTCAGCTCATTTATATGCTGTATTATGAAGTCTCCCCACTCCAAAGTTCATGTAAAGTCCATGAACCATGCTTTTTTTTTTAGTATAAATAAATGCAGCACTCAGTCACTCAATCACCATAACACGTCACCTGAAGATTTTTAAAAATATCCTGATTAATAATGATTCCTCAGGGAAGATCTATTAAAGAGGAGTCCTGAATGGCTTAAAGTAATGCATTTTCAGCTCTACTGACTAGATTAAGTGAAGCCTTAAAGTGCAGATTCTGTCTTTGGTAGTACATGGCTGCAGTGAGTTCTCCAGCTTTTGACGTATCTTACTCCCCTTTATAAGATACTCCCCACCCCAATATTTGATCTAGTCAGAGCTTTCACTGACATGTAGATCTTAAAGTGCAAGCTTTTTACATCTCAGGACTGCAGTTATTCCGTATCCAAATGATTTAAATGCTTATTCCTGTGAGGCAAAGTAATTACTTACCATACTGAAAATGCTTTTCTCCCCCTTCCAGATTAGAATTTTAAAGACAAATATATTGAAGCATGTAAATCAAGTGTTTTAAGGAAAGGGTTAATATCAGCAAAAGAGATTCATTCAGAGAGTGATTTCTAGAAAAATGTTCATGCTGGTCTGTTTTAAATATTGTAGCTCCTTTTCCAATTAGGTAACAATCCCCTTCTTTCTTTAACAAGTTCATAATGAGAAGTAGAGAGGTCAAGCCAGTCTCAGCAGAAGCATCTCTGAATGACTTAGTCAAATCTGCTCCATTTACAAGTAAAAAGATGGTATGCCTAACTACTAACCCCGCCAACTCAACTAGTAATAAAAATTCTGCAGCTGGAACTTCATTAATGCTGTTGATGCAAGAATCAAAAGAATCTAGCTCCCTTTCTCCCACCATATTGGTCCTACAATGCTAACAGGAGCAAAATAAATAAAATAGGGAAAATTTACTTTCTCAAAAATCTAGGCAAATATGATTTAATACTGAGTTATCAAATGAGACAGTTCACTTACCTATAAAACAGAGAAAGTGGTACCATATGTTTCTCTCAGGCCTATGTGGAAGTTACACACCTGCATAAAGGAAAGTAAAACTTAAAGTAATATTTTTATTGGCAGTGGTAAAATATTTTGTACCATAAATGTAGCTTAGTATTGGTAGTTGGTTGTTCTTTGGAAGGTTAGACTAATCCTTTCAGAATTCACTATCCGTTAACTGTAGCTACCAGTAGGTCACAATGGGAATGTTGCAGTGGCAGCACGTTTCTCCTTTAAACTGTACACATTAAATATCTTCTGATTGTGAAACTGGGAACTTGTCTATATGATCCAAAGGGTTAGATCTCAGTCCCACTGAAATCAGTGGAAGGAATTCCTTTTGCTCTCCATGAGCTTAAGGTATAAACCTAGAAATAAATTCTCAAACTGGTCCATTGACACCTTCCTGTTCTGCAGAATGAAACAAGTAATGTTACAGTCACTGAACGTTACAAAAGGGACCAGCCCTGTGCCCCATTTACATTGTCATTTTTTACCATAACTACACTAATGGAGGACATTCTTCCTGATGGAAATAAATATTTCTTATGCCAGTTAAGTCCCGACACTAAGGGACAACTTGTAGCAATTAGCTACTGGGTCAAGTAAGGTGTGGTGTGGAAACTGATCACCTCAAGGGGAGCTTGGGAAGATGTGCCTTAGGAAAGCCCAAATCCCATTTTGAACAAGCCAGGGAGTAGGCTACACTATCCTTTTGGGCTCCTTGCAGGGCCAGCTCCAGCTTTTTTGCCACCCCACGTGGCAAAGAAAAGTAAACAAACAAAAGGCCTGGACATGCTGCCCCTTTCCATTGGCCGCCCCAACCACCTGACTCTTTGTGCTCTGTCATCAATCATGCTTGACCTGTCATGATCTGACCCTAAAATAGCTACAGCCTTAAATAGAAAAACCTGGAATTTGTTACATACTCATGAAGATTTGCAAAAACTAATTTCTAAATACACATATAAGAGCCTAATTTAAGCACGTAGGTGGCCTGATTTTTCAGAATTGTCAATCACCCACCAACTTCCATTGATATATGCAAGATGCAATATTTCAGTGGGAGCTGCTGGGTGTACAGTGCTTCTGAGGCCATTTATTTGAATGCCTGATTATGGATTTAGGAGCCTAACTTTAGGCCACCATTTCTATAACTCCTATCTTTACAATTAGGCAATGACTTAACATCCAGTAGTAGTGCAAGGGCTGTGCTGTGTTAAACTATCTTTTCTTGACAGTAACTGGAAGTCCTTGTAGAGGCTGAATATTTTATGGTCTTATACCTAAAGATCTGAAATTACTATGCCTGTTATCCTCTCACAAATACCTATGTAATAACCACAAGTCCGTATCAACTTCCTATTGTCGAAGTGCAATAATCCCATAGCCCACTGACATCAACCAAGTGAATGGAAGTGATGTTTTACTTCTGATGTCACAATTCCTCCACTGGGAGAGGTAAAGGAGGAGACCTTTGGGGAAGGGAAGGAAATTCCATGTCTCTGAACTTTTCCCATGTACTAATACTCAAGAAACAGATCACACACCCATATCCATTACACACATACGTATGTATGCACACTTGGTTTCTACCTATCGAGGAATGGAATTTTGAACATTTGAGTCAGAAACCTCATTTTACATTGACTAGATTTAGCATTCAGCAATTTAGCAAAATCTCTCAGGATGCACTTTGCTATACTTGATAGTCTATACCAGAGGTCGGCAACCTTTCAGAATTGGTGTGCCGAGTCTTCATTTATTCACTCTAATTTAAGATTTTGTGGCCAATAATACATTTTAACATTTTTAGATGATCTCTTTCTATAAGTCTATAATATATAACTAAACTATTGTTGTATGTAAAGTAAATAAGGTTTTTTAAATGTTTAAGCTTCATTTAAAATGAAATTAAAATGCAGAGTCGTCCCCCCCCCCCGGACCAATGGCCAGGACCTGGGCAGGGTGAGTGCCACTGAAAATCAGCTCGCATGCCGCCTTCGGCACACGTGCCATAGGTTGCCTGCCCCTGGTCTATACCAATTGCTCTATTCTTGCAAGTCAAATGAGTGATGTGCATTTTAAATTGTATCAACATTTAACAAATATAACTGATTTTTTGCAGTGGTAATTTTTGAAATACAGATGCTCTATTTCCATCTCATTGAAACATGTTAAAAGATATCTAGGGAGTGAGGGACAGAAGTTGCAAGCAGCTATGGTCCCATTGGAATCTAGCAACAAAGCCCCAGTTTTGCAATCCCAAGTCATTGCAGTGAATTGAGATTGAAATAGGGGTGGATTTGAGATCTGAAATATACAGTTAAGAACAGAATTTTGAATCCAGTCTTGACAAGGCTACAAGGAGGTGGCACTTGTTACTGCTGTTTTTACAAATGGATTTATTTAAGAAGAATTTTAACACCAAAAGGAAGGTGTCTGCCTTCCCTTTCTTCTGTACCTATGTTTTCAAATTTCTTCTCTTTTCCATTTCTTCTCCCTGGTTTTCCTATTTTAGTTAGAGCTGATCAACATTTTTTTCCCAAACAAAAAGGTTTCTTGTTCAAAAATATTTAATCTTTTTTTCCCTCCAAAAAAAATTTAACAATTCTTTTCCTTTGGAAAAATAATTTTTATGTTTTAAATGATAGAAAACATTATCCAAACCATCATCAAGTTTTCATTTTCTAAAACCTGGGTTTCCAGTAAATGAAAATTTTCAATTTTAATAAATCTAAAAAATTTTGAAAAATGAAAATGGACCTTTTCAACTACTTCAAAATGAAAACCACATCACTATTTGTGAAAACAGATTTTCATCAGGTTTGAGTTTTAAGGGCATATTCCTTGAAGTCAATGGGATGGGTTGAAGGGCTGAGTCCCCGTCACCTCACTGTTCTGATTCTTGAATTGGCTTTTCCTTAGCAAGGTCTCATACTTAGGGCTGACAAATGGCTGTGGTTCCAGGATGGATTTCCATCTATCTTACATATTTGCTTTCCTTGTTCTCTTTTCTCTACTCCTTCCCTCATTGGTTTCTCTGCTTGCTTTACTGCACCTTTGCCTTCTTCCTTTCACCATCCTTTTCAGCCTTTTCCCTTATTCAGTACCCACATCTCCATACAGTTCTCCTTTGCCCCTGCTTTCTGTATCCGCCATGGTTCTCTGTATTCTCCTCCCTTTGCTCTCCCATTCACTCTTGCACACTTAAGCTTTTACCACACTTCGTAACTCTGCATTTTTGAATGTGAGGCACCTCTCTCACCCTTTCTCTAGGCCTGCTGGTTCATTCCTTTCTCTCTGATTTTCATTTGTGTCTGCTCTTGAGGAACATATCAAAAGCAGGGAGCCAAAGGCCACTGAGAGGCATGCTCCCCATTCTAATGTAGAGGAGATACTCCAGCAAATGGCACGTGGCTCCTTGGGTCATCATGGAGAGTACTGATTACCAAGAGAAGAAAGGAGAGCTGATCAGGGTTGTACAGTGGTCACATCAAGAGCAAGATAGGGAAGGCATCTCTGATTTTTATTAATGAAGGGGACAGGTGGGCCTGTTTGAATGGGTTAGAGAGCCACTGAGAAAGCAACAACATCACTCTACATGTTGGAACAATATTGAACAACCTGTAAGGACCTGATTCTGTGGGAATCTGCACAATGAGCAGATGAAAAATTGGGGCCTGAGAACCTGATCCAAAAATGCCTGAAGTCAGTGGGAGTTTCCTAATGGCTTCAATGGCATTAGAGCAGAGTCCAAATTAAATGTAACAACCTGTTAGACAGCTGGGAGTAAGAGCACACAATTAAAATCTTACCTGGAGAGTAAGACAATGTAATGACTGTATTTGTAAAGCTCCCTGACACCCAACTGAGGTTCTTGGTGCATGCTGCAAGACACATTATAATACAACTAAACAGCCAAATAACGGGAATTGAAAACAATTTTTAACTTGTCACTAGAGCCCGACTAAGGAGGTTATCTGCTCTCAAAGAAACAGTTGCAGTTTTAAAACTTTAAACTTGCTTCAAATCTGTTACAGCTTGCTCAGATATTACCAACAGAAGAGAACTTCCTATTGTTCTTTAGGTGCCAGCAGCTCAAGTCAAGTGAAGATTTCATGCAGGTACTGTATCCCATTTTTCCTTTTGCAAAGTCATCCAGGTCTAGATTTCAAATAGATACATAAATAAACCTCTTTTAATTACTAATTGCAGACCTGGCGAAAATATGACACTGACCATAGTGGCTTCATTGAGACTGAAGAACTTAAGGTAAATTGTGAAATAATCAATGATTATATAAAGGTGTGTGTATTACACAATAGTACTGATATATATATATATATATATATATATATATATATATATATATGGCTGTTGAAATGTTAAAATATAAAACACAAATGGCAAGTGATAGAAACTGATGTTTCTATCACAGACAAATTGAAGTGTAATTTTTATTCTGATAAATGACTCTAAAAATGGCATTTAGTGCAGATCCATTTGTCCCCCCAGTGATTGCCAAATAACAAGTGCTCAGTTTAGAAGTAAAAAGATGTTTTTAAACTAACTGCCCTGCAAACTTAGCTAGCACTGTGAGAATGAAAGTGGGTTCTTTCTCCCAGCTGCATCACTACCATCACTAAACATTCTGTGGTCCAGTTTAAGCCCTCAGTAGTACCTGTGCAATCCTGTTGTTCCCATACTAACCCCTGTACAACATAACTGCAATCCCATTGCCTGCACTCTGTTTGCATAGTTATGACTGATGGGATCTTAGTACATTTGATGCACAAACAGCAGCAGCATCTAGTTTGTTCTATTAGCTGTGTTGGCTCTGCAGTTAACAGGAGTAAAAAGCAGCCCATACTTATTCTTGTCACTAAAGCTGGCAGATACTGTTTGACTCTGAATATACATGGGGAACAAGACCAAGTGGGAAAGCGTCATTTGTACATAACCATTTTTCTATGTAGAACTCCACTTCAAGTAACTCTCTGGTGCAGATCCTCAGTTGGTTCAAACTATCATAGCTCCACAGGACCTCAGCTGAGGACTTGGCCCTGTGTACATAGTGATTGAGACCAATTGTCTTGTCCATATGCAGAATTCTAGACAAGAACTGCACATACATTAACCAAAGCATTCAAGAGTCAAATTGTCTGAAATCCTTAGTAGAGCTTTATAAAAGCAAAACTTACCTCATAAATCCATGTAGCCAAATTGTCTTTTTTCTCCATCCTCTTTGAGCTGCTCTGGTAGAACAAAAGAGATGAAGAATGTCTGTATCGCCTCTGCTGAGGATTCCCACCTCACAGAAGAGATGTCAGTTGGCATAGCTAGCTCTTATGACCATGGTATACAAGTGGCTATCCCCTCCCATCCATGTTCCCACATATAGGTGTGTCAAAAGGGAGGTGAGCTCAGGAACGAGGCACAACTGGTACACACAGTATCTAGCAATCCCCAGTTGTTGGATAGTCCTCAAGTGACTGTTTCCAGAGAGTATAGTTTAGACCGGCCACTAAAGGCTGGGCTAGTGAGCAACCAGAAAATCTTAAATGGCTCCCTGATGGCTCCCAATCTCTGCTGTGCTGAGCAAATCTCATCATCTGCATCAGAAAATCTGGATCCTTTTCATCCTTTCAGAACTATATACTGTAAATTGTTTTTTTTAAGGTAGTGATCAATAAAATACTTCTCTTGGAAAGTATGAAACTATTATTATGCATTTGCTGTAACTGGTTTTACTCCCCACATAAGGCACATGTGATCTACATTTTAAAGCACATATGATCTAAAATGTTTACATGAAATCTGTTCACAACATTTCTGCAATCATTTTAATATATAACACAGGTACAGAGAGACCTGATGAGAAAATATACAGTATGGTGGTGACAATAGTACCCAATAGCTCTCATACTTGTATTTCAAGTTCAGGGGCATTAAGCATACATGACTAGGAAGAGAGATGGCTCATGAGGAAAATCCTATCTTAAAATGTGGTCCAAACTGTGAAAAAAGCAATGGCACTCCAAAACATGGGATAAAGAGGTTAAACCAGCTTGGTGTGTTCTTCACTGAAAATTGACAGGCATGCACAGTTCTCAAGACTTGCAGATGCCTTTCTTAATAAATTAAGATTTTTTAATGTCACTTATCTAGGACAGTTGTTCAAACTAATCAGTGGGGAAAACAAAACTTCATTCTTTAGAGTAAAAGTAGCTGTTGTTGAAGGTCATGAAGAAACCTCGCCAATTCCTCTCAAACTAGCAAAATGGGCAAAGTGCATTTGCATTATGTGTGTGTGAAGGAGCAAGAAGGTTTCACCTTCACCTGAAGCATCAGGTCACTGCTGTAGGCAGGAAAGTAGACTGCATTAATCATTAATCTTTTCTGTAAAACTATTCCTTTATTTCAAGCAGTGACTAGGAATCCAAGTTTTCCGATGGGTCTCAAGGTTAATTAATGTAGTTTACTGTTAAAATTAATTAGTGCACAGTATAGCTGGATGCCAAACTACTTTTCCAGACTTCTGTGTAGTACAACAAAAGGCATATTATGCACAAAGCTCCATGGGAATCTTTTTAAAAATAAGGTGATACAGTATACTTAGTCTAGTTAAAAGAATTTTTGTTGTCAGATATTTAACATGGAACCTACTACTTATTTTCATTCCTATTTTACATTTCAGTAGTAAATATGTAAAACTAGAATTTCCCAGACTGCCTCTAGACTGAAATTAGAATACAATAAGGAAAGTAACTATTCTGTAATCATTTTGGCTCTGGGGCAAATATTCACCTGTGCTTACTTTACTTTCACAGAGTTTTTTGAAAGATTTACTACAGAAAGCAAATAAGCAGATTGATGATTCCAAGCTAACAGAATACACCGAAATAATGGTAAGATTATTCAGCTATTTCATCCAAAAAAAGCACAATGCTGGGCACATCTAAAGCCACTAACTTCGCATTTAAAGGCTCTCATTGACTTGAATGAGAATCAGTTTGGATCCCTATTGTGCAAAATAAGACATCACACCTTAGAGATTATAGTCCAAGCCCAGGAGGCATATCAGGTAATTCGATAGCTGTGCCAACTTTGGCTGTGATCTGTAAATTTAGCCATGTTGGGCCTAATATAAGCATAGGAAACCTTCAAGGAACTTTAAGTGTTGTTGACAAACCAACACCACAGCAT
Source organism: Gopherus flavomarginatus (assembly GCF_025201925.1). NCBI lineage: Eukaryota > Metazoa > Chordata > Testudines > Testudinidae > Gopherus > Gopherus flavomarginatus. The sequence continues at coordinate 254,256,041 of NC_066618.1, read as the reverse complement.
GTACTAAGGAGAACTTTGCCACTGAAGGTTCTTTCCTTTCAGGTAAGATTAAAAACTGAAGCTCTGAACACTTGTTATTAAAGATCCCATGACACTTGTCATAAGAATAAGTAGATTAACCTGTGCCTGAGCCAAATTCCAATTTAACTAATTATAGTCTACCTACCCATTCCTTTTTAGTTTACTTCATTTCTTGTCCTGCACTGTTGTGCTGTATTGCTTGCACTGTTGAACAGGTGCTACATTTCAGCCTAGATTTGGCTGCATCTTGGTGATGAGTGAAGCAATTCTTGGCGTAATCTGCAAAGGCCAATGGCAATGAGATAGTTCTGGATGAAAGGCTCTACACCTCAGCTTTAAAGTTACTACATGGTTTAGCATAGGGCACAAGGAAAGAAAAGCTGAGTAAGACTGCCCAAAATATAAATTCTAGTATGCATTCATTAAATACTTAAAAATACTAGAGTGATCTTTGTTTTTTAATTCTGTGCATAGAACCTGATGATTATCTAAAATGATCTATAGTCTATGATACAGGCACATTTTGTTTGGCATATATTTATTACTTTTCTCTAAGTGTCCCTTGCATATCACTGATGGAATAGTAGCGCACACAAATAGCAGTGGGGTTTAATCCATCCTCTCAGAGCAGGGCCCAGAATCTCTGGTAACCATTTACCATACTTTGACCTTTAGAACCCTAAGGACACACATGCTTGTTCTTAAAATTCTCAGGTAGGGAATGGATGCAGAATATATTCTTCTCCCTACTATGCCTCCCTCTGTTCCTCCTCATTTACTTTCCTCACAGCTACTAAAGAAATCCTACTCTACATTTGTGACCTCTCTCCCAATAGATACCAAAATATGCCTCAATCCTCCTTTTCTATGAATGGGCAAGGAGTGCTAAATGGATTTGGGATGAGGTTTTGTCTGTTTTTTTTTTTGCCAGTTCTACACTTTTTACTGCCGTCCTTGTGCCCTACACTAGTGTGAGAAGGGGAATAGGTGGGACAGAACAGACTCTGCTTCAGTCCTAGCCAGGCCCATCCTTAAACATAGCCAGACTCTCCCTTCCCTCTAACTCCTGAATACAGGACTCTCTAGTGGCCTCCATGCAACTGTCAGTAAGATTTGTGTGTTCCAGAGAAAGGGAAGAAGAAAATTCCCTGTTTTAAAAATGGCCAAAGTCGTGATATTTTTCTTTTGCTTTGCCAGCAACTTGGTTTCACCCTAAAATATTTTAGGAGTTTAACATTTCAGGCTGAAATGCCTCAAACTGACCCCAACTATGAGAGAGGTTAATTAAGATAAATATCTAGTGATTTAGTTTTCTTATGATAACTATATGTCTAGAAATATCATGACTGATTAGTTGCAGAAAGTGTTACACACTGGAGAAATAAATCTCACATCCTTAACCTTCAGGCACTGCAATTTTTTATGACTCTTTAACCCAAATTGTGCCCTACATTTGGACCTCAGCAGGTTGAAACAGTTATAAAGAATTAACACTATAAATAAGTGATAAATGTAGTGATATGCCATCTCCTCGAAAATCAGAAGGGAAAAACTAACAAAACAGAAAACATAACAGGAGTTAAGAACACTTACCAGTTAGAAAAAGGGAGAGGTATCTAACCACCAGACATAAAATAGACACATTAGGGCAGCAACTACTTGCCTCTGCCAAATGTAAAGCCCCCTCTCCCTTAAAGGTACACTGAGAAGAAGTTCCTGTAAGGGGTAGGGAGGATTAGAAGGAGCCAGGTGGTCACACTGGAATGTATGCCTGCAGAAACAGTCACTTCTCTGTACTATCTCTGTATCACTCATTTGTTTTATTAGGCAAAACTTTGCTTTTTCCTGCAGCATGAATTTTGTATTTAAAGGGGTACAAACAAATTGATATGGGTGTGTGATTCTACACCCAACCACTGTACAGCTACAGTTACTGTAATTGAAACTAAAGGGGTGGGGGAGAGAAGGGAGAAACCCTTTGTTTTCAGTTACACCCCCAACAACTTTTTGTACAGTAAGTTTTCCCTGATGCTTTTTCTCAAACTTTCACATAGCAAGAGGGAGAACATTTGAAAATAGCAATGTACAATTGTACAGTGACTGGGAGAGGAAGTCACAGGCAGTCTAATACCTCAACGTCCTGCTAACTAAATTTTAAAAGGTCTTAATTTCAAGGTAGCCATGTCTCTCTTAAGAGATTAGAGGCAATGCAATTTGCTGACTTTTCACTGTATCTATCATACATTAAATATTACATTTTAGGCAGGAAACCAATTTCAAATACACAACAGGATCCTGGAAAATAGTTTAAAGTAGTATATAATTTTTAAAATCATTAACATACATATTTCTATTAAATGAAAACTCAATTTGATGGAAGTTACTTATAGTTCTTATATAAAATTAATTACATGTCAATAGTGGAGACCTTTTGTTATTAATACTTGAGTGTTTATGGGGTTTAAAGCTGGGAATAAGCTAAGCATGAGACATTGTCAGTCCTGTTTTCATTCTATACAAAAGATTATATTTATTAGCTACTTAATTCACTTGTAATACATCACAAGCTCAAAATTTTCTTGAAGTGCACGAGGCAGATTCTGATCTCATTTACTGTGTGTGTGTGTGTGTGTGTAGACTTGGCAACCAATTGAATAAGGATTATAAATGTTGTCTTTTACATGAAGATAGCACATCTAGATGGAACTGAACACCCCAACCTATGTTTTAAGATTTAATTTTAGCGACTATGCTTTTAGATTTTAAACTGAATTAATTTTGTCCTTTATATGCAGATTTATGTATACTATGTATTAAATCATGACTCAAGGCCAAATATACTATTCAGTAGCTTAAAAAAAAGAGCTGTACTTTTTAATCTCTTTATTCAATAGACAACGATATGGCACTGAATCTTGATCTGAGCTTAAAATAATGTTTAAACTGGTTCAGTAGAGGATGTTGGATACCATGGCTATAACTTATGTGCCATTTGTGAGGGGCCAAATTCTGACCTCAGTGATACAGGTGTAAATCTGGAATATCCCTATTCAAATCAGTTGAATTACAAACAAGAACCTTTGTGGGTTTTTTAAATCTTTTGACACTACAGTCTACACAACAGAATTCAGCAGTACAAAAATGGAATCACAGTTGTAGTGATTACTGTGTATACCGGTTATTAAGCATAGAGATTAGATGACTATGCATATTGCTACTGGTGCAGCTGTTTGAGTCCCTCCTTTATATTGACCAAGTGAGGTATTTGGTTGTAGGGACTGAAGTGGAAGCAATTTCTTTTATTTGATGTTTTCAAAGATAGAAAGGTGAGAAACCCTTTCCTTGAAGCCCTCTGGCTCTGGACAATGAGCGTTGCATCTGTGGGAGTGACAATTATAACCTGAGTAAGCTGTCATGATTTAAAAATACTTAAGTGGACCTTGCTCAGTTTTTGCAAAGACGTAAATTGTGCTTCCGTGCACATCTCTGATTTGGGAAGTTCACTGTTGAATGGAGCGGGATTTAGTGAACATTTCAACACAACTATCAGAGTTGCGCAAACAGTTCCTTACCAGAATTTTATAGTAGAATAACTAGTTATCAATTTATATTTTCAATAATTTGTAAACTTGCTTATATTAAATGTTCCACCCAATAAATGTGAGTTTATTGAATTAGGTTCCTATATTATATTTAATTAGTACCTTCCCATTGCTTTTAGATTTCCCAAATAAATACTTTATTTCTTTGCTGTGCTGATTAATACTTTAATATCTACATTTATTTCAGCTGAAGATGTTTGATTCAAACAATGATGGAAAGCTGGAACTTACTGAAATGGCCAGGTATGTTTTTATACCTATATCATCTAAGTATTGCATGTCAGTTGCCATTATGGAAAAAAAAATTGTTTGAACTCTCATTTTTATCTCCAAAGTTTACTACCAGTGCAGGAAAACTTTCTTCTTCAATTTAAGGTATGTAGCTTTACATTCTGAAGTTTTAACATGTAACACTATATTTTATTCTTCTAACTCTTGGCTTTCTTTTTGATTTTAGAGTGTCAAAATGTGTGGGAAAGAGTTCAATAAAGCTTTTAAGCTGTATGATCAAGTAAGTGATCCGAAAAAACTCGCCTTTTATGCACTGATTGAATACTCTTTGATATCACTTAAATTTTCTGAATTAGGGGAAATAGATTAGGTGTAATGCTGCAGTAGCCAAAATGAAAAATAAATGCTCAAAAATCAACCATTGATATTAATATTTTTCAGGATGGCAATGGATACATAGATGAAAATGAATTAGATGCATTACTGAAAGATCTGTGTGAAAAGAACAAAAAGGTAATTCTAGAGCTTTTCTTAATGATTAGTTTAAATTGGGATTTTAAGGAGAGTTTAAATCCACTCAATTACTAAATCATAATTCCTGAAGTGCAGGACAATTAGAAATCTTGGCAGAAGTAATGTAATTCCTTAACTAAGTGAGCAATGTTATAAATTGGCTTCAGAAACTATTAATATCAACAATCTAGTGTGCATGGATATGAATTGTATGCAAGCACTTAAACAAATGGTACTGTTGGGTGGACAGGCACCAGACAGCTTTCCCCCTCCCCACACCATTGGCAACTGTAGTTGGTAACGAAACTGGATTATAAAGCATTATCTGTTCTTTAAATAGGACTTAGACATTAACAACCTGGAAACATACAAGAAAAACATCATGGCCTTGTCTGATGAAGGAAAGCTTTACCGAACAGAACTTGCTCTTATTCTTTCTGCCGAGCAGGATTAGAGACCTCCTGTCACTTCAGTTGAACTGGTGATATACTGTATCAACACAATAACTGTGCACTATAAGGGAGTAGCCTGTACTTTCTTTTATATCTGTAAATTTAAATCGCATATAATTAGCCATGATGTGTGGCACATTCTTTTCAGTCTGTTTCTATACTGTTTGTAATGTACAGTTTTTGTAATTATAAGATTGATAAAGAGTGTCTGTTTGGGCCAGTCTGTATATTCAAGAAGAAACTAAGACATTTTTTTGCTTTCATAAAAATAGCTGGAAAAAAATTTAAAATTCTGCTGAGACTGTTTTGTTCATCATATCCTTTGACACTTGCAACATTTCTGTTCAATTATACATATTAAGTAAAAGCCCAGAGCTCTTTCAGTGCACGACTAAATACGAGTTTTTAAATGCAGAATGTAAAAATGCTGTTTTCAAGTAGGAAAGATGACCAGGGATGTTGGAACTGAAAGATTTACCAAGCTGGTGAGAAATATTTTCAGTAGTCTGACTAGCTACTTGCAAATCTATGCTCCTTGCAGTTTTGCAGTAAACGAGGAGAGCTTACGAACTTATGGCATACAGACATAACATCTATAAACAGCAGATATCTGGAACAGCTCAGTGCTGCTGTTCACATACAATGTTGTTTTCCATTTAGCTGTTTAATTTCACTAAATTTAAACAAGGTGATAAGCATCTAAGAAATACAAGAGACAGAGTTCTTGACAAACTTTTAATCTATTTTGGAAACCTGGCTAAACTCCAGATAGGATAATTAATACACACATTTGCATAATACAATAAGTGTAACTCATGAAAATTGCTGTGTCAGAGAATATGACAATCCATTTTCTAAACTATTTGCACATATTGCAGGTTAAAATTATTGTAGTAAACTGCTGTTTTTAAATCATTCGGTGTAACCTATAATTAAATTTAATATACTAACACTACCCTTGTCTAGTTTGTCTACTTCCAGGATTTTCTTAGCAAGTAGAAAACAAGGAAATAATTTGTTTTAAAAGTGTGCTTTCTGCATCTTACACTAAATTTCTAATGGAGAAAATTATTGGAATTTAAGACTTAAAAAAACAATCCATTTCTCAAAGTACTAATTCAACACCAAGTCTAGTCGTTTATATATCAGACTCTAAATTAGATTACTCTGCAGGGGAATTCTTTCTTAAAGCAGAAAGCCCACTATAATTGCTCCTGTCTTTTTTATAGTTGTGCTCTGTAGGCCTGGGTCTAATTTTACTTACACCAATTTTATGCCAGCATAACTCCACAGACTTCAGTGGCGTTGCTCCCAATTTATAGCAGTGTGAGAACAGAATTAGGTCTATGTCTTAATGTCAATCAACCTAAGCTGCCTCTACTTAAAGTATGGTGTTTCAGAAGCACTCCCAGCTCAATACATTATTTTATTAGCTGGATACAATGCCTAAAATGCATCCACAGTAACTTATCTGACAAATGGGCAAATCAGTTTAATTAGATAGAAGTGGTCTCAAGCAGCAAGTGTATTGGGTACTCTCCGATCTTGAGATAGATGTAATTAGAAGATAGGAGGAGGAGGCAGCAACAGAGTGATTCTTGGTGGAAAAAAACAACACACTAAGAAGTTTAAAGTCAGATCAAGACAGGTCAATGACAACCTCACTCCAGGCACAGTGATCTAATTACTCAGCTTCTGGTTCACCTCTTCTCTATGCAATGTAAAGTATAATTGTGTATTTTAAGTGAAGGAACAGTGAATAAATTATCTGCCTACAAGCTTAATATATATGATTAAAGTGAATTGTGGACAGATTTTGTTCATACTGTGCACATGAAGCAATGGATTTTGCCTTATTTTAACACTTAAAAGTAAAGGTGAAAAAATCTTGTAATAATATCTGATTTAAAGTGACTGTTTGGTACAATAATTAGACTGAAAAATGAGGTAGTTAAATTGTTTTGACAGAAAGTCATCATCTAAACTTGAATGTGCCTTCTAGAACACAAGAAAAGTTGCCTATCAAAGATTTGTTCTAGAGTCTTGCTTCTACCATTCCTATTACAACCAGCTGCCTTGTGGTACTGTACAGAATATATAAAGAAGATTTGAGTCATCTACATGTGCAGCGTTTAAGTCATGCATAAACCCATATTTCCGCAGAAGTATAGCAATTAAAAAAAAGACATGTCGTTGTTAGCTTATGTTAATACAATGTCAAGTCTAGCAAATATAAGGTGGGATCACTGTAAAAACGCCCGTTTTTTAAAACATCTGCACCTCCCTGGAATTGTTCCTCAGTCTGACACGATTTCAAGAGGTGCTGAAGACAACAGGAGCTGGTGATGGTCAAACCCTAAATTTGCTTATCCTAGAAGATCATACTGGAAGATTAAGACAGCTAAAATATTAATTATACCTGGGGCTCCTGTAGACTGTATTCAGATTCTATAAAGAAACCTATATAGAGGTAGTTAAACAGGAAATAAAATATTGTAGTTACTATGTTTAAATTATTACTCAATAACAAAATAATCTACTAATATATAACACTATACAATATGCCAGTAAATGTGCTATATGAGTAGCTATAATATTTTGGAGTTTAAATATATACATTTTACAAAATATGCTGTTACAATGGAGGCCTTCACCACAATATCTGCTACTAAATTGATTGAGAAGACCATTGTCTATGTGCATTTTAAAGTGTATAGTTTAGTGAAGTGTAAAACAGCAAAGTTCTATTGTACTTTGGAAAAAAATGTCTTCATTACCTTTAATCCAACACTTCAATTATATGCATTGTAAATAAATTCCTTACTTATGGAATTGAACTAACTAATTAAAGCTAGGAGGTGCCAAAACACTCCCCAATCTTGGCCTACAACACAACGTGATAGTCTATCTCTCAGGGGGAGGGATAGTTCAGTGGTTTGAGCATTGGCCTGCTAAATCCAGGGTTGTGAGCTCAGTCCCTGAGAGGGCCACTTAGGGATCTGGGACAAAATCAGTACTCAGTCCTGCTAGTGAAGGCAGGGGGCTGGACTTGATGACCTTTCAGGGTCCCTTCCAGTTCTATGAGATAGATATATCTCCATATATTATTATAATCTCTTAAACAGAAATAGTTAACAATGCACTATTGACGTCTGTGACAAAGGACCACTACACAGAGTAAGGAGAAACCAAGCTTTTCACTGGCAACTTAATAAGGATTTGAACATAGATCCTGTAGTGAGAAATTTGTGCATTCATTTACTCTTGCACATAGGTCTGACATGTTCTGTTTGAAAAGACAAGGTGGCTGAGGTAATATCTTTTATTGGATCAACTTGGTTGGTGAAAAAGACAACTTTTGAGTTTACACAGAGCACTTCCTCAGGTGGAACAGATTGTTGAGCAGAAGTAAACATATATTTCAAGGGCCCATTCAAGGTGAAGCAACCCATTTACACTCTTCTAGTCAGAGGGGAGAAAAGGGCATCTGGGAAGACAGGGGTTGATAGTGGGTTATAGATTGTTGTAATAAGTAATGAAGTCAGTATCTCCATTCATTGCATGATTTTTAGTGTCTAGCAAAGTTATGAATTTATGCTTCCAGGCATGGGTGCTGGGGATGGGGCCACACCACCGGCATGGGTGGCAGGTATCATAAGCCTCTCCTGACCCAGGCCTTGGCCCTGCCCATTGTTGCACCCCAAGGCCCAGCCCTCACTTTCCACCCAAAGGCCACTGAAAATTAAAAAATTTTTATGATAGCTGTTAGACCCCCAAGTTGGGGCCCCAGGGCCAGACAACGGGTGCTCCGGCCTCCACCCCCCAATGGATTTTTCCCCCAGCCCCCAGAACTGCCACTGGTCACGTAGCTGCTCAGAAAGCAGAACTTGTAACAGGAAAAAGCAACCTTGTGGTCGGCCGGCCTGGAGGGACGAAGTTCCCCCACGACGGTTGCTTCCTGGGTAGGGATGCTGGGGCCCGATTGCCTCCCTTGTATGGGCATGAGCCACTCGCGACCCCGCAATTGGCTTATCATAAATTATGATGAAAAATTCGCTATATATTGCCGGCCCCCTCCCGGGGACGGGCGGAGAGAACTCGAACTTCTGTCGAACCGTACCCAGGCCTGATCAACCTGAAGATCTCTCTCGGCTCACGCGTTTCCTGAAGCCTAACCGCTTGCCGGCCGTAATGAAACTTTTGTGGTTTGTATGTGTAAGTAGAATTAGCTGTTAAGTATAACTGTGCTATTAGATAGGAGGCAAAGACTGATTCCAGCCGCCCCAAGGCTCCTGCTAGGGGAAACCCGTTGACCAGGAAACCTTGAAAGCAAGGGGGACCAGTCGAGCCTCACAATTTGTGTTTAGTGAGACTAGTTGCTGCATTTATGGTTACTAATAGCACCAATATCACTTTTACTAACCCCTGGAACAACCTGCATAATTACTGGGACTTAGAAAAGTACCAGGGCCAGCTTCTATTTATAATTGCAGTATTTGTATTATTTGTTCTGGTATTATATTGTAAGCCCAAGTTGTAACTAATCGTGTTGTCCCTTATCCTTATCTGTGACTCATTTAATAAACCCTCATTTTTTAACACTACGACTGATTGCTTGCGTTATCCCCGTCACTACCCTTGGGCACTTGTCACCCCCCCGAGGGCATCCAGTGATCGAACCTCCGCCCTACCCCAACGCTCATTACCCGGTAGATAACGGGCACCTGGCGGCCATATTGGTGGAGCGAGGGGCGAGAGCAATCCGTAATCAACATGGCGTCACGAACAGGATGCCTTCGGGAGGGTCAGTGCCCGTGGTGTAGTGGGGACCGTGAACAATCTGAGCTCGAGCAATTTCAACACCTACAATTTCACCAAGTGGCCAGCAGACAGTCTGCGAGGCCCACCCTAGATTGGATTTGTGTTATAGAGTCAGGGTCAGGGTCAAAAAGCTATACGACCTCATTAACCCTGCCGGCCGTAGGATGTCTCCTCCATTGCCATCCCACCATTAAATGTCAGCCGGCCGATAGTTCCCTGCAACCCCAGTGCACGGGGGTTGCGGATACTAGTCGGACCGAGACACCGTCAGGCATTTGGAAGGAGTGTAGCCGTATCATAAAAAGATCCGGGGCCACCGTTTCCAAACTTATACCCCCGCCCTGGGTACAGCCGGGCGATCCAGCCCACGGGTTGCTAGCCCAGTTAGTGAAGGAGTTGGAACAGACCAGGCGGTCAAAGAAACTTAGACCAGACGAGTATAAGTCGGAAGATGTGTCCACGGTCTTGTTCAGCGCACTGAACAAGGCGCTGGACCTCTGTGCGGTCCTTCATGGAAGCACTATATTTGCTGCTAAACAGGCCGCTGCTAACGGCACCGACAGCGCAGAATGTGAGATAAGTGGCAAGGAGCAGGAGGACGGGAGTCAGACTGGTAGAAGCCCACCCCCCTATGAAGCCCCCCCTTCAATCTATCCTGCTCTCCCCTCAGCCCCACCTGCGCCTGAGAAGGAGGGGCAGATGGAGGCAATGCCCGTTGCTATCACCAAAAGTAAGGTGGATTCTAATACAGGCCAGACGGTTACGACCACCGAGTACCGAACTCGCACTAAGGCGGAGTTGAAGGAATTCTTAGCAGACACGAGGCGCAGGGAGGGCGAGGCGCCCCTAATATGGCTGGGTCGCCTGGCCCTGGATCACGGGGTGGAGGTAGTAGATAAGGAAGAAGCCGCTGTTCTGGCCAAAACGTCCAATTGGTCGTCGGGGTTCCCGGGCCATCATCTCTTAGGAAATGGGGTCTGGCCGCTTACCACACCAGCCGCGGCCGCCCTAGCAATGAAGGGAAGTTTCAAGGGCATGTATATTCCCCCCGGCAGTATAAACACCCCCCACGAAGTCATATGGGCCATTGCCGGAGCGTCCATCGTAATGTGGGACCCACAAGCGACACCGTTAAATTTAAACCCGCAACAGCTCCGGTCGGGTGTCCCATTTATTTTCGTCGCAGACCCCACACAAATTCCGGTCAACCGGGACGCAGTGGACTTAGCCATAGATGGCGCCCCACTGATTGACACAGGGGGAACCCTGCTGTTGCATGGTTGGATTGGGCAACCCCTTATTACCTTATATGAGGCTATGTACCGTCTTCGAATGCCACCCGCCTCAAAAAACCCCATTTCAGCCCTTCCAGCTAAGAGCCCTGTTAATAAGGGTCAGCCTAAACACCCTGAACGAACCAAGGCTGAAAGAGCACTTTTTGGGTTCCTATTACATAAGGGGATCCCCAAGGAAGCACTGCGGAAGATGTCTGATATCCAACAGCAAGATTTGGGGAAACAGGATGGAAGGACTGGGACGACTATTTGAGAACAAAAAACGAGTAGAGGCCGGGTGCGCCCCGGCCTCCACAGAGACTTGGGATGACCGACCATATCACACCCTATTGGTAGCCGGTCCCAAACCCCTTCACACCCCTGTATCTTTTCTGTTGGACACCGGAGCTCAAATCTCCGTTATAAAACCCGATGTACCTCATGTACCCACAAGTTCTACTATGTTTATTCAGGGTCTTAACAGCATTGAAGAAAAGCCTGTAGTCTGCTTTACTCTGATTCACAAAGGGTATAAGCGGAAAGTTAAGGCTTTGTTGGGAGGAACAAATTTGCTGGGGGTTGGGGATATAAAACGACTGCGATTACAAAAACAAGTCTGTCAGGCCCTGCCTGTCACCCTGTCGCCCGATGCCTCCCCCCCTTATAGCCCCGAGCTTGTTAATAACAGTTCATGGAAATTTTCCCCTATTCCCACGAAGCCTGAAGGCATCCCCCTCATTAAGCAACTGCTCAACCAATTATTAAAGGAGGGACGGATAGCACAGGCAACCGCGTCAAACTATCTATCTCCCGGCGGGGGTATCCCCAAGCCCGGCAACCCCTCTGAATTTCGATTGGTCATCGACTATAGACAAGCAAATAGTCGAGTCCGACACCTCCCGTTTGCAGGCCCAGCCACCATTCCAGAAATACGGCAACAGCTAAGCGATGCCAGTGGAAGGTGGGCCTGCACCCTGGATTTAAAGGATATGTTCTATCAAATCCCGTTGGAGGACAAACCCCAAATCCTAAATTTCGCTTTCCAGGGCGCACAGTACCAGTGGAAGGTGTGCCCTCAAGGGTTCTGTAATTCCCCCGCCTTGGCCACGTCCGCTCTTGCAAAAACCTTAAAGGGGGTAGAAGCCACTGAGGGCACCACCATTCTAGCCTATGTGGACGACATAATCATAATTGGGCCCAACGAACACATAGTCCAACACGTAACTAACACCGTGGTAGCCGAACTAAAGGCCAATGGGTGGCGAATTAATGAGACAAAAAGCCACCTCGTGCCCTCTCAAAGCTTTTCCTTCTTAGGCCAACATTATGACCCCTGCAACTGTGGCCAACCCACCTCGGGAATTCTAGACCCTTGGGTAAAAGACCCGCCCGAGAACAAAAAGCAACTACAGAGACTTTTAGGCCTAATTAATTATCACCGACAGTTCATCCCAGATAAACACCTCGTAGACCTGGAAACGATCCAGGAACCCCTCTCGTCCAAGCGTAAACGGGAAATATGGAGTCCTGAAGCCCAAAAGAGCCTGGAACGAATAGCCACCTGGTTTGCCTCTAACCCACGGCTAGCGCGATATAAAAGGGACTCACCTTTTACCATTACCCTTTTCTTTACACAACATCACTATGGGTACTCAGTATCACAAGACGGGCAACCGGTCTATAACTGGGCCCGACGGCTCAAGGGCCCTCAGTATCGATATGGACCCATAGGACTTATGTTGCTAGCCGCAGGCGAGGCACGCATTTGGGCCCCGCTATCTAGTAAGGGAACCCTGATCGGCCCAGAGGTACACCTCATTCCTTGGCTCACGCGGCTGCCCCCCACCCCCAGTTTTCACGGGACCAGCCTAACGTGGCAACAGTTGTGTTATTTGGGGGAGATCACGTGGCGGGAATGGACTCTTAAATCGCTGCCGAACGATGTCCGATTCCCAGCGGCCTCGGAGCCCTTGTGTATAGAAACAAAATATGACCCCTGGATTGTGTCCGACGGGGGCACTTCCCCGACCCCCCGGGCAGGAGTTCTCTGTGCTAAATGCGACCACTTCCAGGTTGATCTCCTTCCCCCGGGTTCATCGGCCCAGCATAGCGAAGTCCATGGGGTCCTTCTCGCTGCCCAGCACGTCACCCAGGCCCATTCCGTTTCTGCTCAGGTCGTGTTGGGTATAGACTCACAATTTTGTCTTAGCATTCTCACGGGAGAGGCTAACCCCACAGCATTTACACCCCTGTGGGAGACTATTTTTAACCTCGTACGTAAGTTCTCCCGGCCCTGGTTTATAACCCATTGCCCGTCGCATCGTCCTGATTCTAACCCCCTTCACTCCGAATTGGATCACAAAATGAGGGAGATTCAGGCACCCCAACTGTGTCTGGGGCAACAGCCCCAGCTAAAAACCGACCCCTTCCTCCGATGGCTTCATGAGGATTGGGGGCATTTGCCTAGTGGCCGCCTATACAATCAGTTAACCCTAGGCGCCCGGGGAAAACCCGAGGTACGGCGGCAGGACTGCGAAAGAATAGTGCAGTCTTGCCTTAAGTGTGCACAAATCAGGTCCCAAAACCGCCCGCGTTACGAGCGGTGGGCGTACGCTGCAAAGTACTTTCCTCCCGGCGCGGTGTGGCAAATAGATTTAATGGGACCCCTACCTGGAGCCCGTCGCCACCCAAAGGCCCTGGTAGTGGTAGATTTGGGCTCCCGTCAAACTCACTGTATCCCCCTGAATACCACCACGGCTGCGGCTGTGGCTGGGGCGCTGCAACAGGTGGCCGCAGCATGGGGTGTGCCCTCCGAAGTTCAAGCAAATGGAGGACCCCCGTTTACCAGCAAGCGTTTCGAAGCATTAGTGCTGGGATGGGGGGCTTCCCTCCATATTCACTTGAAATATCACCCCGAAAGTAATGGCGTTGTAGAGCGGAAAATCGGAGTTCTGAAAACCATGATACGTTCAGTTAATCCCAACGTTGACTATAAGGGTTGGAATGCGCTATTACCACAGGTTCTTATCTCCCTCAATGCAAACTATTCTCGTTGGCCTGAAATCAGCCCCAGACCTAGAGGCCCCTGGACTCCCGTATATCACCCTGACCAACTAGTCTGGGTGGCTGAGCCACAGGCCTCAGGTCACCGAGAACCCTACGCTGCACAAATTGTAAGTGCAGGTAAATATCCCAATACCTATACGATTGTGGATGTCCAGGGCAACCACACCTTGGTCCACCATAACTGGATAAGCAAATGTTCTGAGTCAGGAGCGGACTAACGGGGGCCAATAAGGCCGCCTTCTGTTCTGTCTTACAGTTCACCATAGCGGCGGGAAGCCAGGACAACGATCAGAGGGGCCCACCTCTGCTGAACCTGAGACGTTCGTATCCTTTGGGCGAAAATACCCATCAGCTTCTGTTTGCAGCCTACTGGACCCAGGAAGCCCTGGGAGGAAACATCGACTTATCCTCGCTGACCTCTGATAACTGCCTTGCATGTTCCAACAGGCTGTCTGTAAATAGGCCTTTGTTTGATTTATTGCCGTTAGTGTTTAACTTTAGTAGTATTAATAATCCCCTTAATTGTTCTTCCCCCTTTGCTCAGTGGCTCCCTACCGTGCAGTGGACAGGTTGCACAAATGATCATTTTAACCCCATTTCCCCCCTTGTCTTCCCTATTTTTAATGAAACTAAAGCACGTCGCAGGGGCCCACTCCCCTTGTCACCTGGAGACTGGCCCAAGGCATCCCATTGTTGGCTATTCTTGGGAAATAATGTAACAAAACTACATTGGCTAGGCACGTATCCTTATTGTTCCCAAACTCAGGCCCTGGGTAACGTGAGCGACCCCAGCCCTTCTGGTATGAATGAGACAGATCCGCCCCCTGTTCCGGAGCCATGTAATGGCACCCCCCGCGACGACTTTTATAAGTCATTAAAGTATACCTATTTGTCTCACTCGATGATTAAGAAAACTTTCTCGCAGGGGGGGAAGGCGGATTGCCTTAGGCCCAACGCTAGGGCGAATTCAGGCGGTGCCTCCGTCAATGTAGGACAGTTGTTCACTCTCTCCCTGACTGACGGTGGGTTCCTCCTCAGACCCGGGCACTTTTGGCTGTGTGGCAAGGCAGCCTATGCGGCGCTTCCCCCTAACCCTAGAGGTATATGTACCATTGGCTCTATCCTGATAAAAGGAGGTGGTATTTATGTCAAGACCTGGCAGCCCAGTTCAGCCGGGCGGGTTCGACGTTCTTGGGGATGGTGGGAGAGGGCGAAGGGTGCGTTGTCCTCTGTAGTATCTTCAGTGGTCTCGTTTAACCCCGTGGGATATATGTTATTGCGTGAGCAAGTATTATTCCAATCGTTGGCTATTGAAACGCTAGCTAATACCACTGCAAGAGGCTTTACTTTAGTTAATCAGCGGCTAGGTGAATTAGCAGATTATTCTTTTCAGAATCGCTTAATGATACAATTCTTGTTGCAATCACGGGATTTTTGTGAAACCCTCGTATCTATGTATCCACAGTTTAAAGATAAGTGCTGTATCTCTCTTTCTTCTATCTCTGGAAACTTAACTGAAGTAATTGATGACCTTCAGGCCTTGGGAACCGCTGTGCGTGAGTCCAGGGAGACCTTTCGCTTCTGGTCATGGCTGGAGTGGCTGGACCTTGGTGCCTATAAGTCTTATTTCCAGTCCCTTTTTGTATCGCTCGTGGTGGGCCTCTGCCTCCTCTGCCTCGGGTGCGCTTTTGTCAAGGCCTGTGTTCGGCGGATGGTGGGAAGTGCCCTTATTGCCTCATCCACTGAGACACGCCCGGTCGTAGGAGGGGACGCTGACTCGGACACTGAGGTTTAGGTACATTGGGCGTTGTCGGCCGGAGCATGGGGGCATGTTAGACCCCCAAGTTGGGGCCCCAGGGCCAGACAACGGGTGCTCCGGCCTCCACCCCCCAACGGATTTTTCCCCCAGCCCCCAGAACTGCCACTGGTCACGTAGCTGCTCAGAAAGCAGAACTTGTAACAGGAAAAAGCAACCTTGTGGTCGGCCGGCCTGGAGGGACGAAGTTCCCCCACGACGGTTGCTTCCTGGGTAGGGATGCTGGGGCCCGATTGCCTCCCTTGTATGGGCATGAGCCACTCGCGACCCCGCAATTGGCTTATCATAAATTATGACGAAAAATTCGCTATATATTGCCGGCCCCCTCCCGGGGACGGGCGGAGAGAACTCGAACTTCTGTCGAACCGTACCCAGGCCTGATCAACCTGAAGATCTCTCTCGGCTCACGCGTTTCCTGAAGCCTAACCGCTTGCCGGCCGTAATGAAACTTTTGTGGTTTGTATGTGTAAGTAGAATTAGCTGTTAAGTATAACTGTGCTAATAGATAGGAGGCAAAGACTGATTCCAGCCGCCCCAAGGCTCCTGCTAGGGGAAACCCGTTGACCAGGAAACCTTGAAAGCAAGGGGGACCAGTCGAGCCTCACAATTTGTGTTTAGTGAGACTAGTTGCTGCATTTATGGTTACTAATAGCACCAATATCACTTTTACTAACCCCTGGAACAACCTGCATAATTACTGGGACATAGAAAAGTACCAGGGCCAGCTTCTATTTGTAATTGCAGTATTTGTATTATTTGTTCTGGTATTATATTGTAAGCCCAAGTTGTAACTAATCGTGTTGTCCCTTATCCTTATCTGTGACTCATTTAATAAACCCTCATTTTTTAACACTACGACTGATTGCTTGCGTTATCCCCGTCACTACCCTTGGGCACTTGTCACCCCCCCGAGGGCATCCAGTGATCGAACCTCCGCCCTACCCCAACGCTCATTACCCGGTAGATAACGGGGACCTGGCGGCCATATCGGTGGAGCGAGGGGCGAGAGCAATCCGTAATCAACAATAGCAACTCTCACGCTGTGCAAAGGTCAAATATAGATCAGTACACTATTTGCCAATGCTGTTTTCTTAGTAAGATGTGCTTAATATAACAAGACAAGCATGTATTTTCAAGATCTAATTTAACTGACAAAAACTGTACTTAAGGAAGGACAAATGGCTGATTTCATTAGGCAAAACTAACTTTGTATGATGAGAACTTCTGCACTGCATTGTTACTAGAAATCAGTACATCTTCCATCCTAAGAATTTTTTAGAGATACACACTGAAATAACATTCTTCAGAGGTGCCTAATAAGAGACTCAGAAATCCATAATTAAGCACCTAAATATAAGTGGCCTGATTTTCAAAAGTGCTGAGCTCCTTCAAATCCCACTGAAATCAACAGGAATTGCTCTACACCTTGAAAATCAGGACAATGTATTAAAACATCAAGAATCATTTTATTTTACTGGATTACGGCTGCACGTTAATGTTTTACCTAAGACAGTGTAACAATGTAAAAGCAGGGATATAAATTACAGCACACTGTTCAGCAAAACAGCTACATGAACTAATTCTACAGGAAAGAGAAGACTGATTTCAGAATTAGAAACCAGCTATATGAAAAAATGCTCGTTAACACCAGCATGAGATGCAACCTGGGGTAAAAAGTCAGTTTACAAATTACCTTCCACTTCAACTTCTATATTTATTAAAGTGCTGTCAGTGCATACCAGGATGTAAAGAACAAAGAGGAAGACACAATCTCTGTCCAAAGAGTTTAGAATCTAAAGTGGACAGAGAGACCTCAAAATAGAAATATCATACAAATGCGACAGATTCTCAGATTGGTACACCACCACCATTGGTCTTAACAGAACTTGTGGTGTTCTACAGGAGAGAATTCCTATATGCAACAAAAGGCAAACAGCAACTGTAATATCACAACGAGGAACACTTCAGGTCATCTCTATTCAGTCTTCGATAGTAACTGCAAAATTATTCTGCACTCCCTATTTCTCCACATAAGATATCTGAAATGGGTTTAATATATTATATAGTCTTATTTATGTGCACACTGTACAATGCAATACAATTCACTTTTACAGAACATCCTTAATGCACAAAATTATAAAAGGTTCATCAAGACAGCAAATCACTTACTAAAGCAAAAAGGAAAAAACTTCAAGATACAGTTGAAGACCAGATTTAATTCTGGCTTGAAGAAGGATGATGAGTAATCATTTGCACCCTCTCTCCAGGTTGAAGATGAGTTCATCCCGAGGTCACAGGGCTGATCGTACATTTCACTGACGTGATAGCTACTGTCCCCTAGAAATGTGATTTTACATTTATAAAAAGCAGCAGCAACATCGCATCCAAGGCAGTTTGTCCGTCTCTGCAGCTCCCACTAGCTCCTTTCCTCTTCTCCAGTACTCCCAATGCTCATTACCTTCCTTTCTTGCTTCCTCCCCTCCCCTGCTTGCCTCTTTAGCTGTTGCTCCAGTTTCATCCCCATGCTGTTCATCCATTGCATAGTGTTTTTTTTCCTATTAGCCACCTGACTCATCCAGCTACCTCCTTTGTCTGCACGGCTGGTTCAAGCAAATCTGAGGCCCCTAACAAAAAGTTGTTCAATTAAGCTAAAAGGCCCAAGGTCCAGCATATTACCTGATCAAAATTCCTGCGCCATACTAGACATGGAGGGAGGGTTTCATCAGTCCCAGAGGAAGCAGGGAATGGGCACTGTATCCAGGACTGATGTGTACATTTGTGGAGAAAGTTAAAAAAACAGTGAATAGAGAGTTCTTGTTAAACAGGAAAAAAGTGTGGGAGCCTGTGATGTGCCTGAGCTCTAATACAGGAGAAAGCATCCTGCTTCTATAGGCACATGCACTAGTTACAATCCCCACAGAACACTTGGCAATAAGCGATTTGTGTTTCACACCACGCGGCACTGGAACATTGGCCGTAGATATCACACAAGCAGTAGTACCCTCTCACTATACCCTCAGCCCTTCATGCCCTCTGTGGCTGTAAACTTGGCAGCACTGCCTGTATTAGCCCATCTCACTTACTTCCCTCCCAGGTACCACTGACCTTTCCTACCCCAGAACCTTTGGGAAAAGATCCAGTTGTGAAAGTATTAACTGTTTGATTCTATGAGACCAGACTTTCAGATATGACCCTTAGCATTAGGAAACTCTCTATAACAAAGAGTTGAGAAACAAGTGTGTGCTTAAGCTTTGATAACGTAATTCAGGGGTTGTTGTTTATAACAACTGATAGCTAAAGAGAAGCAGAGCAGAAGTGAAATAAAATATAAACTTTCAATGGTCAAAGTTCAACTGTTAGTCAACTGTTACCCTTCTCATCTCTAGCCTCAACAAGTCAGACACCTCCTTTACCAGAACAAGCAGTAAGACAAGCAAAGACAGAATATACTCTTGTGGGAACAGTCCTGAAATAGGAGAATGGATCAGCGCTAACCCTCCTTTCACTTCTAATGTCTAAGATTCTATTATTGGAGAGCATTTTATAAAGAGCCCTATGAAATGTACTGCATTCTTTATAACAATACATATTGTTTTGCTCACTTTAGGCAGGCTTGATGCATAAATTGTATACATCTCATTAACAGACAAAGGCATTTTAAATGAAGTAGCAAATATTCCCCTTTGTCTACTGAAAGCTCTTTGCAACTTGAAGCAAATTTTATGGGTAAAGCCTCAGATAATATGTATAACATGCTCTATTTTCATTGTATAGGCTCCTCATTAAAGTTTAAAATGTTCCTTCTGTTTCTGCCACAAAACACAGTAAGATTGGAAAAAAATTTAAAAAACCATTTTGCTTCGTAGTCATTTTGTGATTAATTACTTGCTTAGTTATGGATCATAAACAGGTGCAGGAAGTTACTTTGAAAGTAATGCTCATTTTTGTAGGTGAGCAAAGTTCAGTTACTAAATAAATGCCTAATATATATTTATAAGCTAAATTATAATGGATCCCTCTTAACTCATCTGATTTTATCAGGTTAAAAAAACAAAACAGAACACAGACCCTTCAAGGACATGTACATGTAGCTTTTTCAGCGCTAAAATTGTGTCAGGACTGAGACTAGGTGGGTCACGATGGGCCCTCTGTCTGAAGGAACTTCCTCTTGTTCCAGCAGCTGAATGCCAGTATTGGTCTGCAATTTAGAGATGAATAGGGAGATGGAGAAAAGACAAAGGTTTTCTTTTGGGGGGGGAGGGGGAGGAAGGGAAGAGGCAACCAGTAGAATTCATTCTAAACTGTAAAAGGATTCCGAATTCCTAAAATAAGTCTGTGTGTATTCACCACACTTTGCTATGAAAGTGATACACTTCAGATTTGACTTGTGAAGAGTTCACTTTAAAAAAGGCAAATGTAAATATGCAGGGTAATTTTATATTAATGTGATAAGCTGAAAAGAAATGTTCATGTTGTGTAAAATTCAGATCATGGATTTCTAGCGTTCATGAGCTCTGGTTCTGAGGACATACCTGACACTGGAACTATTTTAAGACTGGAATTGGACTAACAAGGTTAAATCTGAATTTTTTTTAAAAATGTGTTATTAATTTGTATTATAGCATTTAGAGACCCCTACTAAGATTAGTGACCCGTTATACAAACACATAGTAACAGGTAGTCCATGCCCCAAAGATTTTAATATTTAAATAAGACAGAAGATAAGAGAAAGAAGGTATTACTAGTCTCATTTTACAGATAGGGAACAGAGGGTACAAAAAAGTTCAAGTGACTTGCCCAAGGTCACACAAAAATTTGTGGCAGATCCCAGAGTTCCAATCCAGTGTTTTAGTCACAAGATCACCCTTCTGATTATAAGATTTTTATATTCCATAGGATTTAAAAAAACCCTTTGGAAAACCACAAAGTTTGATTTAAAAAATCTCCAGTGGATTTCCATAGTGATTGTAACAGAGATAAGCATCTGAATTTTTGGGAGTTCAGAGAAACATCACCTTTGGAAGTTCATCCATCAGTTTTAAATGAGATTTTTTTAAAAAAATGATTATAAATAATAATTTGTCCTGCATTTGGAAGGAGAAAGGTTAAACTGTCTGTCATGAAGGTCACTTGCAGAGACTGGTGTGAAGCAACAAGCCATGTTTTATCTAATTTGTCATCCAGAAAATAAATGTTGTTAGGTAAGGAAAACCTGTCTTCCTGATTCGGAGAAAGCAATCAGATAACATATAACTGACTCTCCTCAAGAGCCAGAAAAAATCCAGAGACCTGGAAAGTTTGGACACAGATTCAAGAGATACCCCAAATTCTGGTAAAAGGGAACTGAACTGTTCCTTTTACTCCTGGCCCAGAGGGCACTGAATTGTTAGTGCTTTCCTTGCTAGAGGACTGAGTTGCTTCCATTTCCCTGGATCTGAGACACATTTTGAGGTCTGAGGCCATGTCTACACTAGCACTTATGTCTGCAAAACTTTTGTCACACAAACAGCATGACAGACAGGAATGGCAGAGTCTTGTTTCTGCCCTAAGTGATATCAGACAGTGAGTAAAGGATTCCGAATCACAATTGCCTGGAAGGAGCTACTCGTGTCTCTCTTTTCAGGAGTATTTACACAAAACTTTTGAGGGAGCAAAAATTATATATAAGAAAATATGTATATATTCAGAAAGGCAAACCCAGTCTTCAATGCAATTTTTAATTTTAATTACAACAGATGTAACAGACTGAAAAATGTCAGCACAATCAAGAGCACGACCAGTCATTTATTCAGTCTAACTTCTGTGTGAGATGTATCTTAGTACTCCCTAACCATTTACACTCTTCCTCCCAGCAACAGTATTAGGCTCCAATTCTGCAAAGACTTATGCATGTTCCATTGATGACTCATGGTAGTAAAGCAAAGCACATGTGTAAGTGTTTGCAGGGTCAGGAACTAATACCGGAGTGCAAAGCTTACACCTTAATTTCGTAGTTTCCATCAGTTTATCATCTATTTTTTCAGTAAAATATTCCAGAAACATTACTGAAAATTTAAATTATGATTAAAAAATATGCAAATAACTGAACTGAGGAAAAAAACATTGAAATATAGGTTTGTCTACATGATGTTTTAATGTACTCCACCTGGGATGTAAATTCTAGCGCCCATCAGTATGTCATGCACTAACTGACCTATATGGATCCTGCGAGCACACACTAAAAGTTCCCTACTTTCTGTAAATGTAGTACTGTTTGAAATGGAGACTAGGGAACTTTTAGTGTGCACCAGCCGGGACCCACATGGACCAATTAGTGCTGGTGCACACTAGACATGCTGGTGCATGCTATCACACCATGTAGACCAGCCCACATTAAAACAAGCAGAGAAGGGGAACTAATTCCACAGCATGGCATAGACAGTTTTACTCAAAGCTGTAGAATATTTTACGTACCTAATCAAAAGACTTCATTTGTCTATGGGAACAAAACAGTCAAATTAAGGGGTAAGTATAAAAGACTCATTCAAAACATATTACAATTTCAAAATGTTTTATTAGAATTGTCAGATAAAATATTTAACAAGATTATTTCTTAATGTGTGTGAGATTTACAGCTAATAGTACTTTTCCAGTGATACTTTCTGTAAGGAAGATAAGACAAGAGTATTTAAAGACAAGAGTATTTTAAGAACCTTTTGTTTTCCTGATTAATGCTTCCATCACATCCCACTGCTCATTGGTAACCTACATAATATAAGAAGAAATAGCATTTCACTTGAGTCTGTGTACAATTTTATATAAATTTTTAAGTATGTTTGTATGTAAATAGTATGCATGTAACTTACTACCTTTCTCAGGTCATTGAACTCTCCAGCCATAGAAACATATTCTCCACCATCCAGTCTAATAACCTAGGGGAAAAGGAAGCAATGCACTTAAGATTGGTGCTTTTTTATTAAAAATTATTGGTGCTTATTTATTATCCTGTATCATTAGCATTCTCATATATCAGGGTTCGGAAACACCAACCTCAACTTGAACAAATTCAGATTTAAAAAATACACTCAAAATAAATGAATGCAACACTTCTTATAAGAGGCTCTGTGCTTTAAAACCATGCAGGGGTCTCAAACATGCAGCCCCGCGGGCTGAGTTATTTCCTGCAGCCCGCCATAGCTCCCCTCACCCCTGGTCCCCCCCACCTCCCCCGCCTCAGCCCCCCCAAGCATGCCGCATCCCTGCTTCTCCTCCATCCCTCCTGGAAAGTCCTAAGCGGCAAACAGCTGGACTTTCCAGGGGGGGGGGGTGCGGAACGGGGATGCGGCGCATACATGGGAGGCGGCAGAGAAGAGGTGGGGCCAGGGTGGGGATTTGAGGAAGAGACTGGAATAGAGACAGGAAGGGGTTGGAACAGGGGTGGGCTTTTGTATCTTTGTATGAAAAGGTGTCAGTGGTGCGGCCCACAGGCCAACATACTAGTGCTCATGGTGATTTGAGTTTGAGATCCCTGAGCTAGAGTGAAGTATAATTAAGACTAAGAGTTTGTCATGGATATTTTTAGTAAGAGTCATAGAGACGTCATGAGCAATAAAGAAAAATTCACGGAAGCTGTGACTTGTCTGTGACTTTTACTAAAAATACCCCTGACAAAATGAGGATCTGTGGGTCCCAACACCGTTTGCAACGGTGCAGCTATGTAGCGGCTAGGAGCTCTGGGAACCCCCACTGCAGGTTGGGTGTTGTAGCTCCAGGATCCCCCGCAACCCACATCTGGGAGCTGTGGGGGCCGAGCCGCCTGCAGCTTCAGGGGTTCCCCCCCACTTGCGGGGGTTGGAGCTGTGAGGTGCCCCCACTCTCCTGCTGCTCCTGTGGGCCAGGAGCTGCAGGATGCTCCCACTGCCAGCAGTTCCAGGGGCCTCCACCACCCACGGTGGCTGGCAACTCGGGAGCTCCCCTGACACCTGTCTGGAGCTCGGGGGTTTCCCCGCTGTCAGGGGCGGCTGGGAGCTGCAGGGTACCGCCGCACATGGGGAAGCTTGGAGCTCCGGGGACCCTGCAGCTCCCGAGTGCCACAGGCTGAAGTCATGGAGGTCACTGGAAGTCACAGATTCTGTGACATCAGTGGACATCACAGTCACTGATGACTTCACAACCTCCATTACTAAATCGTAGCCTTAAATATAATCAACTGACTAGGTTACAAATGAACCTAAGGTTTTCAAATTAGCAATTTCTCTTGCTTAACCTCTCAAATACTCTACAGCACCTAAAGCTTCTTTAAAAATTCTTACCACCACTAAGATCATCATCTATAAGCTTAATACTGCTTACAGCATGAACCAGAATAATGAAAACGTACTGCTCCAGTAACCCAACTTGCATATTCACTACAGAGGTACGTGGCAAGATTTGCAATTTCTTCTACAGTTCCCAGACGGCCACAGGGAATCCTCCCAATCATTTCTTTCTCAAATGTACCTGTTGGGTCAATACGGCTAAAAGCACCCTACAGAATTTAAAAACAAACAAAAACATTCAGCAAAATGTTATGAGTAACTAGAAAATAAATTCAAATTAAGATTTGATTCCTGGTTTCAGACTTAATACATAATCTAACAGTTAGTAGGAGTGTTGTGACAATCACATGCTTATTAGTGGGGTGGGTTAAGAGAGAACAGGAGACAAAGGTCAAATTCTGGTGTAAATTCATTCAACCAGTTACATCAGAATTTAACAAAGCAGTTCATGGTATTCAGCAGTGACCCTTCTACACAATTATAGAGCAGTAAAGAGAGGCTCTAGTAAGCGTTTGTACATTTTTTCTGAAAACTTGCAGGATAAAGAAAAATGAGAATTCCTCAGGGATACTATAGAAATGTAGGGGAAACTTAAACCAAAATCATACGAAGCACAGAATAACCAAACTGAAAAGCAAGTATCCTTTAATCTTGCTGAACAGGAACAATTAACAGAATACATCTAGATAGCTTTGGGCTTCAAAGTGCATTTGAATATCTGGGAACAGTGCAAGACATAGGTGAGCCTGGGGAGAAAAACCTCACTCAAATGGACTCTTACTAACAAGAATAAACTTCACTGAGCAAAATCAGAAACCTAAGAAAACATATGTGAAGTCAAGCAAGCGTAGTGCTATTTAGTAAAACATATCAGTAAAATAGTAATATAACTGCTTAATGATCTTATTTTTTTAAATACTAGGTTATATATCTAATAACTTTGCACTGATAAAGGGCTTTTCTTTTCCTCCTACGTTACTTAAAAGAAGTGTTTCCCAAAGAGTGGGGCCTTCCCCCAGGGCAGGTGGGGGGAGAATATAGATAGGCCTCTCAATTGTTCTCCAGCATATCAGCTTTCATTAAAAAATAAGTCTCCAGCTATTACAGTTGAAGAGAACCTTGAAAACATGACTCACTAACACCTGACGCAGCAATGCCTGCCTTCAGTCGTAGAGAGCCTGAACAATAGCTCTGAAGCATGAACTGCTCCACTACCTCAGATACAATGATGATAGTTAATGTAAAGTATTTAATTCTTCATAATATTTAAACTTGAATATCTACACAATCTGCTCTAAGTGACGAAGGGGTGGGTTTATTTCCTCCCCCCTCCACACACTTCTGCTTAGGAAGCAAAGCCCAAATTGCCCACGAGGGCATCTATGCCCACTTGAGAGGAAGCCAAGGCCAAGAACTATGATTAACATAGTTAATGAGCGTGAAACTGTTTGAGAAAAAAATTAAATGTCACCACTTAGCACATGCAACTAGAACTAAAAATCGCTGTGAAGTGATACTGTAAACTTGAAAATAAATGTTTTATTTCAGTTTTAAATAATAAAGTAAGTTGTATTCAATCATCTAGCATTCAGTATTGACTAGAGAGTTGCACCTTTGTTGTATCTGTAGGCCAAGCATACTGTTTCCACCTGGGGCTCCTTGCACTGCTCCCTTATCCCTACAAGCTTCCCGTTCGTCAGCCTCCCGTCCCCCTCTAGTTCAGGGACTCCCTACAAATCCCCCACTCCATCATTCATGCCAGGGGCACTGTGTGCTCCTCAGGTCTCCCTTCGCCCATACCACTGTCTCTCATGCCAGGGGCTCTATGTCTCCCCTATTTGCTCTCCCTCTTCCATGCTTTCCCTTTCCCCCTTTTCCATACCAGTGACCATTTGTTCTCCTCCCTGCCACCCAACCAGGACTTCTGTGAACCTCCCCATTTTCCATACCACTCATTTCATTCTGTCTGGCACATAAGTCATTCATGATGTCAACATTTTTAAACTGTTCTGGGAGGATCAGCAGAACTGAGATGGTGGGTATTATTATACTGCAAGGCATTAAGGGTTGTCATCAACCAGTTCTTTGATGTATACACAATTGCAGAGGAGGTTGAAGCTGCTGGTTCTGCTAACCAGATGCCAGAGGCCTGAGTGTCCTCCAGTTTCCTCCTTCCAGTTCTCCTATTTTCACCAAAATCAATAGGGTTCTACCCACTGATGCCTACAACATTCCCTGAAATTTTGGAATTGATTGGACGTGGCACTCAAAAGAATTACAGACAAATAAATGCCACAGAATTTAATGTAAAGCCTTGCTTTCCTCAAACAAGTGTGTCATTTCTTAAAATAAAAATTGAAAGACCTTTTTAAAAATACAATTTCATTTCATTTAACTTAAATTCTAAAACGAGAGTAAACCTTAAATAACCCTCAGAGGAGCTGAAGGGAGGCATGAAGTTCCATTTTCCTTTATTGGGAGAAGGGAGGCTCACCTTTTAAAAGTTTGGGAAAATACTATCCTAAAGCATTTTACAATTACTCTCATTTCACAGATAGGGAGAATAAACCACTGAGAGTATAACCGACTTGCTCGATGTTGCACAACACCGTTGGATCACTGGAGAAACCAAGTTTGGTCTTATCTATGCTGAAAGGATTATAGTAAGGGTTACACTATCTTAAAGCAAGTATGCATGGCATAGCATATCCAGACTTGGAATTATTAGATTTTTACTGGTAAATGTTGATATACGTCTGTGATGGGGTGAGACCCCCACACCAGCTATGCAAGAGTGGAATTGAGCCAGGAAGGCCCAATCAGTTAAATATGCTTCAAATAGGGGAGCTTTTGGCTGCAGGCAGCTAATTAGGAACAGGCTCACCTGTGTAGGAATACTTGGGCTCTATAAAGCCAGGAAGCTGGCAAGCAATAGGGACAGCTGCTGAGAAAGGGTAGTCACTTCCTGGGAAAAGGCTTTCTGGAGCTGGTACACCCAGAGAGAAAAGGGGAACCAGAGAGTAGGAAGCAGTAGGGAAGGAACAGAAAGGGCAGAGAGAGAAAGCCCAGAACTGCCGAGCTAAGGGTCCCTGGACTGAGGAGTAGAGGGCAGGCCTGGTTCCCCTACCAGCTACTGAGGGAGTTGCACTGGGGTAGTGAATGAGAAGACTGTCTAGGACTGTTGATGGTCTGAACTCCGGAAGGGGAACACAGAATGATCTAGCTGGAGGAGTAAGTCACAAAGAGAATGCTGCGGGTCCTAGAATGAGAGGAGCTGCAGACCAGAGTCAGAGTGATGGCATACAAACTGCGGACAGGAGCACTAGCCTTCAGAGTTAATCCCCAGAGTAACCAGGAGGAGGCGCTAGATTAGGGATGAGTGGAGCACTCCATGACATCAATTTCACTGTACACACACAAACCGAATAAAATATATTTCCATCAATTATCAAAATTTACAGATAGGCAAAGTAAAAAATGCTGTTTGAGAACCCTCTGGAGTTTGATGTAAGACTATTTTGTATATTTTGATATGGTAACAACTTGTGTTAACAGTTATAAAACTAACTTTTTAAACCTCAACATCTAATGTAATTAAATAATTATTGTATGTCTGCCATAAGTTCCCACAATTGTGAAAATTTAAGAGAAAAAATAAGAAAAGCTGAAAAAAACAATTTTGTGCAACTGTGAAAATATCAATAAAATATATAAAATGCTTTAAAACAAACATTAATATTTCCATCAAAATTATTACAAAAATAAAAATCAATTTCTACCAGGCCTAAGTACATGTAAGGTCATGTCTCACTTTTTAATGACAGAAATGTACCTTTGTTCTTATTGGACCTGGTTGGATCACATTGAATCTCATGCCATATTTACCCCATTCAGCTGCAAGAGACCTAAAAATTCATTAATAGAATGCATAAATATTTCAAATAGCATGTTGCCTAATGTTATTCAGGATGTAATTCAGAATCAAAACTGGGAAGTATATATGTCAAATTTATAAACACTTTAACATTTGAATCCTGACCTATGTACTGGTAGATCTTTTTTGAAATATTGTCCTTTTTTTGTTACTGAATTTTAATCTTCTCACACATGGATCTGATGTTATATGAATTAGCGAACTGACAAATACAGTAACACCCATTTGAAGTATATATTGCATATAAAGCATATATTCATGACCATCATTGGGAGTTAGGTATCTATTTCCCTTGGGCACTTCAGAAAATCCCACCAGTATACACTTGTGGCAGATCGCCAATATAATTCTCAAACCAAGTGTTTTAGGGAAAATAAGATAACCAAACCCCAACTTCTAAAGTGTTTTACAAAGCAGAGTAAGCAGTGCAGTTTTCCTTTTATGAAAAATATTATCTTTGCATATGCTGTTTCTTTAAAGGTGCTAAAACATCTGGTGTGGTAAACGAATAAGGTGGCTAGTCTCTGAAATACACACAAGTCACACTCAACTTGTATGAAAAAAGTGTACACTTCTGCTTTGCTCTGTATCCCTTATTTGCTTTGTTTTTCTGGAGAAATAAATCACACCTGACCTACTTATATTTTCAAACATTTCCATTTGATTATCTCTACTGAAGTGTAGCGGCTGCACTGTCTGTTGGTATCATCTACTTCCCTATAGCTGCTAATCACAGATGTCTTCGTTTGGGGAATGAATACGGATATCTGTTTAATGCTATTAAAGGAATTATTGCAGATAGTCCTGATAAAAATCTAAGCAGCAGAATCCATGGAATTGAGTAAACTATTTATTGATCTCTTTTTGCCCTAGTAAGATGGCAAAAGTAATAAAACTTAAATACTTCTTTCCATGAGAAGCTGTGATAGTAGCAACTGCTTTCTTGTTACGTAAAATGGAAGCTAAGGAGTTCATTTATGATCCAGTCAACTAGCTTCATTTTGTCAGACTGACAGGATGTGGATAAAGAACCAAATCGGCCCAGTCTGGGAAATGTGAAGATAAAGCATTGGTATGCTCAACTACTCACTTGCACATTGCATCTACCCCAGCTTTGGCAGAGGCACTTGGTGACACAAATCCAGACCCACTCTCTGCATAGATTGTTGTAATAGCCAAGAATGCTGCCCCTGTAAGATGCAAGAAGATAACATTTTTAAACACGCAGGACGAGCTACAAATCTTAAAATTAACAACAACAAGTATTAGAACAGTACTGGTGTTTGCATCATCTCTGTTTTCAGGGATTTAACCTTCAGCTGCAAAACAGAATTCAAACAAGTTTGGCTCCAGCTGTTCTTTTCATGTTTGGTTCTTCCTGTCCCTGAAATGAAAGAGTTATTCCACATATACAAATGCTTTTTCTTGGTGGTACTTTAAATCCCAGTACTGCATTTGGAATTGTGCAAGTAGGCCCTTGCATCCATAGAGTCCCACTGACACTGAACTTATGCCAGTAAACCCCTTGCAGTGTACACAAGGCATGAGCCAGGTTACTATACTCGTGATACTTCTTGCTGTCCAGGCCTTAGGATATATCCATATTGCAATCAGAGGTGTAATTTCCAGCTTGGGTAGATGTACACGTTAGTTTTTCTTGTGCTAGTGTTCTACAACCAGTGGCATAGATGCAATGGCACAGGCAACTGCTTGGGCTGGCTGCCTGAGTACAATCCCATCTGAGATCCTAGATATGTACTCTGGCGGATAGCCTGAGCCGCTGCTCATGCTGCTGTGGCTGCATGCTATTTTTAGCTTGATGAAAGCTAGGGAGGGTGTCTTCCCAAGCTGGGAATTACACCTCCATCTGCAGTGCAGGTATACCATCAGTTCTCAGGCAGCTATTTTTGCTACAGCTTCCATCAGTTGCCCACACTTCCTGACTGAAAGGGCAGGACATAAAACATCAATGTGAACAATTATTAATTTCAGCACAGTTTTAAATTACGAATTGCAGTAGGGGTCTTGAGGCTGAAACCGAAGTTTATTCTAGTGCCCAGAGATCTCTTTTCTTAGCAGATTACAGTAACTCATACTACAGCAGAAAATATACCCAAGTTAATCTTGACAATTGTACTAATCTTGCTATTAGTGCCATAATGAGATCTCACAACAAAGACTTATTTTTATAAAATACATTAACAGACATTCAGGTAGAATAGCAATTATCAACATAAATGAATGATGTAATATATTTTGTTTGTTCATTCATTTTCTTTTGTAATATTCAGTAACTTAAAATAGCTTGCCCAATCATTAGTGTGTACCTACTTTAGTTGAGAAAGGGAACAAAACATTAGCCATAAGTCCCTGGTAAAGAGACCACTAGTTCCCTATGCTAGTGAATGTAAAACTAAAAATATTTTTAAAAATACTATAGGTAGAATAATGATTTTAATTATGATTGTTGCTCAATGGACATTAATAACATTTTATGTCTTGGGGATAGCCTATATACAAAGACAAAGTAAAGTAACTCAGTTAAATATTTATGGTGAGAAATTCACAGGAGAATTAAAATTAAAACCAACAATATAAGCTAAATGGGCATTAACAGATATGCCTGAGGATATCCTGCAACAATTAGCCTTACAGAAATGAAATTCTTCATAGAGACTTTGAACAGAAAAAGAGACAACCCCCATCCCAACTAACTTTAAAATCTATTTTGATGTGGATATAAATTATCCATAGTTAGTAGACTACAAGGGATAGGTTTATTAAGTAAAACCAGGTGCCCGCAGCTTAGAAGCCGCAAGACTGATATTTACCGGGTACTGTCAAGGCTCAGTGTTTTATTTCTATGTATTTCAGTTCACTCTTACAAGGTGTATGTGTAAATGTATCAGTTCAATAAAAGGCCATTATCCAATTGTTTTTGCTATCTCATGTGTTAAAATTTAAAATAATGTTTAAATAAAGAGGCAATGGACATTTGTATTACAGTAACACTTATATGCCCCAACAGAGACTGGGACCCCACTGTGTGAGATAGCATACAAATGCACAGTAAGACATTTCCTGCAACAAAGAGCTTAAAACTAAATAAAGCGTGTACTATTTACAAAAATAGTTTTAATGTAAATCACATTTTGGACCTAAAATACATGTTAGTGTCCCTGTAACAGCTGAGATGTATGCCAGCATACTATTACTAAATATCTGTTTACAGTAGCACTCACAATGTCCTATGTGCATCCCAAACATTCAAGAAAGAACGGTCCCTGCTCCAAGGAGCTCATAGTGTAAGGACAGGCAAATAGACATAGGTTAGGGGAAGGGAAACAACAAATAGGGAATTTTAAAAAATATAAATATGAGATTCACTGAAGGTAGCATGGCAGAAGTGGGTCTCTTAAGAGAGCCTTAAATGCAAACAGGCCTTGCATGCAGGGGCCATGAAGAAGGAAGCAAAACTGTAAAAGACGATAACTAACTGGTGGCCAAGGGTGTGGACACTATTAGAATAGAGAGGCAAGGTAGAGGGATGCCATGAAACTTAATAAGGATATATAGAGATGGAAAGAAGTACATGGAGCTTTGAAGGAGGCAAGAAGCTTAAATTTAATGGGATAGGAGATGGGGAGCCAGGGAAGGTAACTGAAGAGGACATTGACAAGTTCCTGTTGTGAGACAAGGAAGCTGACTTTAATGGCTGCAATGTGTACTGACTAAAGGAAAGCAAGGTATATCTTTGGAAGACCAGAAAAGAAGCTACTGAAGTAAAATAGGCAGGACATTAAGAAGTCCCAACGGAAATTTGTCTGTGAGAATGGATCTTGGAGATGCTGAGTAGGAAGAAGATATTAGTACCTAAGTGTTACTGGACTAACTGTACATTTCTAGAATGCACTGCATGTGGCACATGAAAATACTATTTGATCAGAGACCGTAACATACTCTAAAGAGCGTATACACAGCTTTGTAACTTAAAACTGTAATCATCAATATACAGCAATAGCACAGCAAATTCAAGGCATCGTGGATACTTTTTGGAGTAAAGTTGTACTACGCTATCATAAAGACTAATCTCAATAAATCTGACCAGATTCGCGTTTTTTGTAATTATGATTGTAGTAACGGATTTTTGTTCAAGTAAAATACAGGAACAGGCCTTTATGCACGCTATTAATTTTCATGCTCTAGATGTGGCTTCTTCCAGAATGCTTTTCCTATATCCTTCTGGAATAAATGTATATTTTGGGTAACGGAGGAATAGAAATAGTCAAAAGATAAGGTGGTTCACATATGTATAGTAAACTACTCAATATTCATGTACAGTGAGGAGACTATGAATTTTATAATTAGCACAAAAACAAAGGAAGAGGATGCACTTCATTCTTGAATTAAGTCTATATTCTACTGGCAATTTACTATTTTAAATGTTCCCCAGGAAAAATCCAACAGAAATTAAAATATTTTATTCTCAAGGATTCCTTGAAGCACACAAAAAGAGGCAGTTATAGGCAGATACATTAAAAAGATCGTAATGAAGATCATAACGATATACAGCAAAACATACGAAGAGATGATTTTGGCTATTTAAAGACTAATTTTAAAACTACAATCTAATGAGCAGTAAAAATGGTTTTGGGTATGAAAGACAGAGCCTGACACAGTGAATGCATAATAATTAAGAACATATTTGGGAAAGTTTACTGTTAAAAAGGAAACACTTTTCTTCTATTCTATAATTACAGACTGTGTTAAAGCAACAAAAATATGAAATTTTAGAATGAACAAGTCCATCTGATCAGGCAGCTAGAGAAATGCAACACAAATAGGCTTTGCAGAATTCAATTTTTATTGTTTATATTTGACAGATAATATCAATGTCTATTTTTAAGCATTTTTTATTTTTATCAATTGAAATTGTCACCACTGTGTGAAATTACAGGCTTCAAGCAATTTTTTTTCCAATTTTTATTAATTTAAAGTTTCACAGTTGTGGGAAATTATGGATTGTGGTCAGATAATTTTTTAGTGACAGTAGATAATGAGACTCAAAGTTAAAGCTTCATATAACTCTTAAACACAAATTGTCGATGTCACATGTCAAAATATACAAAGTAAAAGTAATTAAAACAAACTCTTAAGTTCTCAATCAGCACTTCTTACTTTGCTTACATGTACATTTCTATCATCATTGATGGATACACTTTTTGTTGGTTTGTGTGCATACAGTGAAATCGACGATTACCAACATTTACCTATAAAAAACTAATCTTTCTAAATCTAAATACAAGTCAGGACAATTCTAGGCTTTTATCTAGTGTGAACTATTGACTCAATGTGTGACTTTGTGCCTTAATACATCTGGAAAAATGGTAATAAAAATGGGACCATACGGAAAACCATACCCAGGAACTTGCATCACTACTAGCCAAAACACATCACTGCCTGGAACTTGAAAAATGATTGGAAACTAACTAGAAATAAGACTGAAACCAATACATCTACATTTATTGGTGAAGTAGAGGGAAATGCAGAAAGTCTTCAAATGTAGTGAAAAGCAAGTTCGATGTCTGAAGTTCTTTTACTTTAAATAAATCTCAGGTGCCTACAGTAACACTAATGGTATTTTTTTGGGGTGAGGGGAGAATAACCGACCGTGATTTTTAATCTAACTGAATCCAGTTAAATGAATGCCACATAGTTCATTGCTTAAAGGAAAATGGAGAAAGGACAGAGGAGACGAGTAATAGCACTATTTGTAATGTAAAAGGAAGTTTCGTTTTGTTTTTTAATAATTTACAGATAAGGTCCAAAACCTGCAATCAGATTTGTGTGGGCAGCATCATTCACTTTGGATCTGATTGCAGGATCAGGTCCTAAAATAAAATTATGGATTCTGTAAGGTAGTGCTGTGTTGTATAGATGTTTGCACTGTACAAAAGTTTCTTCTTGCAAACCTGTACAGCATTAAAACCCATTTATCAAAATGTTTATTTAAAGCATCAAAACTTGCTATTGTACATAAGTGTTAAAGTGAGGACAGTAAATGGTAATGAGATGTCACAATCCTTAGGCATTGTTTAGCTTTAAGTATAACTTACCTTTTTGTACTTTAATTAGTTCCTTTCCAATTTCTAGAGTTACAAAGGCAGTACCATTAAGAACAATATCAACTATAGTTTTCCATGCATTAGCAGAAAGACGTTCAGTAGGGGAAACAAAGTTTCCAGCTGCATTGTTTATCACAACCTAAAGCAAGAGAAGACAAGCCTAAAAAGTTACATGGAAATTAGTTCACCATAGCACTTAAGTATAAAAACTTTTCACATTGCTAGAGATAAAAGTAAAAATGTTCCTATCAATGAAGTACAGTTTAGACAGACACAGGAAATAATCTATCATAAACTGAAGAGGAGGGCCACCATATAGATTCATAGAATCATAAAATAGCAGGGTTGGAAGGGATCTCAGGAGGTCATCTAGTCCAAACAGGACCAATCACCAACTAAATTATCCAGGCTAGGGCTTTGTCAAGCTTGACCTTAAAAACCTCTAGGGAAGGAGATTCCACCATCTCCTTAGGTAAACCATTTCAGTGCCTCACCACCCTCTTAGTGAAAAAGTTTTTCTTAATATCCAACCTCAATCTTCCTCACTACAACTTGAGACCATTACTCCTTTTTCTGCCATCTGCTACCACTGAGAACGGTCTAGATCCATCCTCTTTGGAACCCCCTTTCAGTAGTTGAAAGCAGCTATCAGATCCCTCTCATCCTTCTCTTCTGCAGACTAAACAACCCCAGTTCCCTCAGTCTCTCCTCATAAGTCATGTACTCCAGACCCCTAATCGTTTTTGTTGCACTCTGCTGGACTCTTTCCAATTTTTCCACATCCTTCTTGTAGTGTGGGGCCCAAAACTGGACACAGTACTCCAGATGAGGCCTCACCAATGCTGAATAGAGGGGAATGATCATGTCCCTCAATGTGCTGACAGTGCTCCTACTTATGCAGCTCAAAATGCCATTAGCCTTCCTGGCACCAAGGGCACACTGTTGACTCATATCCAGCTTCTCGTCCACTGTAACCTTTTCTGCAGAATTGTTGCCTAGCCACTCAGTCCTTAGTCTGTAGCAGTGCATGGGATTCTTCTGTCCTAAGTGCAGTACTCTGCACTTGTCCTTGTTGAACCTCATCATATTTCTTTTGGCCCAATCCTCTAATTTGTCTAGGTCCCCCTATATCCTATCCCTACCCTCCAGCGTATCTACCACTTCTCCCAGTTTAGTGTCATCTGCAAACTTGCTGAGGGTGCAATCCATGCCATCCTCCAGATGATTAATGAAGATATTGAACAAAACCAGCCCCAGGACTGACCCTTGGGGCACTCTCCTTGATACTGGATGCCAACTAGATCCTTTGATCACTACCCATTGGCCCAACGATCTAGCCAGCTTTCTATCCACCTTATAGTCCATTCATCCAGCCCATACTACTTTAATTTGCAGGCAAGAATATTGTGGGAGACCGTATCAAAAGCTTTGCTAAAGTCAAGGAATAACACATTCACTGCTTTCCCTTCATCCACAGAGCCAGTTATCTCATCGTAGAAGGCAATTAGGTTAGTCAGGCATGACTTGCCCTTGGTGAATCCATGCTGATTGTTCCCGATTGCTTTCCTCTCCTCGAAGTGCTTCAAAATTGATTCTTTGAGGCCCTGCTCCATGATTTTTCCAGGGACTGAGGTGAGGCTGACCGGCCTGTAGTTCCTCAGATGATCCTCCTTCACTTTTTTCCTCTCCTCGAAGTGCTTCAAAATTGATTCTTTGAGGCCCTGCTCCATGATTTTTCCAGGGACTGAGGTGAGGCTGACCGGCCTGTAGTTCCTCAGATGATCCTCCTTCACTTTTTTAAAGATGGGCACTACATTAGCCTTTTTCCAGTCATCTGGGACCTCCCTCAATCACCATGAGTTTTCAAAGATAATGGCCAATGGCTCTGCAATCACATCAGCCAACTCCCTCAGCATCCTTGGATTCAGTGCAGCTGGCCGCATGGACTTGTGCTTGTCCAGATTTTCTAAATAGTACTGAACCACTTTCTTCACAGGGAGTGGGTCACCTCCTCCCCATACTGTGCTGCCCAGTGCAATAGCCTGGGAGTTGAGCTTGTTTGTGAAAACAGAGGGGAAAAAAAAGCATTGAATACATTAGCTTTTTCCACATCCTCTGTCACTAGTTTGCTTCCTCCATTCAGTAATGGTCCCACTCTGTCCATGACCACCTTCTTGTTGCTAGCATACCTGTAGAAACCCTTCTTGTTACTTATAACATCCCTTGCTAGCTGCAACTCCAGTTGTGATTTGGCCCTCCTGACTTCACTCCTGCATGCCTGAGCAATATTTTTGTACTCCTCCCTGGTCATTTGTCCAAGCTTTCACTTCTTGTAAGCTTCTTTTTTGTGTTTAAGATCAGCAAGGATTTCACTGTTAAGCCAAGCTGGTCGCCTGCCATATTTACTATTCTTTCTACACATTGGGATGAGTTGTTCCTGCAACTTCAATAAGGATTCTTTAAAATACAGCCAGCTCTCTTGGACTCCTTTCCCCCTCATGCTCTTCTCCCGGGGATCCTGCCCATCAGTTCCCTGAGGGAGTCAAAGTCTGCTTTTCTGAAGCCCAGGGCCCATATTTTGCTGCTCTCCTTTCTTCCTTTTGTCAGGATCCTGAACTCTACCATCTCATGGTCACTGCTGCCCAGGTTCCCATCCACTTTTGCTTCCCCTATTAATTCTTCCCTGTTTGTGAGCAGCAGGTCAAGAAGCGCTCTGTCCCTAGTTGGTTCCTTCAGCACTTGCACCAGGAAATTGTCCCCTACATTTTCCAAAAACTTCCTGGATTGTCTGTATACTGCTGTTCTGCTCTCCCAGCAGATATCGGGGTGATGGAAGTCCCCCATGAGAACCAGGGTCTGTGATCTAGTAACTTCTGCCAGTTGCCAGAAGAAAGCCTTGTCCACTTCATCCTCCTGGTCTGGTGGTCTATAGCAGACTCCCACCATGACATCACTCTTGTTGCTCACACTGGCCACTAGGCTATGCAGCTCTGACTGAGGAGGCAGCCATATTGACTCTGGCCACTAGGCCATGCAGTCCTGCAGAAGAGGGCAACCATTTTGACTCCAGCCATTAGGCCATACTGCCCGAGGCTAGAGGGGTCATTTGAACTCAGGCACAGGGATATAACACCCTTCTCTGCTCCCCAATGGATGATGGGGTGTCCCAGCCCCATGATGTTGTCTCACAGTGAATACTGGAATGAAAGCTATTCTAGACAGATAACTTAGTAGAATTTTAGGTGGTCAAACTCAGAGATCTTTACTAATAGTTCGAACCATCACCCACAGACCTAATATTCCCTAAGCTGCTAATAAAAGTGTTCACTGACCCTGACTCTCATATCCCACTGAGGACAAGTGGGTATAAAAGAATAAATGTTTTAAACAGACTCACTGTCAAGTGGTTTTGTAACAGTACTGAAGCAGGATACAGAACTCCCAAGAAAGTGAAAAAAATGTATGTATTTTCTTTTTCTCATGGAATTTTTTTTACTGACTTCTGACCCATGCTGTCTCCTTCCTCTACTTTATTTCATTTTTGTCCTGACCACCTCCTTTATATCCTCTACTCTATTCTCTTGCCAAGTTATTTCCTTCCTTCATTTCTTGTGGTTTTGGTATCTCTCTCCTCCAAGTTCTGCCCTCTGATGGCCCTACAACACTGCATTAAGCTAAAAAGCACAGTTTTGCCAGTTTAAGCCGTGTCCGCACTTGGAGTGCTTTGATATGGAATACCACTACAGCTATACTGGCAGAGCCTTTCCAAGGGCCAGCCTGACCCTAAGTTTTTAAAAGATATACCCTGTCTCCCAAAACTGAACAGGCTAGTTCTCCTACAACTCTAACCAGCTTGAGACCAGTCTACTTGAGACACTGCCTATCTCCCTTTTCCATAATGCAACAGTAGATACCTCTGGACTTAGAGAGGGACTAGGGATAAAAAATCCTATGTGAACAGCCCTTCGCTTTGGAACCAGCTCCCTTAGCTTTGGTCCAAGATAGCCTTATTTGTTCATCTTCTGGGCACAGTGAAAGGCTTATCTTTTTTACTCAGGCTTTATGGAAGTTGACATTTTGTGAGAAGAGTTCCGATTTGTTTAGCTGACAGTGAGTTACTGAGGGCTGTGTGCAGGTTATTGGAGAGTGTTTACCTGCTAGGTTTAGTTGTTAATTTCTTTACATGTTCGTTTTCAAAATAGGTACTTTTTTTTGTATATTTTGTATACACCACAAAAAAAAAAAAGGCAAGGAAGGATGAAAGAGAGAAAGTGTTACTGTTACTTCTGCTTTTAATTTGGAAGACACTCTGATAGCTGACAGGTGTCATAAGTACAGGGATAAATAAAATCATTCTCGTATGGCTACATTCTGCTCAGTTCACTCGCATTAGGAATTCCACTCTTATAGCAGTGGAACTATATGAATGAGTAAAGGGATAGGATTTGGTCCATTTGGCTACTGAATCATTCAGTAGCTACCCAAAACCGAGTAGATACTCTGTGCATAGGCACTGTCGAAAACTAAGAAACAGATAAAACACTAGTTTTGTGCTGCACTACTGCTGTATTAGTAGCTGTCTTTTTCCTACTGGGTCTCTGTATGCAGAGCTGCTTTTCTATGATTATCACTTTTGTTCCCACATACTATTCAGGGTATTTTCACCACTGAAGATTGAAGTCCTTGCATCATAACTATCATACTTACATCAGGATGTCCTGCCACCTTGATTAATTCAGCAACAGCATTCTTAACTGAAGTTGGGTCTCTCACATCACACTGGATTGCATGAACCTATATATTAATGGAGAAAAAGGCAACTATAAGACTTTATAAAAGTATTACTCATGAGATAAAGAATTTTAAAAAATTCTTTAAAATGCAGTAAAGAATAATAAAAAGATACAAACTTATCTAAAAATATACCTTGTTTCCTGTTTTACAAGAAATTTCTTCTGCAGTTTGTTTCAAAACATCGATCTTTCTAAAAATAATTATAAATTTTAGCATGACTTGAGTTTCCACTAAATGCATCTATGTTACAAATCATTACACTTTGAAACATTAAAATCTTTCTATGAATTCTATTTGTGTGTTGGTGATGTTAGTGTAAAATTTACCTTTGAAATAAAAATAATTTAGGGTCTTGGTATTTCAATTTAGCTTCTGAAAAAACCTCTCAAGTAAAATGGAGCTTTAAAGAAATTCCAAGTTATGTCCAACAAAGTAATCTTCTCTCATATTATCAGCTAAAAGCAACTTAGATGGGACTTAAAAAAGAGATACTTTTGATAGTAACACACAGCAGGTGATATTTAACAAAAAAATGCCTTCATCCTGGGCACAATGAAATTTAGAAAAGACAAATGTAAGGTGCTACCCTTAGGGAAGAAAAACCAAATTCAGAAATACAGAATAGGGGATAACTGGCTTGGCAGCAGCACTGCTGAGAAGGATCTGGGAGTTGTGGTGGATCATAAGCTCAACATGATTCAACAATGCAATACTGCTGCAAAAAAGTAAAAGCAGTTTACGTTCCATTAACAGAGGCATAGGATGCAAAATTTCATTTAGAAATAAGAGGTGATAGTAATGCTCTACTCAGCAGTGGTTAGGCCTCAGCTGGAGTACTGTGTCCAATTTTGATCATCAATGGATAGAAAGGATGTAGAGAAACTGTAAAGTAACCAAAGGGAAATGACAAAGATGATCAAAGGGATGGAATGTAAACCATATGAGTAAAGGCTGAAAGAACAGGGTATGTTTAGTTTGGAAAAGATGAGATTAAGGGGGGAACATGACAGTGGTCTTCAAATACTTGAAAGGCTGCCATAAAAATGGTTGGAAAAGTTATTCTCTTGCCACAGAGTGCAGGACTAGAGGAAACAGGTTCAAACTAAAGCATGGAAGATTTAGATTAAATCTCCGGAAAAATTTCCTAACTGTAAGAACAGTAGGACAATGGAACAGACTTCCTAGGGAGGTTGTGGAAACTCCTTCACTAGACTTTTCAAAAGGAGGCTGGATAGCCATCTGTCTTGGACAACACAAATCCTGCATAACACATTTGGCACCTAAATGACATGTTGGCAGGGGGTTAGAGTAGATGGTCCTATGATTCTAAATATTAATTGACAGCCCTAAATAAAATCGCAGTTAACGCCTGCGATTAACTGAAGACACGTTAATTGCGTACCTTTGGGCAGGAAGGGAGGCATCATTGGTGGCCCCAGATCAAAGTGTCAGGTGGGCTGGAGGGGAGTGGGTTCCAGCTAGGAGCTCTGGAGGTGGGGAGGCATGGCAGTTGGGCCAGAGCCCCATGCCCTGAGAGCAGCTGAAGCCCGGTGCCCTCATGGGTGCTGGAACCTGGAGCCCCCATGCCTATTTTTGAAAATACAGAAAACCTAAAAAATATTTAAATAAATGGTATTCTATTATTGTTGCACAGTGCAATTATAACCACAATGAATTGCAATTAATTCTTTTAATCTCGCAATTGGTCATGTTTGTGTTAACTTAAAGGATGAGATTATTTGCTCCTATTATGCTAAAAACCTTAGAAAGATCATTTTTAATAATGAGAATTATGCTAGGGCTGCTGTAAAATCCTTGTGTTTAAAAGAAATACTAGCTATAGGAAATGATAAAAAAACTTGATCAGAAAGATAATTCTAATGATGAAAATCTCAATGGCCATTGCTGTCCATTTAAAAAGAAATTTGTTGACTTATTTTGTAAGCATCTAGAGGATCATAGCCAACATGAATTTGTCAAGAACCAGCAGACACCAACTTCATTTCCTTTTTTGACAGGGTTATTGGCCCAGTGGATAAGGGGGAAGCTGCAATGTGATATATTTTAATAAGGGTTTTGACAGTTCCACATGACATTATCATAAACAAACTATGGAAAAGTAGTCTAAATTAAATAAATATAAGGTGGATGCACAACTGGTTAAAAGACAGTATTCAAAGCAAGGTGCATAAAAATCAATGATTTTTTTTTTAAATAAAAAACCTGGACTTTTATGATTTAAATCGGATTTTTTGATAAAATGCTTTTTGAGGACAAAACTGAAGACCGACAAGAATGTACTTTTATGTAGAAATCCACAATTAAATCAAATCTTCCTGACTAATGATTTAAGTCAAATCCACCCTGATTCAAAGAGTAGTAATCAATAGTTCGCTGTCACACTGGAGTGGACATATCGAGTGGAGGTCCGGAAGAGGTCTGTCCTGGGTCTGGTACTATTCAATATTTTCATTAAAGACTTGGATAACGGAGTGAAGAGTACGTTTATAAAATATGCAGATACCACCAGGTTGGGAACATTGCTACCAGTTTAGAGGACAGGATTAGAATTCAAAATGACCTTGACAAATTGGAGACCTGGTCTCAAAGCAACAAGAAGAAATTCAATAAAGACAACTGCAAAGTACTACACTTAGGAAAGACAAATCAAGTGCATAACTATAAAATGGGGAATAACTGGCTAGGCAGTAGTATAGATGTAAAAGATCTGGCATTTATAGTAGATCACAAATTTAATAAGAGTCAGTGTGATGCAGTTGCAAATAAGGCCAATATAATCCAAAGGAGAGCAACAAAACTAATAAAAGGTTTAGAAAACCTGACCTACGAGGAAAGGTTAAAAAAAACTGAGCATGTTTAGTCTTGAGAAAAGAAGACTGAGTGGGGACCTGATAACAGTTTTCAAGTATGCTAAGGGCTGTTTTAAAAAAAGAGGATGATCATCAATTATTCTTCATGTCCACTGAAGGAATGGGCATAATCTGCAGCAAGAGAGATTTATATTAGATATTAGGAAAAACTTTCTAACCATAAGGATACTTTAGCACTGGAGTAGGTTTCCAGGGGAAGATGTGGAATCCACGTCATTGGAAATTTTTAAGTACAGGCTGGACAAACACCTGTCAGGGATGGTCTAGGTATACTTGGTCTTGCCATAGGGCAGGACGCTGGACTAGATGACCTCCTGAGGTCCCTTCCTGTCTACATTTCTATTATTCTATTTTTTGTGTCTCTTGGATTTGCAATAGAGGTGACGTGTACCTGGCTTTTGTTTTATTATACTTTCTAATTGTGGACTATCATTACGACTTTAATTTGTATTTCTTCTCATTGAAGGCTACGCAACAATCAAGCACAAGACATTACAGGTCATACATAAATACTAACAATTTTAAATATAATATTTATACTCTGCATTGTGTTTGTGTATATTTCAGAGTAGCTTTTTAAAATTTAGCACATCAGATTATAATTAAAATGGTACTGCAGGTTAAGAGACAGATCTAAATTAC
This sequence comes from Gopherus flavomarginatus, assembly GCF_025201925.1. NCBI lineage: Eukaryota > Metazoa > Chordata > Testudines > Testudinidae > Gopherus > Gopherus flavomarginatus. Next base: position 254,213,562 of record NC_066618.1, on the reverse strand, counting down.
ACGTCTGTAGCTATGAATAAAAAAATGTATCTTTACGTATTGTTTATGAAGGAACAGGGAAGCAGATCAATGCAGCTTTCAATACTAAATTTAAAAAGATATTTTAGATTTGATTATTAGTATTTACCTGCTTGATATAACACATTCAGCACCTAAACTGGACAGAGCTGTTGTCATTCCTTTGCCAAGCCCAGTACCTCCACCAGTAATAAAAGCCACTTTTCCTTGAAAGGCATTTGGTGGTAACATCAGGTTTTGAAGAGGTGGAAAGAAGCTAGCTTGAGGTACATTGCTACTTTGACTTAATACATTTGATCCATGACTGAAAAACTGAAACAAAAAAATAAAATTATTTATTACTGCTTATATACATGGATTCCCACAACTATAATAAGAAAATTAAGTTTTAAATTTTGGAATAATTATAATAAATATTTTCACAATTGACACAAATTCACTGTGAGCAATAATTTTATATTTATTGCATCACAATACTACATGTGAATACTTTTAAACAAATATGAATATTAAAGTAATTTTAATTTTTAGGGTAAGTTAATAAACTGCAGTAATTTCCACTACATTTTCAAATGAAATAAATAACATATGTTTTTCAACAGTTAAGTGATTTTGGTTCTTTTGAACATTGTGCCCAGTCCTGCAATGATTACTCACATAGGCCCCAATCCTACACTGGATGCATCAGCTGTTTGTAGATTCTAAAGCAGGATTGAAGCCTTAGACCCTGATCCTGCAAAGACTTCTGTATGTGCTTAACTATATGCATTGTTAGTAGCTTCACTAAGTCAGCAGGACTATTCATGGCATGTAAAGATAAGCAGATGTATAAGTCTTTGCAAAATTGGGGCCTGCAGTAGTAGCTACCCAAGGCCTTGATCCTGCACCATTGAAGTAAATGGAATTCTCATTATTGGCTTCAATGAGAACATGATCAAGCCAAGCCCCATACAACTAATCCCACTGGTTAATGGACTACTTGTATGAGTAAGGCTTTTATGACTAGAACCTTTATTATAGGTGAAGCAGGTATCACTGCCTATTATTTAAAGTTGTGTTTGACGAAGTGGGTATTCACCCACGAAAGCTTATGCTCCAATACGCCTGTTAGTCTATAAGGTGCCACAGGACTCCTTGTCGCTTTTTAATCATCATTTATGTAGATTTCCACAGTTTTCTAGCTGAAAATTAAAGAAATTAAAGTCTTGTTCTTGTATAAATATTTTCATTATTAAATTACATTAAAAACCGGTTAGTTTTAATACATGCATATTTTTAAAACCCTCAAATACTTAGTTTTTTAAAATATGAAAAGTAAAACAGTTTAAACTAGAAAATTGATCCTTGTGCTGAATCTCATGTTATCCATGGCAATGCTTAATGTTTCAGTAACCAACACCAATTAAAATGAACTATGATTATAACTGCGCTTCAGTAATATGAATCCACTTTACAGTGCCTCTTAGAAGTCCCAAATCAGGATTGGGGACCCATTATGCTAGACCCTGTACTATGCCTAATAATCTCCTAAATCTAAAGGATCTCTTATCTACTCCAATGCAGAAACATGCCAAGCGTTATGCCAGTTTTATGTAACTCAGATGGCAGGAAGGCTATCAATGAGAGGTTGAAGTGGTCTAAGTTGCCTGTTATCTCCCTATCACAGGTGAGCATGAAGAATGTCAATAGGGGCTCAGGCTAGCCTCAAAATTGGGTAGTGCTGGCCACACTGGCTGCTCCTGTACCTACCAATGGAAACTAAAATTACTCATAGACTTTAGAGTCAGAAGGGACCAATATGATCATCTAGTCTGACCTCCTGCACAAAGCAGGCCACAGAACCCTACTCATCCACTTCTATAACAAAACCCTAACCTATGTCTGAGTTACTGAAGTACTCAAATTGTGGTCTGAAGACCTCAAGCTGCAGAGAATCCTTCAGCAAGTGACCCATGCCCCATGCTGCAGAGGAAGGCGAAAAACCTCCAGGGCCTCTGCCAATCTGCCCCAGAGGAAAATTTCTTCTTGATCCCAAATATGGCAATCAGTTAAACCCTGAGCAGGTGGGCAAGACACACCAGCCAGCACCCAGGAAAGAATTCTCTACAGTAACTCAGATCCCATCCCATCAAACATCCCATCACAGGCCACTGGGCATACTTACCTGCTGATAATCAAAGATCAATTGCTAAAATTAGGCTATCCCATCATACCATCCCCTCCATAAACTTATCAAACTTAGTCTTAAAGCCAGATATGTCTTTTGTCCCCACTACTCCCCTTGGAAGGCTGTTCCAGAACTTCACTCCTCTAATGGTTAGAAACCTTCGTCTAATTTCAAGTCTAAACTTCCTAGTGTCCAGTTTATATCCATTTGTTCTTGTGTCCACACTGATACTAAGCTTAAATAATTCCTCTCCCTTTCTGATATTAATCCCTCTGATACATTTATAAAGAGCAATCATATCCCCCTTCAACCTTCTTTCGGTTAGGCTAAACAAACCAAGCTCTTTGAGTCTCCTTTCATAAGACAGGTTTTCCATTCCTTGGATCATCTTAGTAGCCCGTCTCTGAACCTGTTTCAGTTTGAATTCATCCTTCTTAAACATGAGAGACCAGAACTGCACACAGTATTCCAGATGAGGTCTCACCAGTGCCTTGTACAACGGTACTAACACCTCCTTATCTTTGCTGGAAATACCTCGCCTGATGCACCCTAAAACTGCATTAGCTTTTTTAATGATCATATCACATTGGCGGTTCAGTCATCCTGTGTTCAACCAATACTGTGAGGTCCTTCTCCTCCTCTGTTACTTCCAACTGATGTGTCCCCAATTTATAACTTAAATTCTTGTTATTAATTTGTAAATGCATGACCTTGCACTTTTCACTATTAAATTTCATCCTATTACTATTACTCCAGTTTACAAGGTCATCCAGATCTTCCTGTATGATATCCTGGTCCTTCTCTGTGTTAGCAATACCTCCCAGCTTTGTGTCATCTGCAAACTTTATTAGCACATTCCTGCTTTTTGTGCCAAGGTCAGTAATAAAAAGGTTAAATAAGATTGGTCCCAAAACTGATCCCTGAGGAACTCCACTAGTAACCTCCTTCCAGCCTGACAGTTCACCTTTCAGTACAACCCATTGTAGTCTCTTCTTTAACCAGTTCCTTATCCACCTTTCAATTTTCATATTGATCCCCATCTTCTCCAATTTAACTAGCAATTCCCCATACGGAACCGTGTCAAATGCCTTACTGAAATCGAGTAAATTAGATCCACTGCGTTTCCTTTGTCTATAAAATCTGTTACCTTCTCAAAGAAGGAGATCAGGTTGGTCTGGCATGATCTACCTTTTGTAAAACTATGCTGTATTTTGTCCCAATTACCACTGACCTCAATGTCCTTAACTACTTTCTCCTTCAAAATTTTTTCCAAGACCTTACATACTACAGATGTCAAACTAACAGGCGTATAGTTACTCGGATCACTTTTTCTCCCTTTCTTAAAAATAGGAACTACATTTGCAATTCTCCAGTCGTAAGTACAACCCCTGAGTTTACTGATTCATTAAAAATTCTTGCTAATGGCCTTGCAATTTCATGTGCCAGTTCCTTTAATATTCTTGGATGAAGATTACCTGGGCCCTCCGATTTTGTCCCATTAAGCTGTTTGAGTTTGGCTACTACCTCGGATGTGGTAATATCTACCTCCATATCCTAATTTCCATTTGTCATCCTTCCATTATCCCTAAGCTCCTCATTAGCCTTATTAAAGACTGACTGAGGCAAAGTATTTATTTAGATATTGGGCCATGCGTAGATTATCCTTAACCTCCATTCCATCCTCAGTGTTTAGCAGTCCCACTTCTTCTCTTTGTTTTCTTCTTATTTATATGGCTATAGAACCTTTTACTATTGGTTTTAATTCCCTTTGCAAGGTCCAACTCTACATGGCTTTTAGCCTTTCTCACTTCATCCCTACATGTTCTGACCTCAATAAGGTAGCTTTCCTTGCTAATCCCGGCCATTTTCCACTCCTTGTAGGCTTTCTGCTTTTTCTTAAACACCTCTCTGAGATGCTTGCTCATCCAGCTTGGTCTACAACTCCTGTCTATGATTTTTTCCCCTTTCTTGGGATACAGGCTTCTGACAGTTTCTGCAACTTTGACTTGAAGTAATTCCAGGCCTCCTCCGCATTTAGATCCACAAGTTCTTCAGTCCAATCCACTTCCCTAACTAATTTCCTTAATTCTTTAAAAAGTTATCCCTTTTGAAATCAAAAACCCCAGTCCCAGATCTATTTTTGTTTATCCTTCCATCAGTTTGAACTGAATTAGCTCATGATCACTCGAACCAAGGTTGTCCCCTACAATCATTTCTTCTATGGGGTCCTTACTAGTCACCAAAACCAAATCTAAAATGGCATCCCTTCTTGTTGGTTCTTCAACTACTTGAAGAAATCCATCAGCTATCACATCCAGAAAAATCTGAGCCCTATTATTGTTACTAGCACTTGTCCTCCAGTCTATATCTGGGAAGTTAAAGTCTCCCATGATCACACAATTCCCATTAGTTTTTACTTCATTAAAAACGTTAAAGAGGTCTCTATCCATATCCAATTCAGATCCCGGCGGTCTGTAGCACACCCCAAGCACTATCTCAGGGGAGGCTCCAGTAGCTTTCTTTCCCAATGTGATTTTTGCCCAGACAGACTGTCTTATCCATTCCATCACTTCTTATTTCTTTATAGTTAACCTCATCACTGATATACAATGCTATTCTACCACCTTTGCCTTTATTTCTGTCTTTCCTAAACAGCACATAGCCTTCAATACCTGTACTCCAGTCATGACTACTATTTCACCATGTTTCTGTTATCCCTATAATATCCGGTTTCACTTCCTGCACCAGTAGTTTTAGTTCCTCCATTTCGTTACCTAGGCTCCTCGCATTAGTGTACAGACATCTTAATTTTTGCTGTTTGGCTTCACTGACATTCTTTACCTGGTTAGGCACAGACATTCTACCACCAGTATCACCTATTAGACTGGTATCTACACTACCCTTCCTCCTTATGTCCATTCTTCTGCCCATGGCTGTATCCTCTTTTTCTTTGTTTTCTTCCCTCTCAATGTTAAATTCTGATGTGGAGATTACCTGGACATCTCCCAACCACCTCCCCCAAATTCCTAGTTTAAAGCTCTCAATCAGTTGGGTGAGCCTGCATCCTAGAAGTCTATTTCCCTCCTTACTCAGATGAAGTCCATCCCAAGAGAACAGTCTTCTGTCCATGAATGCTTCCCAGTGGCCGTACATCCCAAAGCCGTCCTTATAACACCACTGCCTGAGCCATCTGTTGATCGCCATAATCTTGTCACACCTTTGTTGCCCTTCTCTAGGAACAAGCAGAATCCCACTGAAGATCCTTCAGCCTCGATTTCCTTAAGCGTCTTCCCCAGATCTCAACCCTATTGTCCCTCTGCAAATTTGTGTATACAAAGTCAATCCCTTACCTTACAAAGTCAATGAATAGAAGATTGATGGGAGTGGAATAGATCTGGACAAGGAGAAGAAGTCTGGAGATAAATGTGAGAAGGGAGGGACAGGCAGTAGAAACAAAAGTGAAACTTTGAGCAGCATATTCCAGAAGTCTGGAGTTCTTTTTGAGTGTAGCCTTCATTGATTTGAGATCTACCACACCATTCTCTCACCAGAAAGGAAAGCCTATAATGGCAGCAGGCCATAAAAGAGACCTAGTTTGTGAATATTTTAATGAAGTTCCTCTACCTGTGGGTCAGACAGGCATGCGTGCAAAATGCAAACAGTGCAACAAAGAAATGCAAGGCCTGGTTGCCTGAATCAAACAACATCATGAGAAGTGTTCCTTCTCAGGAGGAAGCTGCGTTGAAGAAAGGAACATGTCTGAATATGCAGGCTCTTTAGATTGGTTAACTTTTTCATTTCATATTTCTTTCTTAAAGACTGCTGTCTTCCTTCTGGACTATTCTCGAATTCTCATGTTTGAGCAAAAAATATAGTTGTTACTCTATGGCACTATCATTTTAGATGCAGTTGTGATAAAAAATAAATAGGTGAAATAAGTAGATCTTCCTTTTACAATTTCACCTTTATAGTACTGAATGTCAGTGAATGCAATGAGTAATACTAAATGGACAATATAGTAATAATAATTAAATAACTGCATTGACTTATTTTGTTTAGGAGAATTCACCCTCAACATACAGGATTATGAAGACTATCCACCTTCAAGATCACCATCAAATCATTTTCTATAGTTTCAGAGTTATCCATGATGTGACCATAACACTATCATTGGCAGATATCACATAGCCACAGTATATCACCTGTAGCAAACAGAAAAAAAAAATCTCCATCTTCCAGAAACCACCATAGATAAGTGTTTGATAAGAACCAGCAGAAACAAAAACAGGTAATTGATGAAAAAATTCCCTGGTTTGTTTATGCAACAAACTCTCCTTTCTATATGACTGAGACCCCACACTTCATTAACATGGTTCAGTCATTAAGATCAGGATATAGTTCACCCAACAGAGCAGATGTCGCGGGCAAATTGCTTGATAAAGTGTATGCAATAGAAATTGAGCAGTGTGCAAAAGGTCTAGAGGGTGAAATTGTTAACCTGAGCCTTGATGGGTGGAGCAATGTCCACAATGATCCTGTTGCATGTGCTTGTGTGACAACAGAAAAAGGGAATGTTTTCCTTACAGAAACAATTGATACATCAGGAAATGCACACACAGCAGAATACTTACAAGAAGCAGCAGTAAAGGCTATAACGAACGGTGGAAAAAAAGTTCAAATGTCTAGTATGTGGTTTGATCACATACAATGCCACAAATGTATCTGAGATGAGAAGAAATTATTTAGAAGAGAGTCCCACGTTAAGAACATATGGTTGCAGTGCTCATTTGATGCACCTCCCAGCCAAAGAAATAAAGGCTAATGTTAAAATTGCAAAATACTTCTGTAAAAACCACTTGGCAGCAGCTCCTCTGAAAAAAGTGGGAGGAACCAAGCTAACTCTCCCAGAAGATGTGCAATGGAACTCAGTCGTGGACTGTTTTGAGCATTATATCAAGAACTGGCCTAATCTGATGACAGTTTGTGAGCAAAACTGTGAAAAAATAGACAGCACTGTCACAGCCAAAGTTATCAACATTGGGCTTAAAAGAAATGTTGCACACATGTTGAGTATCCTGAAGTCTATTTCTGTAGCCTTGAACAAAATGCAGGGAAATAACTGTTTTATTGCTGATGCTGTTGAAATTTGGAATGAATTGAGTAAGAACTTAAAAAGAGAAATATACAGTGACAGAGTTAAATTATAAGCATTAAAAAAAAAAAAGGATGGGACAAGCACTATTGCCAGCTCATCTTCTTGCTAATATTCTCATAACTTAGTACCAGGGCCAAACCTTTAGTGCTGAAGAAGAGGAGTTGGCTATGAAATGGACATCCAGCAATCATCCCTCCATAATGCCAACTATAATAAACTTCAGAGCTAAGGGTGAACCATTCAAGAAATATATGTTTGCTGATGATGTTTTAAAGAAGTCACACCAGTGAATTGGTGGAAGTCACTCAAACACGTGGATTCAGAGACTGCTGAAGTGATAATCTCACTTTTAACAGCAGTTGCTTCTTCTGCCAGTGTAGAAAGAATATTTTCTTCCTTTGAACCAGTTCATTCCAAATTGAGAAATCGTTTGGGACCTGAAAAAGCAGGAAAACTTGTTTTTCTTTTCTAGATTATGAATATACAGGGAAATGAAGGTGAAGATGATGGAGTTAGCTGCAGAAGCCAATATTTTAAGTTTCTCATGTAGACCTGGTTGACATTGGCCATTTTTTTTTAAATATTTCATTTAACTATTTTAGTTAAACAATTTTAACAAAAACAAACCTGATTTTAAAAAACCTGAATGTTTAACTAAATTAAAAAAGTAATATGCTTGTTTTGTTAAAATATTGCATGTTTGCTGTTGAAGAAAAATTCCAGAATATATAACGTTGTTTTAGTTAAATAAAACAATTTAAATGTCTATCTGGTGACATTCTGCTCCTAATACAGCATGGCAAGAAAATCCTCCAAATATTAATGATTAACCTGTTGAATTGGAGGTAGTTCACCTGCCAATTACTTCATAAAATATCTGCTTCATTTACCTTTGGTAAATGAAATTAACCAAACAATCATTCATTTTTTGATATAGCTGTAAAACTAATCTGAAAAGTTTTCAAAATAAATCACTTAAAAAATATATAGTGTGTACCCTCTAAAACTGAAACCTACATCTATTTCTGAGTTGTGAAGAATATGTATTAAGGTTATAACAACCAACAAGAATGTACTTATGTAGAAATCCATGATTAAATCAAGTCTTCCTGACTAGTGATTTAAATCAATTTCATTTTGATCTAATCAAATCCACCCTGGTTCTGACTAGAAGAAAAAGTGTCTTTACTTGGTTATAAGTTTGTTTTAAAGAAAAGGAAATCTTATATTCCTGAAGTGAATCTGGTGATTGAAGTAACAAGTAAAAAAAAAAGAACACAGTGAGGCAAAGAAAAGAATTCAATACTATAAAGAAAGTCTGTGGCAGAAAATGTCTGCACACTTATCACCATGAAAATCTAGATTACATAGTAAAGTAAATATTCTGGGGCAGTTTGCAGTCTGCCTGATAAATAATATCAAAATTTGGAACTCCTCCACAGCAGAGCTTGTGGAAATGTTTTTGTAATCATATAAGTTAATGTTTTGCTTTTTCAGTTAGCTATTTACTAGTTATTTCATTTTGGCAAAGTATTTTTCTCTTGTTTTCCTCATACACAATGCCAAACTACAATAATCCTTTTCCATATCAAAGACAGTTTTACTATCTGACTGCCATCCACATCCAGAACTTTTACATGAAGACTATAAAAGTCAAATGCTTTTGCATAGGATGACATTTACACCACTCACTTCTCAATCCTAAGGGTCTGCAACCTGCATCAGAGCCAAACACCAAAAAAACCCTATCATCTTACCTTGTTGGAAAGATCATGCACATTCAGGAAGCCTTCTCAAACAACATGGATCCACTCCACCTATCACCATCAGCATTCCTAGAGTTCAGCACATTCACTCAGCAAGACATTGCATGAGTGTCAACCTGAAACTTCTTGAACCCAACTCATGATCTTCCTGGCTTGTGAAAGAGTCAAGAGCAATTTCTCATTCAGAAAAGGAATCTTTCCTTCCTACTTCAAACACGCAACAGTCTAACCTACACTGAAAAAACCTACCCTGGACACATCAGTTCTAGACAACTACTGCCCAGCATTAAATCTCCCATCCCTCCAAGCAAATTCAGAGAAGCTAGCGAAAGGCCAACTACAACCTCATCTAATTGAAGCTAATATTCTAGATGCAGCACTGTCTGGATTCAGGTCAGACCATGGAACTGAAATTGTTTTAGAAGCACTGATCTCTTGTCAATGGATAGGACAGACATCTATTCTCATCCTACATAAACTCTCTGCAGAATTCAACATTGCTGACAGTAAGATGTTCCTGTCTCACCTGAGGGAGGTGACAGAAGTCCAGGGTAATGCACTAAAATAGTTTAAATCCTTCTTAGAGGGACACATCCAATGAGTCGGGATAGGAAACTGCAACTCCACCATTCAACCCCCTCACTTGTCAAGTCTTACAAGGATTAATTTTCAGTCTCGTCCTTTTCAGCATCTACCTGTAGCCACTAAGTGAACTATTCAGAAAACACAGACTTAAGTGCCAGCAATATGCGGATGACACACAGATACACATATAACCACACCCCTACCATCAAGATGTCCATGATGGATGCAAGATGGCTCCTGGATACAAACAACTGGCTGAAGCAGAACCTGAGCAAGGCAGAATGATGCTAGGGGGCAGAAGAAAATATTTTCAAGAGTTTTCAACCATGGCAAAGTCTCCTTTGGTTGAAGGTACATACCCACAATTGCTCAATTGAGTCTGATGTTTAGGAGTACTTTTAGATTGCTTGCTGACACTAAACTTTCATATAGCAGCATCCACAAACAACACTTTCTTGCCATCTACAGTTGGTTGTGTCCCATTCTGGCGGACAATGACCTAGCCTTCGTTATTCATGCTTTCATGATCTCTTGGCTGGATTACAGAAATGTATAATACCTGGGCATGAAACCTTCAGTGCTCAGGAAACTCCAGTTGCTATAGAAAGCTGTAATACATCTCTTCAGTAACATAGGTTACTACAAATGCATTAAAAGCTGTACCACCCTTAAAATCTCAAATAAAGTTCAAGGTTTCAGTCCTTATTTTCAAGACATTCCATGATTTGGGCCCTCGGTATCTCCGAGACGAAGACCATAGTCAACAACGTCACTCCTCTGACACAATGGAACTCTCTACAAAGAAGATAAAGCTCGTTTGTGTGAAAGACAACTTTCTTTCGGGGGCCAGACTGAGACTGCGGAATGAACTCCCCCCAGAAACTAAGGGCCATCTTAAACTTCACATTTCTTTGACTTTGCCTCAACTAACATAAATACATAGCAACATTAAAAACATTCTAGTAAAATAAGACTCTCCACTATATGCATTTCTCCCTCTGGGGAGCAGATGAGAGAACATACAGTACATGGCAGATGGTAGGTACATCACTAAATGCACCACTGGAAAGTGATCAGATACTACTGTGATGAGGAGTGTGGAACACAAACCCATATAGAATACAATGTTCTTGGAAAATCTTCATTTTCGTGTATATTACAATGTAGCGAAGGGTTCACTGTAACTGCACTTGCAACATACTAAGCATTATGTTAGTGTTATGTCATCTAGCTTTTGTGGTTTCTCAACCTCAGGAAGACCAATTACAGACCTAATTATTCTCTTACCCATTCCACTCAACAACAAATGGTGAACATATGCCCTCTTATTCCATAGACAAATGTACTTTATCCATTATCTCTATTACTACTCCTGGGGAATTCTGTGCCAAAAAATCTGAACTGCCTAGTCCATCCCCTCCACCCCAGCGGCAATTTACATTTCTATCAGCTACTCCAGGTCCCCAAACCAACCTGCCTGCACTTCCAGGGAGGGATGCATGACCACTCTTGTGTCTTCCCTTTGCTTCCCTGTCAGAAGTCAATTTTCTGCGGGGAAGGAAAGAAATCTGCAGAGGACATGAATTCTGCAAATGTGCTGTGATGCAGAATTCCCCCAGGAGAATAATTTGTCAGTATCCATTTGCACACTGTACTGAAACGCTAGGTGCTGGAAAATGTCTCATCAGAAGAAACACACTAGAAGGGTAAAACCTGGTAAAAGGCAAGTGCTTCTGGTTAGAGCCCTCTGAGCTCTGATCTGGTTTTGTTCACTTTTACACAGCTGTTTAAAGGAAGAGAGACACAGGGGTTTGTTTCAAGATTTGCAGGTTTCATAGAAAACAGGTTTGAACTAGGTTGAAACCTAGTACTATAGGAATGTTTGAGAAATTGTGCTTAAAATATTACCAAAATGGGTAAGCTTGAATTTGAACATTCCACATTTTCCACCTACATTTATTTATTTATTTTTACACAACCCACAGAGTGCAGCATTGGCCTAATGTAAAAGCACTAATAAGTGAAAATAACTGGTCTATTTTTATTTTCTGAATAAAAAAATCATGAATGATTAAAAAGTATTTTGTTTTTGTAAAGACATTAATAACAAGAATCTAAAATAATATTTGTAATGGGCCCTTTTAAATATAAGCTCCCAATATGATTTTAAGTTGTCAGTTTGGGCCATTTTCACTATATAGAAGTTGTCAACTAAAATATATTAACTTTAGATACTTTGTGCTCCCATTGCACATGCACACATCAGCAAGGTGGAGTAAAACAGCCACTAGAAGAAACTTTTATGTATTATAGGACACTAAGAAAAAATATATTGCCAATCCTATATATCCTTGCCTCACACAGTCTACATTCAGATGAAATGATTAACATCTGATGACAATCAAGGTCTCCTCCACAAATTTGTGAGTAACACAATACATATGATTCATTCCTTTGCCAGGAGATATCCCATCACTCCAGTGGAGCTCTAGGCACTAACCTAATATGGAGGAGCTCAATATTAGATTCAATGCTAGACCTACTATGAAAGCAAAACAATATTTCAATATTTACATTAAACTGCACATTTCAGATATTCCTGCTAAAACTCAGACATCTCAGTAATATACATGAAACAACACAGAACTCTTTAGAGGTGATTTTGAGAAATTCAAAAAACTCAAATCAAGATTGTGTTCAGAATCAACTGGAAAAAAAAATTAAACAAAATTTTCCCAGACTAGGTGTTTTCTGAAGCACCAAAATCCTAGTAATCAGAATTGTAACAGAATATTTCTGTATACAGACTTACATTTTATATTTTTTCTAATGAATATCAGATTTTTACCTGATGCACTGTCAATTCTTAAACTTTTTCTGGAAAAAATAATTTCAAAAATAATGCTAGCAAAGTTCTTTTCTCCTTTCCTTAGGAACTCCTGAGCTTTAAAATGCTCAAACTCTCTACCTCACAAACTACCTTCAATTACCACTTTCCTGATTTTCTTTTACATATCTTGGTTACAAAAAGCTAAGTGAGATGCTCAAAACCTAACCTAAGGTATTTACCCCAGGAATAGAACATAAGAAGTGACATTTTGACCATGAATCTTTTTCAGGGCTGAACGGAAGAGAAATAAAACTAGACTAGCTGAATTTTAAAAAGGAATTTCAGAGAAAATATGAAGATAGGAAAATGAAAGGCAAGTAGACTAGGAGAAAACGAAATGGGAGAGTGGGCACATTTAGAACATGGGTTTAATATACTTTGGCCACATCCAGGCTTGCCAGCCAAAGTGAAAGAGTCATTGGTTTTGACGAAAGTGTCTCTAATGCTTAGAATCTTAGCTCCCAACCAAAGGCCTTCGGGCGTATTTACTGCTAAATAGTCAAAGATCAATTAATTGTCAAAATTAGGTTATCCTATCATACCATCCCCTCCATAAACTTATCAAGCTTAGTCTTGAAGCCAGATATGTCCTTTGCCTTGACTGCTCCACCCTTCTGATACTCCTCTGATAGGTTAGACTTCTTTATAAAACAGTTAGCCTCACAAACCAACTACCTTGAAAAAAAAAATTAAATAAGTTAAATTAAGTCTATACACTAAACTAGACAAGGTATTAAAAATGCTGTCCAAGGCCATGTATAGGTCATGGAAGTCATGATGTCTGATGATGTGGGAAATAATGAGTTTGAGGCGATTTCCACTTATAACTGCTTCAGTGTTTTCACTGAATTCATCTACAAACCTTGCTAATGTTTACACACTCTACTTTTGCTATAAAATATACAGTGAAGATTTTCAGAGAAGCACAAAGGAAATTTGGATTAAATGGAAAAAAATTAATGGACTCTATCTATACGTTATATTCAGATTAATTTGGATATGATAAAACAAATTCTGTAAGATTTGACAGAAGTCTGAAGATAAATGAAATAATACAGTTTGAAGTTATGTGGTCTAAATCAAGCAAAAATGGACTAATGAGTTTAAATACACAGAATCAGAATCAGTCAGAATTAGCATTACAAAAACTTACACAGAAAAATCTAAGAGAGAAGTTATTAAGGGAGACAATCATATAGGGACTAGAATAGGAGACTGGGAATCAGACCACCAGGATTTTTATTCCATGCCTGCTACTGACTCATTACATGACCATTAGCAAGTAACAATTTCTGTATCTCAGCTGTACAGTCTTTAAAATAGGAATAATCCACCTTGGTAAAGTACATTGAAAGAGTAAAATTACTATGTGCTTGATAAATTGACAAATCGTGTGTACATTTGCCAGAAAATAATAAACATGTTTTTCTTTTTTTACCTAAATGCAGTAATACCTTTATGATTTTAAAACTAAGTGCAAAGTATTCAGGGATACATAGACTTATAGGCATTTTATATAACTGTTCTATAGAGATCTGATTGGTCCTTCAAATGAGATATGCAAGCAAGGCTGACAAAGAAAAACTAGCTAAAATAAAAGACAGCAGGATGCTTGAGTAGCTATATATTTTCCCTGTGTCAGAGCCTGCCTTACCCATTCTGATCTAGCAAGATACTGAGCACATTACAGAAGGGGCTGAGCAGTTAGAGGACAGACCCTCTGAATGGAAAGCTGATTTGGAGAGTCAAAGGAGTACACAGCATCCCAGGTACAACACTGGATTTCTAACTATGGCGTATTAAAGAAAAAAATTCAATTAAAAAAAGAAAACTAGAAACAAATTAGAGTCAAAAGAGTAAAGGACTGAACACAACAGCAAAAAATATGTATTAGTAAAAGACAAACATACAGCTGATTTCTAGGGGCAGGAGAACAGAACAGGCTCTTTATAGGACAAGAGCAGCAAAGTTGTTCAGAGGAGTGGGAATGGTCACAAACCACAATGGTTTTAGGCTGAAAAAAATCTAATACTCAGTTCTATATTGGGACGCGGGTACCAACCACTAGTGTACATATGCTGCAATTGTATAAACCATAATTTCCATGCAGATAGCCCAGTTTCAATCTAGGTCACTTTTTACACAGGTGAATGCAATATTGTAGTTGCACACTGGTGGAAATTGCTTAATGTAGACATCAGTCAGCTACACCAGTACAAAACAACCTACATGTAAACATGGGTTAAAAACCAAATTAAACTGAAAACAAGCCAAAGAGCAAGCTAGGTCACTGAAGGAGGAGGGCAAAGAAATCATGACATTACCCCCACCTGCAGGAAGAACACAGCAAGTCTTTTCTGAACAGTAAGTGTTGTGTCCGACAAAACTCTTCCAAAACATGGTCTGCAAAGGTACCATAAGTAAACAGACCAATCTATTTTGTTGCTCTGACTGTAAAATGTAAGCTATTTTAGTTAAACTGTATTGAATAGTACTGCTCCCAAGACCAAAGGCTGGTAAAAGGTTTGCTGTGCACCAGCAATATTTACCCAGCTAGAGAATGGAATGTTCCACTGATTGCTTGGGGGGAGGAGAAAGAGGAGGATGAAAATTACACCATGTATGTATGGTGAGGTAAAGGTGAGTCTGCCTAAGGAAGCTATACTGGGCCGGTAGAGGGGGAGATGGAGGGCTTTCACTATGTTCCTGGAAGAGAGAGGAGAGAAATGGAGTGGGTTTCCAGTATTGTCAATTCCCACAATTTTATCACAAGTCTCATGATATCTGTTGGCATTTTTTCTAAAGCCCTAGTTACTAAAATCAAGACATTACATGAGAATCCCAACTTTAATTAAAAAGTAAATTTCTAGCCCTCAAGGTGGCAGAGAAAAACACGAAACAATTAAGCAAGTGTATCCTAAAGGCTAAGAAACCAAGAAGCAAATAAAAAGAAACCACAACTTATTTTTTAAAATTTAATTATTATAAGCCAATCTCATGATTATTTTAAACACTTGGTGGGACTGGCAATGCTGGATATCACTGTGTTTTAATGGGGGGGGGGGCGCGAATGGAGCAAGGGTTAGCATTGCATCCGGAGAGAAGGGAGATGAGTTGGGTTATGCTGGTTCCTGGGATATAGTTACACAGTGTGCCCTGTGGGCAAGAAGAATAGAAGATGGGGATGGGTTACCCCATGCCATGGCCATATTGGCAGCATGTGTGTGCTAGAAGACAGTAAGGTTACTGTTTCCTAGCCATGGGGGTAGCATGTGTGTACCAGTGGAGGAGGCATTACACCCTGTGCCTGGGCCGGGGGGGGGGGGAGCCTGGGGGCACGGGGCAGGTGGCGACACACGCTGTGCCCTGGCCACGGGGGGAGGAGGGCAGCCTGGGGGCGCGGGGCGGGTGTGGCACACGCTGGGCCCTGGACAAGGGGGGGAGGGGGCAGCCTGGGGACACGGGGTGACACACGCTGTGCTCTGGCCACGGGGGGCAGGGGGGGCAGCCTGGGGACACGGGGTGGTACACGCTGTGCCCTGGCCACGGGGGGCAGGGGGGGCAGCCTGGGGACACGGGGTGACACACGCTGTGCCCTGGCCACGGGGGGCAGGGGGGGGCAGCCTGGGGACACGGGGTGACACACGCTGTGCCCTGGCCACGGGGGGCAGGGGGGGCAGCCTGGGGACACGGGGTGACACACGCTGTGCCCTGGCCACGGGGGGCAGGGGGGGCAGCCTGGGGACACGGGGTGACACACGCTGTGCCCTGGCCACGGGGGGCAGCCTAGGGGTATGGGGCGGGTGCTGATACGCGCTGTGCCCTAGCCACGGGGGGGGGGGCAAGCCTGTGGGCGCAAGCCTGGGGGCGCGGGGCGGGTGTGACACACGCTTTGCCCTGGCCACGGGGGGGAGGCGGCAGCTTGGGGGCGCGAGGCGGGAGTGACACGCTGTGCCCTGGCCGGGGGGGCAGCCTGAGGGTGCGGGGCGGGAGTGACAGGCTGTGCTCGGACGGAGACGCGGGGGTGACACGGCACGGTTGCGTCGACGCAGGAGGGAAACAGCGATACCCCAGCCGGCCGGGAGCTCCGCAGGGGCGGGGAGAGGGGCGCCTTACCCGCGACATGGGAAGGAAGCGCGCGGCCGCAGCAGCCCACTGGCCGCACCACCGTCCCGCCCGGAACGCCATGGCCGCGACGTTACCCTCCCTCTGCCTCCCCCGAATTAGGCCTCCTCCCTGAGACCTTGGGCGCACACGGAAGGGGCGGGACTTGATTTCAATCCTGGCCCCGCCCCCTCTGGTTTCCTGCGGGGGGTGAGGAGGGAGAGCCGCGTGCTCGCCTCAGGGCGGTGGGGCGGAGCTTCCCTTCGCTGAGGCTGCGCACCTCACTCACCGGAAGCGCCCCCCGAAGCGGCTTAGTGGAGAGGGGTCAGGCTTGGGCCTGTGCGAGGGCGGCAGGGATTGGAGGAGGCACTGGGCCGGTCCCGCCCTTTTTCACCCGTCACCGATAATTATTATTTATTGGTGAAATGTTGTTACCCATTTAAGTGCCAGCGGAACCTAAGTAGCTAGCTGGAGCCTGACGCAGACTGGATCAGCCTCGTGTCCGCTTGTCTGGCCGCTCCCAACCCCGTCTACACACAGACACAAGTTCTCTGATATAGGCACAGGTTGAGGCTCAGCCTGCGGTGACCTGTTCTCCTTCCACCACCGCAGCAGTGGATATTTTGGTGGGGCAGCCAAAGAGGCCTCCCATGCCTCCTTTCCCTCTCAGTAGCTGATTTCTGGAGCTCAATGCAGATGCAAAATCTATATCCATATCTGATCCGAGATCCACAAAGATGGTACATGGCTATAAAGCAGATATCCGCAGATTTGCAGGGCTCTATTGATTTCATCCAGACAGACTTAGTACAGTCTCTTGCTCCCATCCATTGTAAGGGGAAGAATTTGCTGACAAGAAAGTTAATTGATTGTCCCACAGGACTGGTGTGCAGTGTTGTAGCAGCATTATTGGTTCAAGGATATGAGAGAGAAGATTCATAGACTCTAGGACTGGAAGGGACCTTGATAGGTCATCAAGTCCTGTCCCCTGCCCTCATGGCTGGACCAGATGGGAGAGGTAATATCAGGGCTGCCTGAGGGGCAAGTGGGACAATTTGCCCTGGGCCCCGCAGGGGCCCCGCGAGCCTTGGTCCGGTGGTGGTCCAGGTCTTCAGCTGGCATTTCGGCGGCAGGGGGCCCTTCAATGCTGCCAAAGACGTGGAGTGACTGAAGGGCACCCCACCACCGAAATGCCGCCGAAGACCCAGACTGCCGCCGGGTGAGTACAAGCACCGCAGCTCCCCCGCTTCGCCTGAGGCCCCCTGAATCCTCTGGGTGACACTGAGTAATATCTTTTATTGGACCAACTTCTGCTGGTGAGAAAGACAAGTTTTTGAGCGTACACAGAGCTCGTCATCTTCTAGTAAAAAATATTATCTCCTCTATCTTGTATCCCTCATATTAAACTTGAGTAGGCAATAAGAAAACATTGGGTCAGTTCTCACAGGAGACTATCAGTGCCTCCCTGAGGTCATGCAAGTTGTCAGGGGTACTCAATCTTGGCAACTTTTTACCTTGTGTCACATCAGTTATTGAGAAAGATAACTGGGAATGTTGTGGCAAATAATTTTTTTTAGAATCTGGGATTCTCAAATCTCCTTGACCCTATTCAGTCTGGATATGTTAAAGAAAGTGCATTTGCTGATCTAATCAGAGAAGATAAAGTATCCACATTTGTTCCTTTAAATATGTTACCTATATTTGATATCATTCACTACGGGCTGGTCTACACTAGAAAATTAGATCGACCCAACTACATAACTTGGGTGTGAAAAATACACTGCCCTGAACATTATGTAGTTAAGCCATCCTAAGTCCCTGTGCAGACAGCACTAGTTTGATGGAAAAATTCTTCCACTGAGCTGGTTACTGCACCTCAGAGAGATGGATTACCTATGCTGATGGCAGAATGCCAGCATAGGTAGTGTCTAAATTGAAGTGCTACAGTGCCACTGCAGGGTTTCAAGGGCAGACAAGCCCTATATGTTGGAATAAGGGTTAACTGAATCATTCTTCAGTGGCTCTACTTCTTTCTTTCAAGTCAAACACAGTAAATGTAATTGCAAGGATCAAGGAGGAGTCCCACCCTATTGAAGTATAGGTGAACTAGAATGCATTGCAATGGACAAAGACCTTGATATAATAAGCATTATGGAAACTTGGTAGCAAGACAAAAAATAACAGGAGACTCATAGACTCATAGACCCTAGGACTGGAAGGGACCTTGAGAGGCCATCGAGTCCAGTCCCCTGCCCTCATGCCAGGACCAAATACTGTCTAGACCATCCCTAATAGACATTTATCTAACCTACTCCTCCAATTTGTTTCATGCACTGAAACAATACTGTAATACTTGGTTACAAACTATACATGAATGCCAGGCGAGGCCAAAGATGTTTGGGAGGAGAGTTGTAGCTAAAGGATTCCATATAATCTACAGAATTAAAAAGAGAGGGACACTCACTATGTATCCATTTTATAGGGTACAAATCCCAAGATGTAAACACATTAGTACAGCTATACTACCAGCATCTAGATCAAGAAAAGGAACTTGAACATACCTGTTATGAGAGACCAGATAGGCAACAAAATCAAACACAGTGATAATGAGGTGTTTCAACTACCCACATATCAACTGGTCAAATGACACAGGACAAAACCTAGAGCAACAATTTCCTGATACTTTAGTGATTAGTTTTTGGAGCAGCTAGTTATAGAGTTAATTCAAGAAGTGACAGTAGCTGAGCCACACAATAATTAGATCCAACATCCAAGGAGCAAATAGGGTACTCAAAAGTGACACAGTGACATCAAACTTTAGAAAGGAAATTTCAATAAAATGAAGTCAGCCAAAAAAGGCCCTGAAGTTAAAATTAAAGAGAGTAAGATATTTAAAACAAACAAACAAACAAAGAAACAAAAAGTAGGCCAGGAGTAAACTAATATTACTAAATGGGAACATTCAAGAGGCTATTCAAGTCCCCAAACATCCTTCTAAATTTGGAAATCTGAACCTAGTGAAGCCAATAAACAGCAACATAAATCACAGCAAGCCACAAGTAAGAGGACAATAAGAAGGATTTTGAGGAGTAACTAGCAAAAGGTGTAAAAACAAACCACAAAAAATTCTTTAAGTACTGTATAGCAAAAATAGGAAGCCTGTGAAAGTGGATCGCAATGGCTTAAAGCGAGCCATTGAGGAAAATAAGGACACTGCTGAGAAGCTAAATGATTTCTTTGCATCAGTTCACCAAAGAGAATGTTGGAGAGCTTTGAATCCTGAACCTGCTCTTTTCTGGTAAAAGGTGAGTTACTCTCTGAGAATGATGTGTCAGAAGAGGAGGTGCTGAAATAAATGCATATTTTAAAAATTAATAAATCATCAGGGCCAGATGAGTTACATCCAAGAGTTCTGAAAGAGTTAAGTGTGAAGAAAATGAGCTGTTAACAGAAACATGACTATTCCCATTTAAAACACCCACTGTTCTAGAGGATTGGAGGGTGGCAAATGCACTAGGGGAATTGTAGACCAGTATGTCCTACATCTGCATCTGAAAAATTGATTGAAATAATAATTAAAAATACCCCCTCCCCCGAAGAGCATGATATGACAGGGTCTAACCAGTATTATTTCTGCAAAGAAAAATTATGTCTCACTAGTCTGTTAGAATTCTTTGATTGAGTCAAAGTGGTGGATAGAGAACCAGTCAACATAATTTATTTACACTTACAAAAGGACTTTGATAAGGTCTCATACAAGAGTCAACTAAAAAAGTAGTAAGAGAGGCAACATTTTAATGGATCAAAAACTGTCTAGGAGACAGAAAGCATAGAGTAGATGGTTAATTTTCATCATGACAAGAAGAGTAACAGTGAAGTGCCTCAAGGTTCTGTACTCAATCCTGTTTAATATGTTTATTAATTTCCTGGCAAGTGAAATGGGTAGTGAGGCAGCAAAAGTACTCCACTTTTATGTACTAAAGTTGCTGAGATTTCAGGTAAGAACTATATTTCCATATTTCTCTCTTTATGTTATTTAATCCCCATGTGTAATGACTTTAAATGTGGTAAAGTGCTTTTTGGGCATGAAATTTTAATTGTTTATTTAAAGCAAATACTATTAAAAGAGTATAATAAAAGACTTTTTACAAGATAAAAAGCAGTAAGATAAGTAGAAACAATATTACAAAAGAAAAAAAGTGAATTTTATTGCTGGTGAAATATGCTGAATGTTACAATTCTGAAGTTTTCCCTTTATCAACAGAAAAGATACAACTGACTGACAAGTTGAGTGCGTTTTTTCCCTGACCTGAAGGATCTAGAGGTAAGAGGTCACACTCTATGCCTATTCAATCCTCGGCCTCTGCTGAGGCTGCTAAGAAGGTTGCCAAGTCAACGATGCACAGCATAGGCTGGTGGTAAGCACGAGGATGAACGGGGCATGTTCCTTTCCCCAACGTTTTTACGACAGTGCACTTCATTTATCAGAATCACTGATATAAGAATCAACCATGTATAGCAGGGCTCAAGAACCTTTGGCAAGCAGCCTGTCAGGGAAATCCGCTGGCCGGCCAGGACGGTTTGTTTACCTGCAGCATCCACAGGTTCAGCCGATCGCAGCTCCCGTGGCCGTAGTTCGCCGTTCCAGGCCAATGGGGGCTGTGGGAAGCAGTGCGGGCCGGGGATGTTCTGGCCGCTGCTTCCCACAGCCCCCATTGGCCTGGAACGGCGAACCACGGCCAGGGGAGTTGCGATCCGCTGAACCTGCGGATGCTGCAGGTAAACAAACCGTCCTGGCCCGCCAGCGGATTTCCCTGATGGGCTGCGTGCCAAATGTTGCTGAGCCCTGATGTATCATGATCAAAATGACTGGGATAAAATCATTCCTATACTAACCTATATTCCACCGTAAGAATCAAAACCACTGGGATAAAAACATTCCTATACTAACCTATACTCCGCTTGTAAGAATTAAATCATCCGGGATGGATGTGATTCTTATAAAAGGAGTGCACTGACTGTACCTTTTGATATTCCCTTGTAATGGTTGTCAGTCTGTCCTACCCTCAATTTCCTTCATAACTACATGTCTGTGCTTAGTAATGACAATTGGCAGGATGTTCTTCAGCAGGACTTCAGACCTGTGGAAACCACTTCTTCTCCAGATCCCTGATAGTTGACTTTGTTACTCAGAATGTGCTGCAAGGCTCACCTTTCCCCCCTGTAATGTTGCCTATAAGGTGTTGGGTAGAACTGGTAGGTATGGGACTCTGAGGATAGTCTCTATGTGTGTTTGTGCACATGCAGGGTGGGGAGTTATTAATTTCTATTATACATATTTATGTATATGTTGGGTTGATTTGCTTTGGGAAAACTACTATATATATAAAGGATTATCAAGATTGCCCAATGCATTGGATGGGAGCTCTGGTATTGTTTGTAAACATTCACATTAAAAAAAAAATGTTAAGCTAGTATTGTGATAAGGATGCCTGATTGCTAGGAACTAAACAACTCCAACCTCATTTCACATGTGCTATCAGAGACCCTGTCAGACACTAGCTAATGGATTCAGTTCAAACTAGTGTCACAGAGCAGAAGAGAAAGGATCCATTCCCAGACCTCTGAGCCCCTCTCATAAGTCTTTTAATAGTAATAATCATATTCTAAATTTCAATACTTAATTCGAAGAATCATTTATAGCAAGTCTCTTCATAACCCTACACAAGGTAGGTGGGCTGGCAGCAGTGCAGCTTCCCTCCTTCCCCCCATGACCTGACCTTGGGCTGGCAACAGTGCAGTTGCTGATTGATGGGATTACCTTATGTGTTAGTGTACCTCCAACCGCGCCCGGACTCTGAGCTGGCAACAGTGGAGTGTCCCCTACCCCCACCCGTACTCCAGCTGACAGCAGCGCAACCTCCTCCCTCCCCTCCTGCGTCCGTCCAGTCGCCGCGCCTGCGCGCAGTCAGCAGGCGGAAGTAGCTGTTGTTCCCCTCCCAGGCGACAAGTGGCGCTGCACGCCCCGTGCCTCAGGGAGACTTAGTTCTCGCCGCCCGGAAGCGCGCACAGGGACACGCCCGCAGATTGCGGAACGGGCGGCGCCGGCTGAGGCGGTTGGAGGTTTTCCCTCTTCCCCGGGATGTGGAAGCTGGTGTCGGCGGCAGGGCCCGCGCCTGCCCCAGGTAAGGGCTGGCAGCAATGCGGTGTTCCCTACCCCCAGCCCCTTGGCTCCTGCCCGGCAGGATCCGCCCGCTGTACTAGGACCGAGCCTGGCGGGCACGTTGCGTTGAGGGTGGGCCAATGTGCGGTGTCGACTCAGGGATCCTGGGGCGGAGGGCAGTGCTGGGAAACCCCCGCCCCCAGTCACAGGTGCTGGAACAAGGGGCGCTGCTGCTGCTGCTGCTGCATCCCTTGGGTTGAAGTGGTTTCGATACAGGCTTTTCAGTTTCCTTCAGTGGCTTTCAGCACCCCCACTACACACGTTGTTTCTACCCCCAGAGTGTGTGAGTGCAGCAGGTGAGGGGCCCGCGGGGCTTCCAGCCAGGGCCGGCTTTAGGAAGTGCGGGGCCCAATTCGAACATTTTCGGAGGGGCCCTGGCAGGGATGACTTGAAAAAAAAAGCCGTTCATTTCTTTCATGTATTATTTACTTTCCATAACTATATGAATAATAAAATGATATATTATATACATTACAACATATATGCTGTTGTTGGGCTATTAATGACCGCCATTTCACATGTGGGGGTCCCTGCCACTCCCTGGGGGTGTGCACATGTGTTGGTCCCAGCTGCTCCCTGCCCCCCTCATTGAAGCAGGTGTGCAGGGTTACTGCCCTGGAAACTGCAGGACAGCAGTGGACATGGGGCTGGCTGGAGGCAGGGCAGGGACTGACTGGAGGTAGGGTCTGGCTGCAGGCAGGGCAAGGGGTGTGGGGCTGGTTGGAGACAGGGGGTGTGGGGCGGGCTGGCTTCAGGCAGGGCCGCAGGGGGGTGCAGCAGGGGTTTGCAGGTCTGGAGACAGCGGAGTGTGGAACTGGCTGGCTTCAGGCAGTGGGGTGCAGCAGGGGTTGACTGGAGACAGGGCAGAGGGTGCGGGCTGGGCTGGGTGTGCAGGGCTGGTGTGGACAGCAGTGTGTGGTGGGCTGGCTGGCTTTGGGCAGGGCTGCCAGGGGTGTGTGGCAGGGGCTGGCTGTGGCCACGGGGTGCAGAGCTGGCTGCAGGCAGGGGGGGCCAGATTGCTGTGGGCAGGTCAGGGGGTGCAGCAGAGGCAGCTGGAACCCCAGCCCTTTAAGTAGTCCCCAAACCCCCTTCTACCCCGCCCCGGACCTTTTAAATAGCCACGGGAGCGCTGGGGGATGCATGGGAGAGGCGGGGCTCCGGCGACTATTTAAAGGACTGGAGTGGCAAAGGCAGCTGGAACCCCGGGTCCTTTAAAAAGCCCCCGGAGCCCCTCACTGCCTCAGGCTCCTGGGGCTATTTAAAGGGCCCAGAGCTCCAGCCGGGGTCGCAGGGCTTGCCACGCTCTGGCCGGAGCTCCAGTTGGGGTCGCGGGGCTTGCCGTGCTCCAGCCAGAGCCGCCAGGCTTGCCACACTCCGGCCGGAGCGCGGCAAAGCCCCGCCGCCCCGCTTTCCCCGCTGGAGCCCCGGCTGGAGCGCAGCGGAGCCCCGGCCGGAGCACGGCAAAGCCCCGCCGCCCTGCTCTCCCAGCCGGAGCGCGACGGAGCCCCGCCGCCCTGCTCTCCCGGCTGGAGCCCCGGCCGGAGCGCGGCAAAGCCCCGCCGCCCCACTTTCCCAGCTGGAGCCCCGGCCGGAGCACGGCAGGCCCCGCCACCCTGGCTGGAGCTCTAGCTGGGAGAGCGGGGCCGCGCCGCGCTTCCGCCGGTGCTTCGCTCAAAGGAGCGGGACCATGGAAGACCCCGGAGCAGACCGCAGCCGGGGACCGGGGTAAGTTAAAAAAAAAAAAAAATTAAGAAGGTGCCTAAGGTGTGGGACCCTCTTAGGCGCCGGGCCCGATTCCCCGGAATTGGTCGAATCGGCCTAAAGCCGTCCCTGCTTCCAGCCCTGCTGGCTTGGGTGATGCAGTGCAGCATGCATCAGCGTGTGTGTCCCCTCTAAATAAGGGTTTTAAATTGAGTCTAATATGGATGGTCTCCTAACCATACCAGTGCCTGATTTAGTCACCTGAATGATAGATAGCATGTGGCCATGAGTTCCACAGGCTAAAAACGCCTCCTTTAAAAATGTATTTATTCATTTTAATGTGATTGTCTTTTCAGTTTTGTTCAGTTCCCCCTTTATTATGTGAAAGTGTGTATAGGAGTGAATGTGGAAACATACCTTTTACTTCTATTTACTTTCTCCTTGCCATTTATTTTATGTTCCTCTGTCGTGATCCCTCTTATCATAGAATCATAGAATATCAGGGTTGGAAGGGACCTCAGGGGGTCTTCTAGTCCAACCCCCTGCTCAAACAGGACCAATCCCCAGACAGACTTTTGCCCCAGATCCCTAAATGGCCCCCTCAAGGATTGAACTCACAACCCTGGGTTTAGCAGGCCAATGCTCAAACCACTGAGCTATCCCTCCCCCTTTAAATATGCAGTGTTGTTCTTATTACCTCACCCACCTTGTCTCTCTCATCCTTATATAGTTACTCTTGAGGTTTTTTGATATGAAATTCTTTCTGTGCTTTTGATCATTTTTATCACTTCTTTGAAGCCCCCCCCTTTTTTTTCGATCATGTGAACAGAACTGATCACAATATTCTAGATGGGGTTGTGCTATTGATTTATGTAATATTTCTGGTGGTTGTTTTCTGTTATTCTTTATGCAGGTTAGTAGTTTGTTTGTATTTTTTACTGCTGCTGCACATTTGAGAGAGGTTTTCCTTGAGTTGTCTGCAACGCGTCTTTTTGTTTGAGTGTTTAAAGTTAATTTAGAACCCCATATTTTGTATGAATGGTTCAGATGTATTCCTTCCAATATGCATTACTTTTGTAGGTGTCAACAATTAACTTTATCTGTTATTCAGCTTTGTCAGGGCCCTCCAAACTTTCTTAATCATCTATATACTTGCCTATCCAAAATAACTTTTTATTAACTTTGACCATCTTAAATTTTGCCACCTTGCGTTTCATCCACCTTTCCACTTCATTAACAAATATTTTAAATAACATCAGCAACATATAGCTAGTGTATGCCAACTGCCACTGTGTCATTTGAGCCTGCTCTGTGCAGCAACTTTACCAGGGCTACAATGACAGTACCCAAATTTGATTAAAACTTTTGTAGAACACAGTCTTGTGGCCTTGTTTATGCTGCTTAGTTCGCTGATTGTTTAACTGAGAACAGCAATTGTATTTACAAGAAAGGCTGGATAAATTTTTTCAGTTGAATTAAAATGTGACGGGTTTTGGGGAGAAAAAATACTTCACATTTTAAAATAAATTCTTGAGGAAAATAGTCCATCCTCTTTCCTCACTATGATCTGAATTTTATTGCTTGAAAAAGATATCAAATAGATGGAGCCATGTAGGCTTCAGAAATGTGAAGTTGTAGAATACGTCCCTTGGCCTGTGCCACTTCCAGCAGCTCCCATTGGCCTAGAGCAGCAAACTGCGGCCAGTGGGAGCCGTGATCGACCGGACCTGCAGATACGGCAGGGTACGCAAACCAGCCCGGCCCACCAGGGGCTTTCCCTACACAAGCGGTGTCCCAAGTTTGGGAAACACTGTCTTATAGGATTGATCCTTGAAACTATATGGTCTTGAGGTCAGTTATGTTCTTTAACTCTATCAAATGAGTCCTGAGCAGCTCAGCTCTTACATTTCATTGCACTGAAGGATTTTGGATGTGAGATGCTGTCCAATCTTCCAGAAACTAATAAAATACATTTATAAGGTACTGTATTTTCCAAATTGGCAGTCTTAAAAGTATCTAGGGAATAAATACAGGGGTGGAAGTCGACCTGCTGGGTCTCTCATTTTCTCAGTTGCATGTGCAACTTCAGTATGAATTGCATACATGCAAGTGTTGAGCTGATCGGGTGCAGTTTTGGCACTGGCAAGTCACTTCTCTTCTTTGCCTTAGTTTCATTATCTGTGTAATTTCGGCTTCATCTCCTCTGTCAATCTCCAGTTGGAAGGTGACTGACAGGATGGAGGTCCTCATTCTTAAAGGAAGAATCTCCATTTTCTTGGCTACTATCACACATAGAAGGGAGTATTTCTACTCTCTCAGTCTTTTTTGGGGTCCTCCTCCCCTGTAAACAATGTCAGTGCCTACAAGTGCTGCTGCTTTTAGTTTCCCAAACCAACCCAAAGTAAGTGTGTTTGGGTTGATTTTAATACTGGCAACAGGATTCTAAGTAGTGCAGTGAAACTGAGCAGAATCTTTTTAGTAATTCTATTGCTGCTTAGGGAAGTGATGAGCAGCATCAGAGGCACTGTTACTGTCTACATAATTAGGAAGACAGCACTGCACAGCTATCATATTTGAAAGTTACCTGCTAAGAGCTATAAAGTGACTCTTTCCTTAAATGAAAGCTTGTGTTCTGTAGAAATTGGTGCTTTACACCTTTACTTACCCACCTTGATCAGGAAAAGTTTCTTTTTACTAGCAAATAGGTGAACATGTTTTTCAAGTTCACTCAAAATGTATGAGATTGTGCCATCATGTCTAGATCAGTGGTTCTCAAATTTGGGCCTCCACTTGTTCAGGGAAAGCCCCTGGCAGGCCAGGCCGGTTTGTTTACCTGCCATGTCTGCAGGTTCGGTTGATCGCGGCTCCCACTGGCTGCGGTTCGCCGGTCCAGGCCAATGGGGGCTGCAGGAAGCTGCATGGGCCACGGGGCATGCTAGCCACCCTTCCTGAATAAGCGGCAGCCCAAGTTTGAGAACCACTGGTCTAGACGACAAATGCCAAGAGCAGAATAGAACAGTCAGTCAAAGTGGAGTGCATATTTATCAACTATGGTTTGATTTCTCTTGTAGATCATCCAGCATTCAATTAAAAAGTTGTAGGATTTTTTCATCTGAATCTGTTTTGTTGTCTTTCTGAATAGTATTCTGGAATAGCAGTATGATATACTTTTTCCCTTCACATAAAACTTAATGGTTCCCAATAGTGGTACTGTACATTTCCTGTAAGTAGTACTGTAGGTTGGTTTTTTGTTAACACTGTGATGCACTTTATTCTCTGGAAGATTGCCGCAGAACTATGAACTACTGTTTTTGTCACAAGTGAGTTCAGCTCAAGTGTGCAGGAGCCAGTGAGAGAGAGAAAATGCAGCTGTAAAATAAAACTGCACTTCCGATCCTGCCCAATACATCTAGGATTACAGGGCTGAGTTTGTTATATCTTGGAAAAAGCTTTTAAATGGCTCACAGGTACTTATGTTTTTCTGCTGTTAAATATTTGTTAATTTTGTTGTTCCCAGGAGAGCCATATCGACTTTTGGTTGGTACTGAGTATGTTGTTGGACGCAAGAACTGTGCAATTTTAATTCAGGATGATCAGTCAATCAGTCGAAGTCATGCAGTTCTGACTGTCACCCACCCTGAAACTAACCTTGTAAGTTTCCACTTTACTACGTTATGGCTATATGACCTAAAACTGACTGGGTTTAGGGATACTCCCCCACCTTCAATATATGTGCTTCAATCTGAAATCAGTTCCAGTCCTATTCCAACAAACCTACATCTTAGATTGGCAGTAGATTCATGCTATCTTTTTCTTGAATATTTCTACGGGCTTGTCTACACAGGGAAATTTGACCGACAAAATTATAATGCTGTAAGAATATCGGTATAATCCCCTCTGTGGATACTCTTATGCCCACATGAGGAGTTATGCTGGTGTAATTATATCAGTAAGTTTCCCCATATAGACAGGCCCGGTAAGGTTTAGTATTGAATTGACTCACTTCGCTTTCTGTGTTCTAAACTTGTGTCTTTGGGTATGTTTACACAGCAACTAGACACCTGTGGCTGGCCCATGGAGCTTGTTTCATTGCTGTGTAGACTTCCAGGCTTGAGCTGGAGCCTGAGCTCTGGGACCATGCAATGTGGGAGCCCAAGCCTAGAAGTGTACACAGCAAAGAAACAGCCCTGCAGCCTGAGCCCCAAAAGCCCAAGTCAGCTGGGACAGGCCAGCCATAGGTTTTTCTTTGCTATATAGACATACCCTTTAAGGCCACAGAGGTTTAACTCCAACTGACTTCTTAAGGTAGGTGACAGGTTTCAGAGTAGCAGCCATGTTAGTCTGTATCAGTAAAAAGAACGTGAGTACTTGTGGCATCTTAGAGACTAACACATTTATTTGAGCATAAGCTTTTGTGGGCTAAAACCCACTTCATTGGATGCATGCAGTGGAAAATACAGTAGGAACACACACACCACCACCACCACCACCCTCCCCCCCATGAAACAATGGGTGTTACCATACACACTATAACAAAAGCTATCTGTTAAGGTGAGCTATTACCAGCAGGGGAGGGAAAAAAAATACTTTTTGTAGTGGTAATCAAAATGGCCCATTTCTCACTTATGTAACTGAGCAAAATTTGATACAGTTTGTCCCATACAAACATTTTTCTTGTTATTTCCCATGATTAATATAACCCTTATGTAAGTTGCATATGAACATTACGGGGGGGAGGGATTGTAAAGAGTAAATATGATCAATTAAGGTATTTTAATGTGAATATTCAATTACCTTTATGGTTTGTGTATTTGATTACTATCACATATATAAAAAGTCAGCTGAAACATTACACAGCAACCTTAGAATGGAGTTCTGTAATTTGATGCACAATAGTGAACCCTAGCCGTAGCACAGAGGCCCATTAAAGTCAACAGGGCTCTGTATGTGTGCAGGGTCCACCTGCATGCATTGAGTTGCACAACTAGGGCTTTAATTCTGACCCATAACAAATACTTATGAATATCTACAAACTCGAAAGGTAATAGAATAGCTATTTAAATTTCTCCATAGCTTCTAGACTGGTCAAGAGAAGGCAAAAAATGAGCAATGTTTCACAAAGATTTACTAAAAAGGAAATCTGTAGTGGTAGGAAATGCACCCCAACATCACTCTGAGCTATAATAGCAAATCCTGATATTGGTACATGGGTGCAGATGCATTGGTATCATGAGTACCATATAACAAAAAGTAGAGGTAGTGAATTATTGCAAAACAAAGTTGAATGCAAAAACTACAACTTCTCTTAAGTAGTTATGGAGAATTTTTTTCTCAATTGTTTGTTATGGAAAGCAGGTGGTAAACTTTCAACTGCATAGCTAACATGTTTGTCCCAATATACTGTATATTTTTAGGACAGTAATATGAATATTTCATAATATGTGCTTTCATTTTATACATCTGCTGCTGCTTGTTCTGTAACAATATACAATATTTTTTGAGTACCTAATAAGACTTTACTAATTTATATTCATTTTCAGAGTCAAGCTCTCTCAGTCCCTGAATTGATAATACAAGACACCTCTAAGTATGGTACCTTTGTTAATGGAGAAAAAGTTTTGAATGGTACTTCCAGAACTCTGAAATCTGGTGATAGAGTCAATTTTGGAGTCTTTGAAAGCAAATTCAGGTGAGAACTATTTGGATTGATTCTGAAATGCTGAAATAAAATTGCAGCTGCCAGTTGTAATTTTTTAAAATAGTATCACAGGGTGTACTTAAGGAAGTAAAAGAATAAAGCAAGTAGTGATACATTTCTATAAAGAAGGATTAAAATAAAGTGATATATATGTTCAAGCTGCATTCTTGTAGAAGGTTCTTCCTGTGAATTGACATTGAAACCTTTTGTGGTAAAAGATTAGCCCATAATTGACTCTGCATCATAAGCATTAAGTGTCCTAAAATTAGCCTAAACAAAGAATAAAATCCCTGTTTAATAATACTGTTCCTAAAACATTCATGAATATTTTATAAGAGGAATAAAATTTGGGGGTTGAGATGAAGCTTG
Source organism: Gopherus flavomarginatus (assembly GCF_025201925.1). Lineage (NCBI taxonomy): Eukaryota > Metazoa > Chordata > Testudines > Testudinidae > Gopherus > Gopherus flavomarginatus. Next base: position 254,182,886 of record NC_066618.1, on the reverse strand, counting down.
GCAGAGCCTCCTTCCACAGTTAGTGATGTAGAGAGAAAGGAACTGAGGTAGTTGCAGAGCTACACAAAGCTTTGAATTTAAGCGGTAAGTCAGTGCTTTTCCTCATAAATATGCAGTGGTACTCAAGGAAGAAATAAAATAACCGATAACTTTTTTTTTTTAATGACTGTTAAATCAATGTTAAAGGAGTTTGGAAGCTGGGGCCTGGTCTACACTATGCGTTCAAACTGATTTTAGTAGCGTTAAACCAATTTAACCCTGTACCCATCCACACAACGAGGCCCTTTATATCAATATAAAGGGCTTTTAAACCCGGTTTCTATACTCCTCTCTGACGAGAGGAGTAGCACTGAAATCGGTATTGCCATGTCGGATTAGGGTTCGTGTGGCCGCAAATCGACGGTATTGGCCTTCGGGCGGTATCCCACAGTGCACCACTGTGACCGCTCTGGAAAGCAATCTGAACTCTGATGCACTGGCTAAGTAGACAGGAAAAGCCCCATGAACTTTTGAATTGCATTTCCTGTTTGCCCAGCGTGGAACTCTGATCAGCACGGGTGGCGATGCAGTCCCAAATCCAAAAAGAGCTCCAGCAAGGACCGTACAGGAGATACTGGATCTGATCATTGTACGGGGAGACAAATCTGTTCTATCAGAGCTCCGTTCCAGAAGACGAAATGCCAAAGCATTTCAAAAAAATCTCCAGGCTATGATGCAGAGTCCACAGCACAGTGCTGCGTGACAAGTGTAACGGAAAGCCAAAGAATCAAATGGACGCTCATGGAGGAAGGGAGCGGGGGACTGAGGACTCCATCTATCCCACAGTCCCCGCAGTCTCCGAAAAGTATTTGCATTCTTGGCTGAGCTCTCAATGCCTGTAGGGTCAAACACATTGTCCAGGGTGGTTCAGGGTATATCTCGTCAGTTCCCCTCCCACCCCCCGTAAAAAAAAAAGGGAAAAAATCATTTCTTGACTTTTTTCAATGTCACCGTATGTCTACTGCATGCTGCTGCTAGGCACGGTGCTGTGGCACTGAACAGCAGCATCCTCTCCCCTCCCTTCCCCGGTGGCAGACGGTACAGTGCAGAAGGACTGGTAGCCGTCCTCGTCATCATCCTGTGAGTGCTCCTGGCTGGCCTCAGGTGAGGTTGGCCGGGGGGCTCCTGGGTAAAAATAGGAATGACTGCCGGTTATTCCCGGCAGATGGTACAGAACGGCTGGTAACCGTCCTCATCATAGCAACTGGGGGCTGAGCTCCTTCGTGCCCCCCCCCCCCTTCATGTCTAAAGAAAAGATTCTGTACTGCTTGGACTATCATAGCAGCTGGAGGCTGCCTCTCCCTCATTTTATCTCACTAAAACCTCAGTGTTTCTTATTCCTGCATTCTTTATTACTTCATCACACAAATGGGGGGACCCTGCAACAGTAGCCCAGGAGGGTTGGGGGAGGAGGGAAGCAACAGGTGGGGTTGTTGCAGGGGGACCCCCTAGAATGGCATGCAGCTCATCATTTCTGCGGGATCTGACATGGAGCGGCTGTGCTCTGTGGTACACTCTCTAGTACACTTGCCCCATATTCTAGGCAGGACTGACTCTATTTTTAGATACAACATAAAGGAGGGAATGACCGGATGAGTCATTCCCATTTTTATCTTTGCGCCCCCGGCCGACCTCAGCGAAGGTCAGCCAGGAGCACCCATGACAGCAGCAGACGGTACAGAATGACTGATAGCAGAGACGGTTATCTTGCAAAGGCAAATGAATGCTGCTGTGTAGCGCTGCAGTACCGCCTCTGTTAGTGGCATCCAGTACACATACAGTGATGGTGACAAAAGGCAAAACGGGCTCCATGGGTGCCATCCTATGGCATCTGCCAGGGCAATCCAGGGAAAAAGGGCGTGAAATGATTGTCTGCTGTTGCTTTCACGGAGGAAGGAATGAGTGACGACATTTACCCAGAATCACCCACGACACTGTTTTTGCACCATCATGCATTGGGATCTCAACCCAGAATTCCAATGGGCGGGGGAGACTGCGGGAACTATAGGATAGCTACGGGATAGCTACCCACAGTGCAACGCTCCAGAAATCGACGCTAGCCTCGGTACATGGACGCACACCACCAAATTATTGTGCTTTGTGTGGCTGCGTGTACTCAACTTTATACAGTCTGTTTTACAAAAACGGTTTATGTAAAATCAGAATAATCCTGTAGTGTAGATGTACCCTGGCTTTGTCTCTTACATTGGACTCCTATTCCAATTTAGTGCTTCCAGTGTCGTCAGTTTGTAGCAAAACAGCACTCTTCAGTTCTTATAACAAACAGATATTTTAGTATATCATATTTAGAAAATATATTTGAAACATGTTTCAGAAACTGTCATAGAACCACATACAGTCATGACATTAGCATAAAAAAACTGAATAATTTTTAAGCCAAAGAACAAGGTACAATACACTCTTGGAAAATAGAATCGTGGGACTAGAAGGGACCTTGAGAGGTAATTTAGTCCAGTCCCCTGCACTCAAAGAAGAACTATTTTAATAACTAGACCGGGGTGGGCAAACTTTGGCCTGAGGGCCACATTAGGTTTCCGAAATTGTATGAAGGTCTGGGTAGTGGAGGCTATGCCTCCCCAAACAACCAGGCATGGCCTGGCCCCTGCCCCCATCCGACCCCCCCTGCTTCTCACCCCTTGATGGCCCCCTGGAACTCCTGCCTCATCCAACCACCCGTCCCCCTGACCAGCCCAGGATCCCCTATGCCTAACTGTCCCCTGCCACCCCATCCAACCCCTCCTTTCATTCCTGACTGCTGCCCCCCCCGTCTCCATTCAATCCCCATGTTCCCGGTCCTCTGACCACCCCAACCTCTATCCATACCCCAACCCCTATCCACGACCCCAAACTCCCCTTCCCTCTATCCAACCCCCCTGCCCCCCCGCTGCCTGTCTGGAGCACCGGTGGCTGGCAACGCTACAGCCGCACCACGCAGAGCACTAGGACAGGCAGCCGTTCTGACCCACTGGAGCCAGCCACGGCACCATGCAGCACAAGGCACCGGGTCAGGCCAGGGCTTTGCAGCTGTGCTGCCAGAAAAGAAGTTTCTTATAAGCCTTCGTCTCAGGAACTGCTACCATTAGCACATTCCTACAGGGAACAGTTTAATACACTGCACCTGCAGGAGCTTGCAGCCCCGCCGCTGCCCAGAGCATTGGGCCGGCGGCCCAGTGAGCTGAGGGGGAACAGCAGGGAGGGACCAGGGGATAGCCTCCCAGGCCAGGAGCTCAGGGGCCAGGCAGGAGGGTCCCATGGGCTGGATGTTGCCCGTGGGCCGTAGTTTGCACATCTCTGAACTAGACCATCCCTGACAGGTGTTTGTCTAACCTGCTATTAAAAATCTCCAATGACGGAAGTTCCAGAACCTCCCAAGGCAATTTATTCCAGTGCTTAACCACCCTGACAGGAAGTTTTTCCTAATGGCCAACCTAAACCTCTCTTGCTGCAATTTAAGCCCATTACTTGTTCTGTCCTCAGAGGTTAAGGTGAATAATTTTTAAGAAAATAACTTATTACTGCAGAGTAAGCATAAGTTAGCAATAATCAACACCTCAATATTCAAAATATAAAACTTTCAAGAGATGTCTTAGCACAGAGGGTCCTAAATACTTTGCTGTGATCCCCCATGGGAGTCACATAACAGCCTTGCCAACTCCCATTCATCTGAGGCAGCAGGTGACTCAGGAAAGAGGGTGGCTCATGCCCAAGGTGGCAGTAGGACCCATCTGGCGCCATCTTTGGAGGAATCCAGGGCAGAATGGCACAGAGAGGGTGAGGAGGCCTGGTCCGATCTTCACCTGCCCTCACTCCTTCAAGCTCCAGAGGGTTTAGCCCACGTAGGGCTGCAGCTGGCCAGATGTCCAGGACAGAGCAGCAGGGACAAGAGCACTCAAGGAGTCCTCCGTGATTTGTAAGGGGAGGAGGGAGAGAGCAGCAAGCTGCCCTCTCAGGGCTGCAAGTCCTGCCCCTGAGGACTCCCTGTGTGCTCTCCCAGCTGCTGTCCTGCCCTAGCCTAGACATCCAGCTGGCCATAGCCCTATACCCCAGCTTGTTTCCTCCTCCCTGATAACCATGTCATGCTCCTCTTCTCTCCTCACCCCCCGTTTGAAAACCAATAGCTTAGCATACAGGAGCCTGTTGATTTTTATCTCAGTTTATAATAGGTTTGGAAGAGCTCTTTTCATATGCCATAGCCCCTTTTATGGATTCTGCCACACGTGTAGTAGTGCATCCTTCTGCATAATTCCTAGCACAATATCCAATAGTTGGACCTCTCCAGTTTCTAACTATAACTGTTGCTGGCTATTTATAATATTTTTTCTCATGACTGGATGTCATTGTTCCATTAATGTATGCAACTAAGCTAAATAAGAAATTTGTGCAGCTTGACATATTTGCCCTTTTTTGTTACAAAGGACAGAGGGAACAAGAAACTTGAAACATTTTCATGCAAACACTTGCTGATGCATTCACCCTCTCTTGCCATAGAAGGAGGAGGAGGATTAGCCCTTAAACTAGCTAATATGTCAAGATATTCAGAGAGACAAGATAGATAAGGTAATATATTTTATTGGACCAACCTCTGTTGGTGGAATGGACAAGCTTATATTACCTCATCTACTTTATCTTTCTTGTATCCCGGGAACAACAAAGCTACAACACTGCAAACAAGACATTCAGAGGCAAAACCACAGTCATGTAACAATCTTGTATCTCTAATAGCTGTTAGCCCTGATGCCTTCCAGCTATCAGGAGCAGATGTGCTAAGAATTCCTCCCTGCACACTGCAGAACTCTCCTGCTTTCTCCCTCTGAAAGTTAATGGTGACACGATCCACAAGAATTTGACTTCAAAAATCCCAACATTTTGAAAATGGAGATGTACCTCTTGTGGAGTTGGGACTTCTTTCTACACCCAATCCTCCTTCCAGTCCCAGGGTTTTATCTTCCTACTGTAGAGGCAGTGACACTGGAACAATTTTTATAGTGAGAGTGCTGAGAGCCATTGAACCAAACTGTAAACCCTGTATTTAATGGAAACCACTTGAAGCCAGGGGTGCTGCGGCACCCCTAGTTCCACCATCGATGAAGGGATAAAGCCCTTAAAGAATCATATAATACTGTAATAGAGCAGCAGAGGGGGAAATTAAGAGTCAAAGCCAAAGAAGAAAATGTGTGTTTCTCAGCTAAGACTTAAGGGATGGGAGGCTTGATAAGGAAGAGCGATTCAGATTAGAAGAAGGATTTTTTTTTTCCAGTAACAGGGGAGAAAGGAGGCAATGCTGAGAATGGACAGAAAATTGAACTTGTAATAAATTTAAAAAAATGTATTTCACGCTTAATGGGAATGAAGGGCTGTTAACCAGTGTACATTTACATTTAGGCTGAACAAAATGAGTGCGTTCTTTGAAACAGTGACTCTCAACCTTTCCAGACTACTGTACGTCTTTACCTCTTTCAGGAGTCTGATTTGTCTTGCATACTCCCAAGTTTCACTTCACTTAAAAACTACCTGCTTAAAAATCAGACATAAAAATATAAAAGTGACACAGCACGCTGTTACTGAAAATTTGCTTACTTTCTCATTTTTACCATATAATTATAAAATAAATCAATTGGGATATAAATATTGTACTTATATTTCAGTGTATAATATATTGAACAGTATAAACAAGCAATTATATGAAATTTTAATTTGTACTGACTGTGCTAGCAAACTTTCTGTAGCGTGTTGTAAAACTAGGCAAATATCTAGATGAGTTGATGTATCCCCTGGAAGACTTCTGTGTACCCCCAGGGGTACAAATGCCCTGGTTGAGAATCACTTCGTTAAAAGAAGCAACATCTATTTTAACTTGAACGCACTTTGACATTTGTTAGTTTTATATGTATTTTCTTTAATCAGTTGTGCTATTCATTATACTTGCCGTATTTTGTTGATGCTATTAGACTTTAAAAGATCCACATATAAATTTCTTCCTGAACTTCCAGTCTACTTGTCTGCAGGGTAGCCAATTAGGAGGCCTTTCTTGGAGTAAGGATTCCCAGAGCTTTTAGGCTCCCAGCTCTTTGGCAGTGGGAGCCTTTGGAGTTTCTGCTCTCTGAGCTGTCCGGCATCCAGGCTCCCTGAGCTGCCCAGCTTGCTGCCGGCAGGAGCTCCATGCAGCTCAGAGAACCCTGGAAATGTTTCAGACAGGAATTCCAGTTTTCAGCCAACTCTGTCTGTCTATAATGTTTCACTTTAACTATTTAGACGAGGACTGTCGATTAATCGCAGTTAACTCACATGATTAACTCAAAAAAATTTATCACAATTTAAAAAATCGTGATTAATTGCAGTTTTAATCACACCATTAAATAGAATACCAATTGAAATTTATTATAAATATTTTGGTATGTTTTTCTACATTTTCAAATATATTGATTTCAGTTACAACACAGAATAAAAAGTGTACAGTGCTCCCTTTATATATTTTTATTACAAATATTTATATTGTAAAAATGATAAACAGAAGAAATATTATTTTTCAGTTCACCTCATATAAGTACAGTAATCTCTATTGTGAAAGTGCAACTTACAAATGTAATTTTTTTTGTTATATAACTGCACTCAAAAACAAAACAATGTAAAGCTTCAGTGCCTACAAGTCCACTCAGTCCTACTTCCTGTTCAGCCAAACAAGTTTGTTTACATTTACGGGAGATAATGCTGCCCATTTCTTATTTACAATGTCACCTAAAAGTGAGAGCAGGCGTTCTCATGGCACTTTTGTAGCTAGCATTGCAAGATATTTACTTGCCAGATATGCTAAACATTCGTATTCCCCTTCATGCTTTGGCCACCATTCCAGAGGACATGCTTCCATGCTGATGATGCTCGTTTAAAATAAAAATAAAAATAAAAGAAGTTTTATTTAAATTTGGGACTGAACTCCTTGTGGGAGAATTATGTCTCCTGCTCTTTTTTAACAGCATTCTGCCATATATTTCATGTTACAGCAGTCTTGGATGATGACCAAGCACATGTTTGTTTTAAGAACAATTTTATTGCAGATTTGACAAAATGCAAAGAAGATACCTATGTGAGCTTTCTAAAGATAGCTACAGCGCTGGATCCCAGGTTTACGAATCTGAATAGCCTTCCAAAATCTGAGAGGGACGATGTGTGGCGCATGCATTTAGAAGTCTTAAGAGCAACACTTGGTTACAGAAACTACCGAACCACCAAAAAAGAAAATCAACCTTCTGCAGGTGGCTTCTGACTTAGATGATGAAAATGAACATGCGTGAGTCCACACTGCTTTGGTTTGTTATCAAGTAGAACCTGTTATCAGCATGGACGCATGTCCTCTGGTATGGTGGTTTGAAACATGAAGGGACGTAGGAATCTTTAGCACATCTGTCACCTAAATATCTTGTAAAGCTGGCTACAACAATATGCCTGTTCTCACTTTCAGGTGACATTGTAAACAAGATGCAGGTAGCATTATCTCCTGCAAATGTAAATAAATTTGTCTGTCTGAGTGATTGGCTGAACAAGAAGTAGGACTGAGTGGACTTGTAGACTGTAAAGTTTTGTTTTATTTTTGAATGCCCTTTTTTTTTGTATATATTTCTACATTTGTAAGTTCAACTTTCGTGATAGAGATTGCACTACAGTACTTGTAATGGGGGAATTGAAAAATACTATTTCTTTTGTTTTTACAGTGCAAATATTTGTTTTATATATATATATATATATATATATATATATATATATATATATATATATAAAGTGATCATGCTACACTTTGTATTGTGTTGTAGTTGAAATCAATATATTTGAAAATATAGAAAACATCCAAAAAGATTTAAATAAATGGTATTCTATTGTTTAACAGCATGATTAATCATGATTTACTTTTTTAATCGCACAATTAATTGCAATTTTTGTAATCGCTTGACAGCCCTAATTTAGACAATTCTCTTCTGTATTTTGTTCCTTGCAGAGTAGAATATGAACCTTTGATTGTCTGCTCCTCGTGTTTAGAGGCTTCTGGGAAAACTGCTCTAAATCAAGCTATTCTGCAGCTTGGAGGCCTTGTTGTGAATGATTGGTCAGAAGAATGTACTCATCTTGTCATGTTATCAGTGAAAGTTACTGTTAAGGTAGGTTGAGTTTCTATATGTTAATAGATTTTGTGACTTCAACATGAAAATGTGTGGGGTGAAACCATAGAGCCCTATTGAAGTCAGTGGCAAAATTCTCATTGACTTCAGTTAGTCCAGATTTTCAGTTAGGAAAATGATTGTTTTCAAGTAAAGAGTCCTTGTAAACAACCTTAATATGAATATTTAACTAAAATCAGAAGAGTCTGAACTGTTTATAGCAGATAAAATATTTTGCAATTGTCATCCACTTTTGTGCATGATGTATTTTTCTGGGCTTCATTTTTTCTCTTCGCTGTGGTATTTGAAAATGCAAAAGAAGCAGACCACTTAAGTGAGAATCAGAGGAACCTAGGAGTTACTATACCATACTCTTAGGGTTGCAGTCCATAATATTAATTATCCTTTTGTCTGATAGAGGCCAGAACTGGATACTTTAGAGGAAGTGCAAGATACCCTGTAGCGAATGATTATGGAATAATATGGCCTTGCGGGGGTGGGAGTTTCCTCCTAACTTGTAGTTAGAGGTTAGTTTCTACCTTCAAACATGAGAATTTAGGTCTTTTCTAGTTTGTATGAAAATCCTATGTAATGTCACTCTGGATGTTTTCATTAGACATTTATATGGATAAGACCATGTCTACACTACAAAGTTTGGCTGACTCAAGTTACTTTGACATAAAGCTATTGTATATTGTATAGGCTCACGTGTGCATATTTGGCTCTTTATGTCTGTACTGTGTGTACTCATAAGGAGTGTTTGTCTTGATGCAAAGTGCAGTGCATCATGCTTATGTATCAGAGGGTGCAACCTGCCAGTGTCCAGCACACTGTCTTTTGGCATGTTTGGCAATGCATGGTGGGGCAGAAACGAGTTGTGCGGGGGTGACTGGAAACAAAGGGTGAAGTTCCCAGCATGCAACTGTCTCATTAAATAACGTCATCCATATACCATAATTTTTGAGCCTTTACAAATCCTGCAAACCTGTGCATCCCTTCTCGCTCTCTGTCTCTGACAGAAGATGCACTGCTCTGCACAGTTGTCATGAGTGTTGCAAACACAGGATGCACAGTCTTCTGCTATTGTATTTGCAGAGCTTCAAGAAGAACTGCATCAGTGGGGAACATGATGATTTCATGGAGGACAGATTGCTGTGGGAAATAGCGAGAACCAATTGAGGGTTATTGGTAGCATTAACAGAGCAGCTGCAAATGGTGAAGCACCACTCTGGGCCTGAGAAATGAGCACTGACTGGTGGGATTGCCTCATAATGCAGGTTTGGGACGAGAGCAATGACTGCAGAACTTTTGGAGGTACAAGGCCTCATTCCTGGATTTGTATGCCAACCTTACCCCAACCCTCCAGCTCATAGATACCAGAATGACAGCTGCACTGGCCGTGGGGAAATGAGTGGTGACTGCACTGTGGAAACTTGCAACACCAGATTGATTTCCCACTTACTGGTAGCATTTTGGAGTTGGAAAATCCACTAGGCTATTGTCGGACAAGTGTGCAGAGCCATTGATTGTCTCCTATTATGCAGGACCGTGACTCTTGGCAACATGCGTGACATAGTGGATGGATTTTCAGCAGTGGAATTCCCAAACTGCAGTGGAGTGATAGTATGAATATCCCTATTTTGGCACCAGCCTGCCTTGTCCCAGAGTATTTCAACAGAAAGGGCTACTTTTTCCAAGCATTGGTGGATTACTGGGGGCGCTTCACTGACATCAGTCTCAGATGGTAAAGGAGGGGCATGATGCTTGTCTCCTTAAGAACACAGGACTGTTCAGAAAACTGCAAGCAGGGACTTTCTTTTACGACTGGCGGATTACCATGGGTGACGTTGATGAGTAGTGCTCCTGGGGGACTCAGCCTACTCCTTGCTCCCATGGCTCATGAAGCAATGTACCAGCCACCTCAACAGCAACAAGACAAAGATTCAGCTACATTTATAACTAGTACACTGTGTTTCTGTGTTTATTACACTATGAGTTCTGTCACACTATACAAGAACAAGTAAGTGGGTGCTTTCAGTACCCCTAGACATTCTGCAGCATATATTATGAATTAATAAAAATGAATTATTTCTTGAGGAATAGAATTTTGAGTAACAGAACCAGCACATAGAAACTGCAATTTTAAAAAACAAATACATTAAAAACTTAATAAAATAATGGAACAGATCTTAACAAGGGGAAAGAACATTTATGTCCATTTTAGTTACACATATGGGAACTGTGGCTCTCACAGGTCAGTGTATGTGAAGCTGTGGTTGTACTTACAGTCCCCTGGTCTGGAGTGGTAGTGGTAGCCGCTGCTGCCATATAGAATGTTGAGGTGGATATACGGAGTTGCTGTACTGGAGTTCTCCATGGACTGAAAAAGGAGGCGAGTCTGTGATTGTTGAAGCTCTAGACCCACAAACATCTGCAGCATATTTATTTTCTGAAAGTGAAGCCCCATTATGTCCTGGTGCATCTCTCTCTGCTTTTCCTCGTGGGCCTCTTGAGTCTGTTTCTTGTCTGCTTTTTCCTTCTCCAGTCTGAAATACTCACCCTCCAGCCCAGTGCAGTACTGCCATGCAGGATCTCGCTGAACATGTTATCTGGAGTCCTCCTATTTTTTTCTCCATGTCTGGCTCAGGCTTTTCACAGGTGTGGAAGGGGAACTCTTAATAGCCATAACAGCAGCAGCTACAGATAAAACAGAGGTACCATTGTTAGTATAGTAACAATGAATAGCAAAAATTAATGTTCAGAACTCCTTTCCTTTGCTCTTCTAAAGTTTTACATGCTTGTTGACACTTCTGCTTCAGAGAGCTTTTGTGCAGTACCGCTCACAACACCACCCAGGGTGAGGATGGCCTTCAAGGGATGAGGAAAATGAGGAAGGCATTTCTCAGTTCCATGAAATTAAGTATAAGGCTATGGTACTGAATGCTGGCACCATTTCCTGCAAGTGGTGGTGATTTTTAACTCTTATCCTGAGGGTAACAAAGGCAGAGAGATCACAGCTGCTGCTGGCATCCTGAAGCTGCCCAGGTCTGTATGCTGCTAACTTGTTAACTTTGGCAGGCACCTGTAATAACCTTAGTCCCAGATTTGGACCTTAGCGTCCAAAATATGGGGGTTAGCATGAAAACCTCCAAGCTTAGTTACCAGCTTGGACCTGGTACCTGCTGCCACCACCCAAAAAATTAGAGTGTTTTGGGGCACTCTGGTCCCCCTGAAAAACCTTTCCTGGGGACCCCAAGACCCAAATCCCTTGAGTCTCACAACAAAGGGAAATAATCCTTTTTCCCTTCCCCCCTCCAGGTGCTCCTGGAGAGATACACAGACATAAGCTCTGTGAATCCAAACAGAGTGAATCTCCCTCTCTGTTCCCAATCCTGGAAACAAAAAGTACTTTTCTATTCCCCCAGAGGGAATGCAAAGTCAGGCTAGCAATCCAACACACAAATCTCCCCTTGATTTCTTCCTCCCACCAATTCCCTGGTGAGTACAGACTCAATTTCCCTGAAGTAAAGAAAAACTTCAACAGGTCTTAAAAGAAAGCTTTATATAAAAAGAAAGAAAAATAAGTACAAATAATCTCTCTGTATTAAGATGATACAACACAGGGTCAATTGCTTAAAAGAATATTGAATAAACAGCCTTATTCCAAAAGTATACAAATCAAAGCACTCCAGCACTTATATTCATGCAAATACCAAAGAAAAGAAAACCATAGAACTTACTATCTGATCTCTTTGTCCTTACACTTAGAAACAGAAGACTAGAAAGTAGAGCTACTTCTCCAAAGCTCAGAGAAGGCAGGCAGCCAGAAAACAAAGACAAAAGACAAAGACACAGACACTCAATTCCCTCCACCCAAAGTTGAAAAAATCCGGTTTCCTGATTGGTCCTCTGGTCAGGTGCTTCAGGTGAAAGAGACATTAACCCTTAGCTATCTGTTTATGACACGCCCCCCAAATTGCAGACAGTGGGGAAGCTCACTGGCGGCGATTTCCTTCTAGAACTTGAAAATAAACAGATTAATACAACACATACACCTTTACATATACTCCTAAGTATATAACTAATACACTTCTACATTTTAAGAACACTTTTTAACTACTGGATTCTGGGAAACTCTCACGGGAGAGTGCATCAGCAACTTTATTAGAAGCTCCTGTGATGTGTTGAATTTCAAAATCAAAATCTTGGAGAGCTAAACTCCAACGAAGAAGTTTCTTGTTGTTCCCCTTGGCAGTATGAAGCCACTTTAGTGCAGCATGGTCAGTTTGTAGTTGGAACCGCCGTCCCCAAACATATGGGCGTAGCTTTTCCAGGGCGTACACAATGGCATAGCATTCCTTTTCACTGACTGACCAGTGACTTTCCCTCTCAGACAGTTTCTTACTGAGAAACACGACAGGATGGAAGTTGTGATCTGTTGCTTCCTGCATGAGCACTGCTCCTATACCACGCTCAGATGCATCTGTGGTTACTAGGAATGGCTTGTCAAAATCCGGGGCCCTGAGCACAGGGTCCGACATGAGCATCGCCTTAAGCTGGGTAAAGGCCTTTTGACACTCATTAGTCCACTTAACGGCATTTGGCTGGGTCTTTTTGGTCAGGTCGGTCAATGGGGCAGCGATTTGGCTGTAGTGTGGTACAAATCGCCTGTAGTATCCGGCCAAGCCTAAGAAGGATTGGACCTGCTTCTTGGACCGTGGGACAGGCCACTTTTGGATAGCATCCACCTTGGCCTGTAGGGGGTTTATGGTTCCTCGACCCACCTGGTGCCCCAGGTAAGTCACTCTGTTTTGGCCTATTTGACACTTTTTGGCCTTAACAGTTAGTCCTGCCTGCCTGATGCGCTCAAAGACCTTTTCCAGGTGTAGTAGGTGTTCGGGCCAGGAGTCTGAAAAAATGGCCACATCATCGAGGTAGGCAACTGCAAATTCTCCCAGTCCAGCTAGTAGACCATCTACCAGCCTCTGGAAGGTGGCGGGTGCATTTCGAAGGCCGAAAGGAAGGACATTGAATTCATACACCCCCGCATGGGTGACGAACGCTGACCTCTCCTTGGCAGGTTCATCTAGCGGTACTTGCCAGTACCCCTTGGTTAAGTCTATTGTAGAGATGAACTGGGCACGTCCCAACTTTTCCAATAGCTCATAGGTACGTGGCATTGGATAGTTGTCCGGACGAGTTACAGCATTTAGCTTACGGTAGTCCACGCAAAAGCGTATTTCCCCATCTGGTTTGGGTACCAGAACCACTGGAGATGCCCATGCACTGGTAGATGAGCGGATTATACCCATCTGTAGCATGTTTTGGATCTCCCGTTCTATAGCAGCTTGGGCATGAGGAGACACTCGGTAGGGTGGGGTTCTGATTGGGTGAGCATTACCTGTATCAATGGAGTGGTATGCCCGTTCAGTCCGTCCTGGGGTGGCTGAGAACAATGGGGCGAAGCTAGTGCACAGCTCCTTGATTTGTTGCCGCTGCAGACGTTCCAGGGTGGTTGAGAGGTTCACCTCTTCCACGCCACCGTCTTTTTTCCCGTCGTAGTAGACACCGTCAGGCCACTCAGCATCCTCTCCCTGGACTGTAAACTGACAAACCTGTAAGTCTCTGGAATAGAAAGGCTTGAGAGAATTAACATGGTACACTTTAGGCTTTAGTGAGGAATTGGGAAATGCTATGAGGTAGTTTACAGCTCCCAGGCGCTCTTGGACCGTGAATGGCCCTTCCCATGATGCTTCCATCTTATGGGCCTGTTGCGCCTTCAAGACCATAACCTGGTCTCCTACCTTGAAGGAACGTTCTCTGGCATGTCTGTCATACCAGGCCTTTTGCTCTTCCTGAGCATCCTTTAGGTTCTCTCTAGCAAGGGCTAAAGAGTGTCGGAGGGTGCTTTGTAGGTTGCTTACAAAGTCCAGAATGTTAGTTCCTGGAGAAGGCGTAAACCCCTCCCATTGCTGCTTCACCAACTGTAATGGCCCCTTAACCTCGTGACCATACACAAGTTCAAATGGTGAAAACCCTAAACTGGGATGTGGTACAGCCCTGTAGGCAAACAGCAACTGCTGCAACACTAGGTCCCAATTATTGGAGAATTCGGTGATGAATTTTCGTATCATGGCCCCCAAAGTTCCATTGAACCTTTCCACCAGGCCATTGGTTTGATGGTGGTATGGGGTGGCAACCAAGTGATTCACCCCATGAGTTTCCCACAGTTTTTCCATGGTCCCTGCCAGGAAATTAGACCCTGAATCTGTAAGGATGTCGCAGGGCCAACCTACCCTGGCAAAGATGTCTGTTAGGGCCAGGCACACAGTGTTAGCCCTGGTGTTGCCTAGAGCGACTGCTTCTGGCCATCGGGTAGCAAAGTCCACTAAAGTCAGTACGTACTGCTTTCCTCTGGGCGTCTTTTTTGGGAAAGGGCCCAGAATATCCACAGCTACTCGCTGAAATGGGACCTCAATTATGGGGAGTGGCTGGAGAGGGGCCTTGACTTGGTCTTGAGGCTTTCCCACTTTTTGGCATACCTCACAAGACCGGACATACTTGGCAACGTCCTTGCCCATCCCCTCCCAGTGGAAGGACTTCCCCAACCGGTCCTTGGTTCTGTTCACCCCAGCATGGCCACTGGGATGATCATGGGCTAAGCTTAAGAGCTTCCCCCGGTACTTAGTTGGAACCACCAACTGTTTTTGCGGCTGCCATTCTTCCCGGTGTCCACCAGAAAGAATTTCCTTGTATAAAAGTCCTTGGTCTATAACAAACCGGGATCGATTAGAAGAGCTGAGAGGCGGTGGGGTGCTCCGTGCCGCCGCCCAAGCTTTTTGAAGGCTGTCATCCGCTTCCTGCTCAGTCTGGAACTGTTCCCTTGAGGCTGGGGTCACCAGTTCTTCCTCAGACTGTGGACTTGGGCTTGGTCCCTCTGGAAGCGATGTAGGTGATGGGGTTGTTTCCGTTGCTGGTGAACCGCTCTCCGCTGGTGCACCTGAGGGTATTTCAGGCTCTGGCTGAGCCTTTTGGGTATGGCTGTCTGTTGCTTCTGCCAGTTTTGGCTCGCTGGCGCCCTCTGGCGTTGAGTTTGAAGATGTGGTTGCACTTGCTGGTGCTGGTTGCTGTTCCAGTTCCGGGCCTGGGACTGGAGGTGCTGTGGCTGTTTCAGTGGTTGGCATGGAATCCGGGTCCACTACCTCTGTCTGGGTCTCTGGTAACACAGACGGGGCCTCTGTGGACGGCTCAGGAACAGGAATGGGTCTGGAAGCTTGCCTGGTTTGGCTACGTGTAACCATTCCCACTCTTTTGGCCCGCCTCACCTGGTTGGCCAAGTCTTCCCCCAGTAGCATGGGGATAGGATAATTGTCATAGACTGCAAAAGTCCACATTCCTGACCAGCCTTTGTACTGGACAGGCAGTTGAGCTGTAGGCAAGTCTACAGCTTGTGACATGAAGGGGTAAATTGTAACTTTGGCCTTTGGGTTGATGAATTTGGGGTCAACGAAGGATTGGTGGATAGCTGACACTTGTGCCCCCGTGTCTCTCCACGCAGTAACCTTCTTTCCGCCCACTCTCAAATTTTCCCTTCGCTCCAAGGGTATTTGAGAGGCATCCGGGCCTGGGGATCTTTGGTGTGATGGTGGTGTAATGAATTGCACTCGCATGGTGTTCTTGGGACACTTGGCCTTGATATGTCCCAGTTCATTACACTTAAAGCATCTTCCATCTGATGGGTCACTGGGCCGAGGTGAGTTACTGGAGACTGGTGAGGTTGAAGGGTAGGGTATCTGTGGCTTTACTTGGGTGGTATGTGGGGTCTTTGGCTGTCCTCGGTTGTAGGGTTTATGGTCTGTGTGCCCCCTGGGGTAATCGTTCCCCTTGACAGTAGCTTTCTTGCTTTCTGCCAGTTCCATCCATTTGGCTCCAATCTCCCCCGCCTCAACGATATCTTTGGGATTTCCATCTTGTATGTACCGTGTGATGTCTTCAGGAACACCATCCAAGAACTGCTCCATTTGTATGAGGAGGTTCAGTTCTTCCAAGGTTTGAATGTTGTTTCCTGTTAGCCAGGCCTCATAGTTTTTTGCAATGTAGTAGGCGTGTTTGGGAAATGACTCCTCTGGTTTCCACTTTTGGTTTCTGAAACGCCGACGGGCATGATCTGGGGTTATCCCCATCCTGTATCTGGCCTTGGTTAGAAAAAGTTTATAGTCATTCATTTGGTGCTTAGGCATTTCAGCTGCCACCTCTGCTAAAGGTCCACTGAGCTGTGACCTCAATTCTACCATGTACTGGTCTTCGGGAATGCTGTACCCAAGACAGGCTCTTTCAAAATTTTCCAAGAAGGCCTCGGTGTCATCACCTGCCTTGTAGGTGGGAAATTTCCTGTGCTGTGGAGCAATATTTGGCGCCGGGTTGTTAGGGTTGGCTGGCACATGCAGCCCAGCTTTTGCCAATTCCAGTTCATGTTTTCTCTGTTTTTCCTTCTCTTCATTCTCTTTTTGTTGTTTTTCCATTTCTTTTTGGTGCTTTTCCATTTCTCGGCGGTGCTTTTCCATTTCTCGGCGGTGGGCCACCTCTTCTTCTTCTAGTTTTCTTTTGTGTGCTGCCTCTTTGATTTGTTCTTCTCTTTCTTTCATCTCCATCTGTCGCCTGTGTTCAGCTTCTTTGATTTGTTCTTCGGCCTCAATTTTTGCCTTAGAAGTCATGATTCCTGTTTTCTGGTGTTGGGGTGCTCTCCGGTGTTTATCTTCTGAACTGCAGGTTCTCTGTTGCCTCCTGAAGTCTGCCTAGCAACAGTGCCTTTAGCTAATTTTCCTTTTCTCTCTCTAGCTAATGTTCAATGAAGGGAAACCAGAAAAACCACTTTATTTGCATGCCTATAAGTGCTGGTACGACTCTCAATGGGAGTGCTATTGTGTGACAAAAGACTGTTAATAGTCCTTAACGACTTCTGCTTAACATGCAAGCCACAAACTGCCAGAGAGAGCAGAAAAAAAAAATTTCTCTCTGGTTCCCTTTTAAAACCAAACTGTTCCTCTCTGCTAAAAAGCCCTTAGCAGAGAAAAGAAAAATATAATATTCCTACTGGCTTCTGGATTCTAGTCCCACCAGCTGCACACCATGTAATAACCTTAGTCCCAGATTTGGACCTTAGCGTCCAAAATATGGGGGTTAGCATGAAAACCTCCAAGCTTAGTTACCAGCTTGGACCTGGTACCTGCTGCCACCACCCAAAAAATTAGAGTGTTTTGGGGCACTCTGGTCCCCCTGAAAAACCTTTCCTGGGGACCCCAAGACCCAAATCCCTTGAGTCTCACAACAAAGGGAAATAATCCTTTTTCCCTTCCCCCCTCCAGGTGCTCCTGGAGAGATACACAGACATAAGCTCTGTGAATCCAAACAGAGTGAATCTCCCTCTCTGTTCCCAATCCTGGAAACAAAAAGTACTTTTCTATTCCCCCAGAGGGAATGCAAAGTCAGGCTAGCAATCCAACACACAAATCTCCCCTTGATTTCTTCCTCCCACCAATTCCCTGGTGAGTACAGACTCAATTTCCCTGAAGTAAAGAAAAACTTCAACAGGTCTTAAAAGAAAGCTTTATATAAAAAGAAAGAAAAATAAGTACAAATAATCTCTCTGTATTAAGATGATACAACACAGGGTCAATTGCTTAAAAGAATATTGAATAAACAGCCTTATTCCAAAAGTATACAAATCAAAGCACTCCAGCACTTATATTCATGCAAATACCAAAGAAAAGAAAACCATAGAACTTACTATCTGATCTCTTTGTCCTTACACTTAGAAACAGAAGACTAGAAAGTAGAGCTACTTCTCCAAAGCTCAGAGAAGGCAGGCAGCCAGAAAACAAAGACAAAAGACAAAGACACAGACACTCAATTCCCTCCACCCAAAGTTGAAAAAATCCGGTTTCCTGATTGGTCCTCTGGTCAGGTGCTTCAGGTGAAAGAGACATTAACCCTTAGCTATCTGTTTATGACAACCATTGCAGTAATTGCTGACTGGCTTAGGGAGATGTTTTGCTGCGTAGGAAGGAATAAGGTTGCCATCACTAGAAACCTTGGTGGGAGGATTGCAGAGTACCTCCACAAACGTTTCAGCCAGTTCTCTCAGGAGGATTCAAAGGACATCCCTGTGTACATAAATAAACTGCTCCTCATCTAACTCTACTGGGAAATGAAAAGCAGATGATAATGCTGCCTCTTCGTTATACATTACTTCTAATATGAGTAAAATAATGAAAAAGTTCCCCTGCATCAGGTTTTCCCATGATTGACTGCCAGGACTGGCTCTCCAGTGGAGTCTCAAACAGGTCCTGGCTTGCAGCATAGGTGGACCCCCTGGTCAAATGACCCCTATCCTCATCCTTGCTGTTTGCACTGGGGTCTGTGGCTCAGGCTCTTCGGAAGTATCCGTGGTGGAGACTCCAGCAAATATGGCATGCAGTTCTTTGTCAAAGTGGCAGGTCTGTGGCTTGGCATTGAATTGACCATTGGGTTCCCTGGCTGTCTTATATACCTGTCAGCATTCCTTCACTTTGCAGCAGTGCTAATGATTCTTGTTGTATCCCTTCTCCTGCATCCCCATGCAATCTGCTCATAGATGTACACATTTCTGTGGCTGGCCCGTGACTGTGCCTGCATAGCCTCTTCTCCCCAGTGATCCAATATCTCCTGTCTGCTACAGGCCAGAGCATGTCTGGAGCATGTAGCTGTGCTGGTTGGTTGGGCAGCTGCATACAACAGAGCTGCTAAGTGTACTTGAAAAGGCATTTAAAAAATTCATCAGGTTTTAAATGAGGGAAGGGATCCAGTTGTCATCCCCCTGCACAATGACATTCACAATTGTGGCCAGAGCAGTCAGTGCTGGGAATTGTGGGACAGTTGCTGGAGGACTGTTAGGGTTGACACAGGTAATTCAATGTCTACATTCACACTACGTCAACCTCAGAACATCAACCATGGCTCTCTGCCATTCGGGAAGGTGGTTTTATTGGATCACAACAGGGTAAGTACATTGATGGGAGACGAATTAAATGTAGGCACATGCACAGCTAGGTCAATGCAAGGCAGCTTACATCGACCTAACGTTGTAGTGTAATTCTTTTTTTGAAACTCAACAAGTCCTTGGCCTTGATAACCTGTGATTACAGTCAGTTGCGTAGGCTACTTATCAGAGCTGGTTAAACATTCACTATATTGTTTTTCCAGTTTAAATTGTTTCTAAATTTGCAAAGCTTGGAGTGAAACAATTGTTTTTCAATTTTGAATGAAATATTTTATTTCAAATATTCAAATTTCAAATATTCATTTTTCCACTGTTTTTTGTCCTTCTAGCCAGTAAGTGCACTAGAATGAATGATAACCACGCCATACAGATCCTGGAAATCTGTTTTTTGTTTGGTTTGGTTTTTGTTTTCGAGTCTCAACTCTTCAAAACTTCCCCAATTGTGGAAAATAAAATTATTCTTCTATTTTCATTGTACAAATTTCTAACCAAACAGAAACAAATATTTGGTAAAACTGGCCATGAAATTGATCAAAATTGACATGAATTTGGTATGGCCCTATCCATGAGCTTTATCATCGCTCCTGACCCTCTGTTACCTGCTCCTGTCCGTCTCCTTTTTGGCTATCCATTTCTAGTTTTTCATTTGTCTCTCTCCTAGATGTGTTCTTGCTATCTGCCTGATCTGACGATTGCAGCACTACACAAACATGTCCTCCTTTCTCCTCCTTGTTTGCCTTCTTACCTTCTTGAGGCACTCTGCTTGTGTGTAGAAGCATAGCTGCACAAGGGAATGCGAAGCAGATGCAAACAGTATCTAGTGTTGTTAATTTCGATCTCTTCTTCCATGCGCACCATGTAACAAAATAAAGGCCATCTCTGCCTCGTGTGACTGTGCACTATTAAAAAACAAAGAGTACTTACCACTTCAGGCATGCCACTGCTGGGACAGGCTACGCCCTTCTGGAGCCAAAAAGAGGTATTGGCTCACCATGCCAACGGACGAGCCTGTTGCCTGTCTAACCTCCTCATCAACTACTTTGTCCTTGGGGTTGACTCAGCTGGCCACTGCCTCCATTCCCCCCAAAGTATCCATGGGGCTCTTGGAGATAGAGGAGGGGTTGCTGCCAAGGGTGGCACGCAGCTCCTTCTAGAAATAGCATGTTTTCGGCACCGCAACCTTGCCTTTTCGGCTTCCCTTACCTTCTGGTATGCCTGCCTCAGCTCCTTGATTTTAGCATGGCACTGCTGTGTGTCCCTTCTATCTCATCCATGCCACGAGCAATCTGCTTGTAGGTATCAAAGTTACTACAGCTGGATTGGAGCTGTGACTGCACAGCCTTCTCTCCCAATGGATCCAGCAACTTTGGTATACTCCAGGTGGGAGCGCGTTTGCTGCAGAAAGCCATCGTCGTCAGCTGGAAAGATACAATGTGATCTGTTGGTGCTGAGCAAACAGGAAGTAGAATTTCAAATACTCTTGAGTTTTAAAGGCGGCGGGGTGTATGCCTGTGTACCTGGCTGCAGGGCAGCAGAGTAGAAACTGCTTACCAGAGTGATCATGATTGGCATTGTGGGACACCTTCTGCAGGCCACTTAGAATGACATAAGCAAGTGCAGTGTCTGCACTGACACTGTGTGGCTCTGACTTTGTTGCAAAAAGCTCTATGCTGCTTGTCGCGGTGGTTTTATATCGGCATAACAGGAGAGTTAAATCTGTGTGAGGAGCATTGTTGTGTTTACACCTCTGCTGCTTTCTCAATGAAACCTGACTTATGTTGACAAAACTGTGTAATGTAGACAAGGCCTTAGAAACTTCAAACAAGTACATAAAAAGGAGATTTTAGCAGTTATTTTACTTGCCATTTGATATCTAAATATTCAATTTTGTAAATTTGCATGTATGGCTCTTTTGTGGTGAAATAAGACTGTTTGTATAGCATCTCTGATTTTCCTTTTTCTAATTTTTTTTTAAAGAGTGCTTGCCAGCAGGTTAGTAATAAAAAGGGTTATTACGTTTAATGGCTTTTGTCAACATAATTCCAATTATAAAGAATAAGTGGTAGGTGTAAGAACAAACCTATTTGGTATTTTGTTTATTTACGTTAGCCTGAGTAGAATGATCATGCACTTAGGAAACACACTTTCCACATTTGAGACCTTACATAAATATTAGATTTCAGTACTATTTTTTAGATGACAGCATATTCTGCTTGAATTGTTAAGTATGGTAATGAATCTTTTCTTCTTTTCAGACTATATGTGCTTTGATTTGCAATCGACCAATTATAAAGCCAGAGTACTTTGTGGAATGTATCAAAGCCATTCAATCCAAGCAGCAGTTGCCAAAACTGGAAAGGTAAATGGCATGTTTTCAGAACCACAAAGTTGCATTTAACAGGGCTTATATTTAATTTAATACTTACATTACTTGAGTGCTAGATTAATAATCTTTTCATATTTGTAGCATCTGTTTTCTGAAGTTATAACATTATATTACGTATAAATACTTATTTACTCCTAAAACAAGAAACCCCGTAAGCTTGTCCTGTTTAGATGCAACTGCCATGTCTTATTGCATATGGAATAGTCTGTATTATTCAGCACCATAGGATATTCTGGCATCTACTTTGTTGTAACAGCTGTATTTATATGTCATATAACTACCCGATAAAAGAGCTAAACTAATTTATAATAGCATTGTTCTACTTATGTCTTTCAGAGTATAGAGAGGTTTTTACATGTTTTTCTTAAAAGTCCTAATTCCAACTAACGTAAAGATGCTGTGATCAATTCAGTATTTTTTTTGTAATTCACCTTCTTGCCTTGTACAAAGTGGAAAGAAGTAAAGTGTAGCACTGAAAAAAGTTGTGATTGCAATAATTTGAGTTGCAGCAAACTGCTTAATTTGAAACATTTTACATTCTGGTAATTTTCTTGCCTTGATCCCTGAGGAGTTAAAAAACTTAATGTATAAATGTGAGTTCTTGGTGTTCATTGGATGCTTAGAGATGCTACTAGCTCTACCTAGGCTTCATTTTCAGAGGTTGCCATAGAGATCTCTATGGTAATATAGTCAAAGCAGCATATATACTCTTCTGGGAATAGATACGTTAAGAATCTAATTTTCTTGTTTTAAAATAATTATATAAAGCTTATCTCAATATGAACACTTATTCTTCCACTATTTTTTCAATTCGTAAGATTAGGTTCATTTTAAGCTTT